>NC_082714.1:151989620-153189620 GCF_030144855.1 Hypanus sabinus
CCCGTAATCTTTAATGCCATGTGGTATCAGTCTCTGACTTAAATACACCCAACAACCTGGCCTGCACACTGTCTCTGGTAACAAATTCCACATATTTACCACCCTCTGGCAAAAGGAATTTCTCTGCATCTCTGCTTTAAATGGACGCCCCTTTATACTGAGGATGTGTCCCCTTGTCCTAGTCTCCCACACCATAGGAAACATCCCTTCCACATCAACACTGTCTTGAGCTTTCAGTATTCGAAAGGTTTCAATGAGATCCCCCGATATCCTTCTAAATTCCAGCGAGTACAGACCCCAAGCCATCAAACGTTCCTCGTATGATAACCCTTTCAGTCCCTGTACCATCCTTGTGAAACTCCTCTGGACCCTCTCCAATGCCAGCACATCTTTTCTTAGATGAGAAGCCCAAAACTGTTCACAATACTCAAGGTGAGGCCTCACCAGTGCCTAATAAAGCCTCAGCATCACATCCCTGCTCTTGTATTCTAGACCTCTTGATATGAATGTTAACTTTGCATTTACCTTCTTTACCACTGACTCTACCTACAAGTTAACCTTCACAGTGTTCTGCACAAGGACTCCCAAGCTCCTCTGCATCTCAGATTCTTGAATTGTCTCCCAGTTAGAAAATTGTCTGCACATTTATTCCTACTACAAAAGTGCATGACCATGCATTTTCCAACATCATATTTCATTTTCCACTTTCTTGCTCATTCTCCTAAGCTGTCTAAGTCCTTCTGCAGCCTTCCTGTTTCCTGAACACTACCTGCCCCTCACCAATCTTTGTATCATCTGCAAATTTGGCAACAAAACCATCTATTTCATCAACTAAATCATTGATATGTACTATAAAAAGAAGCGGTCCCAACACCAACTCCTGCAGAACACCACTAGTCACTGGCAGCCAACCAGAGAAGGATCCTTTAATTCCCTATCACTGCCTCTTACCAATCAGCCAATGCTCTAACCATGCCGGTAGCTTTCCTGTAACACCATTGTCTCTTAATTTGGTAAGCAGCCTCCTGAAAGTCCAAATATACAATACCTACTGCATCTCTTTTATCCATCCTACTTGTAATCTCCTCAAAGAACTCCAACAGGTTTGTCAGGCAAGATTTTCCCTTAAGGAAACATGCTGACTTTGTCCTATCTTGTTCTGTGTCCACCAAGTACTCCATAACGGAGTCTTAACAATTGACTCCGAAGTTGGCAAAACAACATTTAGGTTCATAAGACCATAAGTCATAAGAGTGAAATTACACCATCTGACCCACTGAGTCTGCCATTCCATCATGGCATCCCTATCAACCCCATTCTTCTGCTTTTCCCCCATAAACTTTGATGCTCTTTATCAAGAATATACTAACCTCCGCTTTAAATATACTTTATCACTAGGCCTCCTCAGCTCTCCTTGGCAATGATCATCACCCACTCAATAAAGAAACTTCTCCTCATCTCTGCTCTAAAGAGACATCCTTCTATTCTAAGGCTGTGCCCTCTGGTCCTAGACTCTCCCACTATTGGACACATCTTCTCCACTTCCACTCTATCTAAGCCTTTCAATATTTGGTATGTATAATTAATTATAATTTGAAGTATTTTATAAAGTGGACATTGGGAAGAGAAAAAAAGGAACAAATAAGAAGTAAAATATCCCACAACATCTGTGGAGAAGGGAAAACCTGGTTACCAGAAATCTTGAGTTTCCGTTTCAATTTGTTTCTGTCCTCCCCTCTCCTCAACAGCCGATATAAGTGACATTGACAAATATCACAGTCTCTTTCTTCTTGCTATCCCTTTTTCTTCCTTCAAATTAAGATGTGCTTGATTTCTTACATGTCTGGTTCTGATGAAGGGTTATTGATCTGAAACATGAAATTTGTCTCAAGCCGTCGGGAGTTTCATTTCAATTCCAGCGTCATCGGTAAGGAGCTTGCACGTCTTGCCCATGGACTGTGCATGTTTCCTCCCTCAGTCCAAAGATGTACCAGTGAGTAGGGTAACTGATTATTGTAGATTTTCCTGTGATTAGACTCAAGTTAAATAGGTGGGTTGCTAGGTGGCACAGTTTGTTGGGCCAGAAGGGCCTGTTCCATGTTGAATCTCTAAATAACTAAGTCATATGCAGACTTGGTAATGCAAAACAAGTTGAAATGCATGCAAATTTATAATTTATCCCAAGGTTCTAAATGGAACTTAGCATCTCACCAGAAGTAGGAGAGTAATGTTTCTAAAATGGTCGTGAAAAATTGGACAGGGTTGTTTAAATTTATTTTTATTCATCATCTATTGAAGGCAACTGGTTGCGTCAAAGTGTAGTAAGTAGCAAGTGTTCCAGCTTCATTTAGAATTAAAACGTTCTCATCCGTGTCCCATGATCTGTTTAACAATCCAAAGTGGCAGTGATGAGATCTGGTAACAGGTAGTTGGTTATCCTCTTTAAAGTCGATTATCCTTATCCTCCAAATCCATGCAATGACTTGAACACAAGGATAAGACTTTTAAAGCAAGGCATTTTGTACTGTGCACCAAATTGGGTCAGAGGTAAGATAATGCCGCAACAGCAGGAGCAGAACGGTTATATTACACAATTTATAATCTAACACTTAAAAAGCATAAAATGCTGATCATACTCAGCATGTCCATAAGACCATAAGACATAGTAGCAGAATTAGGCCATTTGGCCCATCGGATCTGCTCCAAAATATCATCATGGCTGATGTTTTCCTCTCAAACTGGCTCTCCTGCCTTCATTCCCTGACCCATCAAGAATATGTCAGCCTCTGCCTTAAATATACATAAAAACTTTGCCTCCACAGCTATCTGTGGTAATGAATTCCACAGATTTACCACTCTCTGGCTGAAGAATTTCTTCCTCATCTCCATTCTAGAAGGGCACCACTCTATTCTGAAGATACGTCCTCTGGTCCACCATTGGAAACATCTTGTCCACATCCACTCTATCATGGCCTTTCAACATTCAATAGCTATCAATTAATTCACCCTTCCTTCTTCTGAATTCTAGTGAATACAGGCTCAGAGCCATTAAACACTCAAATGTGGGAAGAGAAACAAAATTAATATTTAGATCATAGACACTTCGTCAGAAACTGGGATGAAGACAAAATAAGCTCATTGACTACATGAAGGGTTAGGGCCAGGTTCTGTCTCTGACAGGCTAAGACTGAGGTGACCATGCAGAAAGTGACAACAATGGGCCAAGTTAGAGTCCAACTTCCTCCGTTCACTCATTGACCATACCTCAATCAGGCTTCAAGTGCTCCTCTACCTACAGTGACCAAATCTTTAGGAAAATACACTGATGACCTCAAAGCTGCTGCCAAGTTTTGTAAAATTTTAATCTATTTGCCAAGGAAGCTTATCATTCTGACTCTGCCTGACCAATATGTAACTCCAGCCCACCAATGTGGTTGACCTTGAATGATTTCACATGGAAGAAGATTTTATTTTATTTGAGATTCAATGCGGTGTAGGCCCTTCTGGCACTTTGAGCTACACCATCCAGCAGACCTCAATTTGACTGCAGCCTCATCATGGGACAATTTACAATGACCAATTGGTATGTCTTTGGACAATGGGAGAGAACATACAAGCTCCTTACAAACAACGGCGGGAATTGAACTTGGGTTGCTGCTACACTTAAGCATTGTGCTAATCACTACATTCAGGGGCAACCAGTGGGGGACTTTGCCATTGATACCTAGACACTGAAAAAATAAATAGATATTGATAAGTAAGAAAATGAAAGTGGTTTTGCAATGATTGTGTAAAATGATATCCTAAATTCACATAACTTGTGACTCCATTCACCAACTATAACAATGAATAAGACTACCCATTTCTTCTTTTCTTGTAAATTATTTCCTCTCATTCACCAACCACCATTCAATTCATTCTTTTACTGCTTATACAGTATAGATACCAAATAATCTTGGCATCCTGACTCTGCCTGGCTCCAAACCCACCAATGAGCTTGATTTGGAGCGATCTCACAAGATTGCAGATCAAAGGAAATATTTGAGTTGTGAGAGAAAGTCAGAGTAGCTGGGGAAAACCCGTACAGTCATGCGGAGAGTGTGCAAACTCCACACAGACAGCATCAGGGATCAAAATCAAAGCTACACTAGAGCCGTGAGTTAATCGCACTAACTGCTGCAGCACTGTGTCACCACTATAGACTGCACCCCACTCCTTTTATTTTGTCTGTCTACTATTGGCTGGTTGATCGCTGCTTCATTGTATTTGTGGTTATGATGTTGGGTCATGATGCTGGCCCTGCTTTTAAACTGGTCTAAGATCAGTCTAACTCTGCCATGGCAGGTCCCAAGCCCGGCTGCAAAGGGAGGAGATTCGGGCATGGGGCTAGCAACCCCATCCAATAAAAACCTGGAGATACTGAAACACTAACAAAAGCCCCAAAGACCTCATCCCCAGGAAAGGAAGGATCTTCAAAAATAGGCTACACCTGCGAACAGCTTGAAGGGCTGGCCCAAGACAGAGGATTTTGGTGAAGTGTTATCATTGTCCTATGCCCCAGTCAGGGCGATGGGCTAAAGAAGATCAATCTAACCCTTCCCTCCTACATAGCCCTCTATTTATAGAATATCCATGATAAGCCGTGAACTGATATTGTGTATTTATGCATTCATTATGTGTTGTATCTTATGACATAGACAAACTTTTGACCATGATTGTTCTTGGCAAATTTTTCTACAGAAGAGATTTGTCATTGCCTTCTTCTGGGCAGTGTCTTTACAAGACAGGTGACCCCAGCCATGATCAATACACTTCAAAGATTGTCTGCCTGATGTCAGTGGTCGCAAAACCATGACTTGTGCACCAGTTGTTCATTATGACCAAACGATCCCATGGCTTTATGTGATACTGTTTGGGGGCTAAGCAGGTGCTACACCTTGCCCAAGAGTGACCTGCAGGCTAGTGGAAGGAAGGAGTGCCTCCTTTAGTAGAGAATTATCTCCATCTCACCACCCAAATATTATATATAGTTATGTCAAATTTAAGTTCATGAGATATTAACAAATTGCAAACACTTCTGCATTTGTATAATATGTATATTATATATTTATTCAAAAGAGATGGACATTGAATTATTATGTATCATGCCTTTATGTATCTATACAAAGACCTGTTGTGGCCGATCAGGTATCAGCGTGTCCCACAATTTATGCAGATATATTTTCTGTGCTGTGTATGTATCCTGAGTACACCCAAAGATATAAACTTGAACTTGAAGTTGAAGAATCAGAGAATGAGGTGGACCACTGGAAAGTGAATGCGAAAGAGGTGATTTGTTCAGAAATCTGATAGCAGCAGAGAAGAAAATGTTTTTTTTTTCTTTCCTGACATCTTGCTCAGCCCCTGCACTTACAAGTGATCATGGAGACAGGTTCTAGTTGCCCTGACCGGATAGGCTGGATACACTTTGTAGTCAACCTTACAAACTTTATATCAGCACGGGCTGGTGTCATGAGCTTTGAATTAGGTTGTTAACTTGGATGGAAAAGTAATTGAAGTATTTTATTAATTATAATTACTATTAATGTTTTAAATTAATTTACATAAAGTAAATTAGTATTGATTAAATTGATTATGCTTTAAATAACTCTTAATGTTTTTAAATTGCTTAAGTTTATTTCAATTGGCTTTCAATGTCTTTGATGGCCTGAGACAGGTGACAGGTGAAAAGACCTTCTGACTCCACAAGGTATCAAGAAGCATCAGACTGGTCCAGGGCAGCTTCATATTCTGGTACCTGAGATTGAATTCTACTCACAAACGGTGCCAGTTTTGTAGGACAGCTATTCCAATGAAGCGGCAGAGGTGGATTGGAGTTGCATGGACTCAGAAGACAAGTACAGTTGTCGGAATCATGGAGGGCAAAACAAAGACACAGACCAGATTGAGCACAATCGGCCTCATTTCTCTGCAGTGCCACCAATCAACTTATCCACATTCCTAACAAAGAACTATTCATTCATTGTGGCCGAGTGAGTCTACCGGTAATTCCTCTGTAACCACTATTCTTCCACTATTGTAATGAAATTATGTTTAATGATTCCAGCTAATTATACAGAAATGGATGGTTAATCCTACGACAAAATGTATAAATAGCAGGCATGTTCCACATTTGTGCAAAGCAGATGAGTTTATGGTCATCTTGGATCAGGATGCTGATGACCAGAAATGTTGAACCTTGGCTGTTCAACCCACATTTTTTGAGGAAGCTGAAGAGAGCTGCTCTAAGCATATAAATACAAGCTTCTACACATATGCAAATGAGAGGATCCAAACATGTTCCATCAATGTGTGGCACCGAAACAGCACTGGTCAGGTGGCCTCTACAGCTGGTACTTAAAACTGCCCAATGCATCATCAGCAGCAGCCTACCCACCATCAAGGACTTATAGACAGAAAGGTGTTAGAGCGGCCAGCAATATTTTGAAGGATCCCACCTACCCTTCTTATGGACTCTTTTTCCCACTACCATCAGAGAGGAAGCTACACAGCATCTATGCCAGGATCACCAGACTCAAAATTAGATATTTTTCACAAACTGTCAGGCTGATCAACACGTCTACCCATTAACCCACACCATCACCCCCACAATCATTACATACATATCACTTAATGTCACTTTATCCACAGGCAATCAGTCATATATATAACAGCTACTTTGACATTGTGTTTTATAGGATTGCATTTATATTTATGGTGTTTTTATTGTGTTCCATAAGTTATTGTGCTTTCTTATGCTGCATCAGATTCAGAGTAAAAACCATTTTGTTCTCTTTTACATTCGTATACTGAAGAATGACAATCTTTAATCTTGAATCTGAAATTAGTAAATAGAATTGAAGTGCCTTATAGTTTGGTTGAAAATAGTAGTTGGTGTTTGGCGAGGAGGAGGGAGGGGGAAGAACAGTTTTGCAGCTGATATGTTTTGGCCTTTCAATAAAAATAATCACTGTTTACTGCACATTTAGGAAATTTGCTGGTGAGATTCCAAATGACGGTCACAATAAGCATATGTCTGCAAGCAGACCTTTGAAGGTCTAGCAACCTTCTAGCTGAAGAGTTGATGGGAAGTTTAACTCTTGTTGAGATCTCCTTTATATATTGGAGGTGATGAGCTTTCCAGGGTAAGGAAAAGGAATGACGATTCTTCAATTATAATGTATTAACATTTTCCTCTCCGGTTTTCAAAAATGACATTTTGTCAACACTGACCTAAGTAATGAGCCTACTAGACAGGCTAATCACAGTTGCTGAAAATATGAAACAAAACTGGAAAATGCATGAAACGCTGGACAGTTCAGGCAGCATCTGAGGTCAGAGAAACAGAGTTAACATTGAAGGTCAAAGACCCCCTGTCAGAAATGGAGAAATGTCACCACTCTCTGTTCACAAAAGCTATTTGATCTAGTGAGTACTTCTAGCATTTTCTGCTTTCTACAATACAAACAGACCCTTTGCAGAGTCAAGACCTGCTGTTAACTGTCCATTTCCTTCCTCAGATACTGTCTGACCCGTTGAGTTCCTCCACCAGTTTCTTTCTTGCTCCAAGTTAAATGTTATTTTTACTGCATTCCCTGGAAATGAAAGGATGAAATTGCAAAGCGACAATGATATTGAATATTGGAACTGACACATGGATGCTCATCCCATCATCAGCTTCATGACCAATCTTATAAAGTGATCTGAAAAAGGCTTATGTGTTCATGGTCCCAGTTTACAGGGTTTAACAACGTCTTCTGTAAATCATGTTTATTTTATTTTATGTATATTATTTAGAGCAGAACCCTCTCCTCCCCCTGATATAATCCTAGCCTAATCACGGAACAGTTTAAAAAATCAGAATCAGAACCAGGTTTAATATCACGAGCATATATCATGAAATTTGTTAACTTTCTGGCAGCAGTACAATGAAATACATGAAAAGCAAATATAGAGAAGTTGCATTACATATAAATACATCTATTACATAGTTAAGTTAAAATAATTAGTACAGGATAACAGAAAGTTTAAAAAGCAGTGAGTTAGTGTTCACAGGTTCAATGTCCATTTAGAGATTGGATGTGAGAGAGGAAGAAGCTGTTCCTGAATCACTGAGTGTGTGCCTTCAGGCTTCTGTACCTCCTTCCTGATGGTAACTGTGAAGAAGGCATGCCCTGGGTAGTGGGGATACTTAATGATGGACGCTGCCTTCCTAAGGCACCACTCCCTGAAGATGTCTTGGATACTATGAAGACTGGTACCCATGAGAGAGCAGACTAACTTTTACAAGTTTCTGCAACTTACTGTATTTCAATCTTGTGCAGTGGACCCCCAATACCAGACAGTCATTATACTCAATTAACCAATTAATCAGCTAACCCGTATGTCTCTGAATTATCTGAGGAAACTGGAGCATGTGGATAAAACCCATGGATTCTATGAGGAGGACATAAAAACTCCTTACAGATGACATCAGACTTGAACTCCGAACTCCGAAGCCCCGGACTGTAATAGTGCCAACTGCAACACTATCATTAAAGCAACTGAGTCAAAACTTTAAATACTTCTTAACTTACTGCTAAACATAAAAGAACATGTTTCTAGGTAATGCTTCAGTGTTGCTAGGATGTATAATCTCAAGCTGCTTTGGGAGGCTGTCCCAAGTTTTCTTCTCTCTAAGAGTGGGAGCTCCAGGAATAATTCTTGCTCTAGTCACTCTGCTCTTCAGAAGTTTGGTTTGAAATTCCTTCTGTAATTAATTTTAGCCAATATGTATATATACAAAATAAAAGCTACCACTTGCAGATCAGGTACAATAAACTATTATGGACCAATGCTACTGTGTTGCAGTTAACACAGAACAAAACCCTGTCTGTTTGAGGCTCCCTGCTCGTTGCCATGGGGAGAATAACAAAAAAATTAATCTATTTGTCAATGATTTTTTTTCTTCTTTTATTCAGTGTTGGACTTGGAAATGTGCTGCTGCTGTGAATAAATAGAAAGAGAAGTATTTAATGTGTGCTGATTTTAATGACTAAGCTTTGATCCTCAATAAAGTGACTTTTGATTCTAACGGTAAAAGAGTGATTGAGCCTCCACAGCGCTTGACGTGACTCACAAGCTCAGTCAATGCAAGTCTGGGCACTTACAGCTTGTAGCTCAGAGTTCTGGACCATTTCCCTCATTTGTCAGAGCACTTTTACAGAGTCTCTACAGTGCCCCGGCCATATGTGAACTTGTCCAGCAAAACCAAGAAGGGATCTGCTATTAAACTTTGTGCGCTTGCCCCTGTAGAAAGGACTGCAGAGGGTGAAGGCTCAATGATCAAATGAAAGCAACAATCACTGCATATTTAATGTTTTTCTTCTCTATCTCTGTCCTCTGTATTCAGTGGCCATTCTAGGATGTACCTCTTTTACTCCAAGGTTCAATGTTTGTGTATTGAGAGATACGCTTCGATACACCACTTTTGTAATGCATGGTTATTTGAGTTACTGTCACCCTTCTGTCAGTTTAAACAGCCCTGGCTGCTCTCCTCTGCCCTTTCTTGTTAATAAGGCATTTTCACCCACAGAATTGATACGCACTGGACTGTTTCTGTTCTTTCATGTATTCTTTATAAACTCTAGAGACTGATGTGCTTGAAAATCCCAGAAAAGGTGGTTCCAGCAGTTTCTGAAGACCCAAGCGACTTCTTCCAGCTCATCCACGAAACAGCTTGTTCTTCTTCACTACATCTTTCTTTTCTTTTCAAGGTGGTTGGGGTTCTGTCAGAGTCCATGATCTACAGCTCAAACGGTGGCTCTTCACAAGCATTTGGTTTTCCAGCTGGCTGTGCAGCCTAGTGCTTCACTATCTGCAGGAATGGCCTGGAAGATGCGAGTCCTTGGGGATCGGCTCCTCACCGATTTCATCCACTGAAGTGTAGAGGGAGACGGAAACATCAAGACAGCAGGCGGTGTGTTTGCTAGTCGCTGGCTGCTGCTGGAAGAAGGTCCCTTTCTCTCTCTTTCTTTTGATGGAGAATGAGAGCCTGTAAGTCCTTGAGACTGGGGGCTTAGAGAAGCTTCGGGAATGATTGTAAAATCAGAACAGCTGGTCTCCACTCGTGTTGTTGCTGGAGTGACCTTGCTCTCCCTCGATGGAGAGGACAGCCTGTCTGAGATACCAAAGCGCTGGTTTATGGGCTGTAGCTTTGATGGACTCTGGACTAGGATCTCACTGGGGGGCTTCTGTTGTTCCTCGCATGATGGGGGTGGGGATCAGTGCTTCTGCTGGTGTGAATGGGGTGCGAGGGGAGGTTGATGCTTTTGCTGCTGCTTGTGCAAAGGGAGAGGGTTTTGAGGGCTTCGATGTTTCTTTCATTCATTCTGCGGAGCTCTTGTTTTATGGATGTCTGTATAAATTTCAGGCTGTATTCTGTATAGATTCTCTGATATTAAAGTGAACCTTTAAACCATTGAACCTTTTAATCAGCAGTTTCTGAGATACTCAAAACCATCCTGTCTGGCAACATCAGTCAGTCCGCAGTCAAGGTCACAGATCACATTTCTTCCCGATTTTGATGTTTGGTCTGAACACAACTGAACCTCTTGACCATGTCTACATGCTTTTATGCAATGGGGAGCTGCCAATCGATTGGCTGATTAAATATGCACATTAACAAGCAGCTGTACACCTGTACCTAATAAAGTGGACACTGAGTGAATGTACGTTTTCGTGTTTTAGTGCATCCATGTGTGAAATAACAGTTTCCAGCACTTGAGGATGCAAGTTCACTGTATTATTCAAGTTATGAAATGTGACATTACTTTTCCTAAGATAATCATCTTAGTAAAATAACGACTTACAGTTATTTCGTTTCTTTCCTGACTTCAGTGTGTTTGAGAGCCAAGGGTTCCGGTGGCAATGTAGAAGGAAGTTCAGCCAACCTGTACATAGGAAGATTCTGACAACTGAGGAACAGATACTGGACAGAACATTGGGGATAAATAATATCAGTGGTTTGATTCAAATGAGAACCAAAGATGTTTTGAATCCATTTGAGGAACCATGTAATAGAATATCATGGTTTAAATACTTCACACTTGTGAGGGCTCCTTTTTCAGTGCAACAGACCCTTAATACAAGACTGGAGTTCCAGTCTAGATATATGTGCTCCAGTTCTAAAGAGAGATGTGGTGCCACAATCAGGTGACTCATCAGCAAAGGCGCCACATTTAAACTATGGTTGATAATTAATTGGGTCTCATAGGTCCATACAGATCCCAGTGTGGAACAAAAGCCCAAAATAATGCAAGTGTTGAAATAATGAAATGTTGAAGATAGATAAGTCTCCTGGACCAGATGGTACATGCCCCAGAGTTCTGAAAGAGCTTGCTGAAGAGATTGTGGAGGCATTAGTAATTATCTTTCAAGAATCACTAAATTCTGGAATGGTTCCGGAAGACTGGAAAATTGCAAATGTCACTCCACTCTTCAAGAAGGAGAGAGGCAGAAGAAAGGAAACTATTGGCCAGTTAGTCTGACCTCAGTGACTGTGAAGATGTTGGCGTTGATTATTAAGGATGAGGTCTCAGGGTACTTTGAGGATGTGACTAAACACATTGATGAAGGATAAGCAGTAGATGTAGTGTATATGGACTTCAGCAAGGCATTTGATAAGGTACCCCATGCAAGGCTTATTGAGAAAATAAGGAGGCATGGGATCCAAGACATTGCTTTGTGGATCCAGAACTGTCTTGCCCACAGAAGGCAAAGAGTGTTTGTAGACGGGTTATATTCTGTATGGAGGTCGGTCACCAGTGGAGTGCCTCAGGGATCTGATCTCTTCATGATGTTTATAAATGACCTGGATGAGGAAGTGGAGAGATGGGTTAGTGAATTTGCTGATTATACAAAGGTTGTGGGTGTTGTGGATAGCGTGGAGGGCTGTTAGAGGTTACAACAGGACATTGATAGGATGCAAAACTGGGCTGAGAAATGGCAGATGGAGTTCAACCCAGGTAAGTATGAAGTGGTTCATTGTGGTAGGTCAAATATGATGGCAGAATATAGTACTAATGGTAAGACTCTTGGTAGTGTGGAGGATCAGAGGGATCTTGGGGTCTGAGTCCATAGGACATTCAAAGCTGCTGCGCAGGTCAACTCTGTGGTTAAGAAGGCATACGTTGCATTGGTCATCATCAATCATGGAAGCCGAGAGGTAATGTTGCAGCTATATAGGACCCTGGCCAGACCCCACTCGGAGTACTGTGCTCAGCTCTGGTCGCCTCACTACAGGAAGGATGTGGAAGCCATAAAAAGGGTGCAGGGGAGAATTACAAGGATGTTGCCTGGATTGGGGAGCATGCCTTATGAGAATAGGTTGAGTGAACTTGGCATTTTCTCCTTGGAGTGACGGAGGATGAGAGGTGACCTGATAGAGGGGTATAAAATGATGAGAGGCATTGTTTGTGTCGATAGTCAGAGCTTTTTTCCCCAGGGCTTGAATGGCCAGCACGAGAGGTTAAGGTTTTAAGGTGCTTAGAAGTAGCTACAGAGGAGATGTCAGGGGTAAGTTTTTTACTCAGAGAGTGGTGAGTGCGTGGAATGGGCTGCTGACGACGGTGGTGGAGGCGGATACGATAGGGTCTTTTAAGAGACTCCTGGATAGGTACATGGAGCTCAGAAAAATAGGGTGCTATGGATAACCCTAGGTAATTTCTAAGGTAAGGACATGTTCGGTACAGCTTTGTGGGCCAAAGGGCCTGTATTGTGCTGTAGGTTTTCTGTGTTTCTATGTTTCTATGAGGCACATGGTGGTAGTCAGCATGGTTTCTTCAAGGGAAAATCTTGCTTGACAAAACTATTGGAATTCTTTGAAGAAGTAACAAGTAGGATAGTCAAAGGAGAATCGGAGGAGGTTGTGTACTTGGATTTTTGCGACAAGGTGATACACCTGAGGCTGTTTAACAAGCTATGAGCCCATGATATTACAGGAAAAATTCTAGCATGGATAAAGCTGTGGATGACCAGCAGAAGGCAAAGAGAGAAAAAAGAGAGCCTTTTCTGACTAGCTGTCAGTGATTTGTGGTGTTGTAATCCATTCTTTTTACATTATATGTCAATGATTTGGATGATGGAATTGATGGTTTTGTTGCAAAAATTGCAGATAATATGAAGATAGGTGGAGGGGCAGGGAGTTTTGAGGAAGTAGTGGGGCTACAGGACTGAAGCAGATTAGGAGAATGGACAAATAAACGGTGGATCCTTGAGTAGGATTCCCTAAAGATTAATTTGCAAAGCGAGTCTGTGGTGAGAAAGACAAATGCAATGTTAGCATTCATTTCAAAAGGACTAGAATATAAAAGTAAGGATGTAAGGTTAAGATTTTAGAAAGCACTGGTGAGGCTTCACTTGAAGTATTGTGAGGAGCTTTGGGCCTCTTGCCTTAGAAAGAATGTGTCGAAACTGGAGAGGATTTAAAGGAGGCTCACGAAAATGATTCCAGGATTGAGTGGTTTATCATATGAAGAGCATCAGATGGCTCTGGGCCCGTATTCACTGGAATTCAGAAGAATGAGGGGTGACCTCGTTGAAATCTATCGAATGATGAAAGGCCTTGATAGAGTGGATGTGGACAGGATGTTTCCCATGGCTGGGGAGTCTAAGACCAGTGGACACAGCCTCAGAATAGAGAGGCATCCTTTTAGAATGGAATTGAGGAGGAATTTCTTTAGCCAGAGAGTGGAAAAGCTGTGGAATTCTTTGCCACAAGCAACTGTGCAGGCCAAGTCTTTATTTATATTTAAGATCGAGTTTGATAGATTCTTGATTGGTCAGGGCATGAAGGGATAGGGGGAGAAGGCAGGAGATTGGGGCTGAGAGGAAAATTGGATCAGCCATGTTGAAATGGCAGAGCAGACTGGCTGGGCTAGATTGCCCAATTCTGCTCCTATATATTATGGTCTCAAAATAGAAATTCTCATCAGGTTAGTCAACATCTGTGAGGGAGAGAAAGAGACACCTTCCAACATTTCTTGGAAATCGGCTCTGAATTCTCTTCATTTCATTGTTAATGACTCCCCCCAGTCAAAGCTCAATGAAAATTTATTATCAAATTACATGTACGTCATTATACGCTATCCTGAGATTCATTTTCTTGCAGGTATTCACAGAAGAACAAAGAAATACAATAGAATCAATCAAAAACCACACAAAGCCTGACAGAAATCAATTAGCAAAAGACGACAAACTGTGCATATACAAAAGTAACAAATAATAATAATGTTAAATATAAAAGTAAATAAATAACACTGGGAACATGAGTGGTAGTGCTCTTGAAAGTGAGTCCATAGGTTGTGGAATCAGTTCAGTGTTGAGGTGAGTGAGGTGAATTGAGATGAGGTCAGTCACGTGTCAGCTTACTCGCAAACAACAGTACTTGATCAATTCTTAACAGATCTCATGTTATTATTTTCAAACCAGCTTCCCCTTAATTCAGGACATGAGTTGCTGCTTGTTCATCTCCTGAACAACCCTAAAAGTGACAGAGCTATGGTCACTAACTCTGCAGTGCTCTCTCACTGACACTAACTCTGCTTGCTCAGTTACATTCCTAAAAAATAGATCCCCTTTTCCCCCTTGGCCTGTTCTGATCAATTTTGGCAACTCAATGCGAATTGATTTGAATTTTGCCTTCCTTCTATCCATGAGTGAGATTTGACTTTACCTTTTCTGTTTCCGTAAGTAAGATCTAACTTTCGCCTTCTGTCTATCCATGAGTAGCAAGATTTGACTTTCATCTTCCCTCTATCCATGAGTAAGTGAGTTGGAAATAAAAATACTAATTTTATTTACCTGTCCGATTTTCCACAGGATCTTCTCTAACAAAATTAGACATAATTAAATGGGGCAGTAAAGGTGTGAGGATGCTGTGCAGTTAACTTTCTATAATTGGTCCTTAATTAATGTTGTAATGAACCTGCATAAATCAGTCTTTCGGCATTGCTGAGCCACTGAACAGTGATCACTGATCGGTGTACAATTCCTGTTGCTGCCGCTAAAGAGTTTGTATGTTCTCCCCATGACCATGTCGGTGTCCTCTGGCTGCACTGGTTTCCTCTCACATCCCAAAGACATAAGTGAGATTTGACTTTCACCTTCTCTCTATTCCACATCCCAAAGACATATGGGTAAGGTTAGGGGGTTCATGCCCAAAGGGTGATGGCATTTGCCCGTAGCGTAATCCTTACCAGATTATTTTGATGCAAATGATGCATATCCATTTTGTATTTCGATGTTCCGATATACATGTCACAAATAAAATTAAAAGAGTAAATGTTATGTATGGCTTGTTTATTATTCTTGATTTCTTTTCCATGGGGGACAGGTATTTCATTATATCTCTCACAATGAAACTCTCAGTTATTCTCTTTCATTAATATGGTACAGAGGATTTCTCTTTGGCAACACGCTGGGACCTCATTATTCTGGAGGATAAAGACTTTTGAAGGGAAACTGTGCTGTTACATCAGCCAACCACTGGTGGTCCCATCTCAGAACAGGCAAATACTGGATCTCCTCTTTTTCAAAGATCTGAACCAGGGAAGCTTTGTTGCATGGGTAAACCATCATTACGTTCATCACTCGAGCCTACTTGAAGCATTATATTATGAATAGCTTCATATGTAGATCAAAACTACCCCATACTTCTACATTGCGGGCTTATTTTTGGACACAAACCTCCACTGGAGACATCAGCTACATTGGTCTTTGTGGAGTACACATTTCCATGAGGTAGATCACTGATGAATGGAGTGCCAGAGCTAGTAATATTATTTCCCTCCCAATGGACACCCGCTACAGCGAGGAAAGCACACCTGGGTTTTGCCACATCTGTTTAGTTCCAGACTTCATGATGGATGGTGGGGGGGGGGGGGGGGGTGGAAAGAGATGAATTCCAGAGGTAAACTGAAAGTGGCTGTTCTGGATTTCGTGGCCATGTTGGATTGAGAGTGACGTCAAAGAGCCAGGGGTAAAGTGAAGTCAGTAGGAATCATTGGGAAATCTTGACAGTTATCTGAAGTTGTGCTTGAAATAAAGGCAGGTGGGTGTGGCTGTCAAAGCCCAGTGATCTCATCACCAAAACTACTGCAGGAAAGTCTCTGTGCAGACCTCGCTCCAAACAGTTGCCTCTGAGAAAGTCTATTGATCTGTCCTGGGACCAGTATGGAAGTGCCATTACAAAGAAAGCATGGCAGTGCCTCTACTTTCCTAGGAGTTTGTACAGATTCAGAATGTCATCTTCTATAGTTGTGGAGAGTACCCTGACTGGCTCCATTGCAGGGCTGCTATGGAAACACCAAAGTCCAAGAATAAAAAGGCCTACAAAAAGTGATGGATACGGCCCAGTCTATCATGGACAAAGCCCTCTCCACCACTGCACATACCTACAAGGAGTGCAGTCGCAGGAAAGCAGCATCCATCAGCAAGGACCCTGACCATCCAGGCCATGTTCTCTTTCTGCCCCAGCCATCAGGAAGCAAGTACTGGAGCCTTAGGAACCACGCCACCAAGTTCAGGAACAGTTTTTACCCTACAACCACCAGGCTCCTGATTCAGTATGGATAATTTCCGTTACCTTAACTCTTATCTGATTCCATAACCTATGGACTCATTTTCAATGATTCTACAACTCACGTTCTTAGTATTATTTAGTTACTTTTTTTCATTGTAATTTCTTCTTTTGTACACTACCTGTTTGTCAATCTTCGTTTGTGTGCAGTTTTTCATTATTTTTATTGTATTTTTTTATCTATTGTGAAAGCCTACAAGAAAATTAATCTCAGGGTAGTATATGGTGATATATACGCACTTCGATAGTAAATTTACTTCGACCTTTGAACTTGGTTTCTCACACACCGTCCCACAACTCTTCAGAAAACTGGGAGTGGGCCCATTAGGATCAGATTTGAATTGTTTTTATTGTGTTTCCTCTTCTGTCATCTATCCACCCGCCTTAGGAATTAAAACTCCCTGCAAAAGATTACATTTTGGGATGACCAAGCATTTGGTTGGAGGAAGGGGGATGGAAAGCAGAAAAAAATCGCAAGTGGTTTCAAACACAGATCCAAAGTTCATGTGATTTGATGCTGTAACAGCAATAACAATTTTAAATGTGCTAATTCAGAAATTTGACCCTTATCAAGTGAGCTCAAAGTCTGCACATTATAAGGAAATATCCTCGAGTGTTAATATCGAAACAAAGCCAAGAAGATTGCCTAGAAGTGTTTTTGTTCATGTATAGTGGCTTTGAGCTATCTGCAAAAAACAATTGTTCCGATCTGAAGCCATTCAGACAGCTTCTATAATGTAGTGATAAAGATAGCCCCTCAAGGATTATATACTTGATTAGGTCACTAAGAGACAATTAAAGCAACAATACTTTGTGGAACTTGCTGTAACACTCATTATCATCATTGGTCGATGGGTATATAATTTATCTTGGAATGCATGGGCTGGGGGTAAGTCCAGCACACACTCCATTTATTTTAAGACTGAAACCCCTTTGCCTAATACTCCATCATTTAACCATCCACTTGATTTAGTTACCTGATCCATTAACACACCATAGTTCAGGTTGAACAATCACTTTAAGCAGCTCCCAGAATAAAAGCACCACATCTCCTATAGCCCTCACATGCAGCCCTTATTAAAGGTGAGGCAGTAAATTGCAGACATCAGACTTCTCACCAAAGTTAAATATACCACAGAGTGATATATATTTATTATTTCTGATCATATTAATGATTAAGCATCCTGTGCCTCTTCACTTTTATCCAAGTCTACTTCATCACTCTGCCGGGTATTAACAGAAAATTATTTTTGGCTGACATAAAAATGATGCATCTGGAGTTTAGTTTGGAAAACTGCAAAGCACACAGAGTACTCGGAAAGGTCAGGACCGCTAGAGTGGAGAAGGAGGATAGAATTCCTTATCACAGCCTATGTCATTAGCTTGTCATCGAATCAAATCCAACTTTATTTAAAGCATGTACCCTGCTGAAAATAAATATATGATAAATATATTCCTCTTTTGCAATATTTATTAATGTATTTTTATTGTAACTTATACTAAATTGTTATACCTGCACTGTACCACTGCCACAAAACAATAAATTTCACGACTGATGTCAGTGACAAAAAAGCTGATTCGTTCTACAAACCCGCGGAGCAAGAGCTGCTTTGGAGTGGTATGATTAAACGTTTTTACTGAGTCATGTTAGTATGGCGCATGCTTGGTGACTTACAGCGCAGGAGTGATGAACCAGGCTCGCCAAGTCAATGACGTCCATACTCAAAAGCCCAAAAGAGAGAGACCTCCGCATGTAGGAGGCCCTATCAATTCATTATGCTATCAAACAGCTGTATGTGCCCCTGATGAATCCTTCCAAATGAGCTGATACAGTAAAATACTGATCCTAAAGCATCAGCTGTTGTACAATTTGCCATTATGGTAGCAATTTCAGGTTAGGGCTCTGTGTTCTATCAGAAATTCTAAGCTGAATATTTGGATATACATTGCTGAGTTGTCTTCTGAACAAGATGCTAAACTCAGGTACTACTCATTTCAGAAATCAGCAAATTCCTTTTGTATTAAATAAATCACTGATGCATAGGCTGCCCCAGCTAGAAGTAATTTTATTTTCTTTTCAACTACAATCCCACGGCACAACACTGTATAAAGAATGTTCTGGCATCTTGGCGTACATTTATCCTTCAGTCAACAGAGAGACCGGTACGCATCTCGTTACTGAGATTAGTGGGATCTTGCTTTCTGTCAGTTTGTTCTAATGTTTCTGTATTGAACAACAGTGACTACACTCTGAAGAGGCCTCCATCAACTACAAAAAGAATCGAGTGTTTTCAGCATACTTAAACCATTGTTTAAATGCATATTTGGCCTGGACTCTGCTGCTTGTTACAATAGCAAAGACAGAGCAAGATTGGGGGGTGGGGTGGGGGTGTTTGCTGGTTACTTCACAAGATCAAATTAAGTTGCAAAAACATAAAATTAGTTAGCTCCATCATGGGTACTATCCTCCGCAGTATCCAAGACATATTCAAGAGGAGCAGTGCCTTAGGAAGGCAGTATCCATCACTGAGGACCCCGCTACCTGGGACATACGTTCTTCTCATTGTTATCATCAGGAAGGAGGTACAGAAGCCTAAAGGCACACGCTCAGTGATCCAGGAACAGCTTCTTCCCCTCTGCCGTCCAATTTCTAAATGGACACTGAATTACCTTACTACTTTTTTTATTTCTGGCTTTTTTGCACTACTTATTTTTAGCTTAACTGTTTACTAGGTGAAAATATATGTAATGTAATACAGAATTTTTTCTCTATATTTATCATGTATTTTATTGTAATGTTGCTGTAAAGTTAACAAATTTCACGACATATGTCGGTGATATTAAATCAGACACTGATTTTGATTCTGAAAATGCATTCCACCTTCCTTTGTTGAAGTAGAATACCTTTAATGACATCCCACTCCTGAGGATAGTATTTTCTCTAGAAGCCAACACGTAGCCACAGCAAACGCTGTGTCCGGAATTTAAATATTTGCTGTCTGATATACTTACGTAACATTTTCTGTTCAAGTCCAATTTTTAATGGTTTTCAACGTGATAAGCCACTCTGGTCGTTTTCTTTGTATCAATGTTCTTAACAGCTTAATCACAATTAGACCAACACTGCAAATCCTTTAATCAGTTTTTAAGAGAGCCATTCTGTCGAATAGTAAACATGTTGGTGATTGGTAACCTCTTGTAAACCAATCACTTGAATTTGACAACACTATGATCACTTTGCACTAAAATGTGTTTTTTTTTTGTTCTAATTGTGCTCTTTATTGTAGAAATTGTGTATAATTTATGTTTAATTTATGCTTGTTTTAATAAACAGTATTTCTTTGAGGCTGTGTGCCTGTGATGTGGCTAAAAGTAATTTTTCCATTATTTCTCTTCCACGTTTCTCTTCATGTTTCTGAATGGATGATGAAGTAACCCATGAATGTTACCTCACTACTTTTTTCCTCTCTTTTTGCACTACTTAGTTATCTTTAATTTTATCTGCTGCCACAAAACAACAAATTTCACAACATACTGTATGTCAAGAGTGATGGGGTGAAGTGATACCTCTACCAAAGGAGGTGTAAGATTCTCCTTCCCTCCACCAGCCTACAGAGCATTCTTGGATAAGGTGTAGCACCTGCTTAGACACTCATCCCCCCCCCCCCCCGCCACTCGCACCAATCACAGTCATGTGAAGCCACAGGAGCAGGTGGTGGACAGTCGTATGAGCAGTCGGTGCATATCACAAGTCCTGGTTATGCGACCACTGACGCCAGGCAGACAATCTCTAACCATTATGTTACAGGAACTGAAAATTTTCCCCGTTGTGATTTGCCCTACCTGTTTTGAACACAACTGTGTTGTTAAAACAGTGGGCATGCAATAGACTTTGCTGCTTATCTGCTGAAAGTCCAGGAATGCAGGAAAGCTGAATCAAAGTCAGGATCATGCATAATACTGCAAACTATTCCTGTGAATTTCATCTGTTGTCCCCCAGGAGGTGAAATGAGAAAGCTGGAATCATGCACGGAAGTGTAGTGTTTAGAACAATGCTTTACAGTACAGGCAAAAGGGGTTCATTTCCCACCACCGTCTGTAAGGAATTTGTACGTTCTCCCTGTGACCTCAGGGTTTCCTCCAGGTGAGCCGGTTTCCTCTCACATCCCAAAAGTGTACTGGTTGGTAGGTTGGCAAGCTGGTAAATCTCCTCTGCATCCTCTCTGCATCCCTCCTACGATGATATGGACGGAGAATTCCGATTATGAGGAATTTGGAACTTGCGCCACCAGGTTCAAGAACAGTAAACCCCAGAACCATCAGACTCTTGAAGGGGATATCTACACCTTTCTGCCCATCCATTGAGATATTCCCACAACCAATTATCTCATTTTAAGGATTCTTTGTCTTGTTATTTATTGCCATTTATTTATATTTGCATTTGCGCAGTTGCTGCCTTCTGCACACTGATCTTTTATTAATCCAGATAGTTACTATTCTATAGATTTGCTGAGTATGCCCACAGGAAAATGAATATCAAGGTTGTATGTATATGATGACAAATATGTACTTTAATAATAAAATTTACTTTGGACTTTTTGAAGTCAGGGACTTAGTAATTGATGTTGAAGAACCCTTTTTGAATAACCCTGTGCATTTTATAGACATTACACACTGCGGCTATGGCGAGACAGTGGTGGGACATGTGAGTTTACCCTGAAGAGGTTAATCAATATGTTGGATCTGGTATAGTTTCAGTCTAGTGTGGCTCAGCTACAAAAACCATGGTTGGACATTTAAATCAATGTTGTTTAATGTTTTACAATGAAAACTTCCAGTGCAATGCGTACACCTGGGAGTTAATAAACAAACCATGTTCGTCAGGAAGCCTGCTGGATTAACAGAGCTGGCTAATCCCATCAAATTTACATTGGCAACAACATGTGTATGTTCCAAAGTATAAATGAACACTGATTGGATTAACAGAGATCCAATCAGCAGTGTACACACACTTAGTGACAATTTAGAATGACAGTGAATGATTTGACATTACTCTATTCACTCTCCACATGCCAAGTGTTCATCATTTACAAAGGAATAAACTCCAGAACATAACTGAGGACCATCCTTTGAACAGAACTCCCTTGAAACTAAATGGAAGTGGTTACAGAATAGTGTACACAGAGTGATTTAGATTATGGATTAAGGTCAGATCTGGACATAATTAAATTGACCCAAATCTCCTCGTACTTTACTGCAGCAGAGATGCAATCCATTAACAGGCTCAGGTCAGGGCTTGAGAGTGCAGCTACCCAAACTAAACAATATGATAAAGCCTTTCCCATTACAAACAACATATCAACTTCCATCTCCACGGATGTCTTATCCGCAGTGACCATGGTCAGAGAATCTTTCCTGGGGCTAATTTGTGAGGAAGGGGTGGTCACTGGATTACACTGTGGAGTCAGAATGTGAATTCAGGTGGCACGGTAGTGTAACAGTTAGCACGATACTTTTTGGTACCAGTGACCTGGGTTCAATTCCCACCGCTGCCTGTCAGGAGTTTGTACTTTCTTCCCATGACCGTGTGGGTTCCCTCCGAATGCACCAGTTTCCTCCCACAGTCCAAAGACGTACCAGTTGGGAGGTTAATCAGTCGTTGTAAACCATCCCCTGATTAGGCTAGGTATAAATCACGGTTGTTAGGCAACGCGGCGTGAAGGGCCTATTCCACACTGTACCTCAATAAGTAAATAAATTCTGTTTCTAAGCACACAACTATGAAAAACGGCATTTGTATCCCCGTCTTTTGGAAGCAAACAAACAAAAGAACACACAAGAAAGAATGCAGATACTGGAAAGCTGGATAAACTCACACAAAATGCTGGGAGATTTCAACGGGTCAAGCAACATCTAAGGAGGGAAATGAACCATCAACGTTTTGAGCCAAGGCCCTTTATCAGGGCTGAGAGGCGGTGACCAAAATTGTCAATTTTTCATTTCCTCCATAGGTCCTGCTTGCCCTATTGAATTCCTCCAGCATTTTTCATGTGTTGAATTTAAAGAACCTCGGCTGAAATTTGTCATTATCCTAAACCATACCAATTGCATTCACCAGTAACGACAAGATTTCAAGTTCAAGTTTATTGTCATTCTGCCGTATACATATATCTGTACACTGCCAAATGTTCCTCTGGTCCTCCAGGCCCAGAGGCACAACACAGTACATATAACTCAGACACAACACATAAAGTAATATTACCACAAATAACTTGAAAAATAACAAACATATTCCAAAAGACTGACATTTACTATTCAGAAACAGTATAAAGCTACTGGCGCTTCATATGTGATGAGACCTGGGTAATGGCAGGGAGTTCAGTAGCCTCATGGCTTGAGGGAATAAGCTATTTCCCATCCTTGTCCCAATGCTGTGGTGCTTCCTGCCCGATGGTAGGGTTAAAGAGGTTGCAGGATTGATTGTGGGATCCTTGACAATACTAAGGGCCCTGCGAATGGAGTGCTCCTGATAAATACCTTGGGTAGGTGGAAGAGAGACCCCAACGATCCTCTCAGCAGTCCTTCTTAATTGTAAACTTCAGGTTCTTGTTTTCAATGGGTTCGTTGACATACATACCTTGGTACCACTGTTAGATAACCCTCTCTGGTCCTCCAGGTGTCCATTTAATTTTTCACTGGCGTGCCATACTTTCGGATGCTGCACTCTATTTTAGCCAGGAATGTTGTACAACTGGTTATTGTTAATGTCTACAATTAAAGCTGCCGGCAACTGACAACAGAAGCAGCAAGTTATGATTTCAGGCTGGGAATCTTTTGGTGGAGTACCCTCCTCTTTATCATCTCTGAGATTATAAAAATGGATTGGGATAAATAAGGATGGGACAAAGTCTATGTAAGCAATAGCCTAAAGATAAATAATTGGCAGAACAGGAGCAATAGTAAGAGGAATGTTTTCACAACCACAGTTGTGAGGTTTGTAATTTTCCATCCGAAAAGACTTTGGATGTGAAGGGGGATCAGAATCAGAATCCGGTTCATTATGTAACATATATTGTGAAGTGTGTTGTTTGGCAGCAATGGTGCAGTGCAAGACATAAAAATTATTATAATTTACGAAGATAAGTAAATAGTGAAAAGGCGAATAACATTCAGTAGCAGCATTCATAGGTTCGTGGACAATCAGATATCTGATGGTGGAGGGGGAAGCTGTTCAAGGGTGTTGGGAGTAAATACATACAATGTTGGAAATATTCAGCAGGCCGGGCAGCGTCTGTGGAAGTAAAAACTACATTTACATTTCAGTTCAATAACTTCTGTATAAAGATTATCAACTTGAAACAGTAGCTCAGCTTCTCTCTCTGCAGAGGTTGCTGGGCCTTCCAGTACTTGCTTTGGTTTAAACCAGCATCTGCAGTGTTTGGCCAGGGAATCTGAGACTAGTCAGAAAAGCTGTATTTGCTATGAGCTTTTTGAACAATGGAGAGGCCCTTGGTGCTTGTATTGACAACACCTACTTATTTTTTCCTTTGTTATTTGAATGGAGTGAAGTCTTTTTCTCTGTTTATATTATCAATGTAAATGTTACTCTTAGCTTAACTGCTAAAGGTTAGTTCCAAACCAATAAAAGTTAATCAGCCTGAGACATTGTTTCACAGGTGTAATCTGGTCCACAGAATACTTCAAGCATTTTAGATTTCATAGAATGTAGAATAGTACAGCACAGTACTGGCCCTTTGGCCCACAATATTGTGCCGACCCTTAAACCCTGCCTCCTGCTTCGGACCCCCAGGACACTCAGCTAAGAGTATCAAGGGTGCGCCAAGAGGCAGGGGCCGGGACAGGCAGTAGCTCACCTCATGGTGGACTGCCAGCCCATTATCACAGTATTTTATTGATAAAACAATAATGGTTTTCACTTTTGATTTCCATGTATCGCAAATATTCAGATTTTAAAATTCACAATTCAAAATACTGATGCTTGAAGCTACTTCAGTTTCAAGACTTGGAAAACAGATAGCAAAATCAAAGTTTGTGTTTGGGAGAAGGAAAATTGAAGGGATAAAGATGTTTTGATCAGACTGCAGGAACATTGGTGGAAAGCCCAGATGGACAACTTCACCAATGACTTTTTCTTCCTCAGCTTCAGAAAGATAGTGGAGGCAGTTGAGAGAATCTGAGAAAAACTAGGGGGATCATTTGGTATTTAAAATAAAATTACTCCAGTCGAGATCGCCAATGTGTGAGGCTTTCCTGGAACAACCCCTCCTCTTGGTAGATTTGCAATGAGAAGATTGAAATATGACCCAGAAACTTAGCAGCAGAGAACCAAAATGATAATGAAATAGTTAATCAAAGCAACCATCCCAGAAGCTTCTTAAACTGCTTCTGTCTTTCAGAATGTCACAATGAACATTGAAAACATGTAGTATGAGAAATCAACTGAGAGAGGGTGTGTGTGTGTGTATGAGTGAGTGAGAGAGAGAGTGTGAGAGAAGGAGAGTGAAAGAAAGAGAGAGTATGTGTGTGTGTGGGAGAGCGAGAAAAAGTGAGAGAGAAAGTGTGTGTGTGAGAGAGAGAGTGAGAGAAAGAGCTTCTGTGTGAGAGAGAGTGTATGAGAGAGAGAGATAGAGAGAGAGAGAGAGAGAGAGAGAGAGAGAGAGAGAGAGAGAGAGAGAGTGAGAGAGACAGACAGACAGACAGACAGACAGACAGACAGACAGAGACAGAGACAGAAAATAGATGCTGGAATCTAGAGTAAACAAAGCCACTGTAGGGACTCAGCCTGTCAGGCAGTATCCATATCGGTAAGGAAAGGATTGCTAATGCTTTGTGTTAAGACACTAACAAAAATACACTTGAAAAGTTCTCTCAAAATACTGAAGGAGCACTTTTGTGTATGTGCATAAGAGAGAGAGGGAAACATGCAGACAGATGCACAGAGTGAAAGAAAAGGAGAGAGACCATGATACAAGGAGGCAATGAGAGAGAGACTGACAGAGAAAGAGATTTTGACATACAATGAACAGAGAAGCAAACTGAAAGAAATAGAGAGAGTGAAAACATTGCATACAGTTCTAGAGAGACAAACTAAAGGACCGATATGATGACCAAAGAGGTACACTGAGGGGTGTACAGGGAGTGGAGGGATTATTTTCAG
This sequence comes from Hypanus sabinus, assembly GCF_030144855.1. Taxonomy (NCBI): domain Eukaryota; kingdom Metazoa; phylum Chordata; class Chondrichthyes; order Myliobatiformes; family Dasyatidae; genus Hypanus; species Hypanus sabinus. The sequence goes on from NC_082714.1 coordinate 152,015,456, forward strand.
TTATGGGACACTTTCAGCAGAGCATGTACTAAACAGGGAAAAACCTGGACAGTGGATAAATAATTTATTTTCATCCATGCCTTTCTAACATCTTGTATTACCATTCTAAAAAACAGACACTATTCTCTTAATACAAAATTTCACCCTATCCTTTTCCTGCAACCTCCACTCTGTTAAAATTAAGAAGAATGACATTAGGCTCCAGCTTCCAGTCTTAGCCTAAAGTGAGAAAACAGAAGTGAGAGGGTATGTTTGATTCAGCAAGAGGTTTCCTAAATTGCAGACCCCCAGTCAGTCCACCATGGATAAAGCACTCCCCGCCATTAAGTACAGCTACACAGAGCATCCATCATCAGGGACCCCCACCACCCAGGTCATGCTCTCTTCTCCCTACTGCCAACAGAAGAAGGTACAGGAGCCTCAGGACTTACACCACCAGATTACTCTTCAGCAATCAGGTCTTTGAACCACAAGGGATAATTTCACTCAACTTCACTTGCCCCATCACTGAACTGTTCCTATAACCTCTGGACTTACTTTCAAGGACTCTTCATCTCATATTTTTGATAGATATTGCTTATTTATTTTGCATTTGCACAGTTCATTGTCTTTTTCAACTTGTTTTTTTTTGCCCTGTTGAGTATGATCTTTCATTGATTCTATTATGGATCTTGAATTTACTGAGTATACCACAAGAAAATGAATCTCAATATTGTATGTAGTGACATAAACATACTTAGATAATATATTTACTTGAATGTTGAACTTTTGAACTTTGAGGTCATGTATAATTTTCCAGTCATAGATCACTTGGTGATGTGTGAGAACTGGTGGGGAGTTTGCCAAGCTAAAGAGTTTTAAATTTGATGTTCCCTTTGAGGAGCCCACTTGAACCCACCAGTTAACCTAAAATGTAAGTGAAAGTGGTAGTGTGTGGAAAGGAGACCATCTCTCATTGGCAGGAATGGGCTATGGAATTTATGTGGAATTGGGAGACTTTCCTTGGTCAAGGAAGAACTCTCAAAATTTTTCATCCATTTTCCACCATCTCTTCATAAGACCCTGTGCTAACTGCTGCAGTTTTAAGAATAGTACTCCAGGAAATTGATTGTAGATTGTATAAGGGAAAGTTGAGGGAACACACGCTAGCCCTCATTGAGGAGTTAGCAGAGGAAAGGGTGAGCAGTTTTAACTTCATGAGTGCTAACATATCTGAAGACTTAACCTGGGTCCAACATATTAATGCAAGTACAAAGGAGGCAGGTCTTTACAAGTGTGAGGAGATCTGGTATGACACTGAAGACTAGCAACTTTCTACAGAAGTACCGTGGAGAACATTCTAACTTTTTGCATCACAATCTGGAATAGAGAGACCAGTGCAAAGGACTGGAAAAAGATGGAGGAAGCTGTAATCCATTTACAAACATGAGAAAATCTGCAGATGCTGGAAATCCAAGAAACGCACACAAAAGGCTGGAGGAACTCAGCAAGGCGGGCAGCATCTATGAAAAAGAGTACAGTTGATGTTTCGGGCCGAGACCTTTCAACAGGACCAAAGGAAGTTATAAACTCAGCTAACCCCTTCATGGGCACTCATCTCCCCAACATCAAGGACATCTTCAAAAGGCGATGCCTCAAAAAGGCAGCATCCATAATTAAGGACTCCCATCACCCATCACCCAGAACATGCTCTCCTCTTATTACTACCATCAAAAGAAGGTACAGGAGCCAGAAGACACACATTCAGCATTTGAGGAACAACTTCCTCCACTCTGCCAGCAGACTTCAGAATGGACAATGAACCAATCCATGATCACTACCTCACTCATTTTACTCTCAGTTTGCACTACTTATCTGATTTAATTTTTGATATATTTTTCTAATTGTAATTTATAGTATTTTTATGTGTTGCACTGCACTGCTGCCACGAAACAACAAATTTTACTACCTATGCTATTGATATTTAACTTGACTTTGATTCTGCATTTAAGCATTTACCTCATGGGTCTCATTCAGAATCACGTCAGGCAATCCCCAGAATTATGACCTTGCATTTGAGTGGCACCTTTGCCATTGTGAAGTGTGCTAGGGTGGTATAGAAGAGAAAAGTCAGCATGAAATAAACCCCACCTAAAGAAAGAAACATAAGGACAAGTTTGGCCAGAGAAGTAGATTTTTAAGAAGTTTTTCAAAGGTGCAGATGTGTTGCGGTTCAGCATATGAAATCCAATATACCTGCAGGTACATTCATGTATGGCAAAAACAGTGCAGTTGCCCAAGTGACTAGTGTCATCCTGGAAGGTTGTAGGACTAGAGGAGATAACAGAGGTGAGAAGGAGAAAGTTAAAAGTTCGAAGTAACTTTATTATTAAAGTACATATTTATGTCAGTAGATGCTACCTTGAAATTAATTTTCTTACAGGAATTCACAGTAGAACAAAAAAAATAATAGAATCAATGAAAACTCTTCCAAGAGGACAACAACCTTGTCATAGGGTTTGGAGGCTTGTGTGCTTCAATGACTCAGAGAGCTATGTTGGCTGGAGTGAAGACCTTGTGCTTTGGCTTTTGATAGAGTCACCTATGCCAATCAGGTGAAAGGGTAGAGGACAGACTAAGAGTAGTCCTATCCTCCAGGTTCAGGGGTTCATCTCAGGGTTAATAACCCTGACTGGTGAGACCACACCTGGAATATTGTGTACAGTTTTGGTCTCCAGGTTTGAGGAAGGACATTCTGGCAGTTGAGGATGTGCAGCGTAGATTCACTAGGTTGATTCCTGGGATGGCAGGGCTGTCTTACGCAGAGAGATTGGAGAGATTGGGCTTGTACACGCTGGAATTGAGGAGATTGAGAGGGGATCTGATTGAAACGTTTAAGATAATTAAAGGATTTGATAGGATTGAGGCAGGAAATATGTTCCAAATGTTGGGAGAGTCCAGTACCAGAGGGCATGGATTGAGAATAAGAGGTCAGTTATTTAAAACAGAGTTGAGGAAGAGCTTCTTCTCCCAGAGAGTTGTGGAGGTGTGGAATGCACTGCCTCGGAAGACGGTGGAGGCCAATTCTCTGGATGCTTTCAAGAAGGAGCTAGATAGATATCTGATGGATAGGGGAATCAAGGGATATGGGGACAAGGCAGGGACTGGGTATTGATAGTGAATGATCAGCCATGATCTCAGAATGGCGGTGCAGACTCGAGGGGCCGAATGGTCTACTTCTGCACCTATCGTCTATTGTCTATTGTCTATTGGTCAAAACATAATTGTTATTGAAACAGCAATGAACAATCCTTCTATAGAGACAGAGATAGAGGACATTCATTGCTGCCCTAAATGCCAACAGCGTAACAGGCGGTAGGTAAGCAATGAGGAACACCACACAACAACTGGCAAACAACCCATGTGAAAAAGAAGAAAAACTGAGCAAATATTAAAAATAAATAAATAAATAAACAAATAATACTCTTAACTTGAGTTGTGGAGACCTTGAAAGAGAATTCACAGGTTGTGGAATCAGTTCAGTGTTGAGTTGAGTCAATTTATCGACACTGGCTCAGGAGCTTAATGGTTGAAGGGTAATATCTGTTCCTGAAAGGGCAAGGTCCACATCATTTGAGCATCCTTTCTTAGCAGCAGGAAGTTGGAAGATGAATATTGCAACCACCCCCGACTTTGGATTTGAAAACTAAACTCCTTCGAGTTCCCTTTTCCCTGGTATTTCCTGGCTTTTAAATCCCTCTTCAGCCCCTCGCTGCTTGATATATCTCATCTGTTTTCCAGCTTTTTACAGTTTTGATACCATCCTATTCTACTGCATAATTCCTATCTCTCCTCAAAGGGATGGTGAATAGGGACTGCAGAGTGCACACTTTGAATACAATACTGACAATTTTGTGTGAATTAATTAAGCAACAGATCATACAACAGATGACACTGAAATACTTCTCTGCATTGAAGGGGTTAAGGGCACGATCGGGATTTTGGAAAACGAACTCCAGTTTGAAGATGGCTTCAATAAAGTGAAGACAACTTCTCAAGTGTAACTCACTGGCACGTCTTTGCCAATTCTCCTAAGCAAGCCCCTTGTCCAACCCCACAGCCTCTGAATTACCCAAATGACGCTGAGCTGGCCGTGTCAGAGTTGGTAAGATTATATTTAGAAGGGGCTTACCATGTTTGCATACTGATGTTGGCCATTTATTTTAGAACTATCACAGTGAGTTTCAGCTGCATGATTCACTCAGTGAATGTCTGGAACCATGTCGATAGCAATTCATCTACAAAAACACTCCCAAACTGGGTCTTAAAGCTGCCAATATTTTTTTTCTCTTTCTTGTTGCTCCTAAACAAAAGCAAACCAGAAGAGGAGAAATCCCAAATTTTAGACGATTTTGATTCAGAAAGGGAATCATCACAGAGTGAGAGATTCATAAGAATTTTTAAAAAAACACTATCAATACCCTCATGATAAGTTTGGTTTAAAAATCCTTCAGTGGAGATGAATCCTCATTGTTACTTGCTGGCAGAGGTGCAGCTTTGTACATTGCTTATGCAGTGGCATGGATAGTGAGGGGGCTGATCATAAGGCGGTCAGAACTGCTTTGCCAAAAAACCGTTCTGTTATATCTGGGTTCCCATAAGCTGAGATAGAAACAGCCAGTTTATAAATCTCCATAGAACAGCACATTAAATCAATTCTTCAGCAACACAATTAACTAAAAAAAAATTGGCAGGGTACAGTAAGCAATAGAAAATTAAGTACTATGATTTCTAAAACATGTTGCCATCTCAGTGGTAGTTCACAGTTTGCTGTTAAAGATACACTGGGATGGTAATTTTATTAGGTACCTCCTACCCTACCTACTGCCCGTTACACCACTAGCATTTCGAGCAGCAGTGAAGGTTCTCCATCTGCGGCACTCTTCATTGCAACAGGAGCCTGGTTTTCACTACCGTCGGTATTGCAAGTTCCAGGTGAAGGCTCAAGAATTGATCGCACTCAGATGCAGATGGTTCCTTCATTGTTGTACCCATAACAGTTTTGTTTGACCGTTCAGGGTTGTTAGCACTGAGTTGAACCCTTGAACCCGGAGGACCCTTTGACCAGTTTGGCATGCATGATCCTAGCTAGAACCTAAGCATAAAACCCTGACTCCTGTCAACATAGTTCTCTGGGTCATTGAGACATGTAAGCCTCCAAACCCTACAGCAAAGATGTGGTCCCAGTCCTGTACCTAATAAAGTGGCTACTGAGTGTACGTTTGTGGTCTTCTGCTGCGGTAGGCCACCCATTTCATGGTTAGACGTATTGTGCATTCAGAAGTGTTCTTCTGCACACTACTGTTGTGTGGGATTATTTGAGTTACTCTCACCTTCCTGCCAGCTTGAGCCATTCTCCTCTGACTTCTCTCATTAGCAGGCAATTTCGCCCACAGGATTGCCGTGCATGGGACGTTTCTTTGTTTTTCCCTCCATTTTCTGTAAACTCTAGTGGTTAAGAAGGCATACGGTGTATTGGCCTTCATCAATCGTGGAACTGAATTTAGGAGCCGAGAGATAATGGTAGAGCTGTAATAGGACTCTGGTCAGACCCCACTCAGAGTACTGTGCTCAGTTCTGGTCGCCTCACTACAGGAAGATTGTGGAAGCCATAGAAAGGGTGCAGAGGAGATTTACAAGGATGTTACCTGGATTGGGGAGCATACCTTATGAAAACAGGTTGAGTGAACTCGGCCTTTTCTCCCTGAAGCAACAGAGGATGAGAGGTGACCTGACAGAGGTGTATAAGATGATGAGAGGCATTGATCATGTGGATAGTCAGAGACTTTTTCCCAAGGCTGAAATTGTTGCCACAAGAGGACACAGGTTTAAGGTGCTGGGGAGTAGATACAGAGCAGATGTCAGGGGTAAGTTTTTTACTCACAGAGTGGTGAGTGCGTGGAATGGGCTGCCGGCAAAGGTGGTGGAGGCAGATACGATAGGGTCTTTTAAGAGACTTTTGGATAGGTACATGGAGCTTAGAAAAATAGAGGGCTATAGGTAAGCCTAGTAATTTCTAAGGTAAAGCCATGTTCGGCACAACTTTGTGGGCTGAAGGGCCTGTATTGTGCTGTAGGTTTTCTCTATGCTTCTATGTTTCTAAAACCAGTGTTTATGAAATTCCCAGGAGATCAGTAGTTTCTGAGATACTCAAATCACCCCGCCAAGCATCAACGATCATTCCATGGTCAAAGTCACTTAGATTAGATTTCTTTCCCATTCTGAAGTTTAGTCTGAAGAACACTGAACCTTTTGACCATATCAAATCAAGTCAAATCAACTTTTATTGTCATTTCGACCATAACTGCTCGTACAGTACATAGTAAAAATGAGACAACGTTGTTCAGGACTGTGGTGTTTATTGACACAGTCCAAAAACTAGACTGAACTACGTAATAAAAAACAACACAGAGAAAGCTACACTAGACTACAGACCTACACTGGACTGCATAAAGTGCACAAAAACAGTGCAGGCATTACAATAAATAATAAACAGGACAGTAGGGCAAGGTGTCGGTCCAGGCTTCGGGTATTGAGGAGTCTGATAGCTTGGGGGAAGAAACTGTTATATAGTCTGGTCGTAAGAGCCCGAATGTTCCGGAGCCTTTACCCAGATGGCAGGAGGGAGAAGAGTTTGTAGGAGGGGTGTATGGAGTCCTTCATAATGCTGTTTGCTTTGCCGATGCAGCGTGTAGTGTAAATGTCCGTGATGGCAGGAAGAGAGACCCCAATGATCTTCTCAGCTGACTTCACTTTCCGCTGTAGGGTCTTGTGATCTGAGATGGTGCAATTTCCGAACCAGGCAGTGATGCAGCTGCTCAGGATGCTCTCAATACAACCCCTGTAGAATGTGATGAGGATGAGGGGTGGGAGATGGACTTTCCTCAGCCTTCGCAAAAAGTAGAGATGCTGCTGGGCTTTCTTTGCTATGGAGCTGGTGTTGAGGGACCAGGTGAGATTCTCCGCCAGGTGAACACCAAGAAATTAGGTGCTGTTTACAATCTCTACCAAGGAGCCGTCGATGTTCAGCGGGGAGTGGTCACTCCATGCCCTCCTGAAGTCAACAACCATCTCTTTTGTTTTGTTCACATTCAGAGACAGTTTGTTGGCTCTGCACCAGTCCGTTAGCCGCTGCACCTCCTCTCTGCAAGCTGACTTGTCGTTCTTGCTGATGAGACCCACCACGGTCGTGTCATCGGCGAACTTGATGATATGGTTCGAGCTGTGTGTTGCAGCACAGTCGTGGGTCAGCAGAGTGAACAGCAGTGGATTGAGCACACAGCCCTGGGGAGCCCCCGTGCTCAGTGTGATGGTGTTGGAGATGCTGTGCCCGATCCGGAATGACTGAGATCTCCCAGTCAGGAAGTCTAGGATCCAATTGCAGAGGGAGGTGTTCAGGCCCAGTAGGCTTAGCTTTCCAATCAGTTTCATGCTTTCAGGGAATGGAGTTTCTGCCAAATGATTGGCTGATTAGAGATTTTTATTAACAACCAGGTATATATCTGTAGCTAAAAAAGTGTCGGCTGAGTGCACAAATATTGAGAGGATTGCTCACTGCCGTTTCCAGTCGTTCCAAGGGATTCTGTACAAAGAACATTCCTCAGTTATGTTCTGGAACTTTATGCATGGTGACAGTACTTGGTTATGGTAAAGTGCAGCAAGGACTGGGACCTGGAAGCTGCTGCTGGCACCCAAAGAATCTCTGGATACCTGAGAATCATGTTAAAGTGGTCAGGATGTGGACAGGATGTTTCTAAAAGTGAAGAAGTGAAGGATTAGGGGGCACAACCACTGAATACAAGGACAGCTCTTTAGAACACAGATGAGGAGGAATTTCTTCAGCCAGAGGGTGGTACGTCTGTAGAATTCATTACCACAAATGGCTGTGGATGTCAAGACATCAGGTATATTAAAAGGCCATAAGACACAGGAGCACAATTAGGCCATTTGGCCCAGAGAGTCAGCTCTCCATTTCATCATGGCTGACCCATCTTTGCTCTCAGCCCCAGTCTCCCGCCTTCCCCTTGTGTCCCTTCATGCTCTGACAGATCAGAAATCTATCAAACTCTGCCTTAAATGAACATAAAGGCTTGGCCTCCACAGCTGCCTGAGGCAAAGAATTCCACAGCTTCACCATTCTCTGGTTAAAGAAATTCCTTGTTATCCCTGTTCCAAAAGGACACCTCTCTAGTTTGAAACTGTGTCCTTTGGTCTTAGACACTCCCACCATCAGAAACATCCTATCCATGTCCAATCTATCAAGGCCGTTCACCATTCAATAGGTTTCAATTAGGTCATCCTCTTCTGAATTCCAGTAAATTCAAGCCCAGACCCATCAAACAGTCTTCATTTAACAAGTAGTTTAATCCTGGAATCATTTTTGTGAACCTCCAGTTTCAGCACATCCTTTCTAAGCTAAGGGACCCAAACAGCTCACAATACTCCAAGTAAGGCCTCATCAGTTCTTTATAAAATTCAACATTACATCCTTGCTTTTATATTCTAGTTCTCTTGAAAGGCCTTACCCTCTCCTGGTTAAAAGTGCCCAACTGCTTCAAAACATCCATCATTGTTCCTGCACCGAAAAAGACCATGGTAACATGTCTGAACGACTGGCGTCCTGTTGCACTCACCTCAGTAATAAGCAAATGCTTTGAGAGCCTGGTCAAGGACTACATCTGCAGCATACTACCACCCACACCGGACCCCCTACAATTCACCTACTGACGCAACCGATCGACAGGTAACGCACCAGCCACAGCTCTACACATTGTCCTTACGCATCTGGAGAAGAAGGATGCTTATGTGAGAGTGCTGTTCTTGGACTGCAGCTCAGCATTCAACACCCTAATCCTCTCCAGGCTCGACAAGAAGCTCAGAGACCTCGGCCTTCACTCTGCCTTGAGTAGCTGGATCCTGGACTTCCTGTCAGATCGCTGGCAGATGGTAAGAGTGGGCTCGCTCACCTCTGGCCCTCTGACACTCAACTCAGGTGCCCCTCAGGGATGTGTACTAACTCCCCTCCTTTACCCTCCGTACACCCATAACGTGGTCGCAACCCACCGCTCCAATCTGCTAATTAAATTTGTTGACGACACTACACTGTTTGGCTAATCTCAAATAATAATGAGGCACCCTACAGAGAATAATTCATCACCCTGACACAGTGATGTAAAGAAAACAACCTCTTCCTCAATATGGCAGAAACAAAGGAGATTGTTGTGGACTTCAGGAGGAATGGAGGCAGGCTAACCCCTATTGGCATCAATGGATCTGGCATTGAGAGGGTAAACTGTTTTAAGTTCCTTGGCATCCACATCACTGAGGACCTCACATGGTCTGTACACACCAGCCGTGTGGTGAAAAAGGCACAACAGCTCCTCTTTCACCTCAGATAGTTGAAGAAGTTGAAGATAGTTGAAGATAGTTGGGTATGGGCCCCAAATTCTAAGAACTTGCTACAGGAGCACAATTGAGAGCATACTCACTGGCTGCATCACTGACTCATATGGGAACTGTACTTCAACTGCAAGACTCTGCAGTGAGTGGTGCGGACAGCCCAGCATACCCATAGATGTGAACTTTCCACTAATCAGGACATTTACAAAGACGGGTGTGTAAAAAGGGCCCAAAGGGTCACTGGGGACCCAAGTCACCCCAACCACAAACTGTTCCGGCTGCTACCATCTGGGAAACGGTACTGCAGCTTAAAAGTCAGGACCAATAGACTCCGGGACAGCTTTTTCCACCAGGCCATCAGACTGATTAATTCATGCTGACACAACTGTATTTCTGTTATATTGACTGTCCTGTTGTACATAATATTTATTATATATTACCATAAGTTGCACATTGCACATTTACATGGAGACGTAAGGTGAAGATGTTTACTTCTCATGTATATGAAGATCAATGTAATAAGATCAATTTATTTCGATTCAATTCAATACTAACATTACATTTGCCTTCCTCACCACAGACACAGCCTACAACTTAACTTTTAGAAAATCCTGCACAAAAACACCCAGATCCCTCTGCATCTCGGATTTTTGTATCTCTCTCCATTTAGAAAGTAGTCAACCCTTTCATTTCATCGACCAAAGTGCATGATTTTATGCTTCCTGATACTGTATTCCATCCGCCATTTCTTTGCCCGATCTCCTAAAACAAGTCCTTCTATAGCCGCTCTATTTCCTCAAAACTACCTGTCCCACCACCTACCTTCATATCATCTGGAAACTTTGCAACAAGCCATCATCCAAACGTGGACGTAGAATGTAAAGAGAATCAATCCCAACACAGACCCCTGTGGAACACCACTCGTCTCCGGCAGCCAACCAGAAAAAGCCATTATTCCCATTCTTTGTTCCAATTAATCAGCCACTGCTTTATCCATGCTAGAATCTTTCCTGTAATACCATGGGCTCCCAGCTTGTTAGGCAGCCTCATGCATGGCACCTTGTCAAAGGGCCTGTGAAAATCCAAGTACACAACATCAACCAATTCTCCTTTCTCTATCCTGCTTGTTATTTCTTCAAAGAATTCCAGCAGATTTGTCAGGCAAGATTTTCCCTTGAGGAAACCATGTTGCCTATGGCCTATTTTATCATGTGCCTCCAAGCTTCCCGAAACCGCATCCTCAATAATCGACTCCAACATCTTCCTAATCACTGAGGTCAGACTAACTGGCCTATAATTTCCTTTCTTCTGCCTGTCTCCCTTCTTGAAGATTCCAAGTGACATCTGCAATTTTCCAGTCTTCTGGAACCAATCCAGAATCTATTGATTCTTGAAATATCATTACTAATACCTCCACAATCTTTTCAGCCACCTCTTTTGGAATCTTGGGGCATATACCATCTAGTCCTGGAGACTTATTCTACCTTCAGACCATTCAGTTTCTCAAGAACCCTCTCTCTAGTAATGGTAACTTCACACTCTTTATGCTCCCTGACGCCTGAATTTCCACCATACTGCTAATGTCTTCCACACTGTCACAAAGCATTTATTCAGTTTGTCTGCGATTTCCTTACCCCGTTACTCCCTCTCCAGCATTGTTTTACAATGGTCAGATATCCACTCTCGCTTCTTTTACACTTTATGCGTCTAAAGAAATTTTTGGTACCTTCTTTAATATTATTGGTTAGCTTACTTTCGTATTCCATCTTTACCTTATTAATAACATATTTAGTTGCCTTCAGTTGATATCTAAAATCCTAACCCTTTACCATCTTACTAATTTTTGCTCTATTATATACCGTCTCTTTGGCTTTTATGTTGGCTTTGATTTCTCTAGTTAGCCACGGTTCTGTCATCTTTCCTTTAGAATACTTCTTCCTCTTTAGGGATGTATCCTGTGCCTTCCGAATTCTAGAAATTCCAGCCATTGTTGCTCTACCATCATCCCTGACATTGTTTTTTCCACTGTGTTCTGGCCAACTCCTCTCTCATGTCTCTGTAATTCCCTGTACTCCACTTTAATACTGATACATCTGACTTTAGCCTCTCCTCCTGAAATTTCAGGGCGAATTTGATCAAATTATGATCACTTACCCCCAATGGTTCTACCTTAAGCTCTCTTAATCAATTCCAGTTCATTGCACAACACTTAATCCAGAATAGCTGATCCACTAGTGGGCTCAACCACCAGTTACTCTAAAAAGCCATCTTGTAGGCACTCTAGAAATTCACCCTCCTGTAATCCAGCACCAACATGATTTTCCCAAACTACCTGCATGTCCCTCAAGACTATTGTAATATTGCCCTTTTGACATGTATTTTTTATCTCCTGGTGTAATTTGTAGGCCACATCCTTACTACTGTTTGGGTATCTGTATACAATGCCCATCAAGGTGTTTTTACCCTTGTAGTTCCTTAGCTCTATCCACAATGATTCAACACCTTCTGACCTTTTGTCACCTCTCTCTAATGATAGTGTCATTTTTTTACCGACAGAGCCATGCCTCCCGACCCGCCTTCCTGCCTGTCCTTTCAATAAAATGTGTATCCTTGGCTATTAAGCTCACAGTTACAATCTTCTCTCAGTCAGATTCAGTGATACCTACAACTTCATTCTTGCCAATCTGCAACTATACTACAAGATCTTCGACCTTATTCCATAAACTGCACACATTGAAATATAACACCTTTAGTCCTGTATTCACTTTTTCTGATTTTGTCTGTCTTTTATGTTTCAACTTATCCTGCTGACTGCGATTTTGTCCTGTCATCAGCCTCTATTTCCTCAGAGTCTCACTACACACTGCCTCTGTTTGTAAACCAACTACCTCATCCTCAATACTATCACTCCGGTTCTCATCCCTTCTGCCAAATTAGTTTAAGCTCACCCGAACAACTTTAGCCAAACTGTCCACAAGGATATTGGACCTTCCCAGGGTGAAGTGTAACCCAATCCTTTTGTACAGGTTGTAGCTTCCCTAGAAGTGATCCCAATGATGCATAAATCTGAACCCCTGCACTCTGCACCAGTTCCTCAGCCACGCGTTCACCTGCTTAATCAACCTTTTCTTACCCTCACTGGTACGTGGCACAGGCAGCAATCCAGAGATTCCTACCCTGGAGGTCCTGTTTCTGAGCTTTCTACATAGCTCCCTAAAATCTCTCTTCACAACCTCCTCATCTTGTCTACCTTTGTTATTGGCGTCAACATATACCAAGGCTTCTGGCTGCACACCCTTGCCCTTAAGAATACCATGGGTGTGATTTGAGACATCCCTGATCCTGGCAGCAGGGAGGTTACATACTATGTGGGTGTCTCAATCATGCCTACAGAATCTCATCTCTGTTCATTTGACTCAGGAATCTCCTATCAACCCTGCAGTCTTCTTCACCTTTCTGCTTTTCTAAGCCACAGCACCAGAGTCAGAGCCAGGGGCCCCAATCACTGTGATTCCCCATGGATCATTGGTTTGTGCCTCTAGTGGACTGTGTCGTCTCCAGGGCGCAAGCCTGGGTGGGAAGATTTGAACCCCTCTCCCCCTCTCCACGTCACTGATGTAGTCCTAGGGAAGGGCAAGCGCCAACACAGCTTGCCACCAGTGTAATCGCAGAGGTTGCCAAAGTGAAGTTGTAAACAACATCAAACTACCTTACAGTCCCCGGCTCCAGATTTCTTCCTCAGGGTTTACTGCCAAAGTCTTTCCCACGGGTGGGTATGGATGCAAGGCAGCACGGGTTTAAAATTAGAGTTTGATTCTTGCTGCCCGTTTGTACCAGTTTCTATGGCCAGGGATTCCCCAATCTTCCAAAGAATTGATCTACCTCCTCTTTAAAGACGTAATCTCCTCAGCCCTCTCGGATAATGACAGAGATATAGGTTGCCAGGAGATATCCCTGGGCAACTCGGTTTTAAATGTTTGCTCCCTAATCTTGTAAATAGGTCCACTTGCAGAATACCCTGAATGCCAAGGTTGAGAAAGAGTCTTGAAAAGCATTTTACAACTGGCCAGAAAGTTAAAAGCAGGGTGCGGAGTCCCAGAGGGAAGCACACTCGGAGTGAAAGGACAGTGAAGTGTCCATTATGAGGAACCAGAGACAAAGACATCATTTGATTGGTGATTTAATGTTTCCATGAACTATGTGAAAAAACTCAATAACAAACTAATTTTGGAAAGCATCTATAATCTATCTGAACGACATGACAGCCGATTGACAGGAGATTCAGGGTAACAACTGGGCCACTAAGGGTCAACCTGAGGTGTCGTGATGACGTGATATTCGTTGTCTGGAACAAACAATGTGGGTGTGGAGGATAAGACAGCAGGAGAGCTGTACCTACAAGTTAGTTTGTTGTTTACAGAATCGCCTGAATCATGAACCCTGAGTTGGAAACATTGATTTAGTTATTTATTCATTTGTTTGTTTATTTGATTGCTCACTTATTTATTAAATCTATTTATTTATTTAGATGCAGCATGGAGTAGGCCCTGCTGGCCCTTCGAGCCACACTGCTCAGCAATCCCCAATTTAACCCTAACCTAGTTATGCGACAATTTGTAAGGACCAGTTAACCTACCAACCAATAAGACTTTGGAATGTGGGAGGAAACCAGAGCACCTGGAGGAAACCCACGTGGTCACAGAGAGAACGTAGAAACTCCTTACAGGAATTGAACCTGGTTCGCTGGTATTGTAAAACTTTGTGCTAACCACTATACTACATGAGGAGAGAATTGCAATATAACATGAAGGAAGGTCAAATTCCTTGTCAATCTGACGAAGGATATCATAGTGTTTTGGACGTTTCTAATGTCAGTCTAGCACAGCAGAACTGAAGACTCTAGAAATGATCTGAGAAGGGAGTCAAAGGAGATGATTTTCAAATTTCAAAAGGGAGAGATGGACAGAGGGAGGGGCTCCGCAAACAGCACCACCAATGATGTCATTCAATCTGTCCTGGACTCCACCCTATGACAAACCATGCACTTCCCCTTCTTTCTCTCTATATCAATACTTTCTCTCCCAAATCCGAATCAGAATGAGATTTATTATCACTAACACGGTGTGAAATTTTGTTGTTATGTGGCAGCAGTAGAATACAATATATAAAATGTATTTTAAATTACAAGGAGAAATATGTATTAAAAGAACTAAGTAGTGCAAAAAAGAGAAGGAAAATAGTGAGGTAGAGTGATGAGCTCATTGTCCATTCAAGTACTTGATGGTGGAAGGGAAAAAATTGTTCCTAAAATCTTTTGCTCCAGTACTTCTGCTCAGGTGGCAGTAATGAGAAGAGGGCATGTCCAGGGTGGTGAGGATCCTTAATACTGAATGCAGCCTTTTTGAGTTGGTATTAATCACAATTCTAATGAAAAGCCATCAGTCTGAAATATTGATCTAGTTTCTTTCTCTCCACAGAAGCTGCCTGACCTGTTGAGTATTTTCAGCATTTCCTGGTTCTCCGCAGTTACATTGTGTTGGCTGGAATTGAGGGTAGGGTACAAACTCTAAATCTCTGCACTACTTACTCCAACTATTGCCATAATTAAATATTAGCAAACAATATCCTAATATAAGCATTTGACAGATTTAAATGCAATTACATCTCTAGGCACTGCACAGGAGGTGCTATTCACCAAATTTGATGTCAAGCCACAAAAGAAGACAATGGAACAGGTGATCACGATCTTGCGGATTCTGTCTTAAGTAGGAGAAAAGGCAACAGAGGGGCAACTCACAAAGCAGAGGAGGAACTCAGCAGGTCAGTCAGCATCCATGAAGGGAAATGCACATTTAAAGTTTTGGTTAAGACACTTCAACTGGCCCTGAGATGCATTGGAGAAATCAAAAGCCTGTTGACCATGAGTCACTGGAGGCTCAGAGGACTGTCCTGGGGTTGGAGGATTATCTGTGTGGGTGGTAGAGAGGGAAAAGGTCTTGTTTTCCTGTTGGTGTTTTGTTGCTTGTTGTATTCTGTGTTGTGTAAGGTTTATGAGAAGGTTAGAAGTTTCTGTAAGCCAAAGTGCTGTGCCTCCATCTTTGTGTCAATTGATAGGCCTGACCAGAAAAATAACTCTGTCCATAACCTGCAGACAACGAAGGCAACTTGCACCAGATTGGTTCCAAAGAAGCTCCACACACTACCAGAGAACCGGTGATGGCAAAACTTCCTCTGCCATTGAAACCTGCTCGCCAACACCACTAAATAAAAACAGAAAATTCTGGAAACACTCAGAGATCAGCTAAGGTCAGGCATCTGTCAGAAGAGAAATAGTTAATGCTTCAGGTTTGGGACATTCATCAGTTGCTGCTTAAGTGTTTTCAGCATTTCCTGTTTTTATTTGAGATCCCCAGTGACTCTGGGTTATGTATACATACATTTCCAGCACTGTAAATGATTGAAAATGATGCCCTGAGTTTAAATATAAGTTTTCCCCATTCAATTCATTTCTTTCTGGGGAAATTACCCTACATTTATTGGGGGATGTTGCTGCAATTCTTCTAAATCAGAGTAAAATTTCGAAGTAAATGCATTATCAAATTATATATATGTCACTATATATTACCCTGAAGTTCATTTTCTTGCAGAGAAAAGAATAGGATCAATGAAAAACAACACAAACAAAAACTGATCAACAATCAAAGTGCATGAGAAGATGAACTGTGCGAATACAAAAAATTAATAGTAATAATAAATAAGTAATAAACAATATTAAGAACATGAATTGTAGCGTCTTTGAAACTGAGTCTATAGGTTGTAGAATCAGTTCAGTGTTGAAATGAAAGAAGTTATCGACACTGGTTCATGAGCCTAATGGTTAAAGGGTAATAACTGTCCTTGAACCCGGTGGAGTGGAACGTAAGACTCCTGTACCTCCTACCCAATGGCAGCAAGGAGAAGAGAGCATGGACTGCATGGTAGGGATTGTTAATGATGGCTGCTACTTCCTTGTGACAGCAATCATTGTAGATGTGCTCAATGAGAAAATTGATATTTTAGCTGTGCAATGGTCTGAATGCTATCAGACATTTGCTTCAACTCATTTCCAACTCACTCTGAACACGAACCCCATTCCACTAACCAACCCTGTCGTACTACCATCTCACCCCTTCTCCTCCTTGTTTTCCAAACTTCCACAAGGAAACAATCAGCACAGTAGCCACCAGAGATTGGAATTCAATTCTTGCTGCTGTCTGTAAGACTTTTGTACTTTATCTTCGTGACCATGTCAGTTTACTATAGGTTTTCCAGTTTCTTCCCACATTGTAAAGACGCACAGTTTAGTAAGGGTTAGTGTGTCACAATTCATCATGGACTGATGAACCCGTACTGTGCTGCACACTTCTACACTGAGAGGCTACTTCACTAGGTGCACCAATATACCTGTTTGTTAATGCAAGTATCTAATCAGCCAATAATATGACAGCAACTCAATGCATCAACATATGCAGATGTAGTCAAGAGGTTCAGTTGTTGTTCAAACCAGCCATCAGAATGGGGAAGAAATGCGATCTAAGTCAAATTGACGATGGAATGATTGTTGGTGCCAGACAGGGTGGTTTGAGTACATCAGAGACTGCTCAAATCCTACAATTTTCACACACAACAGTCTCTAAAGTGTAAGGATAATGGTGAGAAAAACAAAAAAAAAGCATCAGTGAATAGCAATTCTGAGGGTGAAACACTTTATTAGTGAGGGAGGTCTGAGGAGAATGGCCATACTGATTCATGCTGACAGGAAAGCAACAGTATCTTAAATAACAATGCATTACATGTGCAGAAGGACATCTCCAAATCCACTACACACTGAACCTTGAAGAAGAGGGATTAGAGCAGCAGAAGACGTGTGGATAGGCTTTTTCCATTGAGAGTAGGGGAGATTCAAACAAGTGGACATGAGTTGAGAGTTAGGCGGAAAAGGTTAGGGGTAACACGAGGGGGAACTTCTTTACTCAGAGAGAGGCAGCTATGTGGAACGAGCTTCCAGTAGAAGTGGTAGAGGCAGGTTTGATATTGTCATTTAAAAAAGAATTGGATAGATATATGGACAGGAAAGGAATGGAGGGTTATGGGCTGAGTGCAGGTCAGTGGGACTAGGTGAGAGTAAGCGTTCGGCACGGACTAGAAGGGCCAAGATGCCCTGTTTCTGTGCTGTAATTGTTTTATGGTTATATATGGTTATAAGGATATGAATATACACTCTGTGGGCTCTTTAATACATACAGGAAGATTGTAACATCGGCACAGCGAGTTGCTTGGCCTCCACTCTTGTTGCTGCAGGAGCAAACTTTCTCTCCCTTGCTGGAGAGAGGGGGCCTGTTGAGATACCGAAATGCGAGGCTATGGACTGTAGTTTTTAATGGACTCTAGATCAAGGTCTTTTTTCCCTCAGGATCAATAAAGTATGTCTGTCTGTCTGTCTGTCTTTGGGGAGCTTTTGCTTTTGCTTGCATGCATGATGAGTCAGGATGGGGGGTTGTCAGTGCCTCTATGGGGTTCTGATGTTTCAATCATTCATTCTAGGGGGTTTCTTGTTTCGTGGATGTCTGCGAAGAGTAAGAATTTCAAGTTGTATACTGTATACATTCTCTGATATTAAATTAAACCACTTGAACAAGAGGTACTTAATAAAGTGGCCACTGAGTGTACATTTTACATTCATTTCCAAGATGCATGCAAGAAAAAAATAGTTAAATTATGTCGAAGCAAGGCTAAAACTTTCATTTGCAAGTACATTGTGCAAAAAAAGTTGAATTTTTATTGCACGGAGTAGTTTTGTGGGAGATAGTGGATAATTTAAATGAGGACCAATTCCGAACAGCATTATTCTGCTTATCTAACTACAAATTCCATTTGAAAAGAGCCAAGCTAGCTCACTTGGAGCAATTTAGGAGAATAAGTTGCTGCCTTTTCAGTATGCAGCCAACAGATAGACTTCTGCACAGAGCGGGAGATTAATCGTGGCATATGCTTGCAATGTTACTGCATTAAAACCATTTAATTTTGTCGGCAGGAATTCGACATTATTGCTTTAACATCATTTCTTTCCTGTTTCCTGTTTAAATGCAGAGGACCTCATTCATGGTGTCAGTGAACTCTGACCTTTAAATGTGGTTACAAATCAATGTTTTAGAGATAGCTGAATCAAATATACATTTAACCCTTGGCATTCTTTTAGTTTTTTTCTAATTCTTTCTGGAATAGTCAGCTGAAGAGAAATTTTATTAGCTTTATATTTTTTGAGGGATTCGGTTGCTAAAGCCAAAACCCTGCCCAGCAGTTCATAGGTTTATTACAGCAAAAGCTATCGGGGCATGTTTTTTTTTTGCCCCAAAGTCCTGAGGGAGTGTCTCAACCTGAAACTTCGACTGTTTATTTTTTTCCCCATAAATGCTGGCTGACCTGCTGAGTTCCTCCAGCATTTTGTGTGTGTTGCTCTGGATGTCCAGCATCTGCAGGATCTCTTGTGTTTATGTTTATTTTCAACTATAACTAATGATTTTGCATTCAATTATCACATCAAATTGACCTTGTCAGTTTTGGCTCAGCTGGTAACTTCCTTGTCTTTGAGCCAAAATGTTTTGTGTTTATGACCTGCAGGGTGGAAAGGAGCACAACACTTTACGGTACCAGTGACGTGGGTTCAATTCCCGCCCCGCCTATAAGGAGTTTGTGCGTTCTTCCTGTGACCGTGTGGGTTTCCTCTGGGTGCTCCGGTTTCCATCCACAGACCAGTTGGTAGGTCAATTGGTCATTGAAGAATGTCCCATGATTAGGCCAGGATTAAATTGTGAGATTGCTGGGCGGCAAGGTTCAAAAGTCCAGAAGGGCCTACTCCACTCTGTACCTCAGTAAATAAACAAATAAATACAATCATGATGTTGCAGCTCTTGTGAAGCCCTGGTTAGACCATACTTGAAATATTTTGTTCAGTCTGGATCGCCTCATTATAGGAAGAATGTGGAAGATGTAGGTTAGGGGGCAGAGGAGATTTACCAGGATGCTACCTAGATTGGAGGGCAGGTCGAGCGAGGACTTTTCTCTTTGGAGCAAAGGGTGATGAGAGGTGACTTGATAGAGGTGTATAAGATGATAAGCGGCACAGATTGAGTGGTCACCCAAACTTTTCCCCAGGGAAGAAATAGCAAAGATGAGGGGACATAATTTTGAGGCGTTTGGAGGAATGTATAAGAGGTAAGCTTTTTACACAGAAAGTAATGGATGTGTGGAACGTGTTGCTGAGGTGGTGGTAGAGGCAGATATATTAGAGATATTTAAGAGACTTACAGATTGGCACATGGATGAAAGAAAAATGGAGGTTTATGTGAGAGGGAAGGGTTAGATTGACCCTGGAATAGGTTAAAAGGTCAGCACAGCATTGTGTGCCGAAGAGACTGTACTGTGCTGTATCATTCTATGTACAGAGATAGAAATATAGAAACATAGAAATCCTACAGCACAATAAAGCCCGTTGGCCCACAATGCTGTGCTGACATGGCCTTACCTTAGAACTACCTAGGCTTAACCATAGCCCTCTATTTTACTAAGCTCCATGTACCTATCCAGGAGCCTCTTAAAAGACCGCAATCATTTCCGATTCCACCACTGCTGTCAGCAGCCCATTTCATGCACTCACCATTCTCTGTGTTAAAATACTTACCTCTGACATCTCCTCTGTACCTACTTCCAAGCACCTTAGAACTATGCCCTCTCATGACAGCCATTTCAGCCCTAGGAAAAAGCCTCTGAATGTCCACACAATCAATGCCTCTCATCATCTTATACACTTCTATCAGGTCACCTCTCATCCTCCGTCGCATCAAAGAGAAAGGGCCGAGTTCACTCAACTTATTCTCATAAAGCATGCTCCCCAATCCAGGCAACATCTTTGTAAATCTCCTCTGCGCCCTTTCTGTGGTTTCCACATCCTTCCTGTAGTGAGGCAACCAGAAATGAGCACAATACTCCAAGTGGGGTCTGACCAGGATCCTATTTAGCTGCAACATTACCTCTCGGCTCTTAAACTCAATCCCACCGTTGATGAATGCCAATGCACCGTATGCCTTCTTAACCAGAGTCAACCTGCGTAACAGCTTTGAGCATCCTATGGACTCAGACCCCAAATCTTATTAATTTTCGAATGTGATACTGAAGGAATGTTGAGCTGCTAGAGAGTATTGACCTCGAAACTGACCTTCAGTTAGTAATAGTGAATTTGCTAAGAAGAAGTGATTTTGAAGGCAGATTACGAAGAATCACTGATATTATACAACATATGAAACTACTAATTCTAAAAGAATTTCTAGCAAAAATGGAAAATGTTAAACTGAAGAGATTGTTTCATGGTTTCAAGCCCCATTTCAAGGCTGGAGCATTGAAGTCTCCAATGCAATGCAGAATTATCAGAGAAGCCCTCTCCTGGATAAGAAGTTAAAGTAACTTCCTGAAAGCACTCTCAGATGGATGTGAAAAATTGCATGAGACTTTTTCGAAGGAAGTTGGGGGCTAATCTTGGTGACCAGCGTAAATAAGCACATCATATGCCAACTTATCTCCAAGTGATTGTGTGTATAGTCAATCAAGTGGGCAGCAGAGCCATGTGATGTACCTGATTCCTAACAAAGGCATATATTCACAGGCATTCATTTTGCATCAGTAGCTTGAATTAGGTTGACTGCCTTGTAAGTAATGTGCTGCTGGTGTAAGCAGAGCATGCAAGCTTGATTTTAATGTGTAAGAGAAGTTTGAATAGTTAGATGGATGGTTGGAGTATGGAGGCCTGTAGTCCAGGTACAGATTGACGGGAAGAAGCAGTTTAACTGGATAGGCTGAAGGGTCTGTTTCTATACTGTACTTCTCTATGACTCTGTGACAGTTTACTGATTATGGGGGGCTTGCTGGCCTGAAATTGGTTTCTATAATTCTAACATATTTCAATTTTCAAATGTCTGATGAAAAGTGATTTATAACTCAGAGTCTGATCTCTCTCTCTCTCTCTCACTCCCTCTCCCTTTCCTTGTGTAATGTTCTCTCTCTCCTATTGACTCTATAGCATTCCTTTGTTCCACTGTCATTGCCTGCAAGAAAATGAATCGCAGTGTAGTTTTTTGGGGACATATACATGCATCGGTAATCAATTTACTTCAAGCTTTGAGCTTTGTTTCTCTTGCTCTTTCTAACACACACTCTTTCTGTTGTGCTCCTTCTTTCTATTACACCCTCTCTCTGTTATTCTCTCTTTCTGTTATGCTCTCTCTATACGTATATCTCACATTTTCTCTCTCACTCTCTGATTTTATCTGTCAAGTGGATAAGCAACCAAATCAAAACCCCATCCTCTGCACCAGAAAACAGGACGGAGTTATCCAGGTAATGACTACCCACGTTAAAAGACAGTAACTACTTTCTATCCTTCAGCTCAGTGAAAGATGTTCATGCTTGACTCTGGAGGGTTGCATAAAGGGGAGGAAGCACTGAGCTATTTCAGACACACCACATCAGCCTTCCTTTCTTTCCTTCAGTGACGGTGGGTGTGATGGCCAAGAAGGCTGCTCCACAGAACTTGTATCTAACCAACATCAGTTGGTTAAGTTCCAGATACAGTAATCAGCAGTCAGGCTCAACATTTTGTGCTCAAATTCAATTCAAATGAGCATGCCTTCATGGCAAAGCATCTATCCAGCACCTGTTCCCAACCTTTCATCAAAACAAACTGATCACCCAATTGAGTAATCCTTAAATATCAGTCAGTGTTCTTTGCTACCTTCAGTCCTCTTATGAGTGCCAAAAGCAATTAATCAAAAGGAAGGGAGAAAGTTTATAATTGTCTCTGTGATGTTTCTCCTGAGAGTCGCCTGCTCCGAGAGATTGCTTTCAATATGTACCCTTGGAGAGTTAGTACGCCTAGCCCACACTTTTACTGGTGAAGGTGAGGTGTTAGGTTTTGGGAAGAGAAAGGGAAGGGGAGACAAATGAGGACTTTCCTGCCCACACAAGGAAAACTTTAAAGAAGGTTATTCTAACCTGAGAATCTTTCTGTTCTTTGTCTGGTTTCCTCAGTCAGGCTGGCATTAAAATGAAAGTCTGGGCAAGATAACATCAAGATGAGAGGGCTTAAAACTCCTGTCTAATTCTGTCCCTGTATCTTGGAGCCAGTAAAACATAGATTTACTAGATTATTAGGATGAGGGCATTGTTGAGAGGAGAGACTGACTAGGATGAGCCTACCCTCTCTAGAGATGATCTTATCAAAATGCACAAGGTTCTGAGAGTGCTTGACAGGTTATCATTGACAGCCTTTGCCTCTGACTGGAGAACTTCAAACCAAGGGTCACAATCTCAGTGCGAAGCTGAAATTATGACCCTTACTCGGGGGTTGTGAATTGTTTGAATTCTCATTCCCAGAGGACTGTTGGTCATCAGTGTCTGAATGTATTCAATACTGAGAATGATAGAGTTCAGGACAATGTGAATCAAAGGATAAGTAGATTGTACAGGAATGTGGGCATGAGATAAAGCGTCATTATTTGTATACTACAGGAGTCTTGAGAGGCTATATGACCAATTCTTCTCCCTTCCTTTCCAGTCCTGATGAAGGCTCTCATCCTGAAATATCAACTGGTTATTCTCTTTCATAGATTCTGCCTCACCTGTTGAGTTCCTCTGGCAATTTTTGTGTTACTATGGCCTTTTCTTGTTCCTCTTGGTATGTTATTTTAAATCTTTTGTTCTTTCTGTCATTATTTCTGTAATCTCTGTGGACTTGCTTGTTTTTATCTTTTATTTTCCCGTCTCAAATACTTCTTCATTGAAACTGTATATTTAAAACCTGCACGCCTGTCAATTCAGAGCTTCTGAATTCAGTTACAACAGTAGACGTAAATTGTCTGATGTAATTACATTGAACATCCACAGGATATTTCTGTAGCTGTTTATGTCTGAGCAGAAGGTTTACTTAGCATTATTTTAGCTGCAAGCAAATATTTTAGAATGCAAATTACCAACAAATGTCTGATCAATATTCAAGTCAGAAAATAAAAAAAGGAAAAATAATATCAAGTAATTACTTGAGATCTTTAATTATGACTCTGAAAAGTAGGTAAGCCAACTATTTTTCAAACAGAAGTTGCACAGAACCTCAAGAGATTTTGTTACATACAGCAGAGCTGGTTAAGGAAATGATTTTTGCTCCTTTTTTCTTACTCATTATGCAACTTCAAGATGATCAGAATCTATTTGTGAAGATAAACCTTCTGAATGAGTGCAACAAAGAAAAGACGTGCAGGCCCTGGAGAGGGTCTAGAGGAAGTTCAGAAAAGTGATCGCAGGAATGCAAGGATTAACATATAAGGAGCGCTTGATGTCTGAACTCCATAGAGTACAGAAGGATATGGAGAAATTCCAGTGAAATCTACTAAATCCTGAAAGCACCAGAGCAGGGGTTCCAAACCTTTTTTATAGCGTAGACCCCTACCATTAACAGAAATGGTCCATGAACCCCAGGTTGGGAATTCCTCCCTGAGGCAGAGATTGACATGTTCTTGATTGGTAAAGGGGTTAAATTTTATAGGGGAAAGTGGGAGAATGGGATTTTAAAAACCTACCAAGATAGAATGGTGGAGCAAGCTCTATGGAATGAATGATTAATTCTGCTCAACCTTCTTATGGATTTGGTTCCCCTTGAACAAGAAACACCGGGACCAATTTATGCTGTGTGATAACTGTTACTGACTCAAATACCAATTCAGAGCATAATTTAATTTTATAAATCACTTAGTCATAAAGAACGGAAACAAACTCACAACTACAGCACCAACCATCAGGTATCCATTTCCATTAATTCCATGGTAATCTCATTTTGTTCTTTCCTTTATTCCCATCATCTCCCTACAGATTCTACAATCACGAGACACATTTATATTGGCCGAACAACCTACCATGTTTCTATAATGTGGGAGGAAACCATGGCCAACCCGAGCACAATCCCTGCTCAAGGTCACTTTCTAAACCAGGTGTCTGTTCCAAAGCACAGGCTGGAATCTACTGCCTCTGTAAGATGACACTCCAGCCTGAATCCTGCAGTCTTGAATGGCTCAGTTCTTCAAAAAAAAACAAATTTAACAATAGCTCTATGAATATGTGGTGGTGTGGTAGTGGAGCTGTTGGCGTAATGCTACTACAGCACCAGCACCAGGGTTCACTTCCCATTGCTGTCTATAAGGAGTTTGTACATTTATCAAGAAAAACAACTTTTGAATGATGCTTCTATTTTGTCAATGTTAACATCTTGTAAGCAACCAAAATGTCATTGCAGCATCCTTCATGAAATTTGTCCCAGTAATTTTGTTCAGACTACATACTAATAGAGTTATAGAGTAATTCAACGTAGAAAGAGGCCCTTCAGCCCAATTCATTCTTCTTACTAAGGTGCTTTCATGAGCTGGCACAATTTGTCTGTGCTTAGCACACATTCCTTAAGCTTTTCTAACCGCTGCAATTATCTAAACATCACATAAATGTTGTTACTGTACCTGCCTCAACCACTTCCTCTGGCAGTTCGTTCCATATACACACAGCTCCTCATGAAAAAGTTACATTTTAAATTTTCCCTCTCTCACCATAAACTCATGCCCTCTAATGTTTGATTCCCTTTCCTGAACTTATGTAGTGTAGGCCTCTTTTAGTCTCGATAGACCATGGATTTGTACCTTGGAAAGTTTCCAGGGCGTAAGCCTGGGCAAGATTTTTTTTATGGCAGTTGCTCAAGCTGCAAGTCTCCCCTCTCCATGCCACCAATGTTGTCCAAGGGAAGAGCATTAGGACCCATACAACTTGGCACCGGTGTCGTCGCAGAGCAATGTGTGGTTAAGTGCCTTGCTGAAGGACACACACACAGCCTCAGCCAAGGCTCGAGCTAGTGACCTTCAGATAACTAGACGAACGCCTTAACCACTTGGCCACACGTCAACACCCGGAATTTATGCAGTTAGCATAACGCAGTAACAGTATCAGTGGACTGGGTTCATGTCCCATCTCAACTAATACCACCAATGTGAAAGAGCTTCAGCAGTATTTTCCCCTCAATCATCTATTGAACAGCTTTATAGACCTTGTGGGTCTCTAGTTTAGATAACATGGCTCCTGTGCCATTGCATTGAATATTAAGATTTATTTCTGTATTATATGGGGACTGTCTGTGTGTGTGGGAGGAAGGAAAGAGGCTTGCTCTGCTATTTATGCTTTGGTTGTTTGTTGTGGTTCTGTGTCATTCCGCTGAGCAGTGTGGACATGCTACGTTGGCACTGGAGTTGTGTAGAGGCACTAGCAGGCTGCCCACAGCACATCCTTAAGATGTGTTGATTGTTAATGCAAATGGCACATTTCATTGTATGTTTTGATGTACAAGTGATAAACAAATCAGAATCAGAAGCTGAATTTTGACCCACTGAGTATGTTTGTTATTCCAGATTCCAGCATCTACAGTCTCTTGGGAATTCAAGCATGAGAGTTGGAAAGATTTTGGTAGATGAATATTCACTTATAATCTTTCCTCAGAATTATGTGAACAAGGCAGTGGCTAGTTTAGGAAACTAGTGGGAAAAAATAAGAATTATCTCATTGGATGGTCCTGCTCCACATTCTTACATTTTCAGAGATGTTTCCTCAATGTTTCACACTTGTGCAATACAACCCTTTAGAAACTCAGACCAGGCAGGTGCATTAACCAGCATGAGAGGTCATCTGGTTAAATAGCGTCTTTCAATGGTATAACTGAGTCAGATTCCACATGTACATGACTCAGACAGCTCACAATAATATGGTCTGATCTGCAAAACTCTCATACTTCAGGAATCTGTATCTTGCATGATGGAAGAGCTAAAAACAGAAAGCATTGAGAGAACCCGTAAAGTTTAAAAGCCCTTCGAGAGTAACTCCCTCCAGGTATGCAATGCAGTACTGTAGATAGTGTTAAGCACAAATTAGATGAGGAAAGTATTTTCTTACAAACACACATGAATATCATTCACGCCCACTCATTCCACTTTACCGTTCCCCAACCACC
The DNA here is from genome assembly GCF_030144855.1 of Hypanus sabinus. Lineage (NCBI taxonomy): Eukaryota > Metazoa > Chordata > Chondrichthyes > Myliobatiformes > Dasyatidae > Hypanus > Hypanus sabinus. The sequence goes on from NC_082714.1 coordinate 152,042,016, forward strand.
AAACACCATACCATCTCGCTCCCCCCTCCCAAATTCAAACCCAAACCAATAAAAAGTAATTTCCTTTTGTCCTGCCTGCTTTTAGTTTTCTTGAATTGCTGATGTGTTTTCATTGTGGCATCTCCCTTGGGTTAAATCTGATAGCTTTTAGTTCTTGTACAAGTAAAACATGACTCAAACAACAGTATGGGTAAATGAACAACACAGACATTTAAACAGCTATCTATACTGCACATTATGAGATCTGACAGATGACTAAATGCCTTCTCAGTGGAACTCATTTGGGAAGAGCTGTCAGCTGAATAAAAGCAATTATGATATTATGTTTGTTTGAAAAGCCTGCGTGTATACTTGCAATGGCAAACTAGTGGCAGGAAAGAATTCCCGGCTGCCTCCTGTGCAGAAGTGAATAGAGCTAGCTCATTCACATTGCTGAATTTGAAATCATTTCAAAATGGACAGACTGTGCCGGATAAAAGAAATGCAATTAGGATAAAGTTGTCAAGTGGCCATTAACATAATCTCTGAGTTAGGACATATTCTCGAGTTAAGGTATATAGTAAGTATTAACTTCAGCAACCAATCTTCAGATTTGTAGATTAAATTTAAAATGCAGGCCTGAACCATAATCTCTTGGAGCTGTGGAGACAAGTTGATTGAAAACCAAACAATGCTAATTAACATTTATTTTGGGTGCCTGAAGTATGGGTGCAAAGGAGGTGTGGAAATTATATGTAATTCAAAGGAAGCATTGTAGATATACTGTAACCATAGAACTGTTCTGCTGTTACCTCTGGTCATAAAATGTCATGTAACATTAGGTTAAAGAGGTCTTTCTCCAAGTGTCTCATTTGGTGGAATTAATCACTTCTGTTACCATTAGCTTCAGTGTCTCTCTGGTGACTTTGTTCATGTTACAACATCTGAAACACACATTCTGCGTAGATCCTTGATCTCTCAAAGCACATACATGCAAGCACACTTACACACCTACATAATGTCTTGCCCTACTTCTTGAGTTTAATTATGCTATTCATATCATACATTCCCTGCTCTGAGTGTATCCCAAATCTGAACCAGCTTCTCTGGTCACAGAATTGTTGGCCTGATAGATTAACTACTCCTGTAATTGAAGCCACACCCTTTTGTTTTGGACATCTTGGGAAGCATATAAGCTGGCACTGACCTCCTTACTGACTTACTGCCCCTGGGTTTTAGGGCAGCAATGAAGGTCCTCCATCTCTGGCAGTGCTCATCACATTAGGTACTTCATCTCAGTTTTCACTACTATAGGTCAGGCAAGGACCTGATGGAGTCTCAGGAATACCATCACACTCAACTGTAGAAAGCCTCTTCCTTGCTGATTCCATAACAATTTTGGTTTACCAGTCAGGGTTGTTAATCCTGAGTTGAACACCTGATCTGGAGGACCAATGGACTACTCTTAGTCTGGCCTCTACTCTTTGACCTGTATGACACGGATGACCCTACCAATAGCCAAAACATAAAGCCCTAACTCCAGCCAACATAGTCTTCCAGGCCACTGAGGCACACAAGCCTCCAAACCACAACAAGCTTGAGGTTCCCTTGGAGGGGCACATGACTCAACAAACTTGAATTGCAACATTGCATCATGAGAAGAGATGCCAAACAAGCTTTGGTTGTTCCCAATATTCTCCATCACAAACCAAAATCTACCTTCTATTTTATTATGTGGAGATAATTAAGGTCTTCATTAGTGGTTTCTCTTTCAAAGAAACACACAACTTTACTAATCCCATGTGTCAGCAAAATATAGAGTTATTCAGCACTGCATTTGACAATCCTATTGTATTATGGTAAATTATTGCTTTGTAATTAAATATTTGAAGTGCACTGACCTGGAAACTGTTTTGAAAAGTTAAATTTAACAACAGCTCTATGAACATAGGGTGGCATGGTAGTGTAGCAGCTTGCACAAAGCCAAATCGGCAACACAGGTTCAATTCCCGTTGCTGCCTGTAATGAGATTGTTTGGTCTCCTTGTAATCACATGGGTTTCCTCCAGGTGCCCCGGTCTCCTCCCACATTCTAAAGACGTAGAGGTCAATAGGTTAATTGGTGACACGGGTGCAATTAGACATTGAGGACTGAAAGGGCTATTAACACGCAGTATCTTTAAATAAGAATAAAATAATAGGTAGTATTTTTGACGCTTAACAACAGATAGTCAATTTAAAATAGTCAATTCACGAGAAAGAGGAGTTAAAAGTATTATTTTTCTATTATGCAGTGAGGTTTTGGAATCGAAAAACTAGTGGAACCAGTCAATTTTACATCATTTTCCCTCAGAAACAGGGTAAATATTTACAAAAGAGGAAACTATCAAAGGATAAATCTGGTGTTAATCACTAATGCTAAACAAGTGTGAGATTATTAGCCACTGAGCGAGCTCACCTCCTGACACTGACTTAACCAGTTAATGGAGTTGAAAGCGGATACTCTCTCATCTGTTTACTATTAGCAACCAAATGCAAGATTCTTTCTCTATCAGTACTAAATGAAGGTAGCAGGCCAGTTGGACATGAACTTGGATCACTTCAGCCTTCACAGTGAGCCAAGCGGACATATTTTGCACCTAAGGCTTTAAAAGTTTAGCTCTTCAGAAAGATCCAACTTAATGATCCAAGATTTTTTTGTTTTGCCTTGCAGTTTTTTTTTTGCTCTCTCTTACATTGATGGAAATATGTGGCTTCAGCAGCAAAATTGAGTTGAGAGTCAGGGGCTGAAGGAATTAACCTGTGCACATCCCGCTGTAACTTCATATGTCTGTAACTGGTTCCTTTTTATACGAACATCATATCATCAATATAGAGAGAAAGGAAATGCAAGAGACTGCAAATGCTGGAATCTGAACAGCAAAAATTCTGAAGGAGGAACTCAGTGAGATGAGCAGCATCTGGGAGGAATGTTTCAGCATAATCACCTGATGCAGGGTTTCGACCAAAAGCGTTGACACCTCGCACATTATGTCAACCAGTCAATCCTCAGGCCATTCCAATCAGGGACTTAAAGAATTAAAGGTTCAAGTACATTTATTATTCTAGTATGTATGCAGTATTCAAACCTGAGATTTGTCTTCCCCACAGACAGCCACAAAACAGAGAAAACTATGGAAACGTTCAAAGAAAAATATTAACCCCCCAACCACACAAAAAAAAATCAGGCAAATGGCAAACAAAAAAAATGAGTGGAAAACATAGAAAATAAAACACAAAAGTGAAAGAGTACAGGTATATTCAGTTCAGCTCAGTGTTTGCTATCTGCAGGCCACACCATTTCAGAATCGCCCAAAATAGCAACAAAAAAAAAAATGAGTGACCAGAACTAATATTATTTTGTAACTTTATGTGCTGGATTGTAACTATATGTGCTGTGTGTGACTATATGTACAGTGTTTTGCACCTTGGCCTCAGAGGAACATGGTTTCATTTAGTTGTATACAAGTGTATGGTCAATAAACTTGAGCTTGAATCACTTCCCTCCTACAGATACTGTTCCTGCAGATTGTTGGTTACTGTAAATCACAAGAAAGATGGAAAAGCAAATGTAAAAATGATAAGCAGCACAGATAGCAGAACTCAGAGTCTGGTTCACTCTTGATCTTAAATGCTGTCTTTGTGGAGTTTACGGGATACTACAGTCAGTGCAGGTCGGAAATAACACTTCCTTCTCACTGACAATCAACACAGGTCCACCTGAAATGTACGTGTTTAGCCCACTGCTCTGCTTTCTCTACACCTAATATCATGTGGCTAGGCATGGCTGAAATGTCATCTATAAATTTGCTGACGACATGACTACAGTTGGCAGAATTTGAGATGGCAATGAGAAGGTGTACAACTGCAAAGTAGATCAGCTGGTTGAGTGGTATCACGGCAACAACCTTGACTCAACGTAGTAAGACCAAGGAATTGAAGGAAAAGTTGAAGGAATACACAGCAGACGTCATCAAGGGTCAGAAGTGAAAAGTGTGACCGGTAACAAGTTCCTGGGGGTCAAGATCTCTAAAGATTTCTCCTGGGCCCAACATATTGATGCAATTACAAGGAAGGCATGACAGCAGCTACAGTTCATTAGGAGTTTGAGAAGAATTGGGATGTCACCAAAGACACTCTCAAATTTCTGCAGACGTACTGTGGAGCTCAATTTAACTGGTTGCATCACAATCTGGTATGGAGGGACCACTGCACAGGATAGGAAAAAGCTGTAGAAAATTGTAAACTCAGCCAGCTTCATCAGCACTAGCCTCCCCACCATTGAGGGCAGCTTCAAAAGGTGATGCCTCAAAAAGGTGGCATCCATCATTAAGGACCCCTGTCATCCAGGACATGACCTCTTCTCATTGCTGCCATGAAGAAAAAGGTACAGGAGTCCAAAGACATACACTCAACATTTCAAGAACAGCTTCTTCTCTGCCATCTAATTTGTGAATGGACAATGAACCATAGACATTACCCCAGTATTTTTCCTTTCTTTTTGCACTATTTTTAATGTAATTTTCTTTTTTTATTAGTGTATATACTTCTTATAGTAATTCACAGTTTTCACTATTATGTATTGCAATGTACTACTGCCACAAAACAACAGATTTCACAACATATACTGGTGATATTAACCTGATTCTGGTTCAGATTTGCACTCTGGGTACTTTGGATTCCTCCCACTTCCCAAAGACATGTTGTTTAGTGTATTAATTGGCCATTGTAAATTATCCTCTGGCATGTAGGTGAATAGTAAAATCTTGGGGGATTTAATATGAATGTGAAAATAAAGTTAAATTAAATTAGTGTGAATGGGTTGTTGATGGTCAGCCTAGATCTAATGGGCTGAAGGGCCTCTTTCTGTGCTGTACCTCTCTACGATGTTTTAACTCAATGTGAATGGAAGACAGGAAGAAAAGAAAGAAGGATCAATCAATATCAAGAGTGGATCTTTAAACCATAGAGGCAAGGGTCACACAAAAGCTCAGAAGGAAGAAATAATATTAATGTGTATCCATATATAATTCAAACTTAAAGATAATTAAAAGTTTTTTTTTCTCTGAGTGCACAGAAGTCAGAGTAAGGAAGTGGTTACAATGAACATGATTCCCAGGGAAGAAGATGCAGAAGGCTCTAAACAGGGGATCTGTGGAACCCACAATCAGATGAGTCATAGACATAAGAAGTATTGCAGATGCTTGAAACCTTGAGCAATATACACAATGTCCCAGAGAAGCTCAGCAAGTCAGGCAGCACTGCTGACCTACTGAGCTCCTCCAGCACATTTTGTGTTTTGCATCAGATGAGTCATCTTGTCCTTCAATTTATGACTAGAGAATTTTGACAATAATTTACTTCCAACTTTGAATTTTGCACATGATCCATACCTTTCCACTCCCTGCGTATGTGTGTGCCTGTCTAAAAGCTCTCTTGAAAACCATTGTTGGATCTGCAATTCCCTAAGGAAAACTAACCCTTAAGATTTCAGGTTAATGTTTGAGGTGTAAGGGTCAAGTTGCAGCCTGAAGACACTGCAGCAGGATAGCTGTAGTACCTTTGCACTTGTCAAGTGTTACTTAGAATGTCCATTTCAAGAGAGAGTTGGATATCACCAGAGGAAAACCAGCCAAAAACCATGCTTAATAGAAACATATAAAATGTTATTTTCTTATTATTTTTAGAGTAATAGGCCCTTCTGGCCTAATGACAACAGTGCACGATAACACCCATGTGATCATTTAACCTAATAACCTGCACATCTTTGGAATGTGGGTGGAAACCAGAACACTTGGAGGAAACTCCTAGGTTAATGGGGAGAATGCATGAACTCCCTACAAACAGCGGTGGGAATTAAGCCTGGCTTGCTGGCACTGTGTCAGTGTTTCGCTAACTGTTACAGTTAGTTCGCTAACAGACACAGTTTAGGCCATTCAGCTCTTCAAGTCTGCCTTCCCATGCAATATGATCATAGCTGACCATTCACATTCAATACCTTGATCCAGCCTACTCTCCATATCCCCTCATTGTATTTGACCTTGAATATATTTTCTAATGCGGTATGGAAATTCACAGTTTCACCGCTCTTAATGGGAGTCACTGTTTTCCACGTTGTCTAAAGTCAGTATGTTGCTTTGTAGGAACAGTTTGGGTGATAGTTTGGCTGTCTACCTGGAAACATGATACTTTGAGAACATACTGATTTATTTATTCAGTTTTAGCCAGTATGTCCTTATAAAGATATGGATTCCTTTCTTATTCACACAATGGGAGTCCTGGGTAATGTTCTTACACTTTAAAACACTAGTAAGACATTAAAGTTGTTTAAAATTATTAAGCAAAGAAGAGCTGAAAAAAATTACTGATGTCTCCACCCATCCTAGCAGTCACCCATTCACCAAACTGCTATTGGGGAGGTGTTACAAATTCATCAACACTGGGCCTATTCATCTGCAAATTGTTGATTGCTCATGGCTGTTTGCACTATTGTCTTGTAAATTGTTGGTGGTTATTGTGACATCTGTTATGGTATTGCCCTGGGTTTTGTGCTTGGCAAAGAACCACAGTCAATTCTGGCTACACACACAAAATGCTGGTGGAACGCAGCAGGCCAGGCAGCATCTATAGGGAGAAGCACTGTCGACGTTTTGAATCGAGACCCTTCGTCAGGAATCAATTCTAGTATGTTTCACATAATGGCAATAAAGTAATTCTGATTCTGATTCTGAAACACAGCACGTTGAAGAAGTTGGAAATTTGAAGTAAAACAGAGAATGTTGGAAGTACGTTGTGGGTCAGGCAGCATCTGTGGAAGAAGGAAACATGCTTCCTTTTCAGGGCAAATATCTGGTTTATTATTGTCACATATATGGAAATACAGTGGAATGTTTGCCTTCCATTACTCAAACAAATCAAACCATTATATAGGGCATTGAGGTAGAACAAGTTGAAACAATAACAGAAAAAAATAAAAACACAAAATGCTAGCAGAACTCAGCAGGCCAGACAGCATCTATGGGAGGAAGTAGTGACTACGTTTTGGGCCGAAACCCTTCATCAGAAGGGCATTTTGTGTTTTTATTTATCTCCAGCATCTGCAGATTCACTCGTGTTGCCTTTGAAACAGTAACCGAATGCAGAGCTACAAAGAAAGTGTGGTGCAGATAAACAATAAGATGTGAGACCACAATGAGGTAGATTGTGACATCAAGAGTTCACCTTATCATACTTAGTTTGTTATGTGCCATGTCATATAATGTAGGCATTTATGGTCTTTGACCACGATTGTTCTTGGCAAATTTTTTTTACAGAAGTTGCTTCCCTTTGCCTTCTTATGGGCAGTGTTTTAACAAGATGGATTTATCAATACTCTTCAGAGATTGTCCGCCTGGCATGAGGGGTTGCATAACCAGGACTTGTAATATGCACCAGCTGCTCATACGACCGTCCACCACCTGCTCCCATGGCTTCACATGACTCTGATCTCGGGGGGAGGGAGGGGACTAAACAGGTGCTGTACCTTGCCCGAGGGTGACTTGTAGGCTAGCAGAAGGAAGGAGCATCTTACACCTCCTTTGGTAGAGACCTATCTCCACCCAACCACCCAACTAGGTTACTACTATTGAGTAGTCTTATGGTAGATGATATCCTTAAGCTGCTTTCAGGCTTTTGTATCTTCTGCCCAATGGGAAGAGGGGAGAAAGAGAGAATATCTAGTGTGGGTAGGATCTTTGATTATGCTGGCCGATTTATTGAGGCAGTGAGAAGTATAGACAGAGTCCCTAGATGGGAGGCTGATTTCTGTGATGGGCTAAGCCACGTCTGATAGGATTAAGGAGGAAAATGGCTGGAATTTTCGCAAAGGACTGGGCGTCAAAGAAGAATTAAATATTTCAGGATGTCTTTTGCAGACAAAGAGAAAAATGATAAATCACAGAATGGAGGAAACTAGAATAATCAGGTATATCAACTGTAATCTTTAGTTTCTTTAAGCTGTGTGGTAAAATACAAAATTGTCACATGCCAGGTTCAGATTGCATTAAGATGCCATGGAATTGCATTGACAAAATATCATATATATAACAAAATATAACTTTCCTGCCCCATAATCCTCAAAAAAAGGCCAAAATTGTGTTAGTGAAATATCCCCAGTACTTTCTCACCAGGCAAACACAATGCAAGCAGTGAGTTTCTGGTTTTGCAGTTCCTTAACTGTGTCCTCTTATTCTGGCTTCATGTTCATTTACTTAATTTAATTGATCTGCTGCTGGCAGCTTCTCTTTCAGCTCTGTCTTCGAGTTGTTTAGTCTCTATTTAGCGGGGGTTTAGACAACAAGAGGTGATCTTATTGAAACATGTTAAGTCCTGAGTCTTGAAGTCATTGAATAAGCTGGCAGCTTGCAATCTTCCGAGGAGCATTGTAATTGGCTGCATCAATGTCTGATAAGAGGGGCACTGCACTGGATTGAAATAAACTGGAGAAAGCTGTGAATTTAATCAGTTCCATCATGGGCACTAGCCTCCCCAGGACCTCTTCAAGGAGTGATGCCTCAAAAAGGCAGCACCCATCATTAGGGGTCCCCTATCACCCAGGACATGCCCTCTTCCCATTACTACCACCAGCAAAGAGGTACCTGAGCCGGAAAGCACTACTCAACAAGTCAGGAACAGCTTATTCCTCTCTGCCATCCAATTTCTGAATGGACATTAAATCTATGAACACCACTTTACTACTTTTCCCCCCTTTTTGCACTATATATTTAATTTAAAAACATATATAATGTAATTTACAGTTTTTTTTATTATGATGTACTGCAATATACTACTGCTGCAAAGACAACATACATCATATGCCAGTGATATTAAACCTGATTTTGATTCTGATTCTTGCTCTAAACTACGTTGATTCATACTGCTCTTGTGAAGTGCCTTATTTCAGAATCAGAGTTAGAATCAGGTTTAATATCACTGGAATATATCGTGAAATTTGTTAACTTTGTAGCAGCAATTCTATGCAAAACATGACAATAGAGAGAGAAAAAAAGCTATGGTATATATAATAGTTAAATAAGTAGTTCGAAAATAGGAAATAAAAAAGTAGTGAAGTAGTGTTTGTGGGTTCATTGTCCATTCAGAAATCAGATTATTTGTTAAGATGTTATATGAATGGAAATTATTGATGATTTTTACTTCCATTGCTAAATGAAAGAGAAATATTAAATATGTTTCCTGTTACTAGTAACAGTTGTACAATGCTTGGCTGGAAAGTTGAGCCTGATGGCACAAGTCAATGGTCAGACAACCTGTCTTGCATATAAGATCAAGACCCACTGGCAAAATATTGTCTAGTGTAAGTACAATTACATTAACTTCTCTGAGGATCAACACCTTGCCATGGAGGAAAGGCTTGTGAGTTCCGGAGATCCCAAGAGCAATGTCCTCTGGATATTAGCCTACTGGCTCTTAACTCCTGGTAGGATCACCCATGGCAGTAAGGTCAAGGGGGCAGTTCCAGACAAAGAGTGATCTAACCAAGACCTCAATGGCGGAGCTGGTGGAAGATGATGATACATCATAATGGCAGTGAAAGTGGAGGAAGGCTGCAACAGTGAGGTGTTCCCCAGTTGTTTTGCGCTCCATGCCATTGGACCCTAATCCTGATCTGTGAAGAAGCGGGTGGTGGCTGCCCTTACATCAGTCTTTGCAGGTTAAGAAAAGTCACGCACAGGCGTTTTCCATCAGGGGATTCCAGCCTAACATCCCAGATTAAATTCTTAGCAATCAGCAAGTGGCGATGGGGGGCAGGATTGTGAGGTCTGGGAGCCCACACTACACCAAAATATATGGATCCTAGATTGGCCTGTACAGCCTCCTGAGGACTCGCCAATAGACTATCCTTTGGTAGAGCATCATGCTCGACTTAAGTGATCGCACCACTATTACTACAGTTGCTGCCTGTAAAACACCTTAAACATATCTTCTCAAAGCTCTTAATGCAAAGTTAGTTCTGAAGTAGAGTGATTGTTAATCCATTCTGTTTATTTATCTAGCAATATTAGATTAAAATGTTGGAGTACATTAAATTTAGTGTGTATATCTAACATTGTTATAGTTGTTTGAAATGAGAAGCAAAAGAAAATTGCTCTGGTGTCTCCAGAGTCTAAATTACTGAGCACTAAAATCATATCCATATCAAATGACTCAAGTGGAGAGCAATGGAGAGTCATTAAGCCCTAAATGTAAAAGCTTTCCTCAGCTGTTAATATTATATTTGACCCGAGTGATAAAATACTGTTTAGTTCTTTTTTTTCTCTGATAGAGATAACAAAGGGATTGATTGAGAAAGTTCCTGATTAGAAACGAGTGTATGTGTCAGTTGTATCGTGAACTTGCTGGGAGTGATCCAATATTACAGCATTTCTGGGGCCTGATGAATAGTTCAGAAGACTCACTTTAGATAGAATGATTTAAGTTGGATTAATTCCATGTGAAACCTTGTTTGAATTAACATGTGTAGTGTAGGGGCACCCTAAGTGCCTTTTCCTGACCAACCATTTATAAGAAGAAAAAGAATGTTCTTATAAGGTCCCTCTTCATCAATTTTTAATAAAATTTACTTTAAGATGGATGACTGCAGCAAATAAAGAAAGATAAGCTCCCGACTTTATTCATAACGTCACAAGAAATGACTGGAGTGCTTGAAGTTATGAGGGGCATAAATAAGGTGAAATCTGAGAAGCTCCTTGTGTACTATCAGGGGCATGGTTATTAAACAAGGAAAACCTTGGGCTAAAATTAACTTGAGACGTGATGCCAACTGTTCAGGAAGGTCTGTATTGCATGTAAAGAACCCTAATATAATCCCAACAGCTGCTCACAGCAAGCAAGAACCATGGGGCAAAGGGCCTCAGTGTAACCCTGTCTACAGAGATGTATTGGCAATACTCTGTTGTGGTTCCAATAACAGTTTTCATCACCAGTTGTAGTGGTTGAGATTGACACTCTGATAAATGAGTCACTTGAGTAGTTCCACACCTACTATAAGAGCTAAATGCTTGTGGAAACATGAGAGAATCCACAGAGGCTGGAAATCCAAGCAAAATACACAAAATACTGGAGGGACTCAGCAGGCCAGCATGGTCGGGAGAGTACTTCACCCTTGAACCCTCTAATCTTACATCAGCCTCATACAAGTTTGCACAAGTCTTACAATGTATATGCAATCCACCTCATATTTGGATGGTCATCAGCTGAAAAGAAGGAAACCTGAACTAAAATTTCCCCTGGTTTGAACAAGAGGGCACCTGGGTCTAACACTACAATCATCAACATTGCTGATTGGTGATAAATTTGTGTAGCAAGAAGTGCCAAGTTAGCCTTTATTAATGCATTCTTCTCACCTACATTTAACGTGCACAACAGAAATTACCTGAAGGAATCTACCTCTCAACTGTGCTACAGAGGGCCATTATTCTATCTGAAGTAGATATGATGAGTGTTTGATAGCTCTGGGCCTGTACTCACTGGAGTTTAGAAGAATGACGGTGGGTGAGGGGTATACCAATGAACCCAATCAAATATCAAAAGGCCTAGATAGAGTGGACATAGAGAGGATCTTTTATATAGGTCACTTGGGCCATGATGTCTGCTGCACTATTCCATCATGGGTGATTTATTTTCTCTCTCAACCCCATTCTCTTGCCTTCTCCCTGTAAACTTTGATGCCCTTACTAATCAAGAACCTATCAACCTCCCCTCTAAATATACCCAATGACTTGGCCTACGTAGGTGCCTGTGGCAACGAAATCACAGATTCACCACTCTGTCGCGAAAGAAATTCCTCCTCATCTCTGTTCTAATGGGACTTCCTTGTATTCTGAAGGTCCAAGACTCCCCCTCTATTGAAAACATCCTCTCTACATCCACTCAATCTAGGCCTTTCAATACCTCCTAGAGGACATTGAGTGAGAGGTTATTGTTATTACACCACTCAGCCAAATTTTCAATCACCCTCCTTAATGCTGATTCATCACCACTTTTGATACAGCCCACAACTTTAAGCGCAGGCAAGTGCTAATGGACAGAAATTTAGGTCCAATGAGCTCAAGAGAACCAAGTTTTGAAATGGAGTACCATATGAGTGTGCTTTAAGTGCAGGCAAGCATGGATGGACCGCCCTGCTGCCTTTTGGATGATATTAAATCACCAGATTCTGAAATCACCCACAGAGAAGTGGCAATTTACAGTAGCCTATTAACCTACCAACCTGCATATACCTGGGACAAGAAATACAAGCATAGAGACATAAAAAAACCTACAGCACAATACAGGCCCTTCAGCCCACAAAGCTATGCCGGACATGTACTGACTTTAGAAATTACCTAGGGTTACACATTGCCCTCTATTTTTCTAAGCTCCATGTACCTATCCATGAGTCTCTTAAAAAACCTTATCATATCCACCTCCACCACCATCGCTGGCAGCCCATTCCACGCACTTACCAACCTCTGCAGAAAAAGCTACCCCTGGTATTTCCTCTGTACCTACTTCCAAGAACCTTAAAACTGTGCCCTCTCATGTTAGTCATTTCATCCTTGGGAAAAAGCCTCTGACCATCCACACGATCAATGCCTCTTATAACCTTATACACCTTTATCAGGTCACCTCTCATCCTCTGTCACACCAAGGAGAAAAGGCCAAGTTCACTCAACCTATTTTCATAAGGCATGTTCTCTAATCCAGGCAGCATCCTTGTAAATATCCTCTGCACCCTTCTATAGTTCCTGCATCTTTTCTGTAGTGAGGTTACCAGAATTGAGCACAATACTCCAAGTGGGGTCTGCCCAGGGTCCTATATAGCTGTAACATTACTTTGTGGCTCTTAGACTCAATCCCACAGTTGATGAAGGCCAATGAACCATATACCTTCTTAACCACGGAGTCACACTGTGCAGTAGCTTTGAATGTCCTATGGACTTGGACCCCAAGATCCCTCTGATCCTCGACACTGCCAAGATTCTTACCATTAATACTATATTCTGTCATCATACTTGACCTACAAAATTAACTACCTCACACTTACCTGGTTGAACTCCATTTGTCACTTCTCAGCCCAGTTTTGCATCCTATCAATGACCCGCTGTAAACTTTGACAGACCTTCACACCATCCACAGCACACCCAACCTTTGTGTCATCATCAAATTTACTAACTCATCCCTCCACTTTCTCATCCAGGTCATTTATAAAAATCACGAAGAGGTGGGATCCCAGAACAGATCTCTGAGGTACACCACTGGTCACCAATCTCCATGCAGAATATGACCTGTTTACAACCACTTTTTGCCTTCTGTGGGCAAGCCAGTTCTGGATCCACAAAACTAGGTCCTCTTGGATCCCATGCCTCCTTACTTTCTCAATAAGCCTTGCATGGGGTACCTTATCAAATGCATTGCTGAAATCCATATAAACTACATTCAATGTTCTACTTTCATCAATGTGTTTAGTCACATCCTCAAAAAATTCAATCAGGCTCGTAAGGCATGACCTGCCTTTCACAAAGTCATGCTGATTATTCCTAATCATATTATGCCTGTCCAAATGTTCATACATCCTGCCTCTCAGGATCTTCTCCATCAACTTACCAACCACTGAGGTAAGACTCACTGGTCCATAATTTTCTGGGCTATCTCTACTCCCTTTCTTGAATAAAGGAGCAACATCGGCAACCCTCCAATCCTCCGGAACCTCTCCCGTCTCCATTGATGATGCAAAGATCATTGCCAGAGGCTCAGCAATCTCTTACCTCACCTCCCACAGTAGCCTGGGGTACATTTCATCCGGTCCCGGCGACTTACACAACTTGATGCTTTCCAAAAGCTCCAGCACAACCTCTTTCTTAATGTCCACATGCTCAAGCTTTTCAGTCTGCTGAAATGAAACCAGAGCACCTGGAGGAAACGCACGCCATCACAGAAAGAATGTGCATATTCCACGTGGAGAGGACCCAAGCTCGCGAGCAAATCTGGCTCCCTGGCACAGTCAGGCTGCAGCTCTTTTAAGTACATCACAACACTGTCTTAAGTACACTGCTGTCTATCAGAGTTTGTGGTGTTAGAGATTTCACTGCAACTCTGATATTTCAACTGTTTATTGCACCTCTGAATGAGCTTCCAAAAAACTCCATTTACTGGCAACCCTTTTTGCCTTGTCTGCTGGTATTAAAGTTCAGGTTCAAAGTCAATTCATTGTCAAAGTTAGTATAATGTCACCATATACTACCCCAAGATTCATTTTCTTGCCGGCACTCACAGTAAGACAATGAAATACAATGGTGTCAATGAAAAACTACGAACAAGCACTGACAAACAACCAATGTACAATAGAAATCACACTGCAAATAAAAAAGTAAATATGCATAAATATAAAAGCAAGGATGTAATGTTGACGCTTCATAAGGCATTGGTGACGTCTCACTAGGACTGTTGTGAGCAGTTTTGGGCCCCTATCTAAGAAAGGATGTGCTGATTTTGGAGAGGTTCAAAAGAGGTTCACAGAGGTTATTCCAAGATTGAAAGGCTTTGATGGCCCTGGGCCTGTATTCACTGAAACTCACAAGAATTGGGGGTGGGGGTGGGGGAGGTGGAGAGCAGATTTCTGTGGAAACTTGTGGAATGTTGTAAGATTGAGTGGATGTGGAGAGGATGTTTCCTATGGTGGGAGAGTCTAAGACCTGAGGACACAGCCTCAGAATAGAGGGATGTCTATTTAGAACAGAGATGAGGAGGAGTTTCTTTAGCCAGAGGGTGTTGAATCTGTGGAATTCACTGCCACAGGTGGCTGTGGAGGCCAAGTCTTTATGTATAGTTAAGGCAGAGGTTGGTCAGGGCATGTAGGGGTACAGGGTGAAGACAGGAGACTGGGGCTGAGAGGGAATGGATCAGGCATGATCAAATGGCCTCATTCTGCCCTGTTATCCTATGGCTTTATGGTCTAAATAAGTAAATAAATAAATAATATTGAGAGCATAAGCTGTACAATGCTTGAAAGTAAGTCCATAGGTTGTGGAATCAAGTCAGAGTTGAGGCATTTGAATTATCCACACTGGTTCTGGAGTCTAATGGGTGAAGGAATCTGTTTCTGAACTGGTGGTGTGGTACTGTAGAAGTGCCAGTCCTTTACACATATCTCTAACAGCAGTATGAACTTAATCTATTTTGTTCATGCTGATGTAAACTGGTGGTATTAAAGCGATATGAAAACTCACGGGGCTTACAGAGTTTTGTGTCACTTCCATACTAATAGATAATTTGTAAAAGAATCCACCCAACAGAGGACAACACTGCTTGCTGGGAGTTTGAGTGACCTTATCACTGTGATGTCATGTCTCAGAGGTGTCTCAGTTTGGATTCACACCACAGATAGATCAGGGTCTGACTAAAACATTCAATCCTTCAAACTGCTTACATAACAGGGCTTTTTGCTCTTTGACCTAGAATCTCACATTTATACCCAAGGCTACATGAGTACAAATTTCACATTAAAAGTCTCGTCTCGTCGGTCCACGTAGACCACAAATGCTTTTTTTCTTAACCACTCTTTGTGTCCAAAGCCACTTGCAAGTAAGACCCATCTTAACAAAGCCGTTCAGTGAAGTATAATCGAAATGGTGTTCAGAGGTTAACTGGGCTCTTCCTTTGAAATGGCTCTTTCGCAGCTGTGCAGAACAAAGTTTCTTTAGACAAGAATAGCTGATAGCCTATTCCCCTTGCTTGTGCCACAGACTGCAACCAAATTTCTTTAAGCCGCTTCATCCAGTCTGGACTGCTTGTCCTAATGTCTCCATACAAGAGAAGTGACAGGAAGTTGAGCCTGGGAGTTTTAGGTACAGAAAATTTTCTTTATCTTGTCAGCCTGAGTTGATTGCTTTAGTCTACCATATCTTATTTCTATCTGTGTTGCTTTTCTTTCGTCTCAGAAGTGCTAAGTTGGATAGCAGACAGAATTTTTGTGGTTCAGCCTCTCTCTTTCTCAAGTGAGTTATTCCATCTGTGTAAACTGCAAGCTGCCTGCCTCAGTATCAATGCTAAAGGTATATTTTGGAGCAATAGTTATCAACCCTTTCATTGCCAAAGCGTGCCTGAAGGCAACTTGATATCCCCAGTGTTTCTGTTTTAGTGGCAGGGATCCTTGGAACAACACCAGCCAACAAGGCGATCCACTTTAAGGCTTCCAACACACGCAAAGCTGCGTGATTCAGCCTCCAGTTTTGATGTCAGGCACACATCCCTTTTCTTATCCCAGCCATTAGTAGCTTTTCAGATTCGTGACATGAGATCTCTGTAATTAAAGCAATGTTTTACCAGACTTGGTGCCAAACCTTGCTGCATGGGTCTAAAGAACGCAAATGCACGTTTCTGAAGCATGGAATCCAGGTTAAGAAGTGAATGAATAGCACACAATAAATCTTTTCCACCTGCAAGCTTAGATCGGTTTAGCAAAATGCTGTGATTTCAAAAATATAGACAAGTTCATGGTAACCAGTGCAAATTAACATCAATCAACAACACAGCATGTAATCTTAGCCCAGATCACTTTTTGTTGGTCATTAACTCAAAAGAGATCCCTAGAGTTCAGAAAATTGGAAACTTCTACCGCCTTCCTATAATTTGAGTACAAAACGATAGAAAGTTCATGACTGGTTACTGGACCAATTTGCCAATTTCTCCATGTTGGTATCCCAGCGATGTCCCAGTGGTTAGTATTCTTACTTTTTAGCCAGAAACACAATGTGAATTTGGAGTCCATTCAAGTGATTTTACCATTAATAATAGTCTGTGAACTGAAGCAGCACTTCACACATGGGGAGCCGATAAGATGTTAAACTAAGTGCCTCTTCGTGTTTTGCACCATATGGTAACCATACCTTCACAGAATGGTAATGAATGGCTTCTGAAGCACTGATAAGGCTGATTAAAAACAATTACTGGAAGTGGAGAAAGAGAGGAAACTAGTTCTGCCATCAGAGGAATAAACATATACGTACGTCAAACTTTTGAACTCAACAATATTATGGGAGCTATTTGTATATAGGGATGTCCATAAGCTAGCCATTTTTAACCTAGGGATGGGCTGTATTGTTGTCCAAATATTATCTATGACATTATCATCATAGTAGGATTTATTGAGTGTGATGAAGGATTGGTGCAAACATATTTTATGATGAAACACCTCTAGTAAACAAGGTAAAATACTGTGAAAAATTCTTAGGGACATATATATATAGCAAGGGTGCCTGAGACTTTTACACAGTCCTGCATTTGTCAATGTGGAGCAGAGAGCAAATTTGTAAATCTGGCAGGAGCAACACTGTTGAGACTGGTGAGGGTGGAACGGCATGGAAAGGGTGTGGGACGGGGCGGCGGTGGGACTGTGGTGATGCGGGTGCAGACACACCCAGCCCTGACACCCAAGGTCACTTGGTTTATTGATCATGACAGAAAGTCTTTCTGGTGTTTCACAATCCCTTCCCTCCCTCTTCCCCTTTTCCCAACCATAATTCCCCTCTCCCTGCCCATACCCACTCTCAGTTCTCAATGGAGACCCTTATCAGAATCAGTCACATAGTTTATGAAATTTCCTTTTTTTGAGGCAGCTGTACAAAGCAATATATAAAATTACTACAGTACCATGCAAAAATCTTAGGCTCCCTAGATATATACATATATGTGCCAAAGACTTTTGAACAGTACTATATTCGCTAACTTGATTCTAATGAAGAACTTTCATAATTTGGAATATTAGCTAATGTTGAATTAAATGCGAAAGGGGAACCAAAAAAATTAGGAATTATTATATTTCTCCCTAAGTTTTTTTTTAATTTTTGCAATATCGGGATTCTTTCCAAGGAAGAGTTGTCACATCTCCAACTTTTGCAGACAAAGGAGAAACCATAAAGAGTTAAACAACTTCAAACTGTGCAAAGTGCGCAGGTGAGAAACGATTCTGAATCACTAAAAAGTACGTGTTATTCCAGCAGCTGACGGAGATTGTTGTGATGTTGTTCTACTGAAGGAAAGTATAACTTGGCCTGAGGAATAGATTAAAATCTCCCAGTCTGTGCCTGGAGTCAAAACGTCTACCGTAGATTCCCAGGTGTCTAGTAGGTTTATATTACAACCTCTTCTTTCATTCAGTTTTGCAGTGTATTGAAAGTAGTGGAAAAAGCATTCTGCACAAATATAATATTTGCAGATTGCCAAAATTGATCTTTAAAGTCTTAAATGTACATACTAATAATCCCGTACACAATGGTCCATATTTACAATGTGCTTGCTTCTGCAAGTTTCTTTCACAATGTCTTCTGTCACTGGCTGTCTTGAGTAGAACAGTGCATATGTGGTTTTCTCACGGTCCCTTCGTTCAAACCATCTTCCAGCTCCATTACGCAGCGCACAGGGGCAAGTAATCTGCAGGGCACTGACTATGAATCCATTGGTTAGAAAATGAGTATTGGTTGTTGTAAAGTAAGGTACAGCTGCACCCTCCTCCCAGATAGTGGGAAGCCACGTATTATTCCAGAAGGAGTGAATTAGCAGGAGGATAGCAAGAAGGTGGGTTAAGAAGCAGCAGTGTCATGTCTGATGTAGCCACCTGTCGAGTCATAATCATGAGTCGCTGAGAATGGAAGCAGGCTCTAAGGTGCACACCAACTACTCGAGGCCCAAATAGTTGAAGTCTAAAGTCGGCAAGTCTGGAGGTAAGGGGCTGGAGGTTGGTGGCCTTTTGTCCGCAAGTCTGGGAACTGGGTCAGAAACTGGAAGTTTTGATTACAGTTCCACAGACTGACGTTGGACAATGGGGAGGTGATTAACACCAAGTATCAGTTGATACTTGCAGATTACTTTAATATAAGTGACTAAAATGTGCAGAGGTTGAGAGGATTGAGAGCTTCAAGTTCCTGGGAGTGAACATCACCAATAGTCTGTCCTGGTCCAATCATGGTAACGCCATGGCCAAGAAGTCACATCTGCTTCATCAGGAGGCTAAAGAAATTTGGGTGGCCCTTTTGACCTTCACCATTTTTTTTGGATGCACCATAGAAGGCCTCTTGTCAGGAAGCATCACAGCTTGATGTGGTAACTGCTCAGCCTGTAACTACAAGAAAATGTAGAGAGTCGTGGACTCAGCTCAGCACATTACGGAAACTAGCGTCATAATCAAAGTCCCATCGATCACGGGCCTTCTTTCTTCTCCCCCTCCCATGAGGCGGAGACAGTTGTAACTGTGAACAAAGGCACCGGGCAGACACTGAAGCAAGTAGAGATAGAAGTGTTTTATACCCCCAAAATGAGCAATCGGCATCATTCAGCATTTGAGACACTCTTGGAAGTAGAAACCTGCTCACCCCAATATCACATGACATTTTTATTTGCTAAAGGTCAAAGGCCAACAGCAGGAAAATTCTATAGTCACAATGTATCTACAATGCTTCCTTTGAATTACATATAATTTTCAAACATGTCCTGCTTTACACTCACACTCCAGACACCCAAAATGAATGGTAACCCCACTGTCTCTAGGCTGCATTTCTGCATACACAGGCTTGTGAGGTCTAAATGGAGTGATTCTTTGTTAGTGATTGACCCCAGCCTGCAGTTCCAGGAAACCCATTCAGACCGCAATCCACATTCACAGCTGAGGTATGGCTGTTGTTGAACTTAATATTTGCAATATCCCCTAACTCAGAATATGCCCTGACAAGCATGAAAGCACATACCACCAGCTTCAATTGCATTGTTATAAGACTACTGAACACTTCCCTAGTACGAAAAGATGGACTATTGACTTCACTCTCTACCTAGTTATGACCTTGCACCTTAAGGTCTACCTGCACTGCATTTCCTCAGTAACTAACACTTTATTCTGCATTCTGTTATTGTTTTAGCCTGTACTGCCTTAATGCACTGTTGTAATGAATTGATCCGTGTAAATGGTATGCAAGACAAGTTTTTCACTGTACATCAGTACACATGATCTACCAATTTTCCAATTTATTTCCTTTGAGCTAAATGTTATTAGGACTGACTAGGAAACACTAAATTAAAATATTGTAAAGAATATGGGGATTATTTTCCATTCCCCGAACATTAAAAATACTACCAGCTGAATCATGCATGGAAAATAAATGGACATAAATTATAATCTGAGGATTGTACATGACAGAGCTGCTGGCCAGAATTTGATGAGAACTCCCAGGCGAATCGCTCAACATTTAAAACTGTTTTTGTTCATGGGATTGGAATACTTCAAAGTAAAATTGTTATGTATTATTTAATCAACAGAAGGCAAAGATTGCTAGGGCATTAGTTACAATCTAACTGTCGAATAAAGATAGAGCGGGCATTTGAAGTACTTTAACAGGATCCAGTCTGCATTATCACTCTGTTGAGATAAAGTATAATTTGAGAAGTCAGATGCAGATGGATACTTGATGTAATTGCTCCTAAATGCTATTTTCTGATAATGTCAGGCTGCTGAAAGTTGTCACGGTTAATGACATGATTGAAAACACACGAGTTAACAGCAGCAATGCTACAACCTAACTCAGTGTCACAAAAGGTTAATTGACAAGGATAAACCTCTCAAAGCTAGGCACCAACTTCATGCTTGTGCCCTCCATCATTCACATGCCTTCAGTGTATCTCAAATAGACATGTATCCAATGTGCGAGAGTAGTTTGCGCCCCTCACTCTAATAATGCAATCAGTCTGTGTCATCTTCTAACTGATCCTCACCCACTCTCTATTTCTCTAATACCTTGATAATCACCCTTGATTAATGGCCCATACACACTTTATAAGCTTTGATTGCTCAAGACAAATTTCTATTGAAATGTATTTCAATCTGCTATTGTTGCAAAGCCAGATCTGTCCAATCCACTACTCATTTAATAGGATGGAGAGAACATAATTCAGTTTTCAACACTGATTTGAATTTGAAACCATCGGACCTCACTGAAATACATAAATTAAACAGAAATATAAATAATCCTGGATGCACATGTACACTAGAAACATTTTTGCAGAAGGGAAAATATCCCTCCATCTTCCAGAAAAACAGGGACCTGCACACAAATTCATGTTTGACCGCCTTTCAAAGTTGAAGGTAAAATTATTATCAAAATACTTATATGTTACCCAATGCTACCCTGAGATTCATTTTCTTTCAGGCATTCACAATAGAGCTAAGAAATACAATAGAATTAATGAAAAACTGCATACAAACAAAGGCAAATATAAAAAAATCTATAATTAAGTAAATAAATAATACTGAGAAGGTAAGTTGTAGGGTCCTTGAAAATGAGTCCATAGGTTGTGTTCAGTGATCAGTTCAGTGTTATGGTGAGTGAAGTTGCCCATGCTGGTTCAGGAGCCTAATGGTTGTAGGGTAATAGATATGTATTCCTGAACCTGGAGGTATGGTACTTGAGGCTTCTGTACTTCCTTCCCAGTGGCAGCAGTGGGAAGAGAGAGCACACATACATGCCTCACTTTATGCAGGTGGAAGCTGTGTGACCCTAACCACATGATTATGAGTGTGGGAAGTCCCTGCATACTCTCCTCTTCATCCACCGCCATGCTGTATATGCAATGTTAATTTTACATTCTAAACAATTTATTATTGGTTGCAGCTCTTGCACAATCTGACTTGGAAGGGCAAGCAAGCAGGGGGCAGAGGAGGTAATAGAATTCAGACCCATTTGGTGAAATTTCGTTGTTGGATTTTAGTAAGGCGTTTGACAAAGTTCCTCTTGAGGCTCATCCAGAAGTTTAAGGTGCTTTCAGCGGTGAATTGGCTGTTTGGATTCACAACCTGCTTATCCATAGAAGACGGATAGTGGTTGAAAGGACTTAGTCTAGCTGGAGTTTTGTGATTAGTGGTGTTCCACAGGGATCTATGCTGGGATCTCTGCTGTGTGTGATGCATATAAATACCCTGGAAGAAATTGTAGATGTGTTAGACAGTAGATTTGCAGATGATATGAATATTGGTGGCTTTGAGGTTAGCATAGAAGACTGGCTAAGAATACATCAGTCACAGTTATGGGTGGACAAATGGCAAATGGAGTTAACTTGGCCAAGTGTGAAGTGTTGCGCCTTGGTAGATCAAACGTAAAGAGACAGTCCCCTGTTAAGGGCAAGACACTAAAAAATGTTGATGAGCAGAGGAATCTGGAGGAACAAGTTCACAGCTCACTGAAAGTGGCTTCTCAGGTTGACAGGGTGATTGAGAAGGCAAATGGCATGGTTGCTTTTATTCATTGACGCACTGAGTTCAAAAGTCGGGAAGATATGTTGCTGCTTTATAACACTCTAGTTAGGCTACATCTGAAGTGTTGCATACTGTTCTGGTCATCCCATTATAGCAAGGATATCGAGACTTTGGAGAGGTTATTGAAGAGGTTTACAACAATATGATGCTGCCTGGATTAGAGGACACATGCTATAAGGAAAGATTGGACAAACTAGGGTTGCTTGCTGTTTTCTCTGGATTGATAGAGAAGGGAAAAGACTAGATCATAGCTTATAAAGTTATGAGAGGCATAGATAGCATATTCTCAGGGTTGAAATGTCTAATACCAGAGGGCATGCATTTAAGGTGAGGGGAAGTAACTTCAAAGGAGATGTGAGGGGTGAGTTTTTTACACAGAGTGGTGTGTGCCTGGAATGCACTGCCTGGGGTGAAGCAGATGGAGACAGAGACACTAGGGGCATTAAAAGGACGTTTAGACAGGCGCATGAATAATCTGACAAGCAAGGCTTCAGGCCTAATCCAGGCTGTTCCGGGGTTCAGATCTGAGGACTCAGTTTGGTTTGGAATGTTGTTCACTTCAATTGTTTGCGTGATTTGTGTTTTTTTTCTTTCTCTTGCGCTTCGGGTGTTGGTCTTTAATTTAATATTTTTTCTTTAATTGGGTTCTTTAGGGCTTCTTGCTTTGTGGCTATCTGTGAACAAGTAAATCTCAAGGTTGTAAAATATATACATTCTTGATAATAAATGTATGTTAAATCTATCAATCTTTGAATGAATGTGAGGAAAATGGAATGAAATGGACGTTGTGCAGGCATAAGGGATTAGTTGGGTTGGCCACTTCTTTTTAAATTTATTTGTTGCTGCACAACATTGTGGGCCGAAGGGCCAGTTGCTGTACTATGTTCTGATAATGTGGATTATATTTTCCAGCATTGAACTGGAATGTCCCAATGGCTTTGATAGTCATCTAGGTACTTTAAAAAATGTAGCTCCTATTATAACATGAGAAACACATCTTCCACTTTGTATATAGAGAGATCCCATAAGCAGCAATTGTTTCTTGTGACAGTGCTGACCAATAATTTCACAGAAGCAGTTCTTACCAGCAGAAGAGGAGGAGGGTATTTTTAATCTGTTTCAAAACCAATTGATGTTGAAGATATATAAGATGTTGGTGAGGCCTAATTTGGAGTATTGTGTGCAGTTTTGGCCACCTACCTACAGAAAAGACGTAAATAAGGTTGAAGGAGTACAGAGAACATTTACAAGGATGTTGCTGGGCCTGGAGGCCCTTATCTATAAAGTAAAATTGAATAGGTTAGGACTTTATTCCTTAGAACTTAGATGACTGAGGGGAGATTTGATAGAGGTATGCAAAATTATGAGGGGTATAGACAAGGTAAATGCAAACAGGCTTTTGGGTGGGAATAGAACCAGAGGTCATGGGTTAAGGGTGAAAAGTGAAAAGCTTAAGGGGAACATGAGGAGAATGTTCTTCACTCAGAGGGTCCTCAGAGTGTAGTACAAGCTGTCAGAGCAAGTGGTACTTGCAAGCTCCATTTCAACATTTAAGAGAAGTTTGGATAGGTACATGGAGGGCTATGGTCCATTGGCAGGTCAATGTCATCTTAAATGGTTCAACATGGACTGGATGGGCTGAATGACCTCTTTCTGAGCTGTTCTTTTCTATGACTCAAAGCAGCCTTTGGGTGTAAACGAGTAAATGGCATTTACAATAGAAGGGGCAGAGGCAGGGAAACATGTTCAAAATGCTGGAGTTCTGATGAAGGGTCTTGACCCAAAATATTGACTGTTTATTCCTTTCAATAGGTGCTGCCTGTCCTGCTGAATTCCTCCGGCATTTTGCATGTGTTACTCTGGATTTCCAGCATCTGCTGAATCTGTTGTGTTTACAGAGGCAGGGAAATCCCTCAATAATCCGGTGGGGGATTATTGAATGATTTTATGTGCACATTATAGGTGTGATATCTCTGAAAGGCGGATACGTTAGGGATATTCAAGAAACTGTAAGACAGATACATGGGTGATAGAAAAATGGAGGGCTGTGTGAGAGGGAAGTGTTAGATTATTGCCAGGGTAATCAGGGACATGACCCACCCAGCCAACACACTTTTTGTCCCACTTCCCTCCAGGAGAAGGTTCAGGAACTTGAAGATTCGTACAGCCAGATTTGGGAACAGCTTCTTTCCAACTGTGGTAAGACTGCTGAATGGATCCTGACCCGGATCTGGGCCGTACCTTCCAAATATCCGGACCTGACTTGCACTACCTTACTTTCCCTATTCTATTTTCTAATTATGAATTATAATTTAAATTTTGATTATATTTACTTCGATTTGTACTCCAGGGAGTGCGAAGCACATAATCAAATATCGCTGTGATGATTGTACACTCTAGTATCAATTGTTTGGTGATAATAAAGTAAAGATTATTATACAATTTGATTGATTTTAGAATAGGCTAAAGGTCAGCACAACATCATTGGACAAAGGGTCTGTACTGTGCTGTAATGCTCTGTGATCTGTGTCTATAACATTCACATAGAATCATTCAAGAAGTTGTGTGCGAGATTATGTAAAAGCCAGCATGTTAAAAAGTCATATGCACACCCTTGTTTGCAGACTTCCACACTCTTTTCAGCACCAAGAAATACGCCCTGTTTCCGATTATACAATTTGATGCTAAGAGAAGGAACATTCTAATATAAAAACATTCATTGTCAAGAATTAATGACCACTTTCTTTATAACATGGCAAATTGTTCTGATCTAAATGTGTTGCCTGAGAGGATGATAGGAAATTTTAATAGTCTGGTTTGGAAATGATTCATATATACACTTGAAAACTAGAACTTTGTAGGGTTTGTGGAAAATTAAGGGAAGAGGGAGGGACGGAATGGTTTGTTCAAAAAGCTAACATAAACATGGTGGTTTCCTTCAGTGTTACGTGACTTTATAATAATTAATTTCAATAAGTGAATTTCTAATCACACAAATTACCTTTTAGAACAGAGGGATAACTTTTTAGAACAAAGGTATGGAGTATTTTTTTCAGCCAGTGAGCAGTGAATCTGTGGAATGCTCTGCCGCAGAGTGTAATGGAGGCCACGTCCATGGGTAAATTTAAGGCAGAAGTTGATAGTTTTCTGATCTGTCAAAGCATCAAAGGATACGGCGAGAAAGTAGCTGTATAGGGTTGAGTGGGATCTGGGATCAGCCATGATGGAATGGTAGAGCAGACTCGATGGGCTAAATAGCCTAATTCTGCTCCTATATTTTAAGGTCTTATGGTTTGAAGGAAGACCACAAATGTTGTAGGCATCCACTTCAACTTTTGAAATATTGTGCATTCAGAGTTACCTTTCTGCACACCACTGTTGTAACGCATGCTTACTTGAGTTACTGTCACCTTCCCATCAACTTGAACCAGTATGGACATTGTCCTCTGAGTGCTCTTATTAATAAGGCATTTTGGCCCACAGAACTGTCACTCACTGGATGTGTTTTATTGTTTCTCACACCATTCTCTGTAAACTCTAGAGACTGTTGTGCATTAAAATCCCAAGAGATCAACGGTCTCCGAGATACATAAACCACCCCGTCTGGCACCAACAATCATTCCATCGTTAGGGTCACTTAGATCGTATTTAGTCCCCATTCTGATCTTTGGTCTGAACAACAGCTGAACCTCTTGGCCATGTCTGCATGCTTTTATGCAATGAGTTGCTGCCACATGATTGGCTGACTGGATTTTTGCACCTAATAAAGTGGCCACTGAGTGTATAACCTCCAGAAGGACTGTAAGTGGTCTGACTAATGTGCCCACTCACATACACCACGTTTGCAGCTCTAATAATTCAATCAAACCTGCAAGGTGCACTGAAGGTATTGGATTTCTGAACAGGAACTACCATTAAGGAGCAACATTAAGATAATATCAATTTGACTGAGTGGCAGAATTACTGAGGATCGTGCATGTTGAGCTACGAAACTGCACTCACAGCTGTGATTGATTTAAATGTCCAAGAAACAATATTGCTCGAGCTAATTCCTTTCCAGCTCAACCAGTTCTAATGTATAAGCAACTACCTATAGTTTAGCCAGGCTTATAAACCATTTATGCAACCTTTTTTTGTTAAGTATAAAGATGTCAAAGAGGGCTGGAAAATCAGAATGAGGTTTAATATCACTGGCATATGTTGAATTTCTGGCAGCAGTACAATGCAATACAGAATAATAGAATAGAGTACTGTAAATTACAATAAGTATCTATATTAACTAATTAAGTAAGTAGTGCAAAGTGGAAATAAAAAGTAGTGAGGTAAGCTTCATGGATTCAGTGTCCATTCAGAAACTGGATGGCAAGGAGAAGAAGCTGTCCCTGAGTTGTTGAGTGCGTCTTCAGGCTTCTGTACCTCCTTCCTGATAGTAGCAATGGGAATAAGGCATGAGTAATGGAGGTCCTTAATGAAGGATTTTGCCTTTCTGAGGCATCAGTCCTTGAAGATCTCCTGGATACTATGGAGGCGAGTGCTCATGATGGAGCAGACTAAGTATACAACTCTCTGCAGTTTATTTCGATCCTGTGCAGGACTACTCCCCCAACCCCACCCCACCCCACCATACCAGACGGGGATGCAGCCAGTTAGAATGCTCTCCATGTTACAACTGTAGAAATTTAAGAGTGTTTTTGGTGCCACACCAAATCTCCTCAAACTCCTAATGAAATATAGCCGCTGTCATGCCTTCTTTGTAGCTGCATCGATAAGTTGATCCTCTGAGAAGTACTTATTCAATTGATGGCATGTTCAGTCAGCAAATTATTTTTTCACATCTGGCAACTGGACTTAAAATAAGCTCAAATTGATGATTTGAAAGACTCACTCTGCCAGCTGTAATGTATTTGGATAGTCAGAATCTTTGAACTTCCTTTTATACTTTGAGGAGTTTGTTCGGGGAAATAAGGAAATACTTTTGTGATTTGGGTTAAGGACTATTGTTGGTCAAATAATAAAAAATATGGTTCATCCGAACCAAGATATCTATAAACCAAGGACCTGAAATTCATCTTGCCCAGTGAAGGTACTTTAATAGCTCAGGGTCGAGGATAATTTGTTTTCACCCCAGTTCTCTGGGTTCTGAGGTGAACTGATGAGGCCAAGGTGGGAAGTGTGGATGGGGCAGGAGGTGTTTGTTGGGGCAGGCAGGTGGATTGAGCGTGATTCTGTCATTTACTTTTGTGATCTGCCCATACATGGACTGGGATTCTCAGTGCCATTCCAAGTGTTCATTCTCCACTTTCAGCCATTGTGGGCGAGAGATTCTCATGTTAATAAAAAGCTTTTTCATGGAAGCTTTGAGAACATCCTAGAGTCATAGAGAAGTACAGCACAGGTAAGAGCCCTTTGGCTCGTATAGTCCATACCAAAGCCTTTTAAACTGCCTTCTCTCATTGCCCTGCTCCAGGATCATACCCTCCATACCTCTGCTATCCATGTACCAATCCAACTTCTCTTAAACATTCAAATCGAGCTCAGATGCTCCACTTGCATTGGCAGCTCATTCCACACTCTCACAGCCCTCTGAGTGAAGAAATTTCCCTTCATGTTTCCCTTATACCTCTCACCTTTCATCCTTAACCCATGACCTCTGGTTATGGGCCCACCCAACCTCAGTGGAAAAACATCTTTGAGACTTTAAGGTCTTACAGTCTAAAGGAAGCCCACAAATGTTGCAGACATCCACTTCAACTTTCGATAATTTCTTCCCACAACAAAGCTGATATAGACGCACTAGTTGTGGAGGTGAGATATCATCAAAGGGGTCACAATACTTGTTTATTATTAACAACTGACACTTAGGGTGCAACATTGACAAATTTTAATACGAAAATGTCACTGGACTAATTTTGGCTTGTTACTGACAGGACTGAGAGAAAACAAGATCAGTCTGGCTCTGATAAATACTTTACAAATTAATTAACATTTATCCTTGCAAGAGTAGATCTACCTTTTATGACCAACACTGATGTCTAACTAATCTTAGACTGTCAGGAAAAGACACGATGTTCACCTTCTCTGCCTATAAAATAATATTATCATCTTCGGGGGCTGTTACACTGCAAACACAGTTATCTCTATCTCTATTGGAATTAAAATGACAGCATTAGGCTGCAAAACAATCTTAAATATTTAAAAGCTACATCAAGTAGATTGTTGTTAAGTTTGAATTGCAGCCTATTGCAATAAACCTATCAGTAATTTTGTAATACACATTGACAATAATTCTGAGTGGGTCCTCTCCACATCTCATATTAATAGAAAATAAATTGTATAGTGTAAATCCATTAGTGAGGGAGCCATCAGCAGGGAATACCGTATTATATTACAATGTTATAGGGAGGAATGCAATTTCGAGATAGCACTCTAAAGTGTTGAACGGGTTAGCTAAGTAGTTACGATTAGAAAGACAAATGTGGTATACAATAGGTAGAATAGGCGCCATAATTACAGACAAAACTTACAGGGAGGCCCACTTACAATAGGTTCCTGTACAGTCTTTATGTTTTGCTTACCAGTGCAAAGAAGCTGTTACAAGCTAGCTTTGTGATGCAGTGTAATGTGATTATTATAGATTTGAATAAGAAATCGTTAATCCCTACTGGGAAGAACTGTTACACTTTGCTCTGTATTAATGCATTAAAGTAGAGGGTCAATACTCCTGCAAAAATAAACATTAATCTTAATCTATAATCAACTTTCATATTAAACACTGATTGCAGCCACAGGTAACAGTGATAATATTATGTTAATGTGACTCTAATTCATAGCTTTCAGTTCCTGAACAAATATTTTTTCTTGGGCAATCAATACTAATCTTAGTTAAGTGACTGAAAGTCACAGTGTAGTGATAATATTTTGCCCAATCGTTCCATGCGGGAACTGTCTCCAGTGGAAACAAAGGTTCCTGGGTGTTAGCTTTAATATTATTGTTAAAGTGGTGTAGTATTGAAGGACGCCATTTGGCCCATCAGTGTTAAGACAGAAGAACTACCCAATTCAACCCACTCTTTTGGACTTTCCCTATAGTTCTGCAAATATTTCCTTTTCGATAATTTATTTTACTTTGGAAGTTTCTATTGAGTATGCTGCTTTCAGTCGATATAACCACATTCCCTGTGGTGTAGGGGAGCCTCATTCCCTTCCCTGGGTGCTGTCCGTGTGGAGTTTGCAAATTCATTTTGTGGAATTTTTCAGATATAGAGCCAGTAGGTTATTTGTCCACTGTAAATTGATCCTAGTGAAAATTGGTGGGCATCTGAGAGGAAAAAAATCAGTTGGTGTACATGAAACCACCATCCAGGCCATGCTCTGTTCTCACCTCTGCCATCAGGTAGAAGGTACAAGAGCCTCAGGACTCACACTACCAGGTTCAGGAACACTTACTACCTTTCATCCATCAGGCTCTTGAACCAAAGGGGATAACTTCTCTCAATTTCACTTGCCCCACCGTTGAAATGTTCCCATAACCAATGATCTCAGTTTCAAAGACTCTTTATCTAAAGTTCTCGATATTTATTACCTATTTATTTTATCATTATTATTTCTTCTTTTGTATTTGCACAGGTTGTAGTCTTCTGCACTCTGGCTGAACACCCTAGCTGGACAGTCTTTCATTAATTCTATTATCAGAATCAGAATCAGACTTTAATCGCCAAGTACCTGTGCACATACAAGGAATTTACTTCCGGCAGATGTTGTCTCTCTGCTCATAACAATAATAATGATAAATATAAATGAAAATATAGATTATACATACAGGTAGTGCAATCCAAGTAATAGTTAGCCGACAGTTAACCAGTAGTTAACTGTTCAGCAAAGTGACCGCAGTAGGGAAAAAACTTCTCCAGTGCCTATTAGTCTTAGTCTGAAGGGATCTGAAGCGCCTACCAGATGAAAGCAGTTTAAACCGTCCGTGCGCAGGATGGAAGGAGTCCTTTATGATGTTCCCTGCCCTCTTCTTCAACCTGGAAGAGTACAGGTCCACAATGAGGGCAGGGAGGCTCCAATGATGCGCTCGGCAGTCCTCACTGTGCGCTGTAGTCTGGTTCTATCCTGCTTGGTGGCGGCTACAAACCACACAGTGATGTTATTGTGATGGTTATTATTCTATAGATTTATTGAGTATGCCCATGAGAAAATGAATCTCAGAGTTGTATGTGGTTACATATACCGTATGTCGTTTGATAATAACATTTACTTTGAACCTTGAAGATGCTCAGTTAGATGCAATGTATGCCTTAGGTATTCTTTTTTGAAATAACTTGCAGAAAGTTGCTTTCTGTGTACATGAGATCACCTTCTTTTGGGTTCTGACAGGGGTAACTTGTCAAAGAATATCAATGGCCCTAATGGTTGTTATATTACTGAAAGTATTTATACATTTTGTCTTATCCTTATTTATTAGCTTATAATAATAAATTTGTAGTAAATTATTATCTTATATTAAATTTATACTATTGAAACAGAAGAGGCTTAAATTAAATGCCCTGTGATAGAATAATAATTTTGTTTTTAATGATTTGAAAGTAGTTTTCTGATAAAGATAAAGCTCAGCTTTATTTGTCACATGTACATTGAAACTTTGATACAAACAGTGAAATGCATCACTTGTGTCATCACGTATTTTTTATGATGTGTTGGGGGCAAGTGTTGCTAGCTCCCCAAACACAGTAGCCATAACCGTACATCTTTGAAAGGTGGGACAAAACCGGAGCACCTCTAGAAAACCCCCAGGGTCATGTGGAGAACGTATAAATGTTTTACAGACAGCAGCAGGAATCGAACCCCACTCAGTGATCACAAAGCGGTTGTGCTCACCGTTTTGCTACCGAGCCACCCTCTATAGTTGAGCATAAAAGTGGAATGAAAAGTATGTAATCATACCTTTTTGATTGCCACAACTATTTCTTCTTCAATTCAAGCATCATTGATTCGGATTAAACTCTTGTTGGTTGCTATCATTATACCCGCATGCGAGCAAAAGACTCACTTTACAATCCAACTCCCACACCTGGATGAGGAGGTATCAAGTCAATGACTCCTAGCTAGCTTGCTTATTAAAGTTTCTGAATCCAATAGTTAGAAAGTAATAACACTAACTAGGTTAATGGAAATTGCCACGGGGATGTTTGTTGTTCACATGTCTACATTGATGTTCAGATACTAAACTATCAATGAAATATTCCTCATTGACTGCCGCCAAATATAGTACCTTATTGACAATGCTATTACAGCAAGGTGTGTCAGAGTTCGGAGTTCAATTCCATCATCCTCTATAAGGAGCTTTTATGTCCTCCCCATGAATGCATGGATTTCCTTTGAGTGCTTTGGTTTCCTCCCACAGTCCAAAGACGTACCAGTTAATAGGCTAATTGGTCATTGTAAAAATTTGTCCAGTGACTAAGCTCGGGTTAAGTAGGTGGGTTGCTGGGTGATGTAGTTCTTTGAGTGAGAAGGGCCTGTTGAGCACTGTATATCTAAATAAAAAGAAATTAACAGACACAAATTCTCCAATGTTCAATCATCTTTACTTTTGCTCAATTTATGGTAATTGAACTATTGACCAGATTTAATTTAGAAAATAGGATATACTACCATAGTTGTTTGTCTTATTTTTCATACTAAAATCCATACAGTATATTTCCTGAAATCCTTGGTAAGAAAATGAAAGAAATGAAAAATATGATGGGCAAAATGAAGAAAATGGAAATATATAGGTGTCATGATTCAGAAAGTGTTTCTGGACCAAAGTTAACAAATCTGACACCATTATTTTCTTAATTTATTCATGGCATGTTCTGCCATCATTTATTAAGTGGCCCTAATTACCAATTAGAGTGTCTTATTGAGGACAGTTAAAATCAAACCACATTGTTGAGGGTCTGGAATCATATAATCTAGATCATAACAGTAAATTTTATTCCCCGAATGACATTAAAAAAACACAAATGGCCCTTTATTTTGCAACAATCCAACAGTTTCACTATGGTAGCTTTTAAATTCTAGATTTAATTAGTTTCTTGAATACCAGTTTCTAAATGTTGTAATGTGATTCAAAGTTATATAACCAAATCAATAATCCATTGGCTCTGAACACTGGTCCTGTAACTTAAGTACTCTGCTGCCAAAGTACACGCATTGAGTAGAATAAAAAGGCAGACATTACAAAAACAATACAAGTTCTCCACATTCTCCACAAGACCTTAACACAATAGGAACAGAATTAGGCTATTCAGCCCATCAAATCTGCTCCAACATTCCATTATGGCAGATTTTTTATCTCTCTCAAACCCATTCTCCTGCCTTCTCCCTATAAACTTTGACGCCATTACTAATCAGGAACCTATCAACCCCACCCCTTTTAAATATATGCAATAACTTGGCCTCCACAGTTATCTGTGGCAATGAATTCCACAGATTCACCTCCATCTGCCTAAATAAATTCCTCGACATCTCTGTTCTAAAGAAGCGTAGGTCTGTTCTAAGGCTAAGCCCTTTGGTCCTAGACTTACCACACTATAGGAAACATCCTCTCCACATCGACTCTATATTTGATA
Source organism: Hypanus sabinus (assembly GCF_030144855.1). Lineage (NCBI taxonomy): Eukaryota > Metazoa > Chordata > Chondrichthyes > Myliobatiformes > Dasyatidae > Hypanus > Hypanus sabinus. The sequence goes on from NC_082714.1 coordinate 152,074,985, forward strand.
AGTTTCAATGAGATCACCCTCATTCTTCTAAACTCCAGTAAATACATGCCCAAAGCCATCCAACACTCGTCATACATTAAAACTTTCATTCCTAGGATAAATTTTCTGAATATCTTCTGGACCCCTTCCAATGCCAGTACATGCTTTTTTAGATAAGGTATCAAAAGTGCTCACAGTAGTCCAATTGCGGTCTGACCAATGCCTTTTGACCAAGGACCAATTCTCCAATGCTCCTAAATTGCTAGATTTGATCACTAAGTCACTTAATATGACATACAAAAGAACAAAAGAAATGCAGTTACTAAAAACATGAACTATCAAGAGAAAATGTTTGAAACATTAAGCAGATCAGGCAACAGTTGCAGAAAGAGGAATAGAGTTAATCATTTCAGGTTGAGGTCCTGTTGGAAGAATCTCACATTGCATCTTTGCTGAAATGTTGGCTTTTTCTCTGTCCACATATGTTGCTGGACCTGTAGAGTGTTTCTAGTGTTTTGTAGTTTTACATCAGTTAGCAGATTGAGTTATGTGGAATGAGATAAGAGAGGTTCAGACACCAGACCAATCAGCTGGACTAAAGAACCTTTCTTTACATTACATGCTCCCTTCTCGCTGCTGCTATCAGGAAGGAGGCACAGGTGTCTCAGGACTCACACCAACAGTTTTAGGAAGAGCTGTTATCTGTCAACCATCAGGCTCTTGAACCAAAAGGGATAACTTCACTCAACTTCATGTGCCCTATAGTTGAGATATTCCCACACACCATGAACTCAATTTCAAGGACTCTTCATCTCATATTCATGATATATATTCTTATCATTTCTTTCTTTTTGTATTCACACAGTCTGTTGAATTTGTTATTATTTTATTCTGGATTTATTCAGTGTGGCCACTAAAATGAATCTCTGGGTTGTGTATGGTGACATATCTGTCTTTGATAATAAATTTACTTTGAATTTTGAACTTCGCGATTCCGATGAATGAATGCTGTTTGATTACTCACAGTTTGTTGTTTATGGAAGAACTGATTAACTGATTGAAATAAGTTTTTTTAAGATATTGGATATCATTGATATGTTCTACAAATAATGTAAAATAAATGATTGCTTGAGGAGGAAAACAGAGCAGAAATACCAAGCTTTGTTTTAATCAAAGCTATGTCTCTAAAATGTTAGGGGTCAGTTTTTTTTTCCAAACGGGAATGTGACATGAGAGGATTTAGTTGTAAGGAGATATGAAATAAAGAGAGGCCCTTGATAGCAGAGGTTAATTGGAGACCTGTTAATGTGTTCAAATTTATTACGGTCTGGTGAATAAGCGGGCAAACGTTTAAGATCACCTAAAGAATAAAGGGAAAGGTTAGAAGATACTTTCTAATAAAGTGGTTGTTGGAGCACAGAGTACCCTCGCAGAAAATTGTGGCTGAAGCTAAACCTTCAATGGTTTAATAAGCGAAGGAGAGAAAATTTAAGAGTTTTTTAAAATGACACAAGAATATGGGAATGAAGCAGGCCCGGAGGCAATAGGTGGATTGTTGCCTTCAGTGCTATAAAACTCTGTCATTCAATGCGAATGATATTAATGTGTCACATGTTTTTTTAGGAGCAAGAAGAACCTTTGGCAATTCTAAGTGAGTAGGAATTTATATTTAATTGGTCTGTTCCCTGATAATAAATAGTGAAGTAACTGCAATGTTTCTCTATACTCTCCAGAACCACGATCTTGAACTCCATGCGACCATTATCTTACACACTCACTTTGCTACCTCCATCAGCAACTTTGATTTTTCCTCGTAGTTTGACCCTGCTTCATGTGTGAGCGATTTTATATGTTATTGAATCCTAGGTGAAAGGCTGAAATGACTGAACATCAATACCATTGGTAGATGATGCCACAACTGGGTATTAGAAGCCTGGAGATAGATGGGAATGTTCACTGTGATGCACAAGAGACTCATTTTTGTATGGCTTCAATGATGCAAAAATTACTTTGTATCTCAAAGAAACATATGAAAGTTTTGGCAAGAGCAGGGCAGTTAGAATAATGGTTTGCTTGATCAAAGAGCCAACATAACTATGACAGACTGATTGAGCTTCTATTGTATCTACATGTGTTATTCATAAACCTGTGGTTGCTTAATACAGATATGTATTCAAACACTTCAGTTTACAGTGAAAATAAACATTGTTGTGAGGTAAACCTGCTTATACACTCACATATCTGTCTGAGGTCCTTTGCACATTGGTTGTCTGTCCATCGTGTGTATAGTACTCATTGATTATATCGTATTTCTTTGTATCTGATTTGAATGCGCACCAGAAAATGAATCTCAGGGTAGTATATGGCGACAAATGCACACTTTGATAATAAATTTACTTTGAGCTTTTAGCTTTGTTACATTTACGTAGAACATAGAAGAGTACAGGCCACTGGGCCCAAATAGTGCTGAGCTTTTAATTTAATCCATGATGAATCAAAACCTTCCCTCCCACAAAACCCTCCATTTTCCTTTCATTCAAGGATCTAATTCCTGATTTTGGTATTACTTATTGTCATTTGGAGAAGATGCTTTTCACAAAAGCACACGCCCTGGTCTACCTTGCCAATAATTTACCATCTAAAAATATGTATTTTTACTTGATGACTTGTGCCTTTGTTGAGAAGAGCTATAGTATTAACATCCTATGTCCTGGAGCACAAGCTCGGTGTGATAAGGAGTATGGTGGATTTTAATCTTAAAGTTGGCAGGAATGAGAAGTACTTACCTGAACTACTCTTAGGACCAACCAATGTGTAATATAATATTTACTTACCAGAGCAAAATATTTCTAATGTTAGCGCTAAATGTTTATTTATTTATTTTATTTACTGAGGTACAGTGCAGAATAGGCCCTTCTGGCTCTTCGAGCCATGCCATCCCTGATTTACTCCTAGCCTAATCATGGGACAATTTACAAAGACCAATTCACCTACCAACTGGGACTTCTTTGCACTGTGGGATGAAACCAGAGTACCCAGAGGAAACCCTTGCGGTCACGAGGAGAACAAACAAGCTCCTTACACACAGCAAATGGGAAATGAACCCGGGTCACCTGTAGTGTAAAACGTTGTGTGAACCACTACACTACCATACCAGCCCATATATGGTGACATCAACACGGAACACTCTTCTATCTATATTCATTCCATTGTAATGTTTCTTTAGAGATTTAATGGCCAAGTATTTTTAAGGGTGGCTTGCCTTTATTCTGCACCAGTTCCAGGATTAACAGGAGTCTTTCCCTCTTCTATAACTGGACAAATTGTACTGGGCTATCAACTCTATTCTGGAGTGAATTAATAAAATACATTCCTTTTTCTTGAATGACACCTAAACATTTGCATTTACAATATCCTGCTCTTAGTTTTATTGGGAGTGAAATTATGTTTTACAAGAACTACACACTTATGCTGTTACTGTGTATTCTTTTCAAAGCCAGACAAGTTTTGGCAAAGTGAACGGAGGCACCGTTTATAAACAAGGATGCTCTGTTCTAGCATGATAGATCTCTGGATGGAGTTCACAGAATGTTGTTGACCACAACGGTCACCACATCTTAAGATCATTGCCAGGACATTGGAGAGTGCATAGAGAGATTTACTGGAATGGTACCACAATAGTGAGGGACTTTGGTTGGGTGAGTTATTCGCTGATCTTGACAATTTACTTACAACCATTTCGTCACCATGCGAGGAGACATTGTCAGTGCACAATCCTCACATGGTGATGAAACGTTTGCAAGTAAGTTCCCAAGATCAGAGAACAACTCAACCCACCCATTAACCACCCGAGCTACACATTTTCCAAATTATTTCCAGTGAGGAACTTTATGTGGAGTGACAGACCTTGGTCTTTGGAATAGAGAAGGTTAAAGAAGGTATTAATTGTGTTTACAGGTAAAGTGACAAGGAGAGCTGGTGTCTGAAGATCAAAGGACAAGGATTCAAACCCCACCATGGTAACTGGAGAGTTTAATTCAGCGAATTAAATAGATCTGGAATAATAAACTGTTCTCTGTTATAGTGGCCATGTAACCTGTATTAACTACCATTAATCCTTCAAATAGGTAGTTAAAAATCAAGCTGCTTCACAAAATTACTCGATGAAACGTATTGACAGTCCTTCTTTAGTCTGGTCTATAGATAACTCCACACTCACTCCAATGCTTTTGGTTTTTAAGAGCCCTCTAAACTGGCCTCACAATCCCGAAGTTCAAGGATGAATAAGAAGATCACATGAATGACTGCTTCTTATCCTCCACTGCCTTATGAATGAATGTGAATATTGTGAATGGTCTCGTTAAGTAAAGAAACTGTTTCATTTGACAGAAGACTCAGTAGCTGGAAGCTACAGATTTAATTCAGTTGGAAAACATGATAATTTGATAATCAGAGAAACAACAGCCTTTTGGCCTATCAGGTTCATGCTGAAGCATTTCTTTTGATGAATGCATGTAATGCCCATAATTACAGAGATTTGGGAAAAAGAGCACTCGTGTGGGATTAATGGATAATTATTCCAAAGGCCGTTGCTATACAAAATAGCCTCATACAATAAATGACCCACAGGTACAGTAGACACAGAACACTGCACTTGCTGGAACCTGGAGCAAAATACAATCTACTGAAAGAATTGAGTGGGTCGAGCAGCGTCTGTGGTGGGGAAAGTCATGGATGAAACTTCAAATCAAAAACCTGAAATTTAAAGCAAAATGCTGAAAATACTCAGCAGACAAGAGATCAATGAGGCAGGGGAGCAAAGTAAAATTTCATGCTGATGACGGTTCATTAGTGGTTCATTAGGCTCATCGGCCAGAAATTTTAAGAATACTAACGATTGCAGAGCTTGAGTAACGAACCAGCTTGCAGTAGGAACTCAGATATAACCAGCGGAAGCAAGTGAATAGTAATAACCTACAACACAAGAGATTCTGCAGTTGCTAGAAATCTAGAGCAACACTCACAAAATGCTGGAGGAATTCAGCAGGTCAGGTAGCATCAATGGAAAGAAATAAAGAGTTGACGTTTTGGGCTGAAATCCTTTATCAGGACTGGAAAAGAAAGGGGAAGAAGGCTGAAAAAGAAGGTAGTAGAAGGGGGGATGGGGTAGGAGTATAAGCTAGAAAGTGATAGGTGACTTCAGGTGAGGGGGAAGGTAGGTGGATGGGGAGGGGGTGATGAAGTGAGAATCTGGGAGGTGATGGGTGGATGAGGTAAAGAGCTGAAAAACAAGATATCTGAAAGGAGTGGAGGGAGGACAATGGGAGAAAGGAAAGGAAGAGGGGCAGCAGAGGGAGGTGATAGGCGTCATCATGAGTCCTGACGCAGGGTCTTGACCTGAAATGTTGAAAATCTCTTGGCTTCCAAAGATACTGCCTGACCCACAGAATTCCTCTAGCAACTTGTCCTGAAATTTTAAATCTGTGAATCCCTCTGCAGATATCGTCTGACCACTTGAGTATTTACAGAATTTTCTGTTTTTATTTCAAATCCTATTTCAGCATGTTATTCCCAAAGTCAGCTGAACATTTGTCACATCATATCCTTGCAACTATATTTTACAGTTTCTTGTGCACTGCGTCTTTGCAGCTGAGAAAAAGCTCTTGCACGTTTATTTATAGATGAAAACATTAAAGATTGCAAAGCAAAACAAATCTCTGAATCTAAAAGTAGTTTACCTGCTCTGTTGAGCTTCTTTTAAACTTGTCTTCAATTAGCTAAAGAGAAATGAGAGGGGAGAATTATTAGAGGATTATGTGGTGAACAACTCGAATATGGATGTGATAGGACACGTGCAGAGTCCATAACACACACTAAGATCACATAAATTAGCATGATAGATTAAGTCCCAAGTTGTAATATTGTCTGAGTTACCTCAAACAGACCTTAAATAACTTTTATCAAGATAAGCATGTTAGCAACACACATGAAAGTAACAGAACATACCACAAGTTTGGTGACATATACCTATCGGAGTCAGATTGCTGTGTATTCAAGTCCTATTTTTTGAGCAGAATTAGGCCATTCAGCCCATTGAGTCTGCTGTCACATTCAGTCAACACTGATGTTTTATCTCTTTCATCCCCATTCTCCTATCTTCTCTCCATAATCTTTGATGTCTTTACTAATTGAGAACCTATCGACCTATATTTTAAATATATTTAATATTATATGTTATCATTATACAATATATTATTGTATTATTATATATTATATTCAATATTATTATATATTTAATATTTAATTATATCAACCTCCATTTTAGTTAAGTTGTGACTTGACCTCCACAACCATCTGTGGGAATGAAGTCCAGAGATTTGTCACTAAAGAAATTTCTCCTCATCTTTGTTCTAAAGGGTCATCCTTCTATTCTGAGGCTGTACCCTCTGGTCCTAGACACCCCCACTATAGAAAACATCCCCCTCATGTCCACATTATAAGGCATATTCCAGAGGTTTAAGCTGAATATCTACGATTGATACACCAGCGCCAGTGTAAAATGTGCTGCGCTGTTGGTAATCTTATCTGCTCTCTCAGCTGAACTGAAAAGATCTCATTGCATCATTTTGAAAACTAGGACTGGTGATCCTTGTTATATTTATACACAATCAACTTCATTAAAACAGCGGATGTGCTGTTTATCACCTTGCTGTTTGTGTGACTTTGCAGCCCCAGAAATTTCAACGCCAGTTAGAGTATAACAAGTAAAGGCGAGGCAAAACTCAGCGAGGTGATGACAACAAGATTGTGACAATGTTTACTGTGAATGACCAGAGCCTGCATGAAAATTACATCTGACAATCCCTGCACTGCAGTAGGGACCAGACTGTTGTTGGGAGTGGAAGTGAAATGAAAAGAATCACTCCTCAAACAGCAGATTTTGCCTTGCAGTGTTAAGCTAGGTAATGGGAGTCATGTTTTAAGGGCATGTGCAATAACCAGAACTTAGAACACCACAGTGCAGTGCAGGACCTTTGGCCCACAATGGTGTGGTGACCTTTTAACCTACTCTAATATCAATCTAACCTTTCCTTCTTGCATAACCTTTCATTTCAAAATCATCTATGTACCTATCTAAGAGATTCAGAATTTAAATCAGTTTAATATGTCGTGAAATTTGCTCTCTTTGCAGCAGTAGTGCAATGCAATACATAATGATAGAGGAAGAAATTGTGAATTACAGAGCATACATATATTAAATAGTTAAATATGTAGCGCAAAAACAGTGAGGTGGTGTTCATGCCTTCAAAGTCTATTCGGAAATTGGATGGCAGAGAGGAAGAAGCTCTTCCTGAATCGTTGATTGTGTGCCTTCAGGCTCCTGTAGCTCCTTCTTGACGGGAGAAATGAAAACAAGGCATCACCTGGGTGATGGGGGCCCATTATGGTGAGCGCCACCTTTTTGAGGCATCGCATTTTGAAGGGGTCCTGGATATTTAAATGCCCCTAATGTATCTGACTCTAGCACCACCCCTGGCAGGGTGTACCATGCACCCAACACTCTGCGTAAAGAACTTAACTCATGCATCCTCCCCCCACTTCCCTCCATTCAACTTAAAATAATGCCCCCTTGTATTAGTCATTTTCACCCTGGGAAACCGTCTGTCCATCTATATAATCTATGACTTTTATCCTCTGGTACAGATCAAGTCAGTATTCTAGTGCCAGAAAGGAAAGCTAAGCAGCTTTCTGTCTAATATTTCTTGTATTTCTCAACGGACATGGAGTAAATATCAACAAAGTGGGCACTGTATAACATGCCTTTGTCCAATAGCAATTATTCACAGGGATTCATATGCAGAATTCAAAAATAAAGTGCTGCAGATGCTGGAAGTATGAGGTAAATCAGATAAAATTGCTGGAAGTATCAAGCTGTTCCTCTACGAAGGTACTCTTCATCAGAATATTAAATAGGTTAGAAAGTCTTAAAACTAAAACATTAGCTTAATTTCTCTTGTCTCAAATATTACCTGACTCGCTGAAATCTCAAATATCCCTTTATTTTACCAGAAGCAAGGTTTCCCTTACTCTTGATTCCAGTCTGAGAAAATGGTGGATCCAAGTTCTGACTCCACTATAAATTGGATTGTGTAGCACTTCTGCATTACAGCAGTGTTTCAGGATTCATTTTTAAAGTCTATGGAGCAGGACTGATATCCACTTTGCTGGAGATTTTGGTGCTGATTTGCTGAAACCTTGGATATAAGTTACTGTATATTGTAGTGGTGTGCTACACGCAGCGCTAAAATAACGACATGGAGTCGGTAAACTGCAATTAAAGATGATTTTATTCGAACTTCACAGCCTTGCTTTAAAGCCTCCCTCATCCCGCCCTCCCCGGGCACGGATGCTCCAAGGGACACGTACTCACAAACCCCCGCAGGCTTTTTCCCTTTGTTGCGGACCTGGCCTTTGTGCCGGCGCGCTGGCTATTTGTGAGCCGGTTCGAGTGCACTAGGAAGTGGGTCGCCACAGAACCCCCCCCCCCCCCAACCCAGAACCAGCGATACACCCCCCCAATGTCCACAGTCTGGGCCGGACCCTGTCTGGGAGGTCGGCCTCTGCGCCGAGGTGCCGGAAACTCGGCCGGTTGCGCCAGGTCCACATGGGCCGGTTTGAGTCGGTCCACCATGAAAACCTCCTCTCTCCCCCCAACGTCCAGCACGAACGTGGACCCGTTGTTCCTGAGCACCGTAAACAGCCCCTCGTAGGGCCGTTGCAGCGGTGGCCGATGCCCGCCCTGTTGTACAAGCACAAACTTACAGTTCTGCAGGTCTTTGGGAACGCAGGTCGGGCTCTGCCCATGCTGCGAAGTGGGTATTGGGGCCAGGTTACCGAGCCTCTCGCGTAGTCTGCCCAGGACTGCTGCGGGTTCTTCCTCTTGCCCCCGTGGGGCTGGTATGAACTCCCCGGGGACGACCAGGGGTGCGCCGTACACCAAGTCGGCCAACGAGGTGTGCAGATCGTCTTTGGGTGCCGTGCGGATGCCGAGTAGGACCCAGGGAAGCTCGTCCACCCAGTTAGGCCCTTTGAGGCGGGCCATGAGAGCGGACTTTAGGTGACGGTGGAAACGCTCCACTAGTCCGTTCGACTGTGGGTGGTAGGCAGTTGTGTGGTGCAGCTGAGTCCCCAAAAGGCTGGCCATAGCTGACCGCAGGCTGGAGGTGAACTGGGCGCCTCTGTCGGAGGTAATGTAGGCCGGTACACCAAAGCGGGACACCCAGGTGGCGATCAGTGCCCGGGCGCAAGATTCGGAGGTGGTGTCGATGAGTGGGATCGCCTCTGGCCATCTTGTGAACCGGTCCACGATAGTCACGATATCCACATGAATGTGGTCGAAATGCCGGCGGGTGGGGTGGAACTGCTGTGGCAGAGCTTTGATGTGCCGCTGTACCTTGGCCGTTCGGCAGTGCATGCTCGTTCTGGCCCATTCACTGACCTGCTTGCGGAGTCCATGCCAAACAAACCTGCTGGAGACCATCCGGACGGTTGACCTGATGGAGGGGTGCGCTAAGTTATGAATGGAGTCGAAAATGCGCCGCCGCCAGGCTGTCGGGACGACGGGACGGGGCTGGCCCATGGTGACGTCACAGAGTAGGGTCCTCTCACCTGGGCCTACGGGGAGGTCCTGGAGCTGCAAACTGGAGAATGCGGTTCTGTAACTCGGGATCTCCTCGTCTGCCTGCTGTGCCTCTGCCAGCACCTCAAAGTCTACCCCATGGGAAAGGGCATGAATGTTAGGGCGAGAGAGCGCATCCGCCACGACGTTGTCCTTACCCGAGACATGCCGGACATCCATCGTGTATTCAGAGATGTAGAACAGATGGCGCTGCTGTCGGGACGACCAGGGATCGGACACCTTTGTGAACGTAAAGGTAAGTGGTTTGTGGTCCGTGAACGCGGTGAAGGGCCTACCTTCTAAGAAGTACCTGAAATGCCGGATTGCCAGGTGTAGCACCAATAGTTCCCGGTCGAAAGCACTGTATTTGAGCTCGGGTGGCCGCAGGTGTTTGCTGAAAAACGCCAGGGGTTGCCAGCGACCCGCGATGAGCTGCTCCAGTACCTCACCGACTGCCGTGTTAGATGCGTCCACTGTGAGGGCGGTAGGGACGTCCATTCTGGGGTGCACTAGCATCGCGGCGTTCACCAAGGCTTCCTTCGTTTGAATGAAAGTGGCGGTGGACTCCTCGTCCCAGGTAATATCCTTGCCCGGACCCGATGGCAGGGCGAACAGGGGGCGCATGATTCGGGCAGCTGAAGGGAGGAAGTGGTGGTAGAAATTGACCATCCCTACAGATTCCTGAAGGCCTTTGATCGTGGTGGGTCGGGGGAAATGGCGGAACGCATCTACCTTAGCGGGCAGAGGGGTTGCCCCGTCTTTAGTAATCCTGTGGCCCAGGAAGTCAATGACGTCGAGCCTGAACTGGCAGTTGGCCGGGTTGATTGTCAGGCCATTTTCACTCAGTCGGGCATAGAGTTGACGGAGGTGGGACAGATGCTCCTGACAACTGCTGCTGGCTATGAGGATGTCATCCAAATAGATGAATGCGAAGTACAGGTCGCATCCCACTGCGTCCATTAACCGCTGGGACGTCTGTGCGGCATTCTTCAGGCCGAACGGCATGCGGAGGAACTCGAAAAGGCCGAACGGGGTGATGACAGCCGTTTTGGGGACGTTGTCCGGATACATTGGGATATGATGGTATCCTCGGACGAGGTCTACCTTGGAGAAGATCTGTGCGCCGTGCAGGTTTGCTGCAAAGCCCTGAATGTGCGGCACAGGGTAGCGGTCCGGCGTTGTAGCCTCATTCAGCCTGCAGTAGTCGCCGCATGGTCTCCAGCCCTCTGTCGCTTTGGGCACCATGTGCAGGGGGGATGCCCATGGGCTGTCGGACCACCGAATGATCCCCAATTCCTCCATCCTCTTGAACTCCTCCTTCGCTAGCCGGAGCTTGTCCGGGGGAAGCCTTCGAGCACGGGCGTGGAGGGGTGGTCCCTGGGTCGGGATGTGGTGCTGTACGCCGTGTCGGGGCATGGCTGCTGTGAACTGCGGTGCCAGAACCGATGGGATATCCGCCAGGACCCTGGTGAAATCGTTGTCGGACAGCGTGATGGAGTCGAGGTGAGGGGCTGGCAACTGGACTGCACCCAGGGAGAACGTCTGAAAGGTCTCAGCATGTACCAGTCTCTTCCTGGGCAGGTCGACCAGTAGGCTGTGAGCCCACAAAAAATCCGCACCCAGAAGCGGTTGGGCTACGGCGGCCAGTGTGAAGTCCCACGTGAACTGGCTGGAGCCGAACTGTAGCGGCACCTGACGGGTGCCATAGGTCCTTACTGTGCTGCCGTCCACGGCCCTCAGGATGGGACCCAGTGCCCTGCTGCGGGTGTCGTAACTCGTCGGAGGTAAGATGCTGATCTTGGCACCGGCGTCGACCAAAAAATGTTGTCCCGACCGCTGGTCCCACACATACAGGAGGCTATCCCGATGGCCAGCCACTGTAGCCATCAGTGGCGGCTGGCCCTGGCGTTTCCCGGGAACTTGCAGGGTGGGCTACAGCGGCGGGCTTCTGCGCCCCACCGCTGGTGGTAGAAGCACCATTGTTCATTGGGCTCCCCATCCCTACCTCTGGGGTTAGCGGGCTCTGCAGCCGGGCCTGGACTGGTCTGCTGCTGGGAGCGTGGCCTGGTGATCTGTGCGATGGACGCCCCACTCACCTTCTTGGCTTTCCACAGCAAGTCCGCCCGGGCTGCCACCTTCCGGGGGTCGCTGAAATCCGCGTCAGACAGCAGCAGGCGTATGTCCTCAGGCAGCTGCTCCAGGAATGCCTGCTCAAACATGAGGCAGGGTATGTGTCCGCCAGCCAGAGACAACATCTCATTCATCAAAGCCGATAGAGGTCTGTCTCACAAGCCATCCAGGTGCAGTAAAGCCATCTCAGGCCGTTTGCGCCGTGAGAGTCCAAAAGTCCTTAGGAACAGGGCTTTGAATGCCATGTACTTGCTGTCCGCTGGGGGAGACTGTACGAACTCCGCAACCTGGGCCGCTGTGTCCTGGTCGAGGGAGCTCACCACATAGTAGTAACGTGTGTCCTCTGAGGTTATCTGCCGAACGTGGAATTGGACTTCTGCTTGCTGGAACCATAGGTGAGGTGGCAGTGTCCAGAAGCTTGGCAGTTTCAACGAAACCGCATGAACAGATGCGGCGTCGGTCATCTCCAGTCCAAAAATTGTTTGGACCGTCGGGGTCACCAATTGTAGCGGTGTGCTACACGCAGAGCTAAAGTAACGACACGGAGTCGGTAAACTGCAATTAAAGATGATTTTATTCGAACTTCACAGCCTTGCTTTAAAGCCTCCCTCATCCCGCCCTCCCCGGGCGCGGATGCTGTAAGGGACACGTACTCACAAACCCCCGCAGGCTTTTTCCCTTTGTTACGGACCTGGCCTTTGTGCCTGCGCGCTGGCTATTTGTGGGCCGGTTCGAGTGCGCTAGGAAGTGGGTCGCCACAATGTCATAATGTCAGAGGGTGGCAGAGTGGAGATAAGTCTCTATAAAAGGATATGTAAGGCACTCCTTCCCTCTGCTAGCCCGAAGATCACCCCTGGGCAAGGTGTCGCAGGAGCCTGAAGATCTTCACACAATGTTTTCTTCCCCTCCACCATCAGATTTCTGAATGGTCCATAGACCCATGAACACTACCTTACGATTTTGCTCTCTTTTTGAACTACTTATTTATTTTTTATATATCTCCAATTGTAATTGGATGGAGGGATGGAGATATATTTCTACCAAAGGAGGTGTAAGACACTCCTTCCCTCTGCCAGCGTACAGATCACCCCTTGATCAAGGTGTAGCACCTGCTGAGCCCCCTGAGCAGGGTCATATGAAGCCATGGGAGCAGGTGGTGGATGGTCGTATGAGCAGCTGGTTCATACCGCAAGTCCTGGCTATGTGAATACTGACACCAGACAGACAACCTCCGAAGAGTATTGATAATGGCTGGGGTCGCCCATCTTGTAAAGACACTGCCTAAGTTTGCCAGGAATATCACATGGATAGACCATGATTGCCCACGTCACATAACACGGCATATAAGGGACAAATGATAGCAGATCAATGAAATTTGGTTGATCAATTGGATCCAAGCCAAGCAAGTAGAAGACCCTAAACCTTGATGAGACACGCAAGACATTTATTTAAAGGCCTATTTAAGATAGCACAAGACTAACTTTGTCAACCCCAAGAAGGGTTAAAAATACACGACATAAAACATAATCATTGTAGACAGAGGCTACATGGTTTGCATAAACGGGGTGCTGTAAATGCAAACAGCTGAGATGCAGCTCTAATGTATACTCACTGTGGCCTGAGCACAATGCGAAGTTAACACTTAGTGGGAAGTGCTACAGTTTTGAGAGTAGCTAACTACAGAGCAGCATCCGACTATTACACCGAGAAGCAAGACTAGTGCAGCTGTTATTCAACTAACTGGATGGAGGGGTCCATTATTAAGGACCCCCACCACCCAGGACATGCCCTCTGCTCACTGTTAACATGAGGAAGGAGGCACAGAAGCCTGAAGGCACACACTCAGCAACTCAGGAAGAACCTTTTTCTCTCTTTCTTCAGACTTCTGAATGGACATTGAAACCATGAACACTACCTCATGGCATTTTTTGTTATATTTTTGCACTACGTATTTAATTTAACTATTTGGATATACATACATACAGTGCCTATATATTCACCCCCCCCCCCACGGAAGTTTTCATGTTTTATTGTTTTACAATGTTGAATCACAGTGGATTTAATTTGGCTTTTTTGACTCTGATGAAGGGAAAACGACTTTTTCGTGTTAAAGTGAAAACAGATTTCTACAAAATGATCTAAATTAATTACAAATATAAAACACAAAGTAATTAATTGCTCAAGTATTCACCCCCTTTAATATGACACACTAAATCATCACTGGTGCAGCCAATTGGTTTTAGAAGTCACATAATTAGATAAATGGAGATCTGTTTTTGAAGATCTCTGAGTAGTTAAAGTATTTCAACTGACTGTAGTAAAAATATACTTGTATCTGGAGGTCCAACTGCTGGTGAGTCAGTATCCTGGTAAAAAGTACACCATGAAGACAAAAGTCAGGAGACGGATACAAGAACATTTTCAAGTCACCGAATATTCATTGGAGTACAGTTAAGTCAATCATCAAGAAATGGAAAGAATATGGAAAAGCTGTAAATCTGCCTAGAGCAGGCTATCCTCAAAAACTGTGTGACCATGCAAGAAGGGGACAAGTGAGGGAGGCCACCAAGAGACCTATGACAACTCTGGAGGAGTTATAAGCTCCAGTCGCTGAGATGGGAGAGACTGTGGTAACAAAAACTGTTAACCTTGTGTTTCACCAATTGGAGCTTTATGGGAATCTGACAAAGAGAAAGCCACTGCTGAAAATAAAACTCACATGAAATCTCAGCTAGTGTTTACCAGAAGGCATGTTGGAACTCTAAAGTTAGCTGGAAGAAGGTTCTGTAGTCTGATGAAACCAAAATTGAGCATTTTGGCCTTCAGATTAAATGTTTGGTGTAAGCCAAACACTGTACATCATCAAAGTTAACCCTTGCACACTGTTCATAGTCGATACATTCACAGAATGGTCCAGGTCAATTTTGATCCAGCCCAAGAATCCCCTCATGAATTATGAACAAGTGTCTATACCAAATTTTGAACCACAGATCTATTTAGAATGTATACATAGCCTATCTGACATTAATAAATGGGTGATTAATCCTTAGCTAATGTTTCAGAGATCTAAAATCCATTTCAATAGATACGGAACAAATTTGACCTGGAACAGCCTCAATGTACAAAAATTTGTAGCACCTGTACAAAAGTATAACATTTTAAATATTTTCATTTTTGTACACTTTGGGTCACTTTAAGAAAAGTCATCAAATTTCAGCCAAAAAAATGGCATTTAGGGTGTTTTTACTGCTGTCAAATGTCAAAACGGGTCAAATTTGACCCGAACAGTATGTAAACGTTAAGGTCCTGGAGTGGCCAGGCCTCAATCCAATTGATAATTTGTGGACAGACTTGAAAGGGCTGTTCACTCACAATCCCCATGCTATCTGATAGAGCTTGAGCAGTTTTGTAAAGAAGAATTGGGAAAAATTGCAGTGTCCAGTTGTGCAAAGCTGATAGAGACCTATCCACACAGACTCAAGGCTGTAATTGCTGCCAAAGGGGCATCTACTAAATACTGACTTGAAGGGGGTGAATACTTATGCAATTAATTATTTTGTGTTAAATATATGTAACTAATTTAGATCACTTTGTAGAGATCTGTTTTCACTTTGACACATAAGAGTCTTTTTCTGTTGATCTGTGTCATAAAAGCCAAGTTAAATCCACTGCGATATTCATACTTAATGTAATTCACAGTTTCTTTCCCTATATGATCATGTATTGCATTGTATTACTTCAAATGTCATGACATATACTGGTGATATTAAATCTGATTCTGATTTTGAACTCCAGAAGGATATTCAACATCTTGCATGGAGCAGGCAGAGGAGAGGGAAAATCTGAGAGATTTGAAGTGACACGGGTGTCTATATTGCTTTTAATGACCAGGTTCATATACTGAATCAGCTTTATTATCACTGATGTCATGAAATATGTTGTTTTGCAGCTGCAGTATTTTACAATAAGAAATCGATATATACTAAATTAAATTAACTAAGTAGTGCAAAATGAGAGCAAAAAAAAAAGAAAACAAATGGTAAAGTTTGTTTTCCATTCGGAAATCGAGTGGCAGTGTGGAAGAAGTTGTTTCTAAAATGTTGAATTTATATCTCCTTGTTGGTAGAAATGAGAAGAGGGCATGTTCTGGGCGTCCTTAAGGACTAATGCTGCAGTTTTTTTTAAGGAATTGTCTTTTAAAGATGTCCTTGAAAGGAAAATGGAGTAATCTGAAAGGCGAAGTTGAATATGAAAGCTTCAATAATTGAGAATTTACTTTGGATTTCAAACCTGCAGATCATTATTCGAGGATAATTAAGGATCTGCAAAGAGCCTAAAATCGTGAAAGAGTCTAAAGAGAAGGGCTCATGCACCTTTGCTCCTTACTGCTGGCCTGGCAACAAGCAATCTTTGCATATTGTGAAAAGCCCTATGATGCCGAAATACATCCTAAGGTGTGCTGCGACACATCATCGGTGATGTAACCTGGGGTCATCGGGTGTTTTGGTTCTTTCAACATCAGACACTCTCACGCAGGCAACACAACCATGGTTGATCAGGCACTGGTCCACTGGTCAACCTTTTGATCCATATCCATCTGGAGGCTTGCTCAGCAGCCTTTCTGACAGTCCTGATGGTTCATTTCTTTGCAGACCCAGTAATGCAAAAGAGAGAGAGTAGGTTCTGCACAGTGAGCAGCCAGCAAAACCTCTACATCCCACCTCTATAAGCCCTCATCGTGCCCTCCACCCCTGTCTCTGGCACTGCTCTATGAGCTCCTGGTATTAGGCTTTCTTATGCTCAAACACCTACTCAATCTGGTCTTCCCGAGGAAATCATCTCTTGCTTCACCAGGTCTGCAGAGACACAAACCTCAAGTCCCCATCAGTCTTACCCTCTCCATAATGTCCTCCAACCTTACATCCAAGCTTGTCGTCACTCAATCCTTTCGCTCTGCTTATCTTCCCCCACCTCATCAGTGCCAGATTTTTCATCCATCACACAACAACACCAAGAATCCTCTTCAAAGACATTCCATACTTTGCATCCTTCCATTAACTCCTCAATAGTTATTTCTCTGACAATGCTTTCAGTCAGCCTTCTCCCAAATTCCATCTTGGGAACATTTTGCATCATACAGGATATTATAGAGACAGAACTTATTTTCCCACGCAATGAGCTCTTCTCATAATAGATAAGTACTCAGTGTCAGAACTTGTGGAATATGATTTGTATATCCATATGCAAGAAATACCTTTTTTAGTAATTTAAACTTTAACAGACTTGGTACAGATGGCTGGGACATCTTATATAATCTAACAATAGATACATTGCCAGACGACAGGTTTGTTGTTTGGCAGTATATCTATTATTATGTAATATCATCAGGTCTTAGAGAACATAGTGGTTTATGCAGTGTGCAATGGGCCAAGCATGGTATAATCTTTCTTTTGTGGTATAAACTTTCCATGATTATATAAATGTGATGGAGTTTTTGTTGTCTATATTCAGCTATGATGGTAAACTCAGATCCCCAGAGGTTGGATTATAATCTATAACTTAATAAAGATAAAAGCTCTATTAAGGATCTAAGAAATTCCACTCATAGGATATCTCCTCACTAGATAAAGTCCATGCAGCTTTAAAAGTGCCAAACTTGTAAAGATTCATTGGGTTTTTTCGTTATTTCATTGTATGTTCCACTGTATTGTGTATTAGTTACTGAAAACAGTTAGTTGCCCATCACCACCCTAAGTCGAGCTGTAAAGGATGATAATATTTTGGATATATGATATGTGATTGTCTATCAGTAAAGCTAGTCAAAGCCGCTGGTCAAAGCATTCAGCACAGCTGATTTACGCTACTGCTGTTATAAAGTGAGCTAAGAATAATCATTGGACAATTTACGTGATAGAGGAGCCAGGTGAGTACAGGGCACTAATGATGATTTCATGAGACAGAGTAATAAAGAATCTAACTAACACACACAAAATGCTGGTGGAACACAGCGGGCCAGGCAGCATCTGTAAGGAGAAGCACTGTCGACGTTTCGGGCCGAGACCCTTCATCAGGACTAACTGAAAGGAAAGATACTAAGAGATTTGAAAGTAGTGGGGGGAGTGGGAAATGCGAAATGATAGGAGAAGACCAGAGGTGGTGGGATGAAGCTCAGAGCAGGAAAGGTGATTGGCAAAAGTGATACCGAGCTGGAGAAAGGAAAGGATCATGGGGCGGGAGGCCTCCGGAGATTCCTAGATGGTCTGGTCTTGAATAATCAAGCAGAACTCTTGATGCAGATCTGTTCATATCACCTTTTTAAAGCAATGTAGGGTCCACTATAACACCCTGTGCAGAAGGAGATCAAGGAATCATTTCAAAAACATGACAAAATTACATGATTCTCAGGTTCAGTCTATCCCACCTATTGGAATTGCAAAGTGATTGTGGCCAGAGCCCAAATCAGTCTCCGTATTGTGGATGAATATACAGGCACTGACTTCATTATACTTTTTGAATGTTTTTTGTTTTTTGCTGCATGTTGCACCAACATATCACAGCAAACTCCTAATACACAAAAATGTATCTGGTGAATTAAGTTGATCCTTAATCCTTCAGCTGAGTATTTCAATATTTGCCAGCAGTGGAAGATTCATAATCAGATGTTAATACAGGATGTTGGATCTGATTACCTATGACCAGAGATAGGAATTGTTCTGTTGCATTATGTCTGTCTTTAAGAGTGATGAACAATCACTATTGATTGTCATTTACAGGATCACAGATGTTGCATTGACAAAATAGTCCATGTAATACAACATGTTAGATACAGTATTTTTATAATAATAACCCACCCTTCTACTCATTCCTTTCTTGTTTCAAATTTTATCTAATTCTGCTCAAGAGAATAGGGTGGCACAGTAATGCAGTGGTTGGCACAATGCTTTGCTGTGCAAGTGATCATCAACACCAGCAGCGGTGTGCAGAAGAAAAAGCATCTCTGAACACACAGCACATCGAACCTTGAATTGGACGGCTACAGCAGCAGGTGACAGGATGGAGATACATCTCTACCAAAGGAGGTATAAGACACTCCTTCCCTCCACTACCTGCAGATCACCCTTGACCAAGGTATAGCACATGCTTAGTCCCTCCTCTCCCCCAAATCAGGGTCACGTGAAGTCATGGGAGTAAGTGGTGGATGGTCATATGATCAGCTGGTGCATGTCAAAAGTCCTGGTTATGTGACCACCAACACTGGGCAGACAATCTCTGAAGAGTATTGATAATCGCCAGGGTCGGCCATCTTGTAAAGACACTGCCCAGAGGAAGGCCACTTCTGTAGAAAAATTTGCGAAGTCATACAACACGGCACATAATGATGAAGATGGCAGCAGCAGAAGACGACACTGGGTTCCACACCTGCTGCCATTTTATTAGATACGCTCATGTACCTAATAAAGTGGCCACTGAGTGTGGAGTGTTCTTTATAAAGCTTTCTGCAAGACATCCTAAAAATCCCATAATATGTACTGACAGATCTTGATTCTTGAAAGCTGTGTAGAATTTGCCTGAAAAATATTCCACTTCTACTATCCTCTAGATAATTGATTAAAAGTTATCCAGTATAATCTAGATAATTAAGTGAAACACCTAGCTCCAATATTTTATAAAATTCACTGAGGGAAAACCAGTGGTGTAATCTTTGTAAAGCTGACTGAGACAGAACTTGATTTTCTTATCTGCCGTATAAATTAAGAGATAACGCAAGGTACTTACTTTGTCAAATTTTTGAATAATTCACAAAGGGTTAGCTTGATTTCCCCCGCTCTCTATAAATCATGGATATTGCGGGCACAGTATCACAGCCAGGTGTGCTGCTGCCTCAGAGTTCTGCCATTCACTGAATCGCTACCTTTAGTGCTGTCTATGTGTAATTTGTACATTCTTCATGTGACCTTGAAGCTTTGCCCAGTTACTCCAGTTTCCTTCCACATACCAACAGGCAGCAGGTTAATTAGTCACTGTAAGTTGGCCGGGCAAGTGGTTAGAGAATCAAAGGGGAGTTGACAGGTGTCTGAGAAACAATAAGTTACAGGGAAATATTTGGGGACTGAATGTGGTGAACTACATATACCTGTCTGGACACGCCCCCCCCCCCCCCCGCTGACTGCTCCTGTGGCTCCTCCCACTGACCCCTGTAGAAAGGTGATTGGAGGCACAGCCCCGTCCTCAGTCTCCAGGATGTTGTCTGGTGGTCACTTGTTGCTTGTTCTCTCTTCCAGACAGTAAAAGCCTATATCTCGCCTCACGTCTCTGAGAGTTGGATGTACATAATAGAGAGCGGATAGAGTGGAGTGCCTCGGGGAGGACCTCCTGCCATCGAGAGTCCAGCAACCCCTTTGACTTAAGGGCTAAAAGTGTGGCCTTCCACACTGTGGCATTCTCCCTCTCCACCTGTCCATTTCCCCGGGGATTATAGCTCGTGGTTCTGCTAGCAGCAATGCCCCTAGCCAGCAGGTACTGGCACAGCTCGTCACTCATAAAGGAGGACCCTCTGTCACTGTGGATATAGCAGGGATATCCGAACAGAGTGAAAAGCTGTCGCAGGGTTTTTATGACAGATGTAGCAGTGGTGTCGGGGCAGGGGATGGCAAAGGGGAACCGCGAGTACTCGTCGATAATGTTGAGAAAGTAGACACTGGAAATGATGGGAATGCTCTGACATCCTGGATCGAATGAATGGGGTGAATAGCTTCCCTCTAAGTCATGAAGACATATGAGCGATATTCCGCTTCTGCGTTCTTTGCTAAATTTATGAAGTAGCATTCTTGAATGACTTATGCTGATGATTTGACCAATCTCTCAAAAAAAAATTCATATAGCAGGTATCCAGACCCCAAAGTTTGGCGTCACACATTGTGATCCGATATTTCTTCAGGGTTGTATTCTGCATATACAACCTTTGATAATAAATGTAATTTGAATCTTTGAAACAGCAAGGTAATTTAAATGTTCAGATTTTTCCAGTTGTCAGACTTATGATTTTAAATCATATTAGATGCTTGACCCACTGCATTCTTCCAGCAATATATGATTTGCTCCAGATTCCAGCATGTGCAGTCTCTTGTGTCTCCTTGTCATCTTTTATTCTGGATATACAGTATAAATGAAGGGCTGGTCTCATTTTGTTTCAGTTTACCTAAGCTGCTGTGTTACTGTGGTCAGCATGCAGCCAACGTTTAGAGTTCCAGCTGGTCTATGTAAAAATCTTAGTGTTTTATCGTTCTGTGCAGTAAACAATCAGGTTTAATATCATCGGCATATGTCGCAGAATTTGTTAATTTAGCAGCAGCAGTACAATGCAATACATAATAATAGAGAGACAAAACACTTAAGTATGTGCGTATACATATTAGTTATAAATAAGTAGTGCAAAAAATTGAAATAAAAAAGTAGTGAGGTAATGTTCATGAGTTCAATGTCCATTCAGAAATCAAATGGCGGAGGGGAAGAAGCTGTTCCTGAATCATTGAGTGTGTGCCTTCAGGCTCCTGTACCTCCTTCCTGATGGTAACAGTGAGAAGAACGCATGTCCTGAGTGATGGGGCTCCTTAATGGTGGATGCTATCTTTTTGAGGTATTGCTCCTTGAAGACGTCCTGGATACTATGCCCATGGTGGTTCTGACTAACTTTACAACTCTGCAACTTATTTCGATCCTGTGCAGTAGCATCCTCCTCCCGGCCCCACACTAGACAGAGATGCAGCCAGTTAGAATGCTCTCCATGGTACATCCGTAGAAATTTGTGAGTGTTGGTGGTGACATACCAAATCTCCTCAAACTCCTATTGAAATATGGCCACTGTCTTGCCTTCCTTATGGTTGCAACGATATGTTGGGTCTAGGTTAGGACCTCAGAGACATTGACACTTAGGAACTTGAAATTGCTCACCCTCTCCAGTTCTGATCCCTCGATGAAGACTGGTGTGTGTTCCCCTGACTTACCCTTTCTGAAGTTCAGAATCAAGGTCTGACTGACATTGAATGCAAGGTTATTGCAGTGACATCACTCAACAAACTGGTATATCTTGCTCTTGTACGGTCTATCATTGGCATCCAATGATTACCCTGTCTGTAATACCAACATCTGCTCAAGGTGGCTGCATACAGCAATCCCAGAGACTCATGCATTGCTTGCAATGTAACAGCCAATTCCACAACATGAGGCTGATATTGTGACCTGTGCCCATAAAATTGGTTGAGTCCACCCAAAACTAGCCTGCACACATCACCCCAGATCAAACCATACTCACCATCAAGCCACAATCAAAAGCGTATCCATATGAAGTGGAAATTTTAAAAAAACAGAAAATCCTGAAAATACTCAGCAAGTCAGGCAGCATATGTGGAGAAAGGTCATCAAAACAAAGCACTGTGTTCCTCTCTTTCAGATCTTGCCTCAATTATTAAGGATTTTTTTACTGGTCTACATAGAGTGTAGATTCTGGAACTCCTTAACTTTTAATATATTTATCCTTTTATTTATTTTTTATAGTTGTTCCACTTCTGATATCTATGTCCATCTTTGGTCCTATCCATCTTCTCTCTACCCCACCTATTCTATCCCTGCCCAGCAACTGTTTGTGTAACCACCCCCCGTGCCTTCCCTTTCCACAACTATGCCTTTAGCTGCCTCAGGAATTTAATGCTGAGATTCCACTAATTCCGTTGCCATTCATTCCCCATCACACCATGGTTGGTCATGTCTTCAGCTGCCTCGGGAATTCCTTATTACATCCCTAAATCCTGCCAGTACCATCTTTGTCCATTCCCCATCCCACCAGCATTGACCGTGAATCCAGCTGTTTCAGGAATTTTGTTCCTAAATCCTTCTGTCTTTTCACTTTTTCTCTTTCTTTACAAACCCTCCTTAAGACTCACTTCTAACCAAGATTTTAGTTATTTCCCCTCAGCTCCCTTTCTTTGACTCTAATTAATCATTTCTCACTAATGTGAAGGGACTCACATAATGAAGGAAATATTTCACTCACTTACGTGAAGGAAATATTTCCCTTCACATGAAAAAAAGTCCTTTAAGTGTGAGGAATTGTTATTATTAATGTTCTCATCCAGATTGTGTGGAAACTACCCAAGATTCGTGTTTCAGGGCCTCTGGCATGCCTGCTGCAGGAGATATCCCTGAGTCTGTTAGTAAAATAAATGCATGTGTAATTTATTGGTTGCTACAATTTAGTGATGATGCTGGATCACACAGATATCAGAAGGCAACAGCTTCTTTAAGAACAGCTCTTTCCCCTCCGACATCAGATTTCTGAACGGACAATGAACCATGAACACTACCTCACTATTTTTGGCTCTCTTTTTCCACAACTTAATTTAATTTAATTTACATGTATATATTTATTCACACACACACACACACACACACACACATTTATATACATGATTGTAACTTATTTATGTATCACACTGTACTGCTGTTGTAAAAGAACACATTTCACAGCATACAGCACTGTGCAAAAGTCTGAGGCATATGTATACAGCTAGTGCCGAGGCTATTTGCACAGTGTTTCCTCCTGTTTGCCTATTTGCACAGTGAAGTATTTGTCGTCGTTGAGCAGAGAGCGAGTTTGCAAATCTGGCGGGAGCAAAGGATGCTGGGAATAGTGAGGGTGGAGTGGCACGGGAGGGGTGCAAGGGTTGGGGGGGGGGTTGCCCAGGTACAGACACATACAACCCTGATATAGCAGGCAAGGTAATCTGATTCGAAACAATTGGTTTATTGATTATTATAGAATGGGGTTGGAGAAGACAAGGAGATGGGGCAACTGTGCAGACTGGAATAACTTGTACATTTAACTTAAATATATATATAAGACCATAAGGTATACTGTAGGAGCAGAATTAGGCCATTTGGGCCCATTGAGTCTGTTCTGCCAATTCATCGTGGCTGATCCATTTCCCTCTCAGCCCAAATTTACTGCCACTTATACATATATATACATACACACACACACACACACACACACACATATATATCTTACAGTAATTTATAATTTAATGAGCCAGTGATATTAAACCTGATTCTGGTTCTGGCTCTCCTTTGAAGCTGAAAACCATTACTTCAGTTTGCACTTATCTTAGTCATAAGTCTGAGAATTGAAATAACATTTATAAAAATAAAATCATTTGAGATCTGTGTGGAGGATCATACATCAGAGATTAGCTGTAAAACTATAAACCTCTTAGTCATTAATAATGCATAATACCAAAACTGCATTGCAAAATCTGAAGTATATCATAAAAAGGACAAAAAGAAATGACAAGTAAACATAGCTGGACTGCATTCTAAGACTTGTCACCTGGAGTAACTTTGTTCTATTCTCAGGCAAAAAGGCATCCTCCTGCTCATCAGTAAATAGGTGACTATTGACTTGCTGTGACGTTTACGTTTTAGTGGAAGCTTCTTACTATACCCTTTGGCTCAGATAGGTTTTTAACCACTGCAGATAGATCCACTGCATATCACACTGGAGCAGTCCCTCAGAAGGATTAATAACATAGAAACATAGAAAGCATACAGCACAATACAGGCCCTTCGGCCCACAAAGCTGTGCCAGACATGTCCCTACCTTAGAACTACCTAGGCTTTACCCATAGCCCTCTATTTTTCTAAGCTTCATGTAGCCATCCAGGAGTCTCTTAAAAGACTATCATTTCTGCCTCCACCACCGCCGCTGGCAGCCCATTCCAATCTCTCTGTAAAAAAATTACCCCGACATCTCCACTGTACCTGTTTCCAAGCACCTTAAAACTATTCCCTCTCATGAAGCCATTTTGGACCTGGGGAAAAACCTCTGACTCTCCACACGATCAATAACTCTCGTCTTATACACCTCTATCAGGTCACCTCTCATCCTCCGTAGCTCCAAGGAGAAAAGGCCGAGTTCACTCAATCTATTCTCATAAGGCACGCTCCCCAATCCAGGCAACATCCTTGTAAATCTCCTCTGCACCCTTTCTATGGTTTTCACATCCTTCTTGTAGTGAGGCGACCAGAATTGAGCACAGTACAGATTCTAAGTGGAATCTGCCCAGGGTCCTATATAGCTGCAACATTATCTCTCAGCTCTTAAACTCCCATAAGATTATAAGACATATTAACAGAATTAGGTCACTTGGCCCATTGGAACCTCTTCTGGGGCATGTACTAGAAAGATGGGTTACACGTAAACTGGAGGGGAATCAATATCCTTGGCTGGGAAGTTTGTTAATGCTACTCAGAAAGGGAATGGGAACCAGAGCACCAGATCAAAATGTCGAAGGATGCAGAAGAAGGTAGGTATCAGGGTCAATAAAAATAGGCAAGAGCAAAGTAATAGATATCACAGGGCAGATAGTCTGAAGTGTGTATACTTTAATGCTAGGAATATTATGGGTAAAGTTGTTAAACATACAATGGATCAGTACATGGTAATGTGATGTTGTAGCCATTACAGAGTGTTGGTTGAGAGATGGACGGGAATAGGTGATTAATGTCCCTGGGTTTTGATATTTTAGAAAAGATTGAGAGGGAAGTGAAAGAGAGAGGAGTTGTAATACTAGTTGCAGTTCCACTCAGAGACGTAATGGAAGGCTCATCCACTGAGTCTATATGGGTAGAATTCAAAAACAGGAATGGTGCAATCATTCAGACCCTTCAATAGCCACCAGGATATTGAAAAACAGATACGTAGGTAGATTAAGAAACGGTGTAAAAACAGTAGGGACTTCAAATTCCCTACTATAAACTGGGATCTTTAGCTTTTTCAGAATTTTTTTTCCTAAATTCCTGTTTTTTTTTCACTTCTCCTTCTTTGCAAAGATGGTTTGCAAAGGTGGGGCAGAATTTTTTGGTGCATCCAGGAGAGTTTCTTAAATCAATATGTAGGTTGTCCAACAAGAGGTGAGGCTGTGCTGGATCTGATGTTGGGTAATGAGCCAGGCCAGGTAACTGATCATTCAGTGGGTGAGCAGTCAGGGAGCAGTGACCACAGCTCAAGTTTTACGATAGCTACAGGTAAGGGTAAGTATGGACCTTTTGGGAGAGTATTGAACTGAAGCAGAACAAATTACAGGAGTATTAGGCAGAAACTAGGAAAAGTTATTTGGGATTAGCTGTTTTTGTTCAAGGCCACATCTGATATGTTAAAAACCAACAGAGTACAGCACAGGTATGTTCCAATCAGAAGGAAGAGCAAGGATGACAAGGTAAGGGAAACTTGGATGTCGAGAAGGATGATGAATTTAGTCAAGAAGAAAAAGGAAATGTATGTAAAGCTTAGGAAGCTAAGCTACAACCCCAGATAGGTCACATCTGGAGTATTGCATATAGTTCTGGTTTCCCCATTATAGGAGAGAGTGCAGAAGAGTTTTACCAGGATGTTGCCTGGAATAGAAGGCATGTGCTATGAGAGTTTGGATAAGTGGTGAAGGCTGATTGAGGTTTATAAGATTATGAGGGATGGAAATGTCCAATACAAGAGGGCAGGCATGTAAGGTAAGAAAGGGTAACTTTAAAGGAGTTGCAAGGGGCAAGAATGGTGAGTGCCGGAAATGTGCTGCCTGGAGTGGTGACAGAGGCAGATACATTAGGGAATTTTAAGGGACTTTTGGGTTGGCAAATGAATGTGAAGGAAATGAAAGGATATGTACAATTTGTAGGCATAATGGATTAGTTTAGTTGCTAATTCTTTTGGCTCAGTACAACATTGTGAGCTGAAGGGCCTGTTCCTAGGCTGTATTGTTCCATGTTCAATGAGTCTGCTCCACCATTCCTTCATAGCGGATTTATTATCCCTCTCAACCCCATTCTCCTGCCTTCTCCCATAACCTTTGACCGCTTTACTAATCAAGAACCCATCAACCTCCACTTTAAATATGCTCAATCACTTGGCCTCCACAGCCAATGTGACAATGAATTGCACAGATTCAATACCCTCTGGCTAAAATGTTCATTCTCATCTCTGTTCTAAAGGGATGTCCTCCATGATGAAGCTGCTCCCTCTGGTCCTAAGCTCCCACACTAACATCCTCTCCACCTCCACTCCATCTAAGCCTTTCAATATTCAATAGGTTTCAATGAGAGCCCCCCTCATTCGTCTAAACTCCAGTGAGTACAGGCCCGGATGCTCATATATTTACCCTCTCATTCCCGGGATCATTCTCGTGAACTTCCTCTGGAGCCTCCTAATGTGTCTGTGCAAAATGAGATTTATTCTGCTCTTTAGCGTTTTAGTAATTAAAAAAAATAGTAATTGAGAATATTGAAAACTGGCTGCTGAGGAACAATCGAGTAACTGTTAATATTTCTCATCCATGTTAACATCGATTGCCATATTTATTAATTTTGGTTCCCAAAACAGTTTCCAAAGAACACAAGCAGGGGTCATTTTAAAAGAAAGACAAACTTACGGCAGGAAGAGTGTCATGATATAAACAGGACAGTTAATGAGTTAATGCTTAATATAATTTAAGCTCTATATTTGTATATGCGTGCGTGTGCGTGTGTGTGTGTGTGTGTCCTTTTATATATTTTCATTGTACATAATCCCTCTAAGCTCAAGGGTGCACAACTATGCAGTACCCAAAGTGCTCCTGTGCGTATAGCCTTTGTTGCTGTACAGGTGACATTTTCTTTTACACAATGTTAATATAATTCTGAAATCTATGTTAATATAATTGTGAAACATCCTCTAATCAATTATCTGATTAATTAATATAATCCATAAATTTTCTAAACAATAAATGCACTATAACTTCTTTTTTGAAACGTGTTAGAGCTTCCACGTATTTGAAGTTGAAGTGAGGCCTACTCTTGGAGTATTGTGAGCAGTTCTAGGCCCCTTAGCTAAGAAAGGATGTGCTGACATTGGAGAGGGTTCAAAGGAGATTCACAAAAATGATTCCAGGATTGAAAGGCTTACCATATGAGGACAATTTGATGGCTCTGGGCCTGTACTCAAAGGAATTCAGAAGAATTAGGGGGATGGTGTGGGAGTTCAGGACCAGAGTGCACAGCCTCTGAATAGAGGGATGTTCATTTACAACAGAGACGAGGAAGAATTTCTTTAGTCAGACAGTAGTGCATCTATGGAACTCATTGCCAGAGTGGCTGTGGAGGCCAAGTCATTGGGTATATTTAAGGCAGAGGTTGATAGATTCTTGATTAGTGATGACATATTGAGTTACAGGGATTGGGACTGAGAGGGAAATGATCAGCCATGATGAAATGGCGGAGGAGACTTGATGGGCCAAGTGGCCTAATTCTACTTCTATATCTTATGCTCTTATGGTACTTACATTGTAAGTGTTACAGTTACAACACTGTTATGAATTGTAACAATGAATACTGAATGGAAGTCAGTACTTATTGTTAATAAGTAGCCAGCCCGCAGAACACCAACAGCTTATGAAAGGTGAAAGGTTCTCATTGATGTATACTGTATATCATTATACCCTTTAACAAATAAAATCAAAAGCATGTGATTTTCCAATTTTCATTCTAAATATTCACAGTATGCATATTATTAAAAAAAACATTATTTGAAATGCCGTGCAGTTTTCGGGCTGTGTAAAAATTTGCTGCTCAGAACAATGGGTGGTCTGTGCAGCTGTTAAAAAAAAAGAGGGAACGCCGATGCCCACGTAGGAAAGTAAGCATTTCTGAATGAAGAAAGTAAGATGTACTTATTTCATCTTCCACTGTTCTGATACATCAATAGGCGAGTCTACAACAACTCTATCAATTACACTAAAACATGCCAAACATGTGGGGAAGGATAAACTTCAGTGGCTGAAATCTTTGAGAACTTTGGATCAGTTCCTTCCAGGCATGATACACTTAGCAGATGATATCTCAGTTTAATCATACGCTGTCGCCAAGTATATTTGTGTTTGTTTATGTCTACGTATCTAAATCTATTTGTCTCTGTGTGTGCAGAACTGAATCATCCGTGAATCAATAATAATAGTGGAAAATAGAAAAATGTAGAACCGTTATGTCAAAAATGTGAGTGTCAGCTGTCATTTGTGGCTTGGTTGGTAGCTCCCTTCCACTTCACTGAGAAGGTCGTGGCTTCAAATTCCTCTCCAGACACTTGACCACAAATGTTGAACCTGACACTCCAGTGTAGGATTGAGGGTGTGCTGCAATTCCTGAGATGCTGCCTTCGTCAGAGCAGATGTCTGAATAACGTTTGAACCCTCAGGTGGACATAATAGATCCCACGTCATAATCTCAAGGGAATTCTGGTCAATATTTCAAAATGTTAATCAACGTTACTGAAGCTGATTATCCGCCATCATCAAAATGATATTTTTGTGTGCCTGCTGTGTGCAAATTGACTATTGTGATCCCTGCATTCCTGTATTGTCTGTTGGAATAGTTTGAGACTCTGAAACATGCCATATCAATCCAGGTGATAGCTGATATAACTATATAACAATTACAGCAGGGGAACAGGACATCTCGGTCATTCTAGTCCGTGCTGACGCTTATACTCACCTAGTTCCACTGGCCCGCACTCAGCCCATAACCCTCCATTCCTTTCCTGTCCATATACCTATCCAATTTTACTTTAAATGACAATACCGAACCTGCCTCTACCACTTCTACTGGAAGCTCCTTCCACACAGCTACCACTCTCTGAGTAAAGAAATTCCCCCTCATGCGACCCTTAAACTTTTGACCCCTAACTCTCAAATCATGTCCTCTTGTTTGAATCTCAATGGAAAAAGCCTATCCATGTCCTCAATCTATCCCCCTCATTATTTTAAATACCTCTATCAAGTCCCCCCTCAACCTTCTATGCTCCAAAGAATAAAGACCTAACTTGTCCAGCCTTTCCCTGTAACTTAGGAGCTGAAACCCAGGTAACATTCTAGTAAATCTTCTCTGTACTCTCTCTATTTTGTTGATATCTTTCCTATAATTTGGTGACCAGAACTGTACACAATACTTCAAATTTGGCCTTACCAATGCCTTGTACAATTTTAACATTACATCCCAACTCCTATACTCAATGCTCTGATTTATAAAGGCCAGCGTTCCAAAAGCTTTCTTCACCACCCTATCCACATGAGATTCCACCTTCAGGGAACAATGCACCATTATTCCTAGATCACTCTGTTCTACTGCATTCTTCAATGCCCTACCATTTACCATGTACGTCCTATTTGGATTATTCCTACCAAAATGTAGCACCTCACACTTATCAGCATTAAACTCCATCTGCCATCTTTCAGCCCACTCTTCTAACTAGCCTAAATCTCTCTGCAAGCTTTGAAAACCTATTTCATTATCCACAATGCCACCTACCTTAGTATCATCTGCATACTTACTAATCCAATTTACCACCCCAATGAAGGGTCTCAGCCTGAAACGTTGACTGTTTATTCATTTCCTGTTGAGTTCCTCCAGCATTTTGTGTGTGATATCAATGCAAGTATTATCTTTATGATGCAGCAGCTATTTATCAGAATCAGAATCAGTTTTAATATCACTCATATATGTTATGAAACTTGTTTTACTGCAGCAGTACATTTCCATACATAAAAAATAATAAATTACAATAAGAAATATAGAGTATACTGTGGGCCATCATCATTATGTGCTGTGTCGTATCACATGGGATCATGGTCCTGACATTGACCATTATATACTGTATATACAAAAATGTAATTAAATAAGTATTGCAAAGAGAGAGCCAAAACATAGTAAGGTAGTGTTCGGAGATTGGTTCATTGTCCAATAATAGGGGGAGAAGCTGTTTCTGAAATGCTAACTGTGTGTCTTCAGGTTTGTGCCCCGTCCCCTTGTCGGTAGCAATGAGAAGAGTGCACATCTTGGGTTCTGCTGGGGTGGTGGGGGCATGGGGGTCCTTAATGATGGATGCTGCCTTTTCTGAAGCATCAGCTTTTGAAGATGTCCTCGATGCTGGGGAGGTAATTACCCATGATGCAATTGGCTGAGTTTTCAACCCTCTGTGGCTTTTTTCCTGTAATTATTAGATCCATAGACTCTTCACATTCTTTTTTGTCTTTTCTGTCCATGGTGATCCCACATGGAACAGGGACCAAACATCTGCATCCAGAAGTGAATTGCTGTTAGTGAACTGATTATGGGGCAGCTCTGCTCATGGGCCATCATTGATTATGGCACAGATTAAACTGCCATCAAAACCCAGATTACTAATATAATTACTATTTTGTTGACATTATTACACAAAAGATTTGAAACAGATTGAAGTGTTTACTGTATTAATCATAGCAAAGATCTGTGTAGCAAATTTGAAATGACTTTATCACAACTGTACCATACCAATTCTGGGTGGCACACCAGCTTAGATAAGATGGTTATTTGATTTCTAGTAAATTAATATTTTTAATTGATTAGATGAGTTATGTCTGGTGAATACATATCATCTGAACCATAAGTTCTCCTGAAAACTCTTGGGCTTTGTTGTCTAATGTTAGTTTGTCCCATATTTATCCTGGTCATTGTTCAATACAAGTTAGTCTAAACATATAATGAATTGGAGAGCTATTATCTTTAAAACAAATTGCTGCTTTTGCATCTGATAACGGGCTAATGTGATATCCAGCTCTGCTGTCAATAACTTCTGCAAGGGAAGCTGCAATGGGACTTCAGTAATCTGTGATAGCCCAGAGATATTTAGTCAATGCTGCTAACGCGAATGTAAATGCAATGCATTTTCATTAGGAAATGTAATTAATTTAACTCACAGTAAACAGGAAGGTGTGCACTAATTTGTGATTAATGTCTTCGGTTATTAGATCGGCATCTCACACCCTAACTAATCCCTGCATGCATTCATTATCAATTAGTATACCCCCTGAATAGTATTCCCTCAGGATTATTGCCCTTTTGCCTAGGAAATTTCCTTACTGCTTCTAGGAGCATTGCACTTTTTAACTCCTTCATGAACAAACAGTGGAATTGCTATTTTTGGAGGCTTACCTGCAGGTGAAATTTTCCTGACTAAAGACGTATGACACTAGTTCTCGACAAGGCAGATTATTTATTTATTTATTGAGCTACAACACGGAGTAGGCCCTTCTGGCCCTTCGATCCACACCTCCCGTCAACCCCCAAGTTTACCCTAGCTTGATCATGGGACAATTTACAATGACCAATTAACCTACCAACCAGTATGTCACTGGACTGTGGGAGGAAACTGGAGTACCCAGAAGAAACCCATGCAGTCACGGGGAGAATGTGCAAACTTCTTAAAGGCTGGGGGGGAACTATATGGAGAATGTAAGACAGTTATTCTGTGGCACAACGAAGTATCATTCTATGACCAATGACCCGACGGCCAAGTTAGCCAACGAAATAAACAATTATCTGAAACAGCTTTAGGAACTGCAACAACTGACGAAAGACGAGCATGGGAGAATGATGGCAAATGATGCTAAAATTGTGCAATTCTATGGCCTTCCAAAGGTTCAGAAAGCAGGAACGTCGGGAAAAAGCAGCTTTTTATTTTACTTCAGAAAAAAAAACATAAATGGGGGTCATTTACCAAACATGATGCAGAAGGAAGCCATTTGGCCCATTGGGCAATTACTATCTCCAACAGAGCTACCCTATCAGTCTCATTGCATCAGAGTTTTCTTAAAGCCTTACAATATTCTCTCTCACATGCTCTTCAATGCCCCTTGGTTCTTGTGCTGGCTTCCTAATGAGTGATTTACAGCAGCTAATGAATGAACCCCTCCCCCGGCAATCCTTTGGGATGGGGGAAGAACCTGCAGCATGCAGAGATGGTGAAAGTGTGAGTCGGATAGTACCCAAGGTCAGGGTCAAGTTTACATCCCTGGAACAGCAGAGGCAATGAGCCGGCACTTCCGTTTCCATGACAATTCGCAACAAAGAATATCTCAAGGTTGGAAATTCTTAGCAGTGCCTAATCAAACATTGCATCTAAATGCTCACTGTATATTATTTAACTACCGTGCATTGAAATACTGTAAATATTCTGGTGTCTCTTTGGTCAAACTCAATTCAGCAACTATCAGCAATCTCAATCTTTTTTTTAATCAAGAATACCCTTTGTCGGGAATGCTTGCTTCTCAATTTACTAGCAAGTGTAATGTAGGGTGTCCTATTTGTGACATATCATCTTGGATCACAGTAGGATATGTTTTAGAATGTTGTCACTGCAAATCCAAGTGATTACGGTAGTGATAAGTTTGTCCTGATTTGCTGAGTATTTCAAGTTCAAGTTTATTGTCATTTCAACGGTATGAATGTAAATGTTAATCAAATAATGTTCCTCTGCTCCAAGGTACATACACACAACAAAATACCACAAATAAGTTAACAAACAATAAGGTGCAGTTACACCACAGGTTACAAGGTAAACAGTATAACACTACTGGTACTTCATATGTGGTGAGACCTAGTTGGTGGCAGGGAGTTCAGTTGTCTCACAGACTGACAGAAGAAGCTGTTTCCCATCCTAACAGTCCTTGCCCTGGTGCTATGGTACCTCCTACCTAATTGTAGGGAGAAAAAGAGATTCTCGAATAAATGGGAGGGATCATTGATAATGCTAAAGGCCCTGCGTATGCTGCGCTCCTGGTAAATATCTCAGATGGGTGGGAGAGAGATCCCGATGATCCTCACAGCAGTCAGTGCAATCTTTTGTATGGTCTTGTGGTCAGATACCTTATGTTTGTTTTGATTTTGTTTTAGATTTCCAGTATCTGATGGTGTTTGATTTTGCTTCAGAATTTCAACATCTGAGCATTTTTGTTTTAATTGCATAGAATTAGGATAGATTCCATTTTGCACCATATTAAAATCTGATATAATCTTTGTTTAAAACTGGCAGGAGATTACATTACAGTGTGCAATGGCGTATTTAGAAAATTGTCGGATTATGCAACGTTCTTCATCTGGGAACTGAAATATTCCTACTGAAAAAATGAACAATCGGAATCGCAGTGTAAAAGACATTCTATTTTTAGTCAGTGATAGGCATCCAAATAATACAGCAAAGATGGTATGTGGAAACAAGAGATGAACCAGGAGAAATAATTAGGCCACATATCCTGATACCTTGGAGAATTCTTCAGTTTGATACAGGAAACAATAATTCAAGATCTTGTAACCAAAATACTCAAGAGTTGCTACATTGAGCATAAAACACATGCTATTTATTCCAAGAAAAGTTGAAAGTTGAGTAGCCATTTTATAAAGATAAAGATTAGCTTTATTTATCACATGTACATTGAAACTTACAGTGAAATGTGTTGCAAGTACATAGAAACATTGAAACAAACCGTGAAATGTGTCATGTGTATTTTGAAACATCAAAGCATGCAGTGAAATGTGTCCTTTGTTGTTATGTATTTAGTATTTCAATGATATTTGAGTAATGTTGTGGATATACTAAGTTGTTTGATTATGCATTCTTTGCTTACATAATTCATTACAGGTTATATGCAGGAAGTGCATGAATAACGTTTGTAACACGCTGTAAGTTTTCACTGCTAAGGCTAATATAGTGGCTTCTATGTCATGTTCCAATGTTAAAGTAATGGTTTCTCTGTAGCAGCAATGTTTGGGTTATGACTTAGGGGCTAGCCAATAAGAGATTGTTGCTGTGCCTTGTGATTGCTGTGTCTTGGGATCGTTTTCGTGGGCTTTTGCAAGAAGGAGAGGGAGAAATGAAGAGAGAAGACACGAATGGAGAAATGTGGTAGATCGCCAGACAGGGTGGACTCCAAGTGGAGATCCGAAGGAGGAGATCAATGATGGAAGAAGAACTACTGAACTGCGTGAGCTCCAACTTTGTGTGCACATGACTGTTTAATAAGATTGGTGCCCTTTTTCTCTTATATTTTGTTTTTCTACTAACCATATAGTCAAAATAAGAGTTATAGAGCTTAATCATTTAATTACATATTGCGTACTGTTTGTTATTTCGGGGTACTGATTTGTAACAGGGGAACACATCACGTAGCATCCACCAAAATGAGATTTCTTAAAATGGCCGGGCAGAGGGGTCACCAACCCCTAGATTAAGCCGCTAGAAGGAGCGAGTGTTACACGTACATGTTTACATCACCACATTGTATATGTGTGCCTCACTAAAAGTAAAAATGAAGCAGACACATTTATCCTCTTTTCTTTTGATTCATTTTTGGAGTTGGTAAGCAGAACACAGGTATATCGAAATATCGAAACATACCGTGAAATACGTCACTTGCTTCAAAGACCCCACACGAGGTTGTGCTTGGGGCAGCCCATAACTGTCGCTGGGCTTCTGCCACCAACATAGTGTGCCCACAGCCCACTATCCCTAACCTATAACCCTTCCTGAAACATGGGAAGAATCTGGAGCAGCTGGAGGAAACCCACGCAGCCACAGGGGAGAATTTAGAAACTCGTTACAGAGTGTGGCAAGAACTGAACCCCAGTCTTCTCATCATTGGCACTGTAACTGTATTATGCTAACCAGTGTGTTACTGTGCTGCCCTATTTTTCAAATATTCCATCTGTATAAATTGTTTGACATTTGATAGCATGAAGCATACAGATTTGTATTGTTGGTATTTTATTTGTGTAATCGGCTAGTTTCATTCATAAATGGTTACCAGAGCTCTTTCCTGTTTTTCTCCTTTCTTACTGAATACAACATACCCTCTTTTGGGCCAAGTTGAAGTGGGCTGTGTCATTAGTGGCCATCTATCTATCATCACTTAGCTCTCTGGAGATCATAAAAGCAGTCAAACAGTCATTATTAGTTCCTCCAAGTCTGCTCACTATATCAGCAAAGCCAAGGCATTCATTGTCACACAAAGTCTGGCTTGGGAAAGGCAAAAATAACAACAACATTCGTGTATATTGTGCTTAGATGTAGTTAAATGTTACCAGACTTTCCAGAGCAAACACAGTTTGATACAGAATCAGAACTCGTATGTTGTAAAATTTGTTGTTTTGTGGCATCAGTATAGTGCAATACATAATAAATACTATAACCTATAATAAAAATATAAGCAATATATATTTTAAAAAATAAATAGGTAGTGCAAATGACAGCATAAAATAGAGCGGTATTATTTATGAGTTGGTTCACTGTCCGGGCCCAGGTTCCCATTCTGGGGTCCATGGACCCCTTGGTTGCTGGTAGGGGTCTGTGGCATAACCACTCCAAGGAATCTGATGATGAAAGGGAAGAAGCTCCTCTCTGATGGTAGTAATAAGAAGGGAGTGTCTCCTAGGTGATGCGAGTCCTTAATGATAATGACCCTTTTTTGAGGCATTGCCTTCTGAAGATGTTCTCGTTGCTGGGGAGACTAGTGCCCATTATGGAGATGGTTGAGTTTGCAACCCATTGCCGTTTTGTCCAATCCTGTGCCACAGCCCTTTCATACTGGATGGCGATGCTACCCGCTAGAACGCGCTCCGCAGCACATCTGTAGAAATTTGCTCCAGTCAAACTTCTGATCAACCTTAGCCACTGATGTGCCTCCTTTGTAATTGCATCAATATGTTGAGCATATCAGAAGATAAAAATTAATTTATAAAGAACTATAGATTCACAAAATTTGAAAAAAAAACCAGAAAATAGAAACACAACAAAGTCTGCAGATGCTGAAAATCCAGAGCAACACATACAAAATGCTGGAGAAACTCAGCAGGTCAGGCAACATCCATGGAAATGCATAAACAGTCGACACTTTGGGCCGAGACCCTTCTTCAGGACTGGAAAGGAAGGAGGAAGATTCCAGAATTAAAAGGGGAGGGAAGAAAGGCTAGCTGGAAGGGGATAGGTGAAGCCAAGTGGATGGACAGTGTAAACGGTTGAAGTGGAAAGAATCTGATTGGAGAGGAAAATAATTGGAGGGGCTGAGGAGAGCAAGAAGGGGGCATGAGAAGGCCTTGGCGAGTAGGGTAAAGGAAAACCCCAAAGCATTCTTCAATTATGTGAAGAACAAAAGGATGACAGGAGTGAAGGTAGGACCGATTAGAGATAAAGGTGGGAAGATGTGCCTGGAGGCTGTGGAAGTGAGCGAGGTCCTCAATGAATACTTTTCTTCGGTACTCACCAATGAGAGGGAACTTGATGATGGTGAGGACAATATGAGTGAGGTTGATCTTCTGGAGCATGTTGATAATAAGGGAGAGAAGGTGTTGGAGTTGTTAAAATACATTAAGATAGATAAGTCCCAGGGGCCTGATGGAATACTCCCCAGGCTGCTTCATGAGGCGAAGGAAGAGATTGCTGAGCCTCTGGCTAGGATCTTTATGTCCTCATTGTCCACGGGAATGGTAACGAAGGATTAGAAGGAGGCGAATGTTATCCCCTTATTCAAAAAAGGTAGTAGGGATAGTCCGGGTAATTATAGACCAGTGAGCCTTACGTCTGTGGTGGGAAAGCTGTTGGGAAGAGTTCTTAGAGATAGGATCTATGGGCGCTTAGAGAACCATGGTCTGATCAGGGACAGTCAGCATGGCTTTGTGAAGGGCAGATCATGTCTAACAAGCCTGATAGAGTTCTTTGAGGAGGTGACCAGGCACACAGATGAGGGTAGTGCAGTGGATGTGATCTACATGGATTTGACAAGGTTCCACAGGGTAGGTTTATTCAGAAAGTCAAAAGGCATGGGATCCAGGAAAGTTTGTCCAGGTAGATTCATAATTGGCTTGCCTGCAGAAAGCAGAAGGTTGTGGTGGAGGGAGTGTATTCAGATTGGAGGGTTGTGACTAGTGGTGTCCCACAAGAATCGGCTCTGGGACCTCTACTTTTCATGATTTCTATTAACAACCTGGATGTGGGGTTAGAAGGGTGGGTTGGCAAGTTTGCAGACAACAAAAAGGTTGGTGATGTTATAGATAGTGTAGATGATTGTCAAAGATTGCAGAGAGACATTGATAGGATGCAGAAGTGGGCTGAGAAGTGGCAGATGGAGTTCAACCCGGAGAAGTGTGAGGTGGTACACTTTGGAAGGATGAACTCCAAGGCAGAGTACAAAGTAAATGGCAGGATACTTGGTAGTGTGGAGGAGCAGAGGGATCTGGTGGTACATGTCCACAGATCCCTGAAAGTTGCCTCACAGGTAGATAGGGTAGTTAAGAAAGCTTATGGGGTGTTAGCTTTCATAAGTCGAGGAATAGAGTTTAAGAGTTGCAAGGTAATGATGCAGCTCCATAAAACTCTGGTTAGGCCACACTTGGAGTACTGTGTCCAGTTCTAGTCACCTCACTACAGTAAGGATGTGGAAGCATTGGAAAGGGTACAGAGGAGATTTACCAGGATGCTGCCTGGTTTAGAGAGTATGGATTATGATCAGAGATTAAAGGTGCTAGGGCTTTACTCTTTGGAGAGAAGGAGGATGAGAGGAGACATGATAGAGGTGTACAAGATATTAAGAGGAATAGATAGAGTGGACAGCCAGCACCTCTTCCCCAGGACACCACTGCTCAGTACAAGAGGACATGGCTTTAAGTTAAGGGGAGGGAAGTTCAAGGGTGATATTAGAGGAAGGTTTTTCTACTCAGAGCGTGGTTGGTGTGTGGAATGCACTGCCTGAGTCAGTGGTGGAGGCACGCACTAGTGAAGTTTAAGAGACTACTAGACAGGTATGTGGAGGAATTTAAGGTGGGAGGTTATATGGGAGGCAGGGTTTAAGGGTCGGCACAACATTGTGGGCTGAATGGCCTGTACTGTGCTGTACTATTCTATGTTCTATGTTCTAAGAAGGGATGGAGGAGAGGACTCAGGGGGCGGTGATAGCTGGGTGAGAAGAGGTAAGAAGAAGAGAAGGAAAGGAGAGGGAGAGGGAATTTTTTTTATCAGAAAGAGAAATCAATATTCATATTTTTACCAGAAGGAGAAATTGATATTCAGCCCTAATGTTGAATCCTCCAACTCGGCCTGAAATGGTGAGTGTTTATTCCTTTCCATAGATGCTATCTGAGCTGTTGAGTTCTTCCAGCATTTTGTGCATGTTGCTCTGGATTTACAGCGTCTACAGAATCTCTTGTGCTTCAATAATGCTGGAAACACTCAGAGGGTCAGGTAACATCTGTAGAAAGAGAATCATTTAATATTTCAGATTAAATGCTCTTCATCAGAATGTTAACTCTGTTTCTTTTTCCACAGATCTAAATGGCCTGCTGAATGTTTATAGTATTTAAAGGAACACGAGGAAATCTGCAGATGCTGGAAATTCAAACAACAACACACATAAAATGCTGGTGGAACACAGCAGGCCAGGCAGCATCTATAGGGAGAAGAACTGTCGTCGTTTCGGGCCAAGACCCTTCATCAGGACTATTGTATTGTATGTGTGTTCCACCAGCATTTTGTGTGTGTTGTTGTTCATAGTATTTAATGTTTTTTTCACTTCAGGAGATGTCAGTGGATGTAACCAAAAAAAATTTCAGAGAGAAAGGACTTAAGTAGTCCAAGGAGAAGAGAAGGAATGAGAAGGGTACAGGTTTAGAGAGGGAATATTGGAGACCGGGAACCAATCAACTTGAAGCAAAACAGCTCATTCTTTACCAACTAAATTCGTGAAAGATCCTGAAGACAAAATTTTGGAGGATTCTAGAGCTATTGAAATTTAAAAGTGAGAGGACAGAGAAAAGTTTTGGAGGGAAAACAAAAATGGACATTTTAAGACTGAGTCAAGTAGATAGCCGCTCCCTGTTAGCTAACCCTGGGATCAAACTTTGGTCAGGCATGGAATGCAGATGGAGACAACCAGTCCAACATAGCATTGCCACATAATAGTTGAGGTTAGAAGATTTCATTCCAATTTCCCTATCAGCGGGCAGTGTTTTCTACTTGAACTTAATCAACGGAAGTGCTCATCTCTCAAACTGCAAACCCACACCCGTCCTCCCTTGTATGTTCACCTCCCTTATTACCACAGAATAAGAAATAAATTGTCAGATTTCTGGAAAACAAACTGCTCATCTTGCCTGAATGTACTGTGTTAGCAAGATGCTCAGGAGTCCTTTACAAGATACTGATAAAATCATCTCATTTTCAAGGCTGACTATTCCAAACAACCCAGTTAGTTACCACGCAATTCCACTTCGCTTACATCTTTCTTCTGTTTTTAACAGCTGTTAATCAAAATACAAAAACAACAACAACAAAAAACAGAATTTCCAGCTCCTCCTCCCCGTTATTCATCTGGAGATGCTGACTCATAGATACCAGGGCACCTCAGCAGAAAACACTCTGATGATGAAGTTATAACCATATAACAATTACAGCACAGAAACAGGCCATCTCAGTCCTTCTAGTCCATGCCAAATGCTTACTCTCACCTAGTCCCACCTACCTGCACTCAGCCCATAACCCTCCATTCCTTTCCCGTCCGTTTACCTATCCAATTCTTTTTTAAATGACAAAATTGAACCTGCCTCTGCCACTTCTACTGGAAACTCATTCCACACAGCTACCACTCTCTGAGTAAAGAAGTTCCCCCTCGTGTTACCCCTAAACTTTTGCCTCTTAACTCTCAACTCATGTCCTCTTGTTTGAATCTCCCCTACTGTCAATGGAAAAAGCCTATTCAAGTCAACTCTATCTATCCCCCTCATAATTTGAAATACCTTTATCAAGCCCCCCCTCAACCTTCTACACTCCAAAGAATAAAGACCTAACTTGTTCAACCTTGTTCTCCAATATCCTGTTAATAGTTTTGGTCAATTGAGGAAAAATACTTGAACGCCCATATCTCAGACCTGACACTGAACTCCTGGTCCTCTGGGCAGCAGTGATCTCTGACCATCCATTTCCTTCCGAACAAAGCATAAGATGCTGGAAGAATTCAGCAGGTCAGACAGCAGCAATCGTGGACGCAAAACATATACCATATAACAAGTACAGCACGGAAACAGGCCATCTCGGCCCTTCTAGTCTGCGCCGACCGCTTACTTTCACCTAGTCCCACTGACCTGCACTTAGCCCATAACCCTCCATTCCTTTCCTGGCCATATACCTATCCAATTTTACTTTAAATGACAATACCAAACCTGCCTCTACCACTTCTACTGGAAGTTCATTCCACACAGCTACCACTCTCTCAGTAAAGAAATTCCCCCTCATGTTATCCTTTAACTGTTGCCCCCTAAGTCTCAACTCATGTCCTCTTGTTTGAATCTCCCCTACTCTCAATGGAAAAAGCCAATCCACTGTCAACTTGATCTATCCCCCTCATAATTTTAAATCCCTTTTGTGTTTTTATTTTTGTTGCATCAAATCCTGAGTAACAATCATTTCATTCTCCTTTACATTTGTGAACTGGAGTACTGAAGAATGACAATTAGCAATCTGGAATAATTAACCTTAAATTTTAAAAAACAGTTGACATTTCGGATGGAGGTCCCGCATCTGGGATGGTGAAGCTGTATGACCCGCTGTACTACATAGAAAATTATGGCCCTTTAGCCCACGATGGTGTGGCAACCTTTTAACCTACTCTAAGATCAATCAAACACTACTCACCTACATGGCCTCCCTTTTATCTATCATCCATGTGCCTATCTAAGAGTTTCTTGAAAGACCCTAATGTGTCTGCCTTTACCATGACCCCTGGAGAACATTCCATGCATCCACCACTCTTCGTTAAAAGCTGTTCCTGCAGCATCGTCTATTGCTTCAGATTCCACTCTTTGTGGCCCCATGTGTCCCCTATTTGCTTTTGATGC
Source organism: Hypanus sabinus (assembly GCF_030144855.1). Taxonomy (NCBI): domain Eukaryota; kingdom Metazoa; phylum Chordata; class Chondrichthyes; order Myliobatiformes; family Dasyatidae; genus Hypanus; species Hypanus sabinus. Next base: position 152,116,536 of record NC_082714.1, read on the forward strand.
CTGGAAAACTTACAAGAGGCACCTCAAGGAACAGAAAAAATATTACCAACACTGTCTCCACACAATCTTACAAATTCTTGGAAAGCATATTAAGCAAATGTCGGCTTCCTCACCTGGGCCAGCTTCCCCAGTAGTGATCCATATCAGGGGGGCCATGTCATTCACATGCGCAACGCCCAGGCATCAGAAACAGACACTCCGTTCCAAGACCATGCATGGGAAATGATAAAAGATTCAATGACTCCTTAATGAAATGCTATATATTCTCACTGATTGCTGAGAACTTCTGGTGCACAACCAAGATACACATCTGGAATGGTGATTAGATTGTAGAGGAAATCATCGCCATGACATAGTAGCCTTGTGCAAGGACCAGACCATATCACAAACTACCTTACCTGTGTACACACACACACACACACACACACACACACACACACACACACACACACACACACACACACACACTATATATATATATGTGTGTGTGTGTGTGTGTGTGTGTGTGTGTATATATATATATTTATATATATATATTATCAATACATTATTCCAGATTGCTAATTGTCATTCTTCAGTACTCCAGTTCACAAATAAAGGAGAATGAAATGACTGTTACTCAGGATTTGATGCAACAAAAATATAAATACATAAGATTATCTTATATACATTGACTGAAAGTCCTGTACCTGGTGTCACTTTATGTACATACAAACTGTTAATAAGGTAACTCTGACAGGAAATGATAAAGTAGTGGTTGGGGGTGGGGTGGGTTAATAGGTGGAAATGTTGATCAGCCTGATGATGTGGGGGAAATAATTGTTTTTGAATCTAGTGGTCTTGGCGTGGACACTGTATAGCCTCCTCCCTGATGGGAGGGAGGCAAACAGTCCACAAGCAGGATGAGTGGGATTTTTTATGTTACTGCTAGCCTTTTTCCAGCACTTCTCTGTATTTACATCTTTGATGGCGGGTAAGCTGGTGTCAGTGATGCATTGGGCAGTTTTAACTTGTAGAGCCCTCCTTGTAATTTATAGCATGTTTTACAGATTGCTCTGTACTGCTACTGCAAATCAACAAATTTCATGACATATATTAGTGATACTAAACTTGATTCTAATTCTGATTCTACCTTCCCCAATAGCCTGCCAATTTATGGAAGTGCCTGATGTTCCCAGGTATGCCTCATTGCTCACAGACCTGGAGTAAAAGCAGGTGCTGAGAAACAGAGAAGGTCTTGTTACTAAAACAGGCAACGTTTGTCAACTGAACAAATCACTGGCAAGGCCAGTATTTTTACTGTTCAGCCCTAAAATCCTCCCAAACAGAGAGACTGGTTAGAACATTTTAGAGTTAACTAAAGAATCATCCATAATGTTGAGTCTGGAGTCAAAAATATGGCTTTCTGGTTGTCAGTAAGGAAGGATGGCAGATTCAGTACCCTGAAGGAAATACACGAGGAAATCTGCAAATGCTGGAAATTCAAACAACACACACAAAATGCTGGTGGAACACAGCAGGCCAGGCAGCATCTATAAGGAGAAGCACAGTTGACGTTTTGGGCCGAGACTCTCTGTCAGGACCCTGAAGGACATTATGACAATTGAGGTTCAGAATCAGAATCAGGTTTAATATTATGGCTAATGTCATGAAATTTGTTGTTACGCGGCAGTAGTACATTGCAATAGCTAATAATGAAAACTGTAAATTACAGTCAGGAGTAGTGAGGTCGTGTCCAATTAGAAATCTAATTGCAGAGGGGAAAAAGCTGTTCCTGAATCATTGAGTGTGTGCCTTCAGCCTCCTGTACTTCCTCCATGATGGTAGCAATGAGAAGAAGGCATGTCCTGGGTGATGGGGTACAGGCATCGCTGAGCACACTCACTTCTGAATTGCGAGGAACATTTGAACTACTCTAGTGATGTTTAGAATTGTGGCTTTCTGAGGATTTATGCAAGTATCACTAGGTAGGATTATTTGTTCAGTGTTTTTGTATAATGACTTTGGGATGATACCTGTTGTAGATATTACTATTGAGATGATATACTGTATACCCTGTTCATATTCTTTAGTCTTTCAATTTCCTCTTTTAATTCAGCATATGTCTGGTGTTTTTTGCTTATTGATTTCTGAATATTATGTGTGTCTGAAATGGATATATCTATTAAGTAAGTTATTCTTGCTTGATTATTTTGTAAAATTATATCCAGACAGTTATTTTACAGTTGTAATATAATTTGTAGAACTCTGACTCAAAAACTAGATCAAGCTTGTATTTATAGTAAGGTATGGTGTCTTTTATGAGTTTATATTTTAAAGCAATATTTTGGGGAATGATGATCGACTGCTGTGTAATTTTTTTAATGTCTCTTAATCCTCTTCCTCCTTCTGTCCTAGATAGTGTTAATCTAAGTTTGACCAAGTGTATATAGTGTTTTCTAAAATTTGTCATTTCAGTTCTTATTTTTATTTGTAATCTTTTATTATTAATAAATCATTATTTATTATAATTAGTAGTAGTATTTGCACAGTTTGTTTCCTTTTGCACATCGGTTTCTTGTCAGTCTGTGTGTAGATTTTCATTGGTTCTATTATATTTCTGTGTTCTATGGTGAATGTTGCAAGAAAATGAAGCTCAGGGTTGTATATGGTGACATATACAGTATGTACTTTGATAATAAATTTACTTTGATTTATTCAATTACTAGCTTCCAGTTCACAAGTCTATATTGTGAGATAGAAACTTAGGTCACCAGATTATTAATGGTGAATATCAGCTTCAGTAACTTTATCATGCCCTTAATAATGAAGATCAAAATTTAGTTTATAAGTGAAAAGGTATTCAAGAACATCACTCGCCTCAATACTCAAAGTCAAAGTCAAACTGCTGAGGATTTGTTTGTCCAAAAATAAATCATAAAAATAAAGAAATCTCTGTTAAACAACCAGAATTTGAAAACATTCAATTCTTCTTTGAAACCAGTTCTTTTCTTTTGTTTCCTGACATACTCACTATTCCTTATATCCAATGAATAATTCATTTTGGAACTGTTTTTGGCAGCCACAAAGAATATATGAGGATATTTCCAAAGATTTCCTTGTATGTAATTTGCAGTTTGGCTGTTTCCTTCCTGTGTGTAGCAGACTTCTGGAAACTGGATGTTGAGATTATTAATGGAGAACCTGAAAATTCTGCTCTCAAGCAAAAGACATACTCAAAAATACACTTGCTACAGCAGTAGCAGAGAACCATTTATCATGGGATCTCCAGTACAGAGTCTGATCCGGGAAAATGGAAATCCAGGACAACACGCAAAATGCTGGAAGAACTCAACAGGTCAGAAGGCATCTATGGAGGAGAATAAACAGTCAACGTTTGGGCCAGTCCGGATGAAATAAGATATAAGTTTTCTTTCACTTTCACTTTCCTCTGCTTTCTTGATGCTTTTTTTTTCAGATTATTGCACTTTCACCAACCTATTCCCTCAGGAAATATGGCAAAGGTTAGGAAGGCATCTTGTGGGCCCTCGTTCTTTGATCTTTGTGTTGAGACTCAGAGGTCCTTTACCTCATTCTATGACCATGGCTCCATGTGGTGGGAAATGGGATATTGGTAATACTTCACCATTGTGATGCAGGTCAGAATTTGTGTTTGAGATACAGCCAAAAACAGGCTCTTCCAGTAAACAGAACCTGTGCGGCCCATTTACAGCCACATGACCAATTAACTATTAACCATTACATCACAGGAATGTGAGAGGAAACTGGAGCATCCAGAGGAAACCCATGTAGTCTTGGGGACAGCTTCCTTGCCTGCTGACTGGCTAACCCTCTATAAATAGGATCATTGTCCATGTTGGCACAAATAATATTGTTCAGCAACAATCTGAGCTGCTCAAATGTAACTTCGGTGATCTCCTTGAATTTCTAATAATCAGTAGCAGGGACATTTTTACCTCCAGACCAATTCCCACAGCTCTTGGCTTTTAGCAGTCTCCTCAATCTGCATGATTGGCTTCAGACCCAATGAACAGCGCTGAACTTTGGCTTTATTGACAATTTTAATCTATTTTGGGAACGCGCCACAGTTTTCAAACCACATAATCTTCACCCAAACAGTCTGGGCTCACTGATGCCGTCTGAACACGTGTTCCACTGCACTCTGGCAAACCCATTTGTATGATTATTTGAATTGAAGTGAATTGAATTGAATTTATTACTTACATTCTTCATATACATGAGGAATAAAAATCTTTACGTTACGTCTCTATCTGAATGTGCAATGTACAATTTATAGCAACTTATAATAAATACTATGTAGAACGGGACAGTCAATATAACATAGAAATACAGTTGAGTCAGCATAAATTAATCAGTCTGATGGCCTGGTGGAAGAAGCTGTCCCGGAGCCTGTTGGTCCTGGCTTTTATGCTGCGGTACCATTTCCCGGATGGTAGCAGCTGGAACAGTTTGTGGTTGGGATGACTTGGGTGCCCAATGATCCTTTTTATACACCTGTCCTTGCAAATGTCCTGAATAGTGGGAAGTTCACACCTACAGATGAACCGGGCTGTCTGCACCCAACTCTGTGGAGTCCTGCGACTGAGGGAAGCGCAGTTCCCATATCGGTCAGTGATGTGTCAGGGTGATGACTTCTCTGTAGGCTGCCTCATTATTATTTGAGATTAGGCCAATCAGTGTAGTGTCATCAGCAAATTTAATTCAACGCCTGGTCCCTCAACACCAGCTCCATAGCAAAGAAAGCCCAGCAGCATCTCTACTTTCTGCGAAGGCTGAGGAAAGTCCATCTCCCACCCCCCATCCTCATCACATTCTACAGGGGTTGTATTGAGAGCATCCTGAGTAGCTGTTACACTGCCTGGTTCAGAAATTGCACCACCTCCGATCGCAAAACCCTGCAGCGAATAGTGAGGTCAGCTGAGACGATCATCAGGGTCTCTCTTCCCACCATCACGGACATTTACACTACACACTGCATCTGCAAAGCAAACAGCATTATGATGGACCCTACACACCCCTCATATAAACTCTTCTCCCTGCTGCCGTCTGGGAAATGGAACTGAAGCATTCGGGCTCTCACGACCAGACTATGTAACAGTTTCTTCTACCAAGCTATCAGACTGTCAATACCCAGCGCCTGGACTGACACCTTACTGCCCTATTGTCTTGTTTATTATTTATTGTAAAGCCTGCACTGTTTTGTGCACTTTATGCAGTCCTGGGTAGGTCTGTAGTCTAGTATAGTTTTTTTTCTGTGTTGTTTTTTACGTAGTTCAGTCTAGTTTTTGTACTGTATCATGTAACACCATGGTCCTGAAAAAATATTGTCTCATTTTTACTATGCACTGTACCAGCAATTATGGTCGAAATGACAATAAAAGTGACTTGACTTGACTTGACTTGAAATTAGCAGATTGGAGCTACGGGTGGCTATTTATGATCAAAAGCACATGTGATCCTTTCCTAACTTCCTCCGCACTGTCCAACAGTTCTGAAAACGTTACCCATCCTATTCAGACTATTGTCATGGGAAGGGCCCCCAGACTGAACTATCTTCTTAAAGATGTCAACAGAAATAACCATCTACACTTAAAATTTACCTCCCCTGTCATGCCACTCCAAGCTATTAGGTTTACGATAGATTTTCTATATGTCAGATGCCCGTGAAAGAGGACTTTTATCTTACATGATATTATTACCTCTTCAGATCTTGATTTGATGTTCTTAACTGAGATCTAGTTGAAGTCAAATGAACATGGCCAGTTATCTGAACAGTGTCCCCCTGACAATCACTGTTTCAGTATACCTAGTGGACAAGGTGGTGGGCTTGGCACCATGTTCAAAAATTATCTTGGATGCAATCTATGGTCTATCAACAATTTTTCAAGTTTTGAGATCCTTATGCTTAAAAATTGTGGCATGGATCCTTTCCTCTGTGTTATCATTTATCTCTCTCCTAAATCCAGTACCTTGAACTCTTCAGTGTTCTCAATCCAGAGGATCTCTCCTGGGCCCAGTGTGTCAGTGCAATTACAAGGAAAGCAAGGTAACTCCTCTAATTCCTTAGAAGTTTGCTAAGATGCAGAATCACATCTAAAACCTTGACACACCTCTGTAGTTGTATGATGGGGAGTATAATTGACTGCTTGCATCACAGCCTGGTATGGAAACACCAATGCTCATGAATGGAAAATCCTACAAACAGTAGTGGATACAGTCCATTTCATCAGAAGTAAAGCCCTCCCCACCATTGAGCACATCTACACTGAACGCTCTCACATAAAGGCAGCATCCTTCATCAAGGACTGCCTCCATCCAGGCTATGTCTTCATCAGGAAGAAGGTACGGCAGCCTCAGGACTCACACCACCAGGTTCAGGAAGAGTTATTGTTCCTCAATCATCAGGCTCTTGAATCGGAGAGGATAATTTCACTCAACTTCACTTGCCCCATCACTGAACTGCACCCACAAACTATGGACTCACTTTCGAGGACTTTTCCTCTCATGTTTTTAATAGTCATTGCTTAATTATTTATTATTATTACTATTTCTTTATTTTTCTTTTGCATTTGCACGGTTTGTTGGCTTTTGCACATTGGCTGTTTGTCCGTCCTGTTCAGGTGCAGTCTTCCATTGATTCTATTATGTTTCTTGTATGCCCACAAGACAATGAATCTTAGGGTTCTATATGTTGACAAGTATGTATTTTGATAACAAATTACCTTTGAACTCTGAACTTTTCTCTTGGAATTTGCAGAATTCTTGTCTTCTATTATATTTAACTATGACAGGGTTGTCATCGCTGGTGATTTCAATATTCACATTAATGACCTCTCAAATGTGAACTCTCTGAAAGCTGCATTCATGAGTTTACTTGACAGCCTTGATCAAACCCAGCATGCCACTGAGCCCACCCATCGACTTGGTTCAGTAATGACTAAAGGGTTAAACATCATTAATGGTTCCCTGTCTGATACCACTACCTCTGATCAGTTCTGTGTACTTTTTGATGCCCTCCTGTCTTGTACCAAGACTACAAAAGAAATCATAGTTTAAAATGATTTCTCAATGCTGCTACACAAATTAAGTTCTCTGAACTTGATAGTTTATTGGACCCATGTAACCTAAACTGCTCAGTCAATGAAATGGTTGATTCTTTCAACAATAATTTGACAAATATGTTAAACACAGTTGCCCCATTTAGGGTTAAAAAGAAAATATTTAGTGAAGCGTTGCCATGGTTAAACAATTCTGTCCAAGAACGCAAGAGATCATGCAGAGTAGCTGAGAGAAAATGGAAGAAAACTAGACTAGAAGTCCACCTGATATTTTCAAGGAAAAACTAGCCTCTTTTAGTGCTGCTCTACAGGAAGAATCCATTCTTCCAACATTATTACAGAAAATAACGATGATTCAAGAATATTTTTCTCAACTATAAATCAGCTATTGAACTCTCTGCAACCTCTAATGTCCTCTGTCAAGCATCAGCGACAAAATGTGAGGAATTCACAATATTTTTAATCAACAATATTACTTTCATTTGGGGGAATGTAGCTGCAGATACTGGTAATCTTGACAACCAACTTCTTAAAAAGACAGCAACTATGTCAAAATTTACAAGTATTTCTGACTCAGAACTCTATAAGATTGTTACATAGAGTAAACCTTCTACTTGATCCTACCACACGTTTTAAGGACTCTTTTAATAAAATGTTTTCAATTCTGTTAGGAAAATTATCAACACATGTCTCGAAACTGGAGTTTTTCCAGATGCCTGCAAAATTGTAGCTGTCAAAGCCCAACTTAAAAAGCCCGCCCTTGATAGTGAGGTATTAGCTAACTACAGGTCGACATCAGATCATCCCTTCCTGGGCAAGATTCTTGAGAAAGTCATTTTTAACCAACTCAACAAATTTCTGAACAAGAATATATTCTAGAAAAGTGTCAGTCAGGTTTTAGCGTAAACCATACCACGGAGGTAGCCCTTAACAAAATAATCAGAGACCTTGGGCCAAGCACTGATGCCAACAGAGTCTCCAATCTTTTCTTCTAGATTTAAGTGATATCTTCAATACAATTGATCATAACATTCTCCTACATCACCTTGAGAACTGAATTGGCCTCTCTGATAGTCCCCTTAATTGGTTTAATTCATATACTGTATTTTAGAGAGTGTTTTTTCTGTCTTGGAAACCAGTTTTCTAAGAGATACAATGTATCTTTTGGTGTTGTTCAAGGAAACTATTTTAGTCCCTTACTCTTCTCCTTATACATGCTCCCCTTAGGAGAGATCATTCAAGAGCATAAACTTGATTTCCACAGATATGCAGATATGAAGATAACACATAATTGTATATCCTGGTTGAGCCTGATGATGATATCTTCTCTGACTACTGGTCTGGCTGAAATAAACAAATGGATGAGCAATAACCTACTAGAATTAAATGATAATAAAACTGAAATACTTTTGGTTGGTCACAAAGCCAAAAGAGATTAACTTCTTGATAAACTTGGTAAAGTGGCTCCCCTTGTAAAATCAGAAGTAACTAGCTAAGGTATTATCCTGAATTCAGATTTGGATTTTAAATCCCATCTAAAGAAAGTGACTAGAGCAGCATTTCTACATTTAAGAAATAATGCACAGGTAGGTTCGTTTCAGTCATGTAATGATGTTGAAAAAACTAATTTGTATTTGTATTGCCTTTGTATCAAATGGACTAGATTACCGCAATGCACTTTTCACTGGCCTACCAAAGCAATCTATTGACAAACTTCAATTCATTCATAAACGCTGCTGCTGCACTTTTAACCAAAAACAGGATAAGGGAACATGTCATTCCCCTACTATCTTTTCTGCATTGGCTTCTTAGAATTCATTTTAAAGTTCTCTTACTTGTTTTTAAACTTCTCACTGGTCTGGGACTGGAGTACTTCACAGTATCATTTGTGTTTTACAACCCTGTTCGAGCTCTCAGGTCTTCTGTCGGTCTCTTAAATTTAAACAATCTCCCTTGAAAGATCATCGGCAGGACAGCTTTTTCTAAACTATGCTCCTAAACTGTGGAATTAAGTACCTAAAACGATAAGAGACGCAGACTCAGTTGATGCTTCTATGTGCCAGCTAAAAACCTATTTATTTAACCTTGCTTTTAAACTTCATCTATTTATCTTTTATTTTCATGTTTATTTTATTTTTTTATTTTCATGTTTGCACTTTTATCCCATTGTACAGCTATTCGAGCTACATTGTCTGTATGAAAATTGCTCTATAAATAAAGTTATTATTACTATTAACATACAGCAGTGATAATTGAACCTGGGTCACTGGCAATTTAGAAGCATTATGCTAACCACTACACTAACATGTCACCCCTAAATTTAAATCCGTTTTTGGTTTACAATGATATGTGATTACACTCAACAAGTAATCACATTTAGCATATTGCTCATGATAATTATATGAAATTCCTTCACAGTAACTTAATTTGGACTGACCATACACTTTATTAATTACACCTGTGCACCTGCTCCTTAATGCAAATTTTGAATCAGCCAATCGTGTGGCAGCACCCCAATGCGTAAAAGCTTGCAGACATGGTCAAAAGATTCAATTGTTGTTCAGACCAACATTAGAAAAGGGAAAAAATGTGATTTACGTAACTTTGACTATGGAATACTATAAATGTTGGTGCCAGACGGGGAGGTTTGTGTATCTCAAAAACTGCTAATCTGGAACTTTCATGCACAACAGTCTCCAGAATTTACAAAGAATAATTCAAAACCAAACAAAAAAATCCAGTGAGTGGGAATTTGGTGATCAATACTCCTTGTTAGTGAGAGAGTTCCAGGGAGAATGGCCAGACTGGTTCAAGCTGACAGGAAGGGTACAGTAATTCAACTAACCACCTACTACAACAGTAGTGTGCAGAAGAGCATCTCTGAATGCACAACACGTTGAATCTTGAAGTGGATGGGCTTCAGCAGCTGAAGACAATGAACATTCATTCAGTGGCCATTTTATTATGTACAGGAGGTATTTAATAAAGTGTCTACTGAATGTAATTGTTTTAGAAGCTAGGACATCCTGTTAAAATAGCAGACAACACATTTGTGGACTGGGATGTTAAACCAATTACCACACTGCACATTTGATGACACTCTTGCCTCTGTCTAGCCTCCATAATATCCAAGACATCCTCAAGAAGCAGTGCCTCTTAAAGGACCCCCATCACACAGGGCATGCCCTCTTCTCATTGTTACCGTCAGGAAGGAGGCACAGGAGCCTAAAGGCAAACAGTCAGCAATTCAGGAACAGCTTCTTCCCCACTGCTATCCGATTTCTAAATGGACATTTGGAATCACTTTTTAAAATACATTATTTCTGTTTTGCACTATTTTAATCCAACTACTTAATATACATATATACTTATTTATTTTTTTTCTATATTATCGCATTGCGCTGCTGCAGCTAAGTTAACAAATTTCACGACACATGTCAGTGATAATAAACCTGATTCCCATTCTGATTCTGAGTCACACCATTGTGGGTTGCTCGCAATAACTTTTAAGAATCTGTTCTTCCCCCTCCAGGAGCTCGAGCAGGGGTTATCAGAGGGCAGCTCTCTCTTTAGTGCTGCTTTTGGGTTCAGACTCTCAGCATAGCTCTGTCTGTTCTCCGGGGCAGGCAGAAAGAATACTTTTATGCTGTCAAGCAGAAGAGCAGGGGAGTTATGCCCCGGAGCCAGTCCTTGTTCCTTGTTCAAAATCACTAAAACAGATTCTTTGGCCTTCATTGATTTGCTGTTTGTGGGAGTTTAGCTGCTATAGTTCCTGCACAACACAGTGATCATACTTCAGGGAAACTACTTTGACTGTAAAGGCCTGTGGAACTCTCTGAAGTTTTCCTCCCTCATCTTCAAGACTAAAGGTGACTATCAAGCAAGTTTAGGTTAATTTGACTGTGAATTCTGATCAGCAATTCAGCTCATACAATCTATGTTGACTGCCAGAAAAACAATCACATCAATCACTTTCCTCTATCCCTGTGTCTCTACATATGACTTCCCCCTCATGTTCCAAACCATTTCCTTTTTGTAAGGCCTTGAGTGACTCCATTTCCAGCACTCCCTTGTCTCCCCACTTTTTTCTGGCAGTGAACTACAGATCGTCACTCTCAGAGTAGGATACTTTTTATCCCGTTGTATCTTATGCCCAAGATTTTGAACCTGTGTCACCTGGCACTTGAAGATGTGTGGTTCATTTTGCCAAGCGTTGTAACGTGACAAGGCTTCACGGGTAGACATCAGCAGAGTTTACTGTATCACCACAGGCATGCTGCCTTTTACACTTAGCCTGCAGAATCAAATGATCTCCTACTATCCATTATGCATGCTAGGTACATTTAAAGCGTAGGTTAGTAGTTTCTTTATTATTAAAGGTATCAAAGGTTACAGGGAGAAGGCAGGAGAATAGGGTTGAGCGGGATAATAAATCAGACATAATGGAATAGCGGAGAAGACTTAATGGGCTGAATAGCCTAATTCTACCCCTATGTCTTAAGGTCTAGTTTCTATTTATTTACCTATTTTATTGACTTAAAGATATGACATGAACAGTTCCCTCCAGCCAACCGAGTCGCACTGGCCAGCAACCCACCAATTCAACCCTAGCTTAATCAGAGGACAATTTACCAAAGACCAATTAACCTACTAACTGGCACGTCTTTGGACAGTCGGAGAAAACCCTGATGAATATGGGAAGGACGTACAAACGTTCTTACAGAGGACGCCGGAAATTAACTCTGATCTCTGACACTCCATGCCGCAACAACGTCATAGTGCTAACTGCTACATTACTGTAGCATCTACAGCCCTAACATCGCTCTACAGGAATGTGGGTGTTATGATCCAGAACTGTGGAGGTTAAAACCTGACTTCCTTGAGATTTGCATACTTGTCTTGATCAAACAGTTAAAGTCTGTTGAAACTTGTACCTATTCTGTGAAGTGATTATCAGGTGGGGCCAGGAGCAGGTCTTATATAAATCATCTATCATTATCAATTATACTGTGCAGACAAATCCAGACTTCACCGTTTCTTTTAAAGGGACAAGCCACCTTACAAATGAAAGAAGCCGCCAGAAATAAAAACAAATCCACTGGATGCCTTTCCTTTAAACACACACTCCTGACAATTTCCCCCTCTTCCTTGTTTGCATGTTTCCGTCTCTTGCTCTTTGATGTCTTGTTCGAGTGATCAGCTTTCACCAATGCTTTCACCTGATCTTTGAGTTAAGCTAAACAAACCTGGCCATACATGCACACATACATACACACAAACACACACTCTCACACGCAGGCACACAAACACATATACAAACACATACACACAAATACACACACTCATACACACAAACACACATACACACAATCACACATACATACACACAAACACACATACACACAAACACATACACACTAACATACACACATACACACATACGCACACACATATACAGTCACACACACTAACATTCACACGCACCAACACTCAGACAGAGCCACATACTTTCATATAGACGCCGACACACACCAATGCACGCAGAAACACAAGCGCACATGCACACACATCTACAAGTACACTTGCACAGGTGTATATACACACACATAAATGCACAAAAGCATGTGCACATACAGGGGTACACAGACATTATTTACATGCATACAGAGACCCATCATGCACTCTCTCTTTTCATGCAGAAGCTCAGTAACTCTGGCACGAATGCATGTGCGTGCACAAACTCGATAAACAGCTGTGACTGTGTGGAGATGAACATGGCAACCATACATGGAACCTGCCCATTCCTTCTCTCTTCTTACCCTGGGGCATTGAAGTAAATCTTAACACCTCCACCATCTGTACCAGCTTGAACCGCGCATAAACTGATTCTGATCGGACCAGGATCTTAACCTCGGGCTGACCTCAGCAGCTCACTGAGTCACCCTGGGAACAACTGGAGGGAAGTTAGGACTGAGATAGTGGGGGGACAGTGAGAGAGAGGAAGGGTATGGAACTTGTAAACTGAAACAAAGTGAGATCAACATTATTAGCACAGGCAGCAACAAATACTGCAATCAGTTCTCATCGCTGTTGATGTTTAGGCACTCAGATAAATTGTTTGGCCAACACACAGAGCTTCCTGTGGCAATCTGGCACGTTTTCAAAGGTATTGTGAGTGCTTTATTATTGATATAGCTTAGATTAGAAAATCTGTCTTTCATATGAAAGGTACACGATCAAATCAAAAACTTAAAAAAAAGTCACTGGCACGGCGTCTCCAGCAGTTCCAGCTCAATCTGCTTTCAGTGGCAGATTGCAGACATAAAGAAAGAACAAACTTGAATTCTTGTTGAGTTTTTCGTAGCTGAAACAAAAAATACTGGAAACGCTCTGTGGGTCTTGCAAACTTTTTGGAAAGGGAACATTTCAAATCGGTGTTCCTTCATTCTAACAAATTCTCTTCCATCTTAAAGGGGGACTCTCGTTATGCTTTCCACAGGTGCTGCCTGACCTCAGAATCAGATTTAAGATCACCAGCATATGTTGTGAAATTTGTTAACTTTGCAGCAGCAGCAGTGCATGATAAATATAGGGGGAGAAACTGAATTACAGTAAATATATATATGTATATTAAATAGTTAAATTAAAGTAAGAAGTACAAAAACAGAATTTTAAAAAAAAAGTAGTGAGGTAATGGTTCAATGTCCATTTATAAGTTGGTTGGCAGAGGGGAAGAAGCTGTTCCTGAATCACTGAGTGTGTGCCTTCAGGCTTCTGTACCTCCTATACACCCCCCACCCCCCTCCCACCCATACCGGACGGTGATGCAGCCAGTCAGAATTCTGTCCATGATAAATCCGTAGAAGTTTTCGAGTGTTTTACGTGACAAACTATATCTCCCTAAACTCCCAATGATATATAGCTGCTGGTTGTTTCTGGCATTTTACATTTCTATTTCAGATTTCCAGCATCTGCAGTTTTCCTTTAGATTTGCAGGATATAACAAAATGTTTCACAGCCAGTAAGGTAATTTTGAAAAGAGTCAGCCAGTGGAAGATGATGACACATCACGACGGTAACGAAGGTGGAGGAAGGCTGCAGCCGTGGAGGGCCTCCAGTTGCCTTGCATTCCATGCCACTGGCCCCTGATCCCGATCTGTCAGGGCTCTGTGATGGCTACCCATGCATCAGCCTCACGCAGTAAACATAGTTGCACATACATCTAGGATCCTGATATCCTAGATTGAGTCCGGACGTGATAAGCAAGTGGCAAAGAGCAGGACTGTGCGATCTTGACGAGACCAGGATCTACGGCGTTGGGTTTATGAAAGGCAACTGAAGGAGACAAAGTGCGGTTACTCCTGCCCTCACTGTATCAGAAATATGTGGATCCCAGATTGGAACCTAAAGCCAGCTGATAGCTTACCTGTAGACTTTGGGAGAACATCAAACTCGATAGGAGCAACATTCTCTACTACTAATCAGATTACATAACTGAGAGTAGTTATTAACAATGAAGGAAGCTGAGGAAGGTGGATTACTTGGGAGCAGGATGACTTCCCTTGTGGACAAGGAACAGCAATGAAGATCAAGCATAATCTCATATTTTCAGCATTTTTTCAATACAGCACCTTAAAGAGGCTATTGGTTGAGCTGGTGGATACTACTAGAGCTGTACTTAGCCACACAATCATAGGTAAAGTGAGTAGAGCAGGGAGCTAAGCACACAATCTTATGACAAGGACACTACAACTCATCTTTTCAGTATTACTTATTTATATTTTATTTTTATTCACACAATTTGTCTTCTTTTTCACATTGGTTATTTGTCAGTCTTTATTTATGTATTCTTTTTCATAAATTGTGCTGTATTTCTTTAATTTCCTGCAAATGTCTGAAATAAAATGAATCTCAAGGTGGTACATGGTGACATTTATTTATTTATTGATTGAGACACGGTGCAGAATAGGCCCTTCCAGCCCTTTGAGTCACGCCATCTATAAATCCCCTGATTTAATCTGAGACTAATCAGGGGACAATTTACAGACCAGTTAACCTACAAACTGGCCCATCTTTGGACAATGAGAGGAAACTGGAGCCCCCGAAGGAAATCCACGCAGTCACAGGGAGAACATACAAATTCCTTACAGGCAGCGGCAGGAATTGAAGCTGGGACGCTGATAAGTAAAGTGTTGTGCTCGCCATTACGCCACCATACTTTGATAATACACGTACTTTGACTTTGACCTAGACAATCTTTCTTTCTTTGTGCACAGACTGTGCATAACCTTGCATTGATTCTATGTTCGTACACACAGTCCTAACATTTGCTGTTTATATGTCATCCCAAACTTTATCACACTCACAGTCCCTCAATATGTCATGGTGCAATTGTCTCGTAATGAAGTTAACCTACCAGAAAGATACAGATACAGAACAGGCCAGTCTGGGAATAGTGAGAGTAGACAATACTGCATCGTAGTGGCTAGCGCAGTGCTATTACAGCTTGAGGCATCAGAGTT
Source organism: Hypanus sabinus (assembly GCF_030144855.1). Taxonomy (NCBI): domain Eukaryota; kingdom Metazoa; phylum Chordata; class Chondrichthyes; order Myliobatiformes; family Dasyatidae; genus Hypanus; species Hypanus sabinus. The sequence continues at coordinate 152,132,137 of NC_082714.1, forward strand.
CAGAGTTCAATTCCAGTGCTGTCTGTAAGAAGTTTGTACATTCTCCCCGTCATCACGTGGGTTTCCTCCAGATGCTCCATTGTCTTCCCACAGTCCAAAGACATACTGATTAATAGTTTAATTGGTCATTGTAAGTTTGCCTGTGATTAGGTGAGGATTAAAGTGGATTGCAGCGCATCACGGCTTATTTGGATCGTGACCCCCTCCACGCTATATCTCTAAATAAATTAACATCCTGCATGTTATTAGTATCATAGCGAGTTAGTATCATAGCACAGGAAACTCGTCCTTTAGCAGTCAACTATCCAAGTCTGCACTTACTGTCAACCATTAACTCTACCTCAACATTAATTTCCTTCTCCATGCTTTTCATCAGCTCTCAGATTCCACCACTCATCTGTACATCACAATTTACAATGGCCAACTAACCTACTGATCCTCATCTTTGGAAAGCGGGAGGAAACGAGAGTGCCCAGAGGAACCCCTTGCTGAAAGAGCACTAGAGTTCAGGACTGAACCCTGGTCTCTGAAGCTGTGGAACAGCATCTCTGTCAGATTCCCATTCATGTCATTCTGCCACAGCTTATTTTAAATGGACAACAATTTACACAATGAGGAATGGCTGGTGGCCAATTTAGTTGGAGCAATTGCTTGTAATACTTCCCAAAATTTCTGCACATTCAAATATTCATCATCATCAGAGATCTTCACCACCCAAATCAAACATTTTTCTCATTGCTGCCATCAGGCAGGAGGTACAAGAGCCTCAGGACTCACACCACTAGGTTCAGGAACAGTTATTACCTCTCAACCATCAGGCTCTTGAACAATAGGGGATAACTACACTCACTTGCCCATCCATTGAGATGTTCCTACAAGTAATTATCTCACTTTAAGGACTCTTTACCTTGTTATTTCATGTTCTTAATATTTATTGCTGTTTATTTATTTTTGCATAGCTTGTCTTCTGATTGATCTTTCATTAATCTTGTTATAGTTACTGTTTGATAGATTTGCTGAATATGCCTGCAGCAAAATGAATCTCAGGGCTGTATATGGTGACATATATGTACTCTAATGGTAAAATTTACCTTGAACCTTATATATTGAAAAGCAATGTATCACGGCTGAGAGATGGAAAAATCTCATAAACTGCAAGCAGACATTTACAATAAAGGAGAACACACTCTATCCGTGTAGGAACTGGTATCACTGAATGAAGTAGATGACTGAGCTTGAGGAAGACAAATAGGCTGATTCCTTTAAACCTATGAGTTGGCCATTGCCTTCTGAGTTTTGGAATGGCTTATTAGGAGCTGTGATGAGCACTGGGGGAGATTAAAGTCTACCTGCGTGCTGAACAAGATTGACTGCTCACGCTGAAGCCCCTTGGGAAACTGCCGTTGCATTAATGGGGCCTCGAAGACAAAAGGTTTCAAGTGGAACCAGCTCTATTGAGGCTGCTTCTCTTCAAACCACCTTTAACTAAATTGGAGCTGAGCACCATCATCCTGACAAGTCTCCTGTGAAGCATGAGTGAAAAGAACCGGTGACCTTTTCTAAAGCATTAAAGCACCCCTCCCCTCTTAAGACCAATTTTATTTTATAAAAGGCAAACACCCCACCAATCAAACAAAGCATAAAAAAAAACAATTCGAGCGATGATAAATGGAGTCACATGTAACAGGGTAGTGTTGTTTCAGAACAATTACCTCGTATATTATTTATGCGTAAACTAATTTGGCATGTGTAAAAATTCATCATCAATTAAGAACTATGTTGTACTTATTTAATTTGACCCACTTGATTTATGACAATGGAATTCAATATGCTTAGACAAGGTAAGTAAGCCTTACTGCACTTTACAAGTTCAAGTGGCATTCTCTGAACGTACAATGCAACAGAATGTACAGTAACATTCTAGTAACAATCCAGTTTTATTGTGGGTTTTTACAGAGCTTCTAAAACGCTGAGTAAATGAAAGAAGCCACTAAGCCGTTTACTTGAAGCCAACTGCATTTTCACCTCTGAGTGAGAAAGCTCCTACATCCAAGACATTAACCCTTGCTCGAAAACCCAACCTCCATTCGGTACCAAGAGAGTATTTTAAAATCTTTTGCTTAAGCGGAGGATTAAAGATTAGCTTTATTTGTCATGTGTATGTCGAGACAAACGGTTTGCGTTTACGACCAACACAGTTCGAGGATGTGCTGGGGGCAGCCCACAAGCGTTCCCATGCTCCCTGTAGCATGCTCACAATCTACTCATGCATCTTTGGACGGTTAGTGCAGAAGTAGGAAGGGTTCTGACAGAAATATTTTCAATTTCATTAGAAACGGGGATGGTAACGGAGGATTGGCGTATTGCTTATATTGCTCCATTGTTTAAAAAGTGTTCTAATATAACCCTTGCAATTATCGGCCTGTAGGTTTGACGTCAGTGGTGGGTACGGTATTGAAAATTATGCTCAAAAATAGTATATAGACAGGGCCTGATTAGGAAAGTAAACATAGATTTGTGCATGGAATGTACGAATGTACGAACTCCTTACACTTGGACCTGGATTACTGGCTCTGTAAAGCAAAATGCTAACTGCTTTGCTATTGTCACCCTTATCTCATCTTCTTGTTCAAGTCGATGTAAAGGACACCTTATTAAATATGCAAAGGAGGGTTTGCCCTGACCAATACTCTACATCTAAAGACAATAACACCATCCATTTCATTAGTTTACATATGAAATCTTATCAGATGTGCTTCCAAGCAGATTGTTGAAATCATTTGACAGAATGCCCCGTCACCTGAGACCAAGAACTCTCTCGTAAGGAGTGAGAGGAGACATCTCATCATGGTGACTGCCACTACATGGCCGGGGTGCAGGAGGGATAATTGAATTGTCCACCTTCTTGTCAAATGTTCTTCTGCCAGGAGGCTCTGGAAACGCAAACACGAGGAAATCTGCAGATGCTGGAAATTCAAACAACACACACAAAATGCTGGTGGAACACAGCAGGCCAGGCAGCATCTATAGGGAGAAGCACTGTCGACGTTTCAGGCCGAGACCCTTCGTCAGGACTAGACAAAGGTCTTGGCCCGAGAGATCGACAGTGCTTCTCCTTATAGATACTGCCTGGCCTGCTGCATTCCACCAGCATTTTGTGTGGGTTCTGGAAAGGGATACAATAGCCCTTGTCGAGGTTCATCTTGGTGACACAGGACTCGATGATGAATTATGTTCTGCTCCAAGGATGGGTAGTATGAGAAACATCAGGGGCTGCCGGAAAAAACAGCAACTCAATGAAATACACACTTTGATTTGCTCAAAATCTGCTGGCCTCCCACTGTAAGGAGACACCCACAAGCTGAGGGACGCACCAAAGCTTAGTACAGCAACAACAAAGGCTTTGTGAGGATGGGCCAATATCTAACGTCCCGCTGCCACAGGGCACTGAGATGCTGGTTTCTGAGTAGCAGCCTCTTAAGCATTTAAGAGTACATTTTTTAAAGATAAAACAAGTGGTGTTGATGCTTCGTAAGAGAATGTGCTGAACTGATGATACAATGAAAATAGAAAAAGCCATGTCATAATTGTTAATAATGTATAGTTCTGGAAAGAAAATAAATGATTATTTTGTTCATTTTCCTAATAACTATTAAGTGTTTATCCCTTCTATTTTAAATGCTCAATAATTAGTATTATTACTTCCATTATTTTATTTTTAATTGCTTTTGAATTTAAATTTAAAATCAAAAGAGGTACAGATAGGATAGACTGTTAGAATATTTTTCCCCAGGGTGAATGTTGAAATCAAGCCTGCATTCACCACTTCCGCTGACAGCTCGTTCCATACTCTTATCCTCAGAGTGAAGAAATTTGCCTTCATATTAGAACACAGTACACTGAAAATCTACAGCACTTTACAGGCCCTTCAGCCCACTATGTTGTGCTGACCATTATAACCTACTGTTGAAGCTGCCTAGAATTTCCATACCAATAGCCCTCTATTTTTCTAAGCTCCATGTACCTATCTATGAGTCTCTTAAAGGACTCTATTGTCTTACGCAGAGAGGTTAGAGAGACTGGGCTTGTACACGCTGGAATTAAGGAGATTGAGAGGGGATCTGATTGAAACATATAAGATTATTAAGGGATTGGACAAGATAGAGGCAGGAAATATGTTCCAGATGCTGGGAGAGTCCAGTACCAGAGGGCATGGTTTGAGAATAAGGGGTAGGTCATTTAGGACAGAGTTAAGGAAACACTTCTTCTCCCAGAGAGTTGTGGGGGTATGGAATGCACTGCCTCAGAAGACAGTGGAGGCCAATTCTCTGGATAATTTCAAGAAGGAGCTGGATAAGTATCTTATGGATAGGGGAATCAAGGGATATGGGGACAAGGCAGGAACCGGGTATTGATAGTAGTAGTTGATCAGCCATGATCTCAAAATGGCGGTGCAGGCTTGAAGGGCTGAATGGTCTACTTCTGCACCTATTGTCTATTCTCTATTGTATCTACCTCCACCACCTTTGCTGGCTGTGCATTCCATGCACCCACCACTCGCTGTGTGAAAAACTTACCTCTGACATCCCCCTTGTACCTACTTCCAAGTATCTTAAAACTGTGCCCCCTCATGTTAGCCATTTCAGCCCTGGAAAAAGCTTCTGACTATCCACACGATCAATGCCTCTTATACACTCCAGTCAGGTCATCTCTCATCTTCTGTCACTTTAAGGAGAAAAGGCCAAGTTCACTCAACCTATTCTCATAAGGCATGCTCTCCAATCCAGGCAACATCCTTGTAAATCTCCTCTGCACCCTGCATCATATCGATAACTCTCTGCAACTTCAGACAACCCTCCAAACTATCCACAACACCACCAACTTTTTCTCATCAGCAAACATACTAACCTACCCTTCTACTTCCTCATCCAGGTCATTTATAAAAATCACAAAGAGGAGGGGTCCCAGAACAGATCCCTGAGGCACACTACTGGTCACCATCCTCCATGCAGAATATGAACCATCCACAACCACCCTTTGCCTTCTTTGGTCAAGCCAATTCTGGAACCACAAAGCAAGGTCTCCTTGGATCCCATACTTCATTACTTTCTGAATGAGCCTTGCATGGGGAACCTTATCAAATGCCTTACTGAAACCATATACACTACATCCACTGCTCTAGCTTCATCAATATGTTTTGTTACATCCCCAAAGAATTCAATCAGGTTCGTAAGGCATGTCCTGCCTTGACAAAGCCATGCTGACTATCCCTAATCAGATTATGTCTTTCCAAATGCTCATAAATCCTTCCTCTTAGGATCTTCTCCAAAAACTTGCCACTACAGAAGTGAAACTCACTGGTCTATAACTTCCTGGGCTATCTCTATTCCCTTTCTTGAACAAGGGAACAATGTTTGCAAACTTCCAATCCTCTGGTACTTCTCCCATCCCTATTGATGATGCAACAATCATTAGAAGAGGCTCAACATTCTCCTCCCTTGCTTCCCAAAGTAGCCTGGTATATATCTTGTCTGGTCCCGGTGACTTACCTGACTTAATACCTTTCAAAAGCTCCAGCATATCCTCTTTTTTTAATGCCTCTACACTCAAGCGTTTCAGTCCTCTTTAAGTCATCTCCACAATTGCCAAGGTCCTTTTCACTGGTGAATACTGAAGCAAAGTGTTCATTAAGTACCTCCGCTCCCTCCTCTAGCTCCATTCACGTTTCCACTCTCACTCCTGATTGGTCCTATTCTTACACAGCTCATCCTCTTGTTCTTCACATACTTGTAGAATGCCTTAAGGTTTTCCTTAGTCCTGCTTGCCAAGGACTTTTCATGGCCCCATCTAGCTCTCCTAATTTCATTATTGAGCTCCTTCCTGACACCTTTGTAATTTTCTAGATCTCTGACAGTATCTAATTCCTTCAATATTTGCCACAACTCTGCTCCCAATTTATGCTCCCAAGTTCCTGCCTAATAGCATCATATTTCCCCCAGCCCAATTAAATATTTTCCCAACTTTTCTGCTCCTATCCATCTCCAATGCTATGGTAAAGGAGATAGAGTTGTGATCAGTACCTCCAAAATGCTCTCCCACCGAGAGATCTGACATCTGACTAGGTTTATTTCCCAATACTAGATCAAGTACAACCTCTCTTCTAGTTGGCTTATCTATGTATTGCATCCTGAACATACCTAGCAAACTCCACTCCACTTAAACCCCTTGCTCCAAGGAGATGCCAGTTAATATTAAGAAAGTTAAAATCACTCATCACAACAATCCTATTATTATTATTGCTCTGTTCCAGAGTCTGCCCCCCTGTCTGCTCTTCGATGTCTCTGTTACTATTAGGGGGGGTCTATAAAAATACCCAGTAGAGTTATTGCCCCCTTCCTGTTTCTGACTTCCACCCACAATGACTCAGTAGACAATCCCTCCATGACTTCCTCCTTTTCTGCAGCCTGGGATACTATCCCTGATTAGCAATGCCAGTTCTCCACCTCTTTTGCCTCCCTCCATGTCCTTTTTGAAACATCTAAAGCCTGGCACACTCAGCAGCCATTCCTGCCCGAGTCATCCAAGTCTCTGTAATGACCACAACATCATAGTTCCACGCATTGATCCACACACTAAGTTAATCTGCCTGCTCATGATGTTCGCTTTAAACATATCACCTTTTATCTTTAATACATGACCTCAAGTTCCAGTGCACCCAAATGCTCGCTGCATTTTATCATCATCATTATGTGCCCTGCCGTATGACGTGGGTGATCATGGTCTTCGTGACCACGTTTGTTCTTGGGAAATTTTTCTACAGAAGTGGTTTGCCATTGCCTTCTTCTGGGCAGTGTCTTTACAAGATAGGTGACCCCACTCATTATCAATACTCTTCAGACATTATCTGGGTGGCGTCAATGGTCACACAACCAGGAATTGTGATCTGCACCAAGTGCTCGTATGACCATCCACCACCTGCTCCCATGGCTTCACATGATCCTGATCGGGGAGGCTAAGCAGGTGCTAGACCTCGCCCAAGGGAGACCTGCAGGCTAGTGGAGGGAAGGAGCACCTTACACTTCCTTTGGTAGAGATGTATTTCTACCCTGCTGGATATTTACCCTTGCATTTACCCAATCTATACCCATCATAATTTTGTCCTGTACTGTTCTGTGTTCTAGTAGTGTTCAGAAGATCAAAACACATTGAAGCAATGAGGTATTCTGTACTCAGTTTGAATGCTTTATGTCCCGGCAACATCCTTGTTACCTTCATCCTTCGACCTACTATGCCCTACCTCCTCATTTGCTCAAGGGCAGCTGCATATTGATATATTCACTGAAAGGAAGCTGCCTTCTGGTTAATTTGGCCTTTTCCTAGGTTTGAGCAAAATCCCTTACAGATGACATTAATTTTGTTTTTATTTTGTTTCTGATTTTACAAGATCAATTAAAGTGTCACTGTTACGTTGCACTGAGCAGATCAAGTGGTGCTTCCATTCAGGACTCAAATTTAAAAGGGTTTTGCCTTCAGAAATCAAGTATCCAAATATACTGCATATAAACACCAGGCCATATTCAGCTGACTCTGGCTGCTTTCTCCGAAGGAAAAAGCTAGTCCCAAGTAAACAGGTCCCAGAACTGGACATGTCTAACGCATCCCAAGTGACCGATGCACGCAGATCCCTCATTCCTGATGAAGGGTCTCAGCCTGAAATGTTGCTCTTTTCCTGGCCTGCAGAGTTACTCCAGCATTTTGTCTGTGTGGCTTTGGACCTCCAGCATCTGCAGACTTTCTCTTGTTTCTTATTCTGCTCTGTCCATTTACAAATGAACTTTATTCGAGATACGTACTTAGAGTACAACTGGAATGTAATGTATTTTCCCCTACATTATGTTTAATACGACAGGGCATAACTTTAAGATGTTTGGTGGAAAGTACAGAGTTTGGCTGTCAGAATTTGGAGTTTTACACAGCAAGTGGTAGATATGTTGCCAAAGGACCTGTGCTGTGCTGTACTGTTCTGTGTTATATTCCTTGAAATAATAATTCAATACTTCCTCTTACAATGCCTCAATTCATCCTTCCCTGCTTAAATAATGCACCCTTAAAGTGCTTGAGAGGCTGTTACACAGATCTCAGCTCTACATTGTCTATATGCACCAGGATCCTAGGCTGTGGCCATTCCCTACAGCTGAGTGGACTCTAGAAGGAACTAAATCCTGGCAGGATTCAGGGTTCCGGGGGGAATTCAGCTCAGCGATTTACAAAAGAACAGCAGCCACATGTGAGAAGACACACAAGCATACAAAATCAGATCTAAAAGTACCACTGGACACACACACACACACACACACACACACACACACACACACACACACACACACACACACACGGACACACACAAACACACACAAACACACACACGCACACGCACACACACACACACACACACAAACACACACACGCACACACACACACACACACAAACACACACACACACACACACACACAAACACACACACACAAAAACGCACACACACACACACACACACACACAAACACACACACACACACACACACACACAAACACACACACACACACACACACACACACACACACGTACACACACACACACACACACAAACACACACACACACACACGTACACACACACACACACAAACACACACACACACACACACGTACACACACACACACACACAAACACATACACACACACGTACACACACACACACACACACACAAACACACACACACACACACACACAAACACACACACACAAACACACACACACACACACACACACACACACACACACACACACACACACACAAAATCTATTCACAGATACTCATCCTCACATAAGGATCCTCTCACACACATACACTTTCACAGTCACATACAGCCAACATCACGCTAACACAGACAGATGAACCAACACACACCTTCACACTCCCACACTGTTGACATGAACACTTATACTTCCATGCTCACTGACACATCTTTAGATGTACTCAATACTCTTAACTCATACAAAGAAAGATACTGGCAAATATCAGCACCTTCCATAATCATAAAGTGTATGAGACCTCTGAATAGCTGTTCAATGACTTCACACAGAGTAACCAAGATTGATTAGAGAGTTTCAATTTGTTAAAGACTGTTGGGAGTTAAAACGGATAAAGATTCTCTTGTTAATTATTAAAATCAGTCAAAATGCCAACGAGGAGGAGATCTAGGTTTCTAGTGTACGTTGTGACCAAGTGTGCTGCTGATCTCAATGGTCGACTCTCAGAGGGTGATTTTTTTTTTTGAGTTATAGAACTGACTTTTAATTGCACAGCAAAAATCAATGGGCGACACACTATGGCACAGCTAGTAGAACGGTTGCCTCACTCTGATCAGCCCTGACCTCTAGTGCTGTCTGTGTGGAGTTTGCATGTTCTCCTTGAGACCGTGCACATTTCATCTGGATACTCCGCAGCCCAAAGGCTTGCACATTGGTAGCTTAGTTCGACTCTGTAAATCACTTCCAATGTGTCAGTGAGTGATACAATTCAGGGAAAAATCACCACTTCCTCCTGTGTTGAGGCCAGATGAATGAGATTAATTTAAATCAGGGTTTCCAACTTGAGGTCCACCAATCCCTCAATTAACAGTAGGGATCCATGACTTCAGCCCATTGAGTCTACACCCCCATTCCATCATGGCTGATCACTCTCAACCCCATTCTCCTGCCTTCTCCCCATAACTTTTGATTTTCTTACTAATCAAGGACTTATCAACCTCCATTTTAATGATGAATTGGCTTCTATCATTACCTGTGGCAATGAATTCTACAGATTCACCACCATCTGGCTAAAGAAGTTCCTCTTCATTTCTGTTCTAAAGGGATATCCTTCTATTTTCAGGCCATGCTCTTGGGTCCTAGAGTCCCCCACTATAGGAAACATTCTCTCCAGGTGCACTCTATCTAGGCCTTTCAATATTTGATAGGTTTCAATGAGAGCCACTCTCATTCTTCTAAACAGACCCAGTGCCATCAAACACTCCTTGCATGTTCCTCCTTTCATTTCTGGAATCATTATCGTGAACCTTCTCTCGACCTTCTCCAATGCCAGTATATGGGGCCTTGCCTTCATAGATTGGAGCAGTAAGTTCAAAAGTCAGGAGGTCATTGATTAAAACTTTTTTATGCCATGGACCTCTACCATTAACCGAGGGATCCATGGAAACCAGGTTGGGAACCTTTGGATTGATACTTTGATTAGACCCACAGTTGAGATCCGAATCAGGTGTCCCATTACAGGAAGAATGTGTAAGCTTTGAACAGGATGCAAAAGAGGTATGGTTGGATTAGAGGGCAGAGCTATAAGAAGAAGTTGGACAAACATGAATGTTAATGGGTGACCTGACAGAAGTTTCTAAAGTTATGAGAACTATTGATAGAGTTGTCAGTCAGAATATTTTTCCCAAAGCAGAAATGCCGAATACTGGATTTGGAATGTGGACTTGTTTTGTTATTGTTACATGTACTAAGATACAGTGAGATCCTTGTCTTCCTTTCTGATTATATAGATCAATTCATTACACAGTGCATTGAGGTAGTACAAGGTAAATTTTTGTGCATTTAATATTTCAGTAACATTTGAGTAATCTTTTAAATATATTTTTTGATTAAGCATTCGTGTTTGTTTCAATAATTCATTCCGGGTTAGATATATAAATGCAAAAATTGCATCCTTCTGCACGCTACCAAGTGACGTGTGCGTGTCTCGCTTAAAGTAAACATGAAGTTTGACTCACATTTATGACTCCCATGACTACTTTTGAATTAGTTTAATGTTTTGAAGTTAGAAAATATAACAAAAACAACAACAGAATGCAGAGTGCAGCTATGGAGAAAGTACAGTTCAGATAGACAATGAGGTGCAAGATCAGAATGAGGTAGATTGTGAGGATAGGAGTTCAGTTAATTGTATCAAGAGTCCACTCAATAGCCCCAGAACAGCAGAGTAGCAGCTGTCCAGGAGCATTGCATTTTGAGGGGTGAGCGGTTTATGGCAGGCATGTTTATTACACAGTGAGTGGTGAGTGCTTGAAATGGAGTCGTAGCAGAAGCAAGTATGATAGTGGAATTTAAGTGGCTTTTAAATGGTTATATGAATATGTGAGTAATGGAGGGAAATGAGCAGACAGGAGGGATTTAGGTTAATTTGGCATCAAGTTCGGCACAGACAGCAGGGGCTGAAAGGCCTGTTGGACTGTTCTGAGCTCTCTGTTCTTTGAAATCAGCTCTGTTGAGAGAGGAAGAGGTCTCACTGCAAGCTTGATCAGCTGTAATGCGTAACAACACTTGAAAATCACTCCATTTGACACATTTCTCTGGTGCCGAGTGGCAGAATTTGCTAGGGGAAAAACAGAAGCCTGGGGGAATGTGAAAATTATATCCATAATTTGAACTGACATGAGATACCAGATGAATAAGTGAAGCTGGCACGAGAAAGGCAGAAAATTCTACTCGCCCCGAGCTCAGTTCATAACAGCAGTAAGTCATTTAATGCTTTGGATCAAGTAAAAAAGCCCTGAGAGGTCATTGCGTAAGGATGACCTGAATTCAGTGGGATTAACTAGATTTCATTTGAGTGTCTTTCACTTTTCTGGGGAGCTGGTCACAAGGTATACTAGTTCTAAATCTAATTGACACCATTTAACCGCACCAACCTATTCTGTTTGAATGTACTCTTCAACTAACAATTGCACCTTGATTGCTTCTAATGTAGTTTTTCCTTTTGAACTGTCACTATATAAAATATATAATTGCCATTTCGGCTTAGAATTGAGGCAGATAGTTTGATTGGTGGGGGAGGGTTGCGGAGAGGGAATAGTTTATGTGGGAGATTTCGGAGTGGAGACAGGACTGTTACATTGCAACAATGCCTTCAGCTGGCAGGACTTTAAACTCTGGAATTCCCCAGAGCTCCCCACGCCTTAGTGTGACGCTATTACAGCACCAGCTATCCTTGTTCAATTCTGCCACTATCTGTGAGGAGTCTGTGTGTTCTCCCCATGACTGCATGATTTTCCTCTGAGTGCTATAGTTTCCTTCCACATCCCAAAGATACATGGGTTAGTAGGTTAATCGGTCACATGAATGTCATCGGGCCCCATGAGCTCATTGGGCCAGAAGGGCCTGTTACTGTACTGTACCTCTAAATAAAATCAGACCTTTACACCCACTCCTCAAAACCTTTGTGATATGAGTGTGTATTACCTTCTTTGGCATCCCTTTTCATCATTTTCCCCGTTTTTCACTGAAGACCATTTATGTGAAGGATTTGGTGGTGTGGGCTTCATCTTCATCCACCAAATTCAAACATTGACATGTTCCTGCAAGATCCTGCACTGTGTTTGGGTGTGGCCTGCCTCTCTCCACCATTGCTCGTCTCATGCACTGTGGTGTGACTGGCCAGTTTGCTTCAGGACTTTACAAGTACTCAGAGAGGCACATGCATCACGGCCCTTCAGCCCTTCAAAACACATAAAAATGCTGAAGCATGTCCTTCCCACGGCGTGGCACGCAGAACTGCATGCAATACTCCAAGTGCAGCGTAATCCAAGTTTTATACAGCTCCTATGAAGTCATTGAATTATAGAAAAGTACTGTACAGAAACAGAGACCCTTTGGCCCATCTTAGAAAAAAACATAGAAACATGGAAAGCCTACAGCACAATACAGTCCCTTCGGCCCACAGTGCTGTACCAAACATGTCCCTACCTTAGAAATTACTAGGGTTACCCATAGCCCTCTATTTTTCTAAGCTCCAACCCACTTAAACTGCCTACTCCCATTGACCTGCCCCAGGAACTTAGCCTTCAATACCCCTACCATCCATGTACCTACCCAAAGTTCTCTTAAATGTTGAAATCAAGCTTGCTGTCACACATCCCAAAGACGTGCTAGTTGGTAGGTTATTTAGCTCCTTTAAATTGACCTCTAGTGTGTAAATGACAGGTAAAATCCGGGGAGGAGGGGTAGTTAATGTCAATGTGGGGAACAACAAAATGGGAATAGTTTAGGATCAGTGTAGATGTGTGTTGATGGTCAGCATGACCTGGTGGGCCAAAGGACCTGCTTCTATTCTGTATCTTTCTGTAGCTGTGAAAATTGGGGAAAATAAATTCAACGATAAACCTTAGCTCTAAACGTTGTCCATTTATTCCGCTCCGTTGATGCTGCCTGCCTTGCTGAGTTCCGTCAGCATTTTCTGTGTGCTGTCCGATAAATAATTGCTGCTGACACCAATTAATCAATCAGTCAATCAACCAATTTAAAAAAAGGATATTTTGGTATCTGGAGGATTTGCTCATGGATTGGCGATCACATTTCCTAGTTGCGCTTCTCAGGCAGACATGTGACACTGACTTTGGCTTTGTGGATTTTGTGGGAGCTAATGAATCTCTTCCAATGGTAGGGTGGGTAGTTTCAGGACTTGGTGATGCTGAAGGTCTTTGTTTTGACATTGCAGTTATGATACATCTAAATAACCTGATAGGTCATGTCAGAAGACAATTAACCGTCAGCCATGTCGTGTGTCTGGGATAAGACTAAGACAATTTTCCTCTCTTGAGGACCATCAGTGAACTAAATGGGTTTTCACAACAAGCCTGTCATTTTGTGGTCACCATTTCTAAAGACACGTTTTTTTTTAAAATTCCAGATTATTTTTGTGTCATTCGGAGACTCCACAAAGGGATTTGAACTCTGCTCTCTAAGCTTTTAGCTCAGTTCTCTAAGTTGTTAGGTTAGTAATTTAACCCTTCTGCCAGCTTTGGAATGCCTTCACACTCACATGGTAAGTAAGCTGTATTTGTTTAATATTATTTATTACAGAGTCATAGACCACTGCAGAAAGTAAGAGAACTGTTCAGCCCATCTAGTCTGTGCCAAGCTGTTATCCTGCCTAGTCCTTTTGACCTGCACCTGGAACATAGCCAAACTTATCCAGACTTCTCTGAAATGCTGAAATCGAGCTCGTATCCACTACTTCTGCCATCAGCTCCTTCCACACTGTCACCACCCTCTTAGTGAAGGAGTTCCTCCTCATGTTCCACTGAAACATTTCACCTTTCACCTTAACCCCTGACCTCCAGTTCTAGTCTCAATTATGATTGCAAGGAAAAATGGAAATTAATTTCAAATGATTGAAATTATGAAAGTTGTGATAACAGAGCTGTGGATGATTATTAACTGATTATAGATGCTCTCCAGTTTAAGACTAAGGCTGCTCAAGGATTTAGATTGCTTTGCACTATTAAATTAATTGTGCCTGGCAAGGCAGCCAAGTTCTGAGGGAAGCTCGTTATGACGAATAGTTCTTGTTTATGCATTTGAATGGAGCTCAAGGGGTCACTCACTTTGCCTATATTGGGAGATTAGACTCTGCCAAGGCCTCAAAGAAAGCATATGTGGTAGATATTTAATTTCCATCATTATATACTGGCTTGCAAAGTAGCAGCTGTTGGATTTTAAGTGTTGTGAAAAGAGCTAGAGAACTCCAGCGACAATATTTTTTTAAAATCAGATTGATTTTAACATCTCTGCTCCTCTCCGATGTAGACCATTCCCTGGACAACCTTAAGGGCAGTCTCCATCATCCTGTCCTTGCAGTTGTCTTTTTAATGTTCCTTTCACTAGGGTGCACAGACTGTCCAGGCCAAGCCTACTGTGCATTTAATATTTGAGCAGTATTTGAGTAACCTTGTGCCAAGATGAAGCCACGTTCAGGGTGGAGGAGCAATGCTTTGTATTCCAGATTGGTAGTCTTCTACCTGATGGCATGAACATTGATTTCTCCTTCTGGTAAACAAAATACTACCCCCTCCTCTATTTCCCCACTCCAACTGTTTTCTTCTTCTCAACTGCCTATTATTTCCCCCTGGGTCCCGTCCGCTTTTTCTTTCTCCTATAGTCCACTCTCTTCTCCAATCAGATTCTGTCTTCTCTAGCCCTTGACCTTTCTCACTGACCTGGCTTCACCTATCACCTTCCAGATAGCCTCTTTTCCCTACCCCCACCTTTTTATTTTGTTGTCTTTCCCCTTACCTTCTCAGTTCTGAAGAAGGGTCTCCGCCTGAAACATGGACTGTTTATTCCTTTCCACAGATGCTGCCTGACCTGCTGAGTTCCTCCAGCATTTTTGGGTGTGTAGCTTTTTAAATATTTTGTTTAATTAAGCACTCTTTGTTCTTAATATAATTCATTATAGTTGCATATAAAAGTACATGAATTGCATATGTCATCACGTGATACATGCGTGCCTCGCTTAAAGTGAAGATAAAGTACACAGCATATCTCCCGACTCTCTTGTTTTCTTTTGAATTAGTTTAATGTTTTGAAGTTACAAAACATAGCAGAGCCTCACTCTTCACACATGCCAGCTTTTGTTGGCTTCAATAGCCTTCATTTTGTAAAATAAATCTAAAAAAATTAACAGCTCGCTTAACACCTGTTAAATTCTATCTTTGCCTTCTCTCATAAAATATTTCTGGTTTCTCTCAAAAAGATTTAGAATGTCAAAACCTTTGACTTGGCTTGCTGTCAAGAATATTAGATCTGTTAAAAGTGCCTCATTAACAGTTCTTCCTCTCGTTTCTTCCCCACGTTTTACTCGTGCTTTTATGTTTGGATAAAAAAAATGGAGCTTTAACGTTCTTTTAGCCCTGCGAATGAATGGAGAGTGTTCGATGTGTTATTCATCAGCCCAGTCCCATGACCTGACTCACTTATCACCCTTGGCTTTGTTCACATCAACAACAGAAAGGACCATTCCCTGCCCTGTTGTGTTTGCTCTATGTTTCCAACAACATGTGGCTGGACACATTATCAGGCTGCAGAACTCTGCTTTGGATTATAGATCAAACAACAGAACTCCTGGCATATTCTGTTAATACTTGGGCACTTTTGCAAATTTACAACTATCAGGGCACATTTACCCATCATCCCTTGTGCTAGATGAACATGATCAGCTTTCAATCCTATCTTTTCATATTTCTATTGGGAAACAGACAGATTAAAGATAAGGATTAGCTTTGTTTGTCACATGCACATCAAAACATACAGTGAAACGTGTCATTTTGTGTCAAACCAAATCAGCAAAGATTGTGCTGGGCAGCTTCCGGCACCAGTATCGCACTCCCACAACTCCTGCAACTCAATAGCACTTAAGTGTCATCACAAAGACGGCACAACAGCGACTCTACTTTGTAGATATGGCATGTCCCCAAAAACTTCCACCAATTTCTATAGTTGCACAGTTTCCTGACTGGTTACGTCACCCCCTGGTATGGATACAGCAATGCCCAGGAACAGAAAAGGCTTTGAGAGTGGTAGATGACAAGCAAAGCTCGCCTTACCCTTGAATACACTTACACGGAGTGATGTCACAAGAAAGCAGCATCAGTCATCAAAGACCCTTACTGCTACTGGGTGGAGATACAGAAGCCTTGGGTCCCACACCTCCAGGTTCAATAACATTTAATTCCCTACAACCATCAGGCTTCTGAACTGTTGTGGGTAACTTCAATCACCACTACTGTCACCTGCAAACTCACTTTCAAGGATTCTTTACAACTCACTTTCTCAGTATTTGTTATTTATTTGCAGCTTGTCTTTCACACATTGATTGTTTGTCATTCTTTGTGTATAATTTGCTGTAAGTTCTATTGTATTTTTTCCCTGTATAGTCTGCAAGAAAATGAATCTCATTTACATATTTGTAGTTTTATAATACATTTACTTAGAACTTTCTTTTCCCTTGCAACACAATTTGAAGCCACATAGGCCTTTGCATCATAGAAACATAGAAAATATGTGCAGGAGTAGGACATTCGGCTCTTTGAGCCTGCACCGCCATTCAGTATGATCATGGCTGATCATCCAACTCAGAACCCTGTACCTGCTTTCTCTCCATACCCCCTGATCCCTTTAGCCACAAGGGCCATATCTAACTTCCTCTTAAATATAGCCAACGATTCGGCCTCAACTGTTTCCTGTGGCAGAGAATTCCACAGATTCACCACTCTCTATGTGAAGAAGTTTTTCCTCATCTCGGTCCGAAAAGGCTTCCCCTTTATCCTTAAACTGTGACCCCTCATTCTGGACTTCCCCAACATCAGAAACAATCTTCCTGCATCTAGCCTGTCCAATCCTTTAGAATTTTATACATTTCAATAAGAACCCCCTCAAACTTCTAAATTCCAGTGAGTATAAGCCGAGTCGATCCAGTCTTTCTTCATATGAAAGTCCTGCCATCCCAGGAATCAATCTGGTGAACCTTCTCTGTACTCCTTCTATGGCAAGAATGTCTTTCCTCAGATTAGGGGACCAAAAATGCACACAATATTCTAGGTGCAGTCTCACCAAGGCCTTGTACAACTGCAGTAGAACCTCCCTGCTCTTGTATTCAAATCCTTTTGCTATAAATGCCAACATACCATTTGCCTTTTTCACCGCCTGCTGTACCTGCATGCCCACCTTCAATGACTGGTGTACAATGACACCCAGGCCTCGTTGCATCTCTCCTTTTCCTAATCGGCCACCGTTCAGATAATAATCTGTTTTCCTGTTCTTGCAACCAAAGTGGATAACCTCATATTTATCCACATTAAATTGCATCTGCCATGAATTTTCCCACTCAGCTAACCTATCCAAGTCACCCTGCATCCTCTTAGCATCCTCCTCACAGCTAACACCGCCTCCCAGCTTCGTGTCATCCGCAAACTTGGAGATGCTGTCTCACAGAGCAATTCCCTTTGCCAGCAGATTTTCCCACTTTCTACCTCATCCCGTCAAATCCACCAGATTTTTCCATGCATCTAAATATTTGGGGTAATTTACAGTGGTGAACTAAGCTTAACAACCTTTGGGATGTAGGAGGAACCTGCAGCTCCCAAGAGAACTGCATGTGGTCACAGGGAGATCCATCAAAGACAGACAGCAGCAGTGGCTGGAATCCAACCTGGAGCAATGGAGCTCCACTGTGCTGCTCGACTCCTCCACCCACCAATATCCTGGCCCTACGTGATACACGTGATATCCAACTCTACAGGCCTCCAAGGTACATTTCCAAATCATGTCTCTTCATATCCCCAATTATAATAGTCCAATCTTCTTACATCTTGGACTCCTTTCTTAATATTATGCTTGTCTACTTCCCTCCAACCGTAAAGTGCTCTGTTAGCCAGGGTTTTAGCCACCTGGTATTTCTTTGTATGTCCCAACACTAGATCACACTGATGTTTCTGTACATTCGAGATGCTATGTAAATGAACATTATTTTTGTTTAGAGAAATGGACATTCAACATTTCATCCAAAACTCGGGGTCCACTGACCTGCTTGCTTAATGGTATTAGTTCATGGCATTAAAAAAAATTCTACAGAGTTCGTATTGAGAGCATCCTGAGCAGCTGCATCACTGCCTGGTTCGGAAATTGCACCGTCTCAGATTGCAAGACCCAGCAGCAGATAGTGAGGTCAGCTGAGAAGATCATTGGGGTCTCTCTTCCCGCCATCACGAACATTTACACTACACGCTGCATCTACAAAGCAAACAGCATCATGAAGGACCCAACGCACCCCTCATACAAACTCTTCTCCCTCCTGCCATCTGGGAAAAGGCACCGAAGCATTTGGGCTCTCACAACCAGACTGTTACAGCTTCTTCCCCCAAGCTATCAGACTCCTTAATACCCAATGCCTGGACTGACACCTTGCCCTATTGTCCAGTTTATTATTTATTGTAATGCCTGCACTGTTTTGTGCACTTTATGCAGTCCTGGGTAGGTCTGTAGTCTAGTGTAGTTTTTTTCTGTGTTGTTTTTTACATAGTTCAGTCTAGTTTTTGTACTGTGCAATGTAACACCATGGTCCTGAGAAACGTCTCATTTTTACTGTGTACTGTACCAGTAGATATGGTCGAAATAATAATAAAAGTAACTTGACTTGACTTGATCCCCTGAATTCTAGAATAGTAATCCAAATGAAGGATCTCATCTTGAAACATCGACTGTCTATTTCCTTCCATAGGTATTGCATGGCCCACTGACTTCCTCCAGTGCCTTGAGTGTTGTTCTAGCTTTCAATATCTGCAGTTTTCTGTGTCTCTGCTTCTTTTTATCCTTCCTGAGGTAAATGTCCATTGTTGTCAAGGAAGTGAGGGCAAGAATTGGGGAAGGGGTTATTTTACACTATGTGAATGATTATCCTATGCAAGTTCCATAACATTCCTAAACCGTCCTGTGGGCTGATGCTGCAATAGTTTCAATAGCTCAGTGGTTCAATTTAATTCCAGTACACAACCTGGAAGTCTTACAGAAAAGAATGAGTGACAGAAACATCAGAACCCCAAAGGCCCCCTCTCCCTCCCACGCACAAGCAACATCAAAAGCATTGATCCTTCCCCCCCCCCCCCCCCACTTACATCAGCATACTAGCAAAGCAAAGCTCCCAACAGATTTTGATAAAACCGTAAGACATGGGAGCTGAATTACGCTAGTTAGTCCACTGAGTCTGCTCCCCATTCAGTCATGGCTGATTTATTACCCGAACATCAAAAACTACAGTCTATCCCAACACCTTGGTATCTCAAACAGGCTCTCTCACTAGTGAGAGAGGGAGAGAGATTGCTCCTGTAACAACGAGAACAGGAGACCAGCAGGTCACTGCTTCAATCTTACAATCTTCTTTTAAAGGTAAGATTGGCATTATTTCTCGCATGTACATTGAAATATCATGTTGGGATAATAAATCAGCCATGACTGAATGGGGAGCAGACTGAATGGAATGTATAGCTTAATTCTGCTCCTATGTCTTATGGAAACAGACAGTGAAATGTGTCATTTTGTATCAACGACCAGCACTGTCCAAGAATTGTGTAGGGGGCAGCCCACAAATGTAGTCACACATTCCGCACCAACAGAGCATGCTCAGAAATCACTAACCCTAACTCCACAACTTTGGAACATGGGAGGAAACTGGAGAACCTAGAGGTCATGGGGTGAACATAGAAACTCCTTGAAGATAGCAGTGGGAATCGAACCCCAATCAGAGATCGCTGGTGCTGTAAAGTGATTACACTAACCACTACACTACTGTATTATCCTCTCTTTAGTTTGTTCTCTACTCAATCTTGGGAACTCTTTGGACATGCTTTCCTTTATTAGTCAAGGCACTGTTTTCTCAGGAGTGGCAGAGGCTGAGGCAAGACCTAATGGAAGTTTATAAGATTGAAATGCATAGAAAGAATAGACAGTATTTTTATTCTGTAGCGTTAAAATGTCTAAAACTAGAGGCATTCATATAGGTGGGGGGGGGGGTAAGTTTAAAGAAGATGCAAAACAGATTATATTTTTATACTGAGATTGGTGGGTGCCTGGAATTCTTCCAGGGGTTACAGTGGAGGCAAATATGATAAGCATTTAAGAAGGTTATAGATAGGCTCATGAATGCATAGCGAATGGAGGGATATTAGACAGAGTGTAGGCAGAGGGTATTAATTTAGTTAGATATTTAATTCATTTTGTAGGCTAAAGATCCTCTTCCTGTGCTGTACTGTATTATGTTCTACATTGGAAAGGCGGGTGTAAAATCTGTGTGGGAAAAAAAACTTAGCTTTACTGCAGAGCTTTCACTTGAAGAACACCAGCATGGCTGAGGTATTGGAGGGAAGCCATGTCTTTTGAAACATGTCCTAACCTGAAAGAAAACCTTCAAGAAGAAATTGTATGCATGTCTCTGTGTGTGTTATCTGCCATTCTCATTTCTATTCGGTATTAGAGAGTTAAAAGCAGAAAAAATTTGCTAGCCCTTAGAAGCAATATTTTATATGGAGTACTTTTCCAAAGTGGGCAACTGTGCATCAATAGAGCACTGCTGTCATTTACATGGATTTCAGTGTCAAATATAAATGCAAAAGCTTTTGTGCAGGCTAGATAACCAGCCCAGTTCAGAGATTTCTACACAATGCATTTTTAATAGCTTTAGAGTGGGAGGATGTAGTCCGACACAAATGGCTCAAATCTGTAGGAAGTTTTTCAAAAAAGAAAGAACGAAGCAAATGACAGGGCAACTTTTGAACTCGGAAAGGTTCCCAACTACATTTTGTTTTCATAGTGCCTTCATTATCGCCTGTCACTCCAGCCGTGTGTTAAACTCCAGAAAATATTTATTGAAACCACGTGAGGTTAGTCCTCACTCTTTTAGGTAGAGGCTAGAAATTGCTGCCAGTTGACCCAGATCGGTTGCAGTGAACCAAAGCGTCTGACAAACACACAGCAATCTATTGGCTGCACCTTAAGAATAATGACGCCTGCGATGCCAGGTTGACACCAGCAAGGATTGATTGCAGGTAGCAGGTGGAGACGCTTTCACTTGACTGCCTTAAGCTGGGGCAAACACTCATAACTCTGAGAGCTCTCAGGCCAAGAATTAACGCAATAAATCCCAAGCACTCACTGTTACTCAGAATCTTCAAAACATGGAGAAGATTTCTTTATTTGCAATGACAGGTCATCACAGCAAATACAAAACAGCTGAAAAAAGGGTGACATTTTTATGAAGATGCAACAGGAACCAATCTGAGTTTAGCTGATAGTTTTATTCAGGGAAAAGCTGAAGGGCAGGCGATTAACAAGAAGGCTAATAAAACAAAACCTTTTATTGATGGGCAAAAGGGGTGCTTTAATCTTCTTGTGCTTCTCTTTAGGTAATAATTAAACCTGGCTTGAATTAAACCTGGCTCCAGGAGAAACATACGATCTCCAACTGGGATGGAATAGAGGAATATATTCCAAGGTGGTCATTAAACACAATCAGGTTACCAGCAGGCTCGCTGAATGAGTGACAATTGTGGCTGTGTTGGCACTGTCTCAGGCAGTGCTCAACCAGACATCCCCTTCAGGTCCGTCTAACATTACAATAGAACCCTCGGCCATTTGGTAGACAACTCCCTGAGGCTCCGCAGTTTGTTTGTGTTCGTAATATGTTGTGGTATTTGGGTGGAGTCTGTCATTTCTTCTTTGCACAGACAGATCCTCCCTGTGAGCCACCTGCACCTTAGAAATATATTGCCAGCTGAGAGTTATTGTACCAGCGTCATTGCTCTATGTGTGTGATAGAATTATTAGTGGGGTTATGTTCATCATTGTTACATGGGCAGTAACCTGGTAAGACATTTGGCATGTCTGCTGTAAAACCTGTCAGATTACCACCCAGGTCGTGAAGACAAAAGTGGCTCCTTATATTTCATAATTTATTTTCTCTTTCTTTTTCAGCTACTCCCTAGATTTATTTATTTATTGAGAGGCAGTGTGGAATAGGCCCTTCTGGCCCTTTAACCCATGCTGACAGAGCAGTATTCCAATTTAATCCTAGCCTAATCACACAACACTTTACAATCACCAATTAACCTACCAGCCAGTATGTCTTTGAACTGTAGGAGGAAACCCACAGAGAGAACATACAAACTCCTTGCAGGCAGTGGGGGGAATTGAACCCTGATCAGCTGTACTATAAAGTGTTGTGCTAACCATTAGGCTACCTTGCCTCCCAAGCTGACAACTTTCTAAGGTTGACCAGGTGAGGCAGGACAGTTTTCATCTCACGTGACCTGTGAAAGCTGCTTAAATAAGATGAACTAAATATTCGAAGATCAAATTACGTACATTTATTGTCAAAATAATACCGTTGGTGGCCATTTTATTAAGTGCCTCCAGAGCCTAATTAAATAGCCATTGAGAGTATATTTGTGGTCTTCTACTGCTGTAGTCCATCCACATCAAAGTTCGATGTGTTGTGCCTTCAGGGATGCACTTCTGCACTCCACTGTTGTTAGTGTGTGGTTATTTGAGTTATTATCACCATTGTGTCAGCTTGAACCAGTCTGGTCATTCTCCTCTGACCTCTCCCGTTAACAAGCTGTTTTCACCCACAGAACTGCCACTCACTGAATGTTATTTATTTTTCGCATCATTCCCAGTTAATCTAGAGGCTGTATGAAAACACCAGGAGATCAGCAGTTGCTGAAATACTCAAACCACCCCATCTGGAACCAACAGTCATTCAACTGTCAAAGTCACTTAGATCACATTTCTTCCCCATTCTGATGTTTGGTCTGAACAGTAAATGAACCTCTGGACTATGTCTGCATACTATTTTATGCCTTGAGTTACTACCATATGATTGGCTGATAAGATATTTGCATTAACAAGCAGATGTCCTTAATAAAGTAGCCAAGTGTAGGTTTGGGGTAAGAGGAGAGAGACTTAAAAGAGGCTACTTTTCACACAGGGAATTTTCTGCATATGGAGTGCACTATCTGGTGAAATGGTTGAGACAGGTATATACAGGGTGTGGAACGAGCTGCCGGCAGAAATGGGAGATGCATATTTGATTTAAACTTTTAATAGATGTTCAGATAAGTACCTGGTTGAGAAGAGGTATAGAGGTCTATGGTCTAGGTGCAGATCGATAGGACTAGGCAGAATAAAAGTTCCGCCTGCACTAAATAGGCCAAAAAGCCTGATTGTGTGCAGTAGTGTGCTATGACACTAAGTATTTGAAATATACTTGGACAGGTACATGAATAGTAACACACACAAAATGCTGGAGAAACTCAATAGGCCAGGCAGCATCTAAGTAGAAGAATTAATGGTTGGTGTTTTAAGGCAAGGGTGACCCTTTGTCAAGAAAGGACTTGGCCTGAAATGATGACTCTTTATTCCTTTCCATAGATGCTGCCTGACCTGCTGAGTTCCTCCAGCATTATGTGTGCGTGTCTCTGGATTTGCAGCATCTGCAGATCTTTTGTGATTTTACGGTTAATGGATAGAAAAGTCTTAAGGGGGCATGGGACAAAAGAGGGTACGTGGAACTAGTTTAGATGGGAATCTTAGTTGGCATGGACCAGTTGGGCCAAAGGGCCTCTTTGTGTGCTGAATGACTCCATTTCATAACAGCATGCCACTAACTGCAAAGCCTGTCAATGCACTGAAGGGAACATTGGTACTCTTTTCAAAGGAAGCAACAGAGCAACGGCGTGGCATTGATCCGTATATCACTTCACATAAACAAGCTGCTCACTGTCGTTTGTTCTCATTACCCTCTGGGGCCATTGTATTATTGGAGAAACAAGAAGCTTTATATGCTTGGAATCTGGATCAACAAACAATCTCCTGGATGAACTCAGCAGGTTGAGTAGCATCCGTGGGTTGGGGAGAGTGGTATGGGAAAGGAATTATTGATACTTCAGGGTCAAATCCTATCACGTATGAAGTGCCAATAGTGTATAATGTTTACTTTTGACTTGTGTTATAAATGCACCTTATTCTTTAACTTACTTGTGGTAATATTACCTTGTGTGGTGTGTATGATCTATCTGTACTGTGTTGTGTACCTTGGTCTGGAGGAACATTGTTTTGTTTGGCGGTATACGTGTCTACAGTTGAATGACAAGAAACTTGATCTTTAACTTGAAGCCCTGCGTGAGGACAAAGAGTGGAGAAGGAAGCCATCATCATTACGTGTCGTGTACAAAGACAGAGATGATCACAATCTTTGAACATGATTGTTCTTGGCAAATATTTCTGCAGAAGGGGTATGCCATTGCTGCTCCTGGGTAGTATCCTTACAAGACAGGTGACCTCAGTCATTATCAATATTCTTGGCAAATGCCTGATTAGCGTCAGTGGCCACATAACCAGGACTTTTGAAATGCACCAGCTGCTTATACGCCCATCCACCTCCTGCTCCCATGGGTTCATGCCACCCTGATTGGGGGGGAGGGGTGGGGACCGTGGCAGAGCTAAGTAGTGCTACACCTTACCTAAAGGTGACCTGCAGGCTAGTGGAAGGAAGGAGCGCATCATCACTCCTTTGGTTGAGATGCATTTCCTCCCTGCCACCAGTGGAAAAAGAAGTGGTCAGACTAAAGAGAAGGGGAGAAGGGAATTGGTGAGACAGGTGCCCCAAGGTGACTGGTGGATCAAGAGAAGGGGATGAAGGATGATGAACAGATCAGACTAGGTAGGGGAGGGAGAGGCGTAGTGGTGTTATTGTCAGCAATCATAACCTGATAACCAGACTAAAATCAGGATTTTTTTTCACCTGCGTGAAAGGAAAGGCATAAGACCCTCCCTCTACAATCATAATGTCATTTAACTTTCCATATGCTACCTTTAAAACTCAGTGATGGTGCTGATGAGATTGTACTTATGTAATGATATTTTTCTTCAGTTGAAGATTACAAAATAGTATCTGTTGATATTGACAGACGACAGTCATTAGCAAATCATGTACTTGTTGGTCTGTGATCTATAGTGAAAGGTAACTCACAGGGAATGTATCTGTGAATTCTTACATTTATGTCTGTTGGGTGGAGCTCCCACTGATAGCCCTGAGCATTATATCCAAAGCTGGGTTTGACTTGGCAATTATGCACACATCTCTTTGATATCACTCTGCTCCAGTGCATAGGAGGACCACCAGGTGTTAGCATTATGATCGACGTATGGGTTATTAGCTGTTCACAAGAGTGAGAGCTCCACTGAGTTCCATATTCTGAAGGAGTCGTTGAACCAATGCTCATTCTATCCCACTCACATTGGCCCAACTTATGCAACAACACACTCATGTTTACCAGAGGACCTGCTGCTGTTTTCCACATCAGTAACAGGATCTTCAAGATTTCTAATTTCCCAACTCACGTCTGCTGTCAACTCTGTACAACTCAATCCTGGGTTCCTTGTGGAATCAAGCATGGGAGTGTGAAGATGCAGAAATCCTAATTAATTGGGAGCAGCACACAAAAAAATGGTGGAACTCAGCTGGTCAGGCAACATATATGGAAGGGAATAAACAGTTGAGACACTGATACTTGTGTCCTGATAAAGAGCCTTGGCCCAAGACACCAACTGTTTATTCCATCCCATAGATGCTGCCTGACTTGCTCTGTTCCTCCAACATTATGTGTGTCGGTTCAGATTTGCAAAATAGGACAAATTGTGCAAATTATCAATGAATAATGCTTAGAACATGAGTTGTAGAGTCCTTTAAGGTGAGCCTGTAAATTGCAAAATCAGTTCAGTCTTGAGGTGAGTGAAGTTACTCACACCAGGGGAGGAGCCTGTTGGTTGAAGGATAATTACTGTCCCCAAACCTAGTGGGCTGGGACCTGAGACTCCTGTGCATCCTGCCCAATGGTAGTAGAAAGAGAAACGATTTCAAATCCAGAACCCTTCATCAGACACGAGGAAATCTGCAAATGCTGGAAATTTAAACAACAACACACACAAAATGCTGGTAGAACACACCAGGCTAGGCAGCATCTATAGCAAGAAGCGCTGTCGACGTTTCGGGCCAAGACCCGAAGTCTCGGTCCGAAACGTCGACGGTGCTTCTTCCTATAGATGCTGCCTAGCCTGCTGTGTTCTACCAGCATTTTGTGTGTGTTGTTGTTCCCTTCATCAGACCCTGTATCTCTTTCCACAGATGCTGCCATGTGGCTGAGTTCTTCAGCATTTTCCTCCTATTTCATATTTGCAGGTTTTAACTTAATTTTATTTGTTCTAAGCAAATTTTGTTTTTTCTGAGTTTGAAAATTGTCAATATCATGATAGAATAAAAAGAGCATTATGGTTAAGGATTTGAAGTCTGTAATAGTGGACAAATATTTCAGATAACCATAAGACATAGGAGCATAAAGAGGCCTTTCAGCCCATCACATGTGCTCTGTAATTTGATCATGGCTGATTTATTTCCCCTCTCAACCCCATTTTCCTGTCATCTCCCTGTAACCTTTGTCACCCTTTCTAATCAAGAAACTATCAACCTCTGCTTTAAATATACCCATTGTCGTGGCCTCAACAGCCATCTGTGGCAATGAATTCCACAGATTCGCATCCTCTGGCTAATTAATTTTCAACTCATCTCAGTTCAAAAGTGATGTCCTTCTTTTCTGATGCCCTGGACTTTCCCACTGCTAGAAAATTCCTCCTCACGTCCACTCCATTGAGGCCTTTGAATAATCAGTAGCTCATGCTTAGATGGAATTTCTCTCTCATCAGTTCAACAAAGCTGCAAACTTGTTTATCTTAAGGATATTATCACACATAGGAATGGAATAAACAATTTGTTCACAATTAGCATATCATTTCTAGCATAATTTATTTTAAGACATTGAGGACAATTAATGATTGAAATGGACAGCAAGTTAATGAGCATCAAACAAAAGGAAAATGCGTTAATGTTGAGTCTGACCTTTTAACCATAAATGATTCGAAGGCTTTGCTTCATTTGTATTGATGGACCTTTAACCCTTAAGATGCATAAAGGAGGGATTTCTTTTGTTAAAACAGGTAAGTGAGCATGCATGATTACCCACTTATATAATCATCTCTTTACACAGCCTTGGATTCAGCATCATTTCAGATCCCTTGAGACCATGGAAGGTTTTCCTTCCATTTCCTTCCACTGAACCAAATGAACTGCCTGCCTTCTAACATGTTTTACTTTCTGTGATCTGTTCAGAGGATGCTAAGCACTTAGTGAAAACCCATGGAGTAAGACCATAAGACAAAGGAGCACTATTAGACCATTCAGCCCATCAAGTCTGTTCCACCTTTCCATCATGGCTGATTTATTAACCCCTTCAACCTCATTCTCCGGCCTTCTCCCTGTAACCTTTAATATCATGCCCCTACTAATCAAGAGCCTGTCAAACACCACCTTGAAATTGCCCAGTGAGGCACTCCCACCTATGGCAATGCATTCCACAGATTGACCACCCTCTTGCTAAAGAAATACCTCCTCATCCCTGTTCGAAAGGGAAATCCTTGCATTCTAAGGCTGTGCCCTCTGCTCCTATATTCTCGCATTATAAGAAATATTTTCTCCATATCCACTCCATTGAGGCCTTTCGATATTCGATAGGTTCCAATGAGATGCCCCTTAATTCTTATAAACTCCAGCAAGTACAGGCCTAGAGGCATCAGGCACTCCTCATGTTAACCCTTTCAATCCTAGGATCATTCTGTGAACTCTAATACCAGCACATACTTTCTTAGATAAGGGGCCCAAAGCTGCTCGCCATATTCTAAGTAAGTACTATCTCACCAGTGACTTAAGCATTGATCCATCAGAGTGAAAATTACCCACACTCTCTCTTTACCATATACCACTGCAAAATTAACAGGGGCTCGCATCCCATGAACGACACCATCTGAAAATGTTGAATATAGGTACATCTATACAGCAGATTATTAATGTAATTATCTAATCAGCCAATCATGTGACAGTAACCCAATGCATAAAAGCATGCAGACTTAGTCAAGACGTTCGGCTGCTATTCGGACCAAATATCAGAATGGGGAAGAAATGTGATCTCAGTGACTTTGACTGTGGAATGATTGTTGGTGCCAGATGGGGTGATTTGAGTATCTCAGAAACTGCTTACTCCTGGGATTTTCATACACAAGAGTCTCTAGAGCAAATGGTGCAGAAAAAATATCTCATCGTCCAGAAAGTGCCATTGGATGGTGAGTGATAGGAGGGGATGGGTGGGGACTGAAGAGTCAGAAAGCGAGTACATAATGAGTAAAGTGGAGGAGAGGGCAACATGTTACTGATGGTGGGATTCTACTGGAGGTGGCAGAAATTGCAAAGAGTGGGAAGGCTGGGGAGCTGGAGAACTCTATTTGGGTCCTGTCCCAGTGTAGAGTGGAAACTGCATTTTAAGAAGACTGCACCAGAGTGACAAGGAAAATGCAGATGAAGGAAGGTCCCAAATCATCATAATTCATCCATTCTGAAAATTAACTCCTTCATTAAATAATTTAATTGCCCTAGAGGATTTTGGTTCCAGTAATTTACTGCGGAGTCCATTCCAAATGTTAATCAGACTTATCCTGCAAATGGTTTTGAGTTAAGACCATAGAATATAGTACAGTTCAGCACAGGAACTGGTCCTTTGGTCCACAATGTTGTGGCAAACCAAATGAATTAATAATCATACTAATCCTTTAAGTCTACACAATGTTCATACATTTCCATTTTCCTCAAATTCATCGGCCTATCTAAAAGGTGCTAATATATCTGTCTCTCCCGTCAATCCTAGCAAAGCATTCCATGCATTTACCAACCTGTGTGCTTTTTTTAAAAAGCAAACTACCACTGACATCCTCCCCAGAAGTTCCATTAATCACCTTAAAATTATGCCTCTCGTATTAGCCATTTCCACCCTGGGAGAAAGGCGCTAGCTGTTCGCACTATCCTTGTCTCTTATTATCTAATACACCTGTGACAAGTCAGCTGTCATCCTCCTTCACTCCAAAGCTGAAAACCTCTAGTTTGTGGAATCTCTTCTCATAAGATTTGCTCTCTAATCCAAGCTGCACCCTGGTTAATGTCCTCTGCACCCTCTCTAAGGTGTGACATTTTTGCCTATAATGAGACGACCAGAACTAAAAACAATACTCAAAATGTGGTCTAACCAGGTTTTTATAGAGCTGCAACATTCTTGAAATCTGTCCCCTGACTAATAAAGGCCAACAAACCATACCGTGCCTTTACCACCCTATCAACTTGTGTGACAACTTTAAGGGATCTGTGGATGAGATAGGAAGATACTGCTTGACTTGCTGAATTCCTCCAGCAGATTGTTTGTTGCTCCGGATTCCAGCATCTGCAGTCTCATTGTCTGACATGGGTTACATCTTGTTACCGTAATACTATCGTATCAAATTTTTTTTTATCACTGTTGAGTCAAATGCCAGTTACTCCTTATCTTACAACACCGTGGGAGTATCTCAATGAAGAGAAAGCTTACTTCTAATACTAGCAACACACACAAAATGCTGGTGGAACGCAGCAGGCCAGGCAGCATCTATAGGGAGAAACACTGTTGACGTTTGGGACTGCGACCCCTCGTCAGGACTAACTGAAAGGAAAGATAGTAAGAGCTCTTACTGTCTTTTCTTTCAGTTAGTCCTGACGAAGGGTCTCAGCCCGAAACATCGACAGTGTTTCTCCCTGTAGATGCTGCCTGGCCTGCTGCGTTCCACCAGCAGTTTGTGTGTGTTGCTTGAATTTCCAGCATCTGCAGATTTCCTCATGTTTGCATTTTTAATACTTGCTTTCACTGTCTCACTTGGATTTCAAAAATAAGGAATGTTTTTTATAAATCCTCCAACTGACTAGACAGGGAACTTGCTTAGCCAGCTTTCAATGGCATAGCGATTCACTTATCTAATGGAAGAAGAAACACCGTGACAATGAAAATCCCATTATCTATGGTATTAACCAATTTTACATTGCCAGTAGCTTGTCCTGGTCCAACCACGTTGCTGTCAGGTCCAAGAAATCTCACCCTTTACTTCCTCAGTAGGCTAAAGAGATCCAGTATATTCCAATTAAGTTTAATAATTTTTTATCAATGTACCATAGAAATCACTCTGTCTGAATGCACAGTGACCTCATATAGCAAGTGCTCTACAGGTAACTGCAAGAAACTGCACAGAGTTGTGGACAGATCTCAGCAGCCAGCCTCCCCTCCATGGACTCTATGCTACTGATCTACAGCAGAATAACATACACAAGATGTTGGAGGAACTCAGCTGGTCAGGCAGCATCTATGGAGAGACAATAGACAGTAGGGGCAGGAGTAGGCCATTTGGCCCTCCTAGCCAGCACCGCCATTCACTGTGATCATGGCTAATCATACACAATCAGTACCCCGTTCCTGCCCTCTCCCCATATCCCTTGACCCCGCATTCTATAAGAGCTCTATCTAACTCTCTCTTGAATGCATCCAGAGACTTGGCCTCCACTGCCTTCTGGGGCAGAGCATTCCACATATCCACCACTCTCTGGGTGAAAAAGTTTTACCGCATCTCTGTTCTAAACGGCCTACCCTTATTCTTAAACTGTGGCCTCTAGTTCTGGACTCACCCATCAGCGGGAACGTCTTCCTCCCTCCAGTGTGTCCAATCCCTTAATAATCTTATATGCCTCAATCAGATCCCCCCTCATCCTTCTAAATTCCAGTGTATACAAGCCCAGTCACTCCAATCTTTCAACATATGACAGTCCCGCCATTCCGGGAATTAACCTTGTGAACCTATGCTGCACTCCCTCAATAGCAAGAATGTCCTTCCTCAAATTTGGAGACCAAAACTGCACACAATACTCCAGGTGGGTTCTCACCAGGGCCCTGTATAGCTGCAGAAGGACCTCTTTACTCCTATACTCAATTCCTCTTGTTATAAAAGCCAGCATGCCATTAGCTTTCTTCACTGCCTGCTGTACCTGCATGCTTGCTTTCATTGACTGATGTACAAGAACACCCAGATCTCATTATACTTCCCCTTTTCCTAACTTGACTCCATTTAGATAGTAATCTGCCTTCCTGTTCTTGCCATCAAAGTGGATAACCTCACATTTATCCACATTAAACTGCATCTGCCTGTCCAAGTCACCCTGCATTCTCATAACATCCTCCTGACATTTCACACTGTCACCCAGCTTTGTGTCATCAGCAAATTTGCTAATGTTACTTTTAATCCCTTCATCTAATAAAGAGAGGAATAAAGAGTCAAAGTTTCAGACCAAGGCCCTTCATCAGGACCTTACAGAGTTCTGTGAGATCAGTAGAGAGTAAAGTGGGACTACAGTAGTGTAGCAGTTTGCACAAAGCTATTACAGTTCAAGCCATCAGTGTTTGGAGTTCAACTCTGAGGCTGTCAGTAAGAAGTTTGTAGATCTTCTATTTGAGCACGTGGGTTTCTTCCAAGTGTTCCAGTTTCCTATGAAAATAATTGCAGATCTACAATGCAGAAGATATTTGGCTGCTTCTGTCTGTATTGATTAAGAAAGCTGCACAAAACTATCTTCCAACATTCAGTCCATATTATTACTATAGATAGAACAGAGTAATAGCCCAAACACTGATCCCTGAGGAGCCCAACTGTCTATGCTCTTCCACTCCAGAAGCAATCATTTGCTGTGAGAGGAGTACGTGAGTGATAGACAGATAGAGTGGGTGGAGGAGTTTCTTTTGTTTCCTTGTTGGGGATATGTGCCTTAAGGAGATATATATGTTGTAAATCATGTGGAATTATGTAAATGTTAGCCATTGATGGATTACTGCCATAATATTTATCGGAGTATCCATAGATACATGCACTCACTGACTGTCTTACTCTATTTCAGAAAACTCTGTCTCAGTCTTTTAGCTTTCAGGTATTTCGAACTGAACGTTTCCTATAGAGGAGTATTCTAGGAGCAGAGGGCACTGACTCAGAATAGAAGGATGTCCCTTTAGAACACAGTTGGGGAGTAATTTCTCTAGGCCCAGAGGGTGGTGAATATGTGGAGTTAATTGTCTGTGGAGGCAAATTCATTGTATATATTTAAAGCAGACATTGATTAGTAAGGGTGTCAAAGATTATGGGGAGGAAGGCAAGAGAATGGGGTTTAGAGGGATCATAAATAAGCCATGATAGAATGGGGAGCAGATTCACTGGGCTGAATGGCCAAATTCTGCACCTATGTTTTATGGTCTTTGGATTAAATATATCTTCCAGATTGTTGAGATCTTTAAACATGACACCTTTTGTCTTGTGTGGTAAAAGATGATTTATCAACATGCCATATGCTTACAACATAATATACATAACAAACAGTAACAGCAATGAGCCGGTCAGACCCTCTATCCTACCCTGCCAATTCTGTAAGATCAGAGCTGATCTAATCAACAGCACTTTCTTGGTCCTCTCCCAATTCCTGTATACTCCATTGTCGATTTATTTTCTTCCCCTCTCCACTCTGAACATACTCAATGACTTCACACGTACAATTCTGCGGCACCGTACCATAGTGGTCAGTGTAATGCCTTTACGGCATCAGCAACATGGGCTCAATTCCCGTCGCTGTCTGTAAGGAAGTTTCCCTCCTGACCACAGGGTTTCCTCTGGGTTCTCTAGTTTCCGCCCATGTTCCAAAGGTTAATAGCTCACATGGTTACAGCTGGGTGACATGGGCTCACTGGTGCCAGAAAGGCCTGTTATGACACTGTATCTCTGAATTAAAATTAAATTAAATTCTCTAAGATAGTGAAATCCAAGGATCCATTAGTCATTCAGAGGACAACTTCCTCCTTGTCCCTGTCTGAAATGGGCAATTCCTTCCTCTGAATATATAGGCCTCCCTCTTGATTGCCCTGGCAGGGAAAAACTCCTCTAAACATCCTTCCCATCAACCCAAAATAATATTCAGATGCCAGGGCTATCTTTCCATGAGCCTTCTTAATTGCTTTCAATTCCTGTGCAAACTCCACATAGTAGGGTGCCCATGTCTCCATTGATCCAGAAGATTTTGCAATTTTACTCTACTTAAATGACAATTTGCATTTTCATTCTTCTTTCAGAAGTGGATGACCTTGTATTTTTCCACATTGTATTCCATCTACCAACTCTGCCCACTCATTTAACCTGCTTATATCCTATTTTATGTCCTCCCCACAACTTGCTAACCCTACGAACTGCTGCGTAGTTGTTCTTGCAGAAACATGGCTCCAGGGCAACATTCCAAGGACTTGTGCTAGTATTATATTTTTTATGACCACATGTGCTATTGTAACTATACGTGCTGCGTCTTGTGAGTATGCACTGTGTTTTGAACCTTGGCCACAGAGGCATGTTGTTTCATTCACCTGTATACATAAATATTTTTCAATGATGATTAAACTTGAAACTATTACCTTAGCAGCAACAAATAGACACTATAAATTAGTCAAGGGCCCCACAGTGATCCTTATGTCACCCATTGTCCAACTGACCAAAAAATGACCTATTTATTTCCTCTTTTCACTGTTTGTTGGTTAATCGCTCACTCTCCTGTCAATCCCAAAATGTTACTCCCAACCCTATGAGCTATTATGTGCCATCTTTTGAAATGTTACTGATTCATTCTCTGCTAACGAATATTTCTTTCTTAGATATCATCTTTTTCTGAGGTCCCACAATATCACTTTTTCCCTAAACCCCCAGGATACGGTTCACTTTAAATCGTCACCTTCATCATGTGCCATGTTATATGACATGGGCGATCATGGTCCATCCATGAACATGATTGTTCTTGGCAAATTTTTCTACAGAAGTGGTTTGCCATTGCCTTCTTCTGGGCAGTGTCTTTACAAGACAGGTGACTCCAGCCATTATCATTACTCTTTAGAGACTGTCTGCCTGGTTATGTGTGGTCACATAACCAGGACTTGTGATATGCTCCAGCAGCTCATACAACTATCCACTGCCTGTTCCCATGGCTTCACATGAACCTGATCGAGGGGCTAAGCAAGTGCTACACCTTGCCCAAGGGTGGTCTGCAGGCTAGTGGAGGGATGGAGAACATTACGGCTCCTTTGGTAGAGACGTATCTCCACCCCATCACCCCTCAGTTTAAATAATGTCAAACACGAGGAAATCTGCAGATGCTGGAAATTCAAGCAACACACACAAAACGCTGGTGGAACGCAGCAGGCCAGGCAGCAATGTCGACGTTTTGGGCCGAGACCCTTCGTCAGGACTAACTGAAAGGAAAGATAGTAAGAGATTTCAAAGTAGGAGGGGGAGGGGAAAATACGAAATGATAGGAGAAGACTGGAGGGGGTGGGATGAAGCTAAGAGTTGGAAAGGTGATTGGCGAAAGGGATACTGAGCTGGAGAAGGGAAAGGATCATGGGATGGGAGGCCAAGGGAGAAAGAAAGGGGGCGGGGAGCACCAGAGGGAGATGGAGAACAGGCAGTGATAGGCAGAGAGAGAGAAAAAAACAACTAAATATGTCAGGGATGAGGTAAGAAGGGGAGGAGGGGCATTAACGGAAGTTAGAGAAGTCAATGTTCATGCCATCAGGTTGGAGGCTACCCAGCCGGTATATAAGGTGTTGTTCCTCCAACCTGAGTGTGGTTTCATCTTGACAGTAGAGGAGGCCATGGATAGACATATCAGAATGGGAATGGGATGTGGAATTAAATGTGTGGCCACTGGGAGTGCCTGCTTTCTCTGGCAGACCAAGCGTAGGTGTTCAGTGAAATGGTCTCCCAGTCTGTGTTGGATCTCGCCAATATATAAAAGGCCACACCGGGAGCACTGGACGCAGTATACCACACTAGCTGACTCACAGGTGAAGTGTTACCTCACCTGGAAGGACAGTCTGGGGCCCTGAATGGTGGTGAGAGAGGAACTGTAAGGGCAGGTGTAGCACTTGTTCAGTTTACAAGGATAAGTGCCAGGAGGGAGATCGGTGGGAAGGGATAGAGGGGACGAGTGGACAAGGGAGTCGCGTAGGGAGCGATCCCTGCGGAAAGCAGAAAGGGGGGTGGAGGGAAAGATGTGCTTGGTAGTGGGATCCCGTTGGAGGTGGCGGAAGTTACGCCATAATATATATATAAATAATATGGTTATTCACTTTATGTAGCAGGCGAATATTTCTTCAGCTCAGTTGCTTGTGGCTTGGCTGCCTTCGAGTAACAAACATCTCTCATCACTAGGGCTTGCTATGCTAGGCGTTCTGGTCTATGCACATTAAATAAACAAGACTCCATCTGACTTGTCAAAGGAAATCACCATACAAAAATGATACATTTTACTTGGTCTTAAAACTTCAAGGTAAACTTACCTTCCTTGTGGAAAACATAATATCCTCATTAGCTAAGAGAGGTTTACTTACAGGATAGCACCTTTAGAACTACACATTGAGATTTTAGACATTATAGACCAAATGTCGATGATATTAAGAAGATAGGAAATGGCTATGGGTAGAACTGCATAACACTAAGGGTCAGAAAACGCTGATGGGAGTTGTGTACAGGCCACCTAACAGTAGTAATGAGGTTGGGGATGGCATTAAACAGGAAATTAGAAATGCGTGCAAAAAAGGGAACAGCAGTTATAATGGGTGACTTCAATCTACATATAGATTGGGTGAACCAAATTGGTAAGGGTGCTAAGGAAGAGGATTTCTTGGAATGTATGTGGGATGGTTTTCTGAACCAACATGTCGAGGAACCAACTAGAGAGCAGGCCATTCTAGATTGGATATTGAGCAATGAGGAAGGGTTAGTTAGCAATCTTGTCGTGCGAGGCCCCTTGGGTAAGAGTGACCATAATAGGGTGGAATTGTTCATTAAGATTCCGGAAGATTATTTATGTCCTCCTTAGGGAAGACAGAACCAAAGTAGTTATTCAATTGGTCTGCCATGTCTTTGTTCCCTATAATCAATTCACCTGTTTCTGACTGTAAAGGACCTACATTTGTCTTGACCAATCTTTTTCTTTTCATGTATCTATAAAAGCTTTTACAGTCAGTTTTTATGTTCCCTGCCAGCTTTCTCTCATCTTTTTTCCCTTTCTTAATGAAGCCCTTTGTCCTCCTCAAAGGTTCTGAACTTAAAGAAGGGTAACTTTGAAGGTATGAGACATGAATTAGATAAGATAGACTGGCAAATGATACTTAAAGGGTTGACGGTGGATATGCAATGGCAAGCATTTAAAGATCGCATGGATGAACTACAACAATTGTTCATCCCAATTTGGCAAAAGAATAAACCAGGGAAGGTAGTGCACCCGTGGCTGACAAGGGAAATTAGGGATAGTATCAAATCCAAAGAAGAAACATATAAACTAGCAAAAAAAATGCGGCACACTTGAGGACTGGGAGAAATTCAGAGACCAGCAGAGGAGGACAAAGGGCTTCATTAAGAAAGGGAAAAAAGATGAGAGAAAGCTGGCAGGGAACATAAAAACTGACTGTAAAAGCTTTTATAGATACATGAAAAGAAAAAGATTGGTCAAGACAAATGTAGGTCCTTTACAGTCAGAAACAGGTGAATTGATTAAAGGGAACAAAGACATGACAGACCAATTGAATAACTACTTTGGTTCTGTCTTCCCTAAGGAGGACATAAATAATCTTCCGGAAATAGTAAGGGACCGAAGGTCTAGTGAGATGGAGGAACTGAGGGAAATACATGTTAGTAGGGAAGTGGTGTTAGGTAAATTGAAGGGATTAAAGGCAGATAAATCCCCAGGGCCAGATGGTCTGCATCCCAGAGTGCTTAAGGAGGTAGCCCAAGAAATAGTGGATGCATTAGTGATAATTTTTCAAAACTCCTTAGATTCTGGATTTGATCCTGGGAGGGACTAGGAGGACTAGGAGGGCCGAGATGGCCTGTTTCCGTGCTGTGATTGTTATATGGTTATATGATTATATGATTGGAGGGTGGCTAATGTAACCCCACTTTTTAAAAAAGGAGGAAGAGAGAAACCGGGGAATTATAGACTGGTTAGTCTGACATTGGTGGTGGGGAAAATGGTAGAGT
Organism: Hypanus sabinus; assembly: GCF_030144855.1. Classification (NCBI taxonomy): domain Eukaryota; kingdom Metazoa; phylum Chordata; class Chondrichthyes; order Myliobatiformes; family Dasyatidae; genus Hypanus; species Hypanus sabinus. The sequence goes on from NC_082714.1 coordinate 152,169,591, forward strand.
TGATTATCAAAGATGTGATAACAGCACATTTGGAAAGAGGTGAAATCATCGGACAAAGTCAGCATGGATTTGTGAAAGGAAAATCATGTCTGACGAATCTTACAGAATTTTTTGAAGATATAACTAGTAAAGTGGATAGGGGAGAGCCAGTGGATGTGGTATATTTAGATTTTCAAAAGGCTTTTGACAAGGTCCCACACAGGAGATTAGTGTGCAAACTTAAAGCACACGGTATGGGGGTATGGTATTGATGTGGATAGAGAATTGGTTGGCAGACAGGAAGCAAAGAGTGGGAGTAAACGGTACCTTTTCAGAATGGCAGGCAGTGACTAGTGGGGTACCGCAAGGCTCAGTGCTGGGACCCCAGTTGTTTACAATATATATTAATGATTTAGACGAGGGAATTAAATGCAGCATCTCCAAGTTTGCGGATGACACGAAGCTGGGTGGCAGTGTTAGCTGTGAGGAGGATGCTAAGAGGATGCAAGGTGACTTGGATAGGTTAGGTGAGTGGGCAAATTCATGGCAGATGCAATTTAATGTGGATAAATGTGAGGTTATCCACTTTGGTTGCAAGAACAGGAAAACAGATTATTATCTGAACGGTGGCCGATTAGGAAAGGGGGAGATGCAACGAGACCTGGGTGTCATTGTACACCAGTCATTGAAAGTGGGCATGCAGGTACAGCAGGTGGTGAAAAAGGCAAATGGTATGTTGGCATTCATAGCAAAAGGATTTGAGTACAGGAGCAGGGAGGTTCTACAGCAGTTGTACAAGGCCTTGGTGAGACCGCACCTAGAGTATTGTGTGCAGTTTTGGTCCCGTAATCTGAGGAAAGACATTCTTTCCATAGAGGGAGTACAAAGAAGGTTCACCAGATTGATTCCTGGGATGGCAGGACTTTCATATGAAGAAAGACTGGATCAACTAAGCTTATGCTCACTGGAATTTAGAAGATTAAGGGGGGGATCTTAATGAAACGTATAAAATTCTAAAGCGATTGGACAGGCTAGATGCAGGAAGATTGTTTCCAATGTTGGGGAAGTCCAGAACGAGGGGTCACAGTTTAAGGATAAAGGGGAAGCCTTTTAGGACCAAGATGAGGAAAAACATCTTCACACAGAGAGTGGTGAATCTGTGGAATTCTCTGCCCCAGGAAATAGTTGAGGCCAGTTCATTGGCTATATTTAAGAGGAAGTTAGATATGGCCCTTGTGGCTAAAGGGATCAGGAGGTATGGAGAGAAAGCAGGTACAGGGTTTTGATTTGGATAATCAGCCATGATCATACTGAATGGTGGTGCAGGCTCAAAGGGCCGAATGGCCTACTCCTGCACCTATTTTATATGGTTCTATGTTTCTATGCTAGGAGAGGAAACAATTTGACCTCTTGTTTGGAATTAGGGTATATAGCAACCATTAGCTTCAGTAATCAATCTTTAGACGTGAACATGGATTATAGATTAGATTCAAAATGCAACCGTTTCCTAGAGCTGTGTATAGCAGTTAGTTGAAAAGCCCAACAATGCCAATTAATATTAATTTTGGGTGACTTGCAGTGTGGGTGTGAAGAAGGAAGTGTGAAAATTATATGTAATTTAAAAGAAGCATTGTAGATGCATTATAAATGTAGAATTGTCCTCTGATGTTTAGCGTATAAAATGGCATGTACTGTTGGGTTGTCAGGCCTCTTCCTCCAAAAGGATCTCAACATGATGCTTGCTGCTCATTTTTGTTGAATAAACCACTTCTGTATCCAACAGCTTCAGTCTCTCCCTGGAGACTTCATTCACTTCACAACACCCTCGCGGCTGCTTCATCATTGATCAAGATCATGACTGATTATACACAGCATCATTTCCCTGCATTGTCCTCACAGCCTTGAACATCAACAAGCTATCCATCCATTTAGAACAACGTCAGTGATTCAGCCTCCACAGTCATTCAGTGTGGAGTTTTCTAAAGATTTACCACACTATGAGTGAAGAAGTTGCTCTTAATTCAGACCTGAGCACCCAGCCTTTATTCTGTGACCATGACCCTGGTCCTGGTCTCATCAGGTAAGAGAAATATCCTCCTAGGATCCAGCTTGTCGAATTTTGTGAGAACTTTGTCAGATTTATATGAGATCTTCCATCATTCTTCTAAACATTGGACACAGCAGGTCAATCTATACTCGAGTTTATTTAAAAGATGAGGGGTTAGGAGGGAGATCCTTTATAAAAGGGGTTTCCAACCTTTTTTATGCTATGTATTACCATTAATTGAGGGGTCCGTGGATCCCAGGTTGGGAGCCCCTGTTTTATAACAACAATTTACTGAAGAAACTCAGCGAGTCGAGCTCCATCTGTGGGAGGAAAGAAACTCCCAACGTTTCAGTTTGAAACCCTGCATCAGGACTGGGAGGGGAGATGGCCAGGGTAAAGAGGAGAAGGGGATGATGAGAAAGGAGTCCAAGGTGACTGGTGGGCTGAGGAGGAGTGTAAGATGACAAGTAAGTAGGAAGTGTGAGCAGTGATGTTGTTGTGGGTGAATGATAAATGGAGACCGACAAAGACAAAACAAAATGGGGAGAGCAAATGGAACCAAGTCTGAAGATGGGGAGGGCAGCTGGAGTGACATAAGCAGGATGTAAGGAGCTACCAATGCCAGACTCTGATATGTAAAGGGAGTGAGAATAGAAACCTCTAGTGAAGAGGTGAATGATATTGGTATTATTTTCACATGTACCGAGATACCGTGGAAGGCTTGTCTTGCATTCCATTTACACGAATCAAATCATTACACAGCATATATGCACATGCAAGTCAACTCTTTCAGTGATTGTGCAGCAAGTTTGAAGTTAATAACTCATCTTCTACCTTAGGCCACGAACTTATCAATCACCCTGATGAGTTATTAACTGATGAATTATTAACTTCAAACTTTCTGCATAATCACTTAAAGAGTTTAACTGTATGTGCATCATCTCCTTCTACCTTAGGCCAGAAACTTATCAATCACATCACTGTAGACACTTCCTGGAGGTCCAAGATCCGTATGCTCCACGACCGCTGGACTAAGTGTGTAAATGTAGGAGGGGACTATGTTGAAAAATAAATGAGCTAGGTTTTCTAAAACCTTGACTCCTTCTACCTTAGGCCACCAAACATATCAGTCACCCCTTGTAAAACAATAGTGCAGGATAAAGTCTAAAAATTACCGAACAGGTAAACCATAAAGTGCAAGATCATAAGAGGTAGATTATGAGGCCAGGAGTCCATCCCTTCAAGAGTCTGATAACAATGGCACAGAAGCTGTCCTTGAGTCTGGTGATACGTGCTTTCAATCTTCTGTATCTTCTGCCTGATGGTAGATGAGAGAAGAGAGAATGTCTGGTGTGGGTGGTCCTCACTTTGTAAACTGATGTTACATGATGTTACATATCTTTCCTTTCGGTTAGTCCTGATGAAGGGTCTCGGCCTGAAACGTCAACAGCGCTTCTCCCTATAGGTGCTGCCTAGCCTGCTGTGTTTTACCAGCATTTTGTGTGTGTTCTTGTTTATATGTTGTACCCTGGTTATAGTAACGTTATGTTCCTGCGAATTGTTTGTAACTTAAACAGCTTACAAGTCATAAAAGTGGCTGCAAATTCAGTTCCTGCATGGTAGAAGATGCCCATCGCCCCATAGCAGTGGGCAAATCCAAAACACTGGTCACTCAAATACTGATTCATATGTACATGAGCCAGTTGTTCGGTAGTTGGGAGGACCAGTAATCATATTACCCCACAAGACCATTTGACAATTAACTTTCATCTGTTTACCAAGTATGGCCTTGCAGGTTTTGAGAGACTTAGTGCAGAAAAGGGTTAAAATGAATACCTTCACAGAAAGATTTCCTGTCATCAAGAATACCATCACAATTTCAAAAAAAAAGCATTTTCATTACCTATCAAAACAAACAAGCTGTTCTTTTTTCCAGAGGTTGTTTTGCAGTAAAGTATTTCCTACATTTTAAGAGGGGTTGAAAGAATTAACTGATGGTTTTCCTTTCTTCTCGCGTGAGATGTAAAGTCAGCTCTTGTGAAACACTCTGGTTATCTATGGCAATCAGACCTATTGGGGAAAAATGGAGCCAGCAAGGCTACTTGGGGCCTCTTAATGTATTTTGGACTGGATGTTCTCCATTATCAGAAGAACACACACTGAAAAGGCTCTCAACACCTCCTTCTGAAACCCAAAGACCCACTTTCACACTGCGTCCTAACAAAGAGTCTAATTAGAATTTACATGAATGCAATTAGTTGAAGTATCTCTAATCGAACCCTCAAAGCACATTTCAAAGCAATTTTACTTGATCACTGAACTAGCACCAGGGGATCTTGTTATGAGTATAGGGTGTGGTAGAATAGTTGTTGTTTTAGTGAATTTGAAATCCAGGGTTGTGGAATGATGGTCTGGAGATACAAGTTCAAATCTCAGCCCAGCAGCATTGGAATTTAATTTCAATTCATTAAAAATATCTGGAATTGAAACCTTGTAATAGTAACCATGAAATTGCAAAATTATTGCAAAATCTGTGATTCACTCGTATCCTTTTAGGGGGAGGAAATCAGGCATTCTTTTTAAGTCTGGATGATGAAGGAGCGGCGACCCACAATGTTGTGCTTAACCCTTTGTTGTCCTCTGAATTAACCCAGCTCAGTACAGTGACAATAAAAGGTGGCAATGAATATTTTTCTTACTGCAATTGCGCATACCCAGTGAAGACCATGATTCTTCTCTCTGGAGCAGAGAAGGTTAAGAGACAATGTCAAAGCCAAAGTTAAGTTTATTGCCCTATGCACAAGGGCATGTGTGCACAGGTACAATGAAAATCTTACTTGCAGCAACATCACAGGCATATAACATCAGATACACAATATTCATAAGAAAAACTGTAATTAATCATAAATTATATACAGTTTCTTGAGCATAATTCAAACAAAAATCAAGTCCATCATAGCATGATGTTATCATAGCGTTGCTATACTGAGATGTGATTGGATTGTGTAGGTTGGTGCAAGAGCCAAATGGTTCAAAGTTCAAAGTTAATATATTATCAAAGTACGTATACTGTATGTCACCTTATGCAACCCTGAGATTCATTTTCTTGTGGGAACACTCAATAAATCTATAGACTAACAACTATAACAGAATCAATGAATGACTGCCCAACTGGAGCATTCAACCAGAGTGCAGAAGGCAACAAAATGGGCAAATACAGAAAGAAAAAGTAATAATAATAAATATATAAAAATAAATATTGAAAACATGAGATGAAGAGTCCTTGGGTACGGGAATATTTCAATGATGGGGCAATTGAGTTACCCCCTTTTGTTCAAGAGCCTGATGGTTGAGAGATAGTAACTGTTCCTGAACTTTATTGTGTGAGTCCTGAGGCTCTTCTGCCTTCTTCCTGGTGGCAGCAGTGAGAAGAAAAAATGATCTGAATGGTGGTGGTCCTTGATGGTGCATGCTGCTTTCCTGTGACAGCACACTGTGTAGATATGCTCAGCCATATCCATTACTTTTTGTAGGATTTTCCATTTAATGTCATTGATGTTTCAACAACAGACAGTGATGCAGCCAATCAACGTACTCTCCACGACACATCTATAGAAGTTTGTCAAAGGCTTTGATGCCATGCTAAGTCTCCACAAACTCCGAAGATAGTATAGTCACTGCCGTGCTTTCTTTGTTATTGCTATATTTCTTCACTATTCTTGGTTGGTGCGGCTGTAATGAAACCCAATTTCCCTCGGCATCAATAAGGTACGCCTGTATGTCTGTCTATTGCACTTGCATGTTGGACCCAGGACAGGTCTTCCAAAGTAATAACACCTAGGAATTTAAAGTTGCTAACCCTCTGCACCTCTGTTTCTCCAATGGGGAATGGCCCAAGGACCTCCGGTTTCCTTCTCCTGAACTTTATAATCAGCTTCTTGGTTTTGTTGACGTTCAGTAAGAGGTTGTTGTTATCACATCACTCAGTCAGATTTTCAATCTCCCTCCTATATGTTGATTTGTGGTCACCATTGATTTGACCAACTATAGTGCTGTCATCAGCAAACTTAAATATGCCATTGGAGTTGCGCTAGCCACACAGTCATAAGTGTGAAGAGAATAGAGCATGGACTAGGCACACAGTACACAGGGAGGTAGCTGTTCTTGAACCTGATGGTTTGGGACTGCAGGGCTCTGTACATCCTGCTCAATGGTAGTTGTGAAAAACAGACAGACATACTTTATTGATCCAAAGGGAAATTGGGTAGCATGGCCCAGAGTGTGGAGATCTTTGATGATGGATGTTGCCTTCCTGAAGAAGCATGCTGATGCAGATGCTACTGATGAAAGAGATGGTCCAGTTGCTCAAGATAATAAGAACTTTGGATAGAGTAATTGGAACCACAATGTGATAGGGCTGCTGCAACACAGCTTCAGGTTCAATCCCAATTGCTGTCTATGTGGAGTTTGCATGTTCTCCATATTATTAGATGGATTTCTTCATGAAGCCCCTGATTCTGTCTGCATCCCAAGATACACACAGTGCTCACTTTGCATTAATACTAAGCTTGTTGTTGTTTTTTTGGTTCAGATTGTGTTCTTTCATACAAAAATTCTGCAAAGTTAATATTTTTCTTGTGAATGCTGTTTTTATAATGCTACTCACCTGTGATGCTGCTGCAAATAAAGCTTGCGCCACATCTGAGCATACCTGTACTTGTACATATGACAATCAATTTGACTTTGACTTCGGTAAGTGAATTGGCCACCAACAATTGTTTTAGATGGAGCTGACTAGAATGAAAGGAGAATAAAACACGGTTCATCTAAATGACTACTTGATAATCAGTACACACTTGATATGTTGAAGAGTTCATTTCTCTGGTGTATGAGTCTATGATCCTAAGAGACTTGGCAAAGCAGCTAAATGGACTACCAGGAAAAATTTTTCTAACCTGAATTGTTCTGTAAGTATGATGGAAGCAGGTGCAATGGGTAAATTCCTAAAAGATTTTGGTGTGTAACTTAAGGGGAAAACATTGCTAGTTGATAGAGAGCATTGATAAGCAATTGCTTATTGAGCTCAATTATGGTGTACTCTTGGTTCATTATATAATTTGTACAATGTTATTTATTTAAGGGGAACAAATAAAAGCAGAACCTACTGGAAATTCTCAGCAGAATAAAAGTTCTTATGAAAGCTTATTGTCTTGAAAGTTTAACTCTGTTCCTCTCTACAAGATAATGCCTGCACTGCTGAGTATTTCCAAAATTTTCTGTTCCTATTTCAGACTTCCAACATCCGCAGTATTTGGCTTCTGACTTAAAAGGAGCATCTTGTTTAATGGATTGCTACATCCTCTTTAAAGAGTTTCAGAATGTTGTTAGAATAATTAATTAATTTATTTATTGAGCTATAGCACAGAATAGGCCCTTCCGGCACTTTGAGACATGTTGCCTCAGCAACTCCCAATTTAACCCTAGACTAATCACGGGACAATTTACAATGATCAATTAAGCAACCAACAGGTACATCTTTGGAATGTGGGACGAAACCAGAGCACCCAGAGGAATCCCACATGGTCACGAGGAGAACATATAAACTTCTTACAGGTAGCAGTGTGATTCAACCCAGTTCACTGGCACTATAAAGTGCTGTGTTCACTACTATGCTACTCTGCTGCCCCATGGTTGCTTGGAGTTCTTTGAAGTTTATTCTATATCACTTTTCTCACAGCAGCCTTAGATCAGATCAATGAACAGTTTACAAATTAACTTCACTTATGGGAATGCCAAACACACGTTACTAGGAGCATCCCGTACAGCTAAATCTTGGAATGATGCTGAGGAGCTACACTGGGTTATACCCATTTTGGATGTTTCCAGGATTACGTCTGTGCACATGGAACACCTGGCTGAATAATCCTTTGTTTTAAAATTTTTGCATTTGGCTTCCAATATCTTGCGTCCTCACTCTTTCCTAGCTCTGCAACTTTCTCCAGTAAGGTAAAACCTCTGTGACCTCTGTGACCTCTGTGCTCCAATGTGACTTCACCATACTTCAGTATTCAGAGTCTGCTTCAATCTGCACAGACTCTGAGTTCTAACTTTCTGACAGATCAGAAGAGTATTCCAGGAGTTAGACTCATTGTTGATGAATCTCCCAGTCAAGATGGGGTGTGACTGGAGGATAACATACAGGTGATGTTCCTTCAAGTGGCTGGGGCCCTTGTCCTTCTAACTGGTATAGGGTTTGAGAGATGGTGAATGAGCATGGGTGAAAATTCAAAGCGCAGTTTTCAGATTTTACTATCTGCAGCCATAGAGGTGAAGTGATAGACCGTGTGTGGTGGTGAAGGGATGCCTGTCTAGGAGGCTGATATGTTCTGGATTGAGTTCAGCTTTGCCAGAGTCGTTGGGGCTGCATCCAGCTAAGTGGAGCGTATGCCATCACATTCCTGAGTATGACCTTCTTTGGGGTATAAAATGATGAGCAACTGGGAAGTTCAAGGTTGTCCTAATAGATTAAGTGGTGGTGTTTTGCAAGGTAGTCAACCACATTTGAGAAACACACTATTCTGCAAACTGTGGGTTTCTCAAAAATGTAGAGAAGACCGTATTGTGAACAGTGAATGCAGCACAGTACAAGAACAAGTGCATTTGAATTGCTGTTTCACCAGAAAGGGCTGTTTAGGCTCTAGGATGGTTGCTAAAGTTAAGATTAAAAAACAAGCAGGTGTTGTATCTTCTTAAAGAGATCTTATTCTGGTTTCTACCCCCTTCCTTTCCAGTCCCGATGAAGGGTCTCAGCCCAAAACATTGACTATTTATTCCTCTCCAAAGGTACCTCCTGATTTGCTGAGTTCCACCAGCATTTTGAGTGTTTTGCTCAGGAATTCCAGCACCTATGGAATCTTTTGTGTTCATATTATATCTCCTGCTGTTGCTCAATGTGAAGGGCAGTAATGGGTGGACATGGAAGAGTATATAATGGAGTCATTAGGAAAACGGTCAATTCGAATTATTGAAAGAGTAGGAAGGGGAAGGTGCGTCTGGTGGTGGAATCTTATTAAAGCAAGTGAAAACTGAGAAAGATTATGTTTTGTTTGCTAAGGCTTCTGAGGTGGAATGCTAAGGACTAGATGAATTCTCCATTTGCTCTATCTAGGAAAAGGGGTGAGAGTAGAGGTGCAGAAAATAGATACGACATGGCTGAGAGTGCCAACAATGATAAATAGGAAATAGGGAAGACAGTCATTTGATCATGCAAAATCTGTTGAAAATAAAATAGAGTTAATATTTCAGGTTGAACACCCTTGATCAAGACTTGCAAGTGAGAGAATGTTTTGGATAGAAGTTACCAACAGGTTGGGGAAAGATTGGTAGGACCAAGGAAATATCTGTTTTGGGTGAGGTCAGGATTCCAATGTTTATGGACAGAGCCAGAAGATAGACTTAAAAATAGTTAATGTTTCAGATCGAAAGCCCTTTGCCAGAACTTGAAAGTAAGTGGACTTTGGAAAAAAATGCATATAATTTATGTTTAATTATGATTGAAGTGTTTGCCTGAAATGTTGCTGCAAGTGAATTTGTCATTGCACGTACACATACATGAACTTATGCATATGACAAAAAACTCAAATTTGACTTTGCCTCTAACTCTGACTATGACTTTGCCAAAGTTAGTTTTAAATCGTAGAAAAGATGCAAAGGGATTTTCAATTCTGCTCTACCTGGAGATGCTAAGATAGGTTCTAACTCATCACTTCCTGCTTTTAGTTTTCAATTGCCCATGTTCTTAAAAAATCTTTATTTATAATATGCCACTCACTATATTGCACCAGGAGCAACACCCTGAACTGAGATCTGATTCTCTATTGCAAGGTTTAGCCCATTCATTATTGATGTTTTTCTCTTAATGTTGCAACAGGGTTTGTGCTGAAGTCTCATTTTATTACCACATACTTTTTTCATTCAATTCTGACTCATTTTGTCTAGTGCCCCAATTGAAATTTTAAACTTTTCCTTTCAATTCAAACCCTTACTCTGATTTTGCGTTGTGTCATTGGAGGTGACAGCTTTTGAAAGAGATTTTAAAATAGGTCACCTTCTTCCAACCCAGATAGAATCTGAGAGTACTGCAGTACAAAGGCAGGCCATTCAACCCATCTAGTGCCTGCTGAACTATTATTCTGCCTAGTTCTATTGCCCTGCACCCAGACCATAGCCCTCCATACCCCTCCCACGCACTTATCCAAATTTCTCTTAAATGTTGAAATCAAACCCACATCTACCACTTCCTCTGGCAGCTCGTTCCACACTCTCACCACCCTCTAAATGAAGAAGCTCTCCCTCATGTTGCCCTTAAACGTTTCACCTTTCACTCTTAACCCATGACCTCGAGTTCCAGCTTTATCCAACCTCAGTGGAAAAGTCCTCCTTGCATTTACCCTATCAAGACCCCTCATAACTTAACTTACAGCTTTCAAATCTCCTAGCATTCTCTTATACTTCAGGGAATAAAATCCTAACCTATTTAACCTTTCCCTATAACTCATGGCCTCAAGTCCTAACAACATTCTTGTAAATTTTCCCTGGAATATCTAAGCTCCCATAGCCATACTTGGTGGAAAAGCATGGGATTCAGAATCAGGTTTAATATCATCACCACAATATGATTGAGTTCAACCTGAAAATTGATAAGGAGAAATTAAGGAGAAAGAAATGTAGCAGTATTTCAGTGGAGTAAAGGAAATTACGGTGGTATGACTGAGGAGTTGGTCAAAGTAATTTGGAAGGAGCTGCTGGGAAAGATGACAGTAGAATAGAAATGGTTTGAGTTTCTGGGAAAAATGAGGAAGGTGCAGGACAGATGTATTCAAAAAATGAAGAAATACTTAAATGGCAAAATAGTACAACCACGGCTGGCAAGGGAAGTCAAAGCTAATGTACAAACAAAAGAGAGGGCATGTAACAAAACAAAAATTAATGGGAAGACAAAAGATTGGAAAGCTTTTAAAAACCTACAGAGAGCAACTAAAACAATGATTAGAAGGGAAAAGATGAAATATGAATGCAAGATAACAAACAATACCAAAGTGGATAGTAAAAGTTTTTTCAAGAACATAAAAAATAAAAGAGAGATGAGAGTAGATATAGGACCTCTAGAAAATGAAGCCAGAGAAGTAATAACGGGGGAGAAGGAGATGGCTGATGATAAATGAGTATTTTGCATCAGTCTTCACCGTGGAAGACACTAGCAGTGTGCCAGATGTTGTAGTGTGTGAAGGAAGTAAAGTGAGTTGAGTTACTATCACAAGGGAGAAGGTGCTCAAAAAGCTGAAAGGCCTAAGGGTACATAAGTCAGCTAGACTAGATGAACTACACACAAGGATTCTAAAAGAGGTAGCGGTAGAGATTGTGGAGGCATCAGTAATGACCTTTCAAAAATCATTGGATTCTGGCATGATGCCTGAGGACTGCAAAATTGCAAATGTCACTCTATTCTTTAAGAAAGGAGGAAGGCAGCAGAAAGGAAATTATAAACCAGTTAACATGACCTCAGAGGTTGGGAAGATTGTTAAGGTTGTGGAGTACTTGGTGACATGGACAGCACAAAGTCAGCATGGTTTCATTAAGAGAAAATCTTACCTGATGATCCTGTTGGAATTCTTTGAGGAGATTACAAGTAGGATAGATAAAGGGGATGTAGTGGATGTTGTATATTTGGACTTGCAGAAGGTCTTTGACAAGGTGCCACAAATGAGACTGTTTAACAAATTAAGAACCCATGGTATGACAGGAAAGTTACTGGCATGGCTAGAGCATTGGCTGAATGGGAGGAAGTAGCCAGTGGGAGTTAAAGTATTCTTGTCTGGTAGGCTGCCAGTGACTAGTGGTGTTTTGTCTGCCAGTGATTAGTGGTGTTTTGCAGGGGTCAGTGTTAGGACTGCTTCTTTTTATGCTGTATATCGATGATTTAGATGATGGAATAGATGCCTTTGTTGCCAAGTTTGTAGATGCTACCAAGATTGGTGAAGGGGCAGGTAGTGTTGAGGAAACAGGTAGGCTGCAGAAGGAGCAAACACGAGGAAATCTGCAGATGCTGGAAATTCAAACAACAAACACAAAACGCTAGTGGGACACAGCAGGTCAGGCAGCATCTATAAGGAGAAGCACTGTCGACGTTTCGGGCCGAGACCCTTTGTCAGGCTGCAGATGGATTAGACAGATTAAGAGAGTGGGCAAGAAAGCGGCAAATGAAATACAATGTTGGAAGATGCATGGTCATGCACTTTGGTAGTAGAAACAAATGGGCAGACTATTTTCTAACTGGGGAGAAAATCCAAAAATCTGAGACGCAAAGGGACTTTAGTGTCCTTGTGTAGAACACCCTAGAGGTTAACTTGCGGGTAGAGTCAATGGTAAGGAAAGCAAATGCAAAGTTAGCACTCATTTCAAGAGGTCTAGAATGCAAAGTGATCCTGAGGCTTTATAATGCTCTGAAGAGGCTTAGGACTGTATATTGTGAACAGTTTTGGGCTCCTCATCTGAGGAAAGAATTGCTGGCCATGGAGAGGGTCTAGAGGATTTTCACAATGATTCCGGGAATGAAAGGGTTATCATATGTGGAATGTTTGATGGCTCTGGGTCTGTACTTGCTGGAATTTAGAAGGATGAGGGGCATCTCATTGAAGCCTTTCAAATGTTGAAAGAACTAGATATGGTAGAAGGGATAGCTTCTTGATTGGACACGGCATCAAAGGTTACAGGGGGAAGGCCAAGGAATGGGGTTAAGGAGGGGAGAAAGGGATCAGTCATGATAGAATGGCTGAGCAGACCTGATGGGCCAAATGGCCTAATTCTGCTCCTATTTCTTATGATCTTATATGCTGTGAAATTTGTTGACTTTGTTTCAGCATTACAATGCAATACATGCAAATAGAGAGAAAAAGAAAACTGAATTACAGAAAGCATAACTGCTTCCAATCATGTTGCCGATTGTGGGTGCTTGTTGGCTCCAAGTTTGCTGCTATACTTCCTGCACTGTAACAATGAGCACACCTGAAAAAAAGATACATTGCTTGTCATAGCAAAAAGAAACAAATTGCTGGATGAACTCAGCAGGTCAAGCGGCTTCTGTGGAAGGAAATGGTCCTTTATCTGGACTGAAAGGCTAGTGGGGAGGTAGCCCCACAGAGAGGTGACGGGAATAGTGGAGAAAGCGATAGCTAGATCCAAGTGAGAAGGGGATACAGATAGAGCAAGGGAAGGATGCATTCAGCAACAGAGGATAGGAGCTGAAAGGTGGTGATACCTGACTAGAAAGGGAGGTGGAGCAGGGAACCAAGTGAGGGAGTTGGATGGGCAGTTGGGAGGAGTAAAGGGAGGGGATCCAGTGGCAGGAGTGTGTGGGCGATGGGAGGGTAGAGGAGAGAAAAGGGTTTGACATAGAAACATAGAAACAATCCCTCCGGCCTAACACATCTATACTGACCTTGTTGCTGATCTACAGAAGTCCCTCCAGAGCACATTAGGTACATACCTTTCAATGCCTTGTCAATTTAAGTGCCCGACTAAAAGCATTTCAAACATGGTAATTGCCAGCACACTCTAGATATTAAACATACTTTATGCAACAAACCTTATCCTTCAGATCCCCTTTAAAACTCATTGCTCTCTCACCTTAAACCTTGTTCCTTCTATTTTTGATAACAAATGTACAATGTATTTTGGGACACCCTGAGGGAGATGTGAAAAGTGATGTCTTAGATATGTGTCTTATTTTGGCATAATGGGCCATCTGAGAAATATGGGATTATATTTCTCCCTTCACCCTCTTCCTAAATAACTCTTTTCCTCTCTTTGTCTGGTGTCTATTTCCCTATTCCCATTGATCCATCTTCTGCACCAGAACTTAGGTTTCTTCTTTATCATACTATCATTTCTTCGCTGCAATACATCTCAGAAATTTTCAGTGAGTCCATGCTAATATTTCTCATTTTCACCTGCTTCCCCTCCCTTTAATCACTTAAAGTATGTTTTCTCCTCCTCACTTGACACAAACCTATCTAACCTGCCCTTAAGTCATAATGTAGCACCTCAATCTACCTCATCCATGCCGAACAAGATGACTTGCCAAGCTAGATGTACTTGACTACATTTGGTTCATCTTCCCCTAAGACTAGTTTCCCAACGTTTATATGTCACGGACCCTTACCTACTGAGGATGTGAACTCCTGTTCTAAGTCTTCTCTGTGAGGGAATTTACTTCCTCCAGTTTAGTATCTTGCATTCAATGGCCTCAAATACAATAAGACCAGAAGGCATTGTAGCATTCTAGGCCATTTGACCTATCAAGTCTGCTGCACTGCTTAATCATGGCAGATTAATTCTGCCTTTCAACTCTATTCTCCTACCTTCTCCCTGTAATCTTTGATGCTCTAACTAATCAAGAATGGATCAGCCTCCACTTTAAATGTACCCAATTATTTGGCACCATCACCGTCTGTCTAAAGAAATTCCTCCTCATCTCTGTCTAAAGGGATGTCCTTCCATTATGAGGCTGTGCTCTCTGGTCCTAGACTCCCCCTCAATAGGAAACATCCTCTGCACATCCACTGTGCCTGGGCCTTTCAATGTTTGATGGCTATGTTCATTTTCAATGGTAACATCAAAGAGAGAGACTATTGCTCTTCTGTCAAAATTCCATTCTGTCAGCAATTTTGTCCCGGAGCTCTATGAAGTTCTGCATTTTAGTTACCCTTCCATTCCCTAAATGGTCACCTTTGTTGTTGCAGTTGGAACTCAGCACACGTTAAAGAACATAGTCTTCCATTCCTAATGGGCACTCATCTTCCCCCTGTCCTGGTAAGTTCCTCTAGATCCTATCTTTTTATTCAAGTTTTCTTTGCCCCAGCAATTTCAATAAGAGATTGTATCTGGGCACAGGATTGAGAAGGGTGAAACGTCAGTGAATATGAGAGTTAAGTGGAAACCAAGATTAATATTTGGTTGAGACAAACTGTTACATCACAATATTGACAGGAAAACCTACAATCATGTTCCCTGGTTTCCTTGGCAATAAGTACAAACCAATTGGCCACGTGCCAAGTGGTTAAGGTGTTCGTCTAGTGATCTGAAGGTCGCTAGTTCGAGCCTTGGCTGAGGCTGTGTGTGTGTCCTTGAGCAAGGCACTTAACCACACATTGATTTGCGACAACACCGGTGCCAAGCTGTATGGGTCCTAATGCCCTTTCCCTGGACAAAAATCGGTGGCGTGGAGAGAGGATACTTGCAGCTTGGGCAACTGCCGGTCTCCTATATAAAAAAAAACCTTGCCCAGGCTTGTGCCCTGGAAACTTTCCAAGGCACAAATCCATGGTCTATCAAGACTAACGGAGGCCTACACCAACACATACAAAATGCTGGAGGATCTTAGTAGGTCAGGCAGCAGGTATGGCAGGGGTTCCCAAACAAGGGTCCGCAGACTACTTGCTTAATGGTATTGGCATATGGCATAAAAACACCTGAACACCTGATTTATGGAAAGGAATAAACAGTTGACTTTTCCGACTGAGACCACTCATCAGGACTATTTTCCTCCCTGTGTTTGGAGCTATCACAGTTTAGTCAGAATCTTCTGCCTTTAAATCATATTTTCCTTTGACATTCATGAGTGCAGCTCTAGTCATCCAATCTTCCCTGATCCTTAACACAACTTTCATGCCATCTTCATTGTTCAGGTGCTCAGGGTAGTCTGTTTTATATGTTTTATTTCTTGAAGAAGCTTTGCCTTGTTATTGTTTGTGAAACAGCTTCCTCACAAATCAGTTGGACTGTTTACTAACTTAGCACCAATAACAGAAATTCACTGGCTGCAAAGTGCTTTAAGGCTTCCTGAATACATAAGAGATAGTCTATATTTACTGTAGTTCCTCACTGTGGTGATTCCAACCACACTTGTATAATCCTAATACTCTCACCTTTGGTCTTTATTTCTCTATAGAATTTTTGGAGATTCTAGGCATCTCAAAGATACCGTTATCCATGATTTCCGTAGAGCAGCATGGTGTTGCATAACTCCAGTGACTCTGTTTTGATCCTGAGCTTATGCTCTTCTTCGATGACTGATTGAGTTAGAGTCAAAGGACACCATAGTACTGAAACAGGCACTTCAGCCCATCTAGTTCATGCCAAACTATTAATCTACCAAGCCCCATCGAAATGCACCCAGATCATGGCCTTCCATACCCCTCCCATCCATGTCATAATCATCATTATGTGCCATGTTGTATGACGTGGGCAATCAGGGTCCAATGACCATGACTGTTCTTGGCAAATTTTTCTACAGAAGTTCTTTACTATTGCTCTCTTCTGAGCAGTGTTTTACAACATGGGTGACCTCAGCCATTATCAATACTCTTCAGAGACTGTCTGCCTGGAGCCTGTGGTTGCATAACCAGGACTTGTGATATGCACCAGCTATTCATAAAGCCATCTATCACCTGCTCCCATGGCTTCACATGACCCTTATCGTGTTGGGGGGGGGGGGGGGTGCGCGGAGGAGAGGCTAAGCAGATGCTACACCTTGCCTAAGGGTGGCCTGCAGGGTAGCAGAGGGAAGAAGTGCCTTACCTCTCCTTTGGTAAAGACTTATCCCACCCATCCATGTACCTATCCAAATTTCTCTTAAATGTTGAAATTGAACCCATATCCATCACTTCCACTGACAGCTCATTTTCACACACACATCTTCTTCTGAGTGAAGAAGTTACCCCTTATATTCCCTTTAAACATTTCACCTTTCACCCTTAACCCATGACCTCTAGTTGTAGTCTCACCCAATCTCAATGGAAAAAGCCTGCTTGCATATACCCTGTCTATACCCCTCATTATTTTATATACTGTAACTCTGTCAAACTTCCCTTCATTCTTCTATGCTCTAGTTTCTGTTTTCCTCCTGCATTCCAAATAGAGCCACTATAAATTTCTCAAGTGTAGGTGGATGGTTGTATGATCAAGGGAGTTTGATGGACATGTGAGAGAGAATTAACTGAGATTAATGAGATTGCTCCAGGGACATGCAGCAACTCTACTGGCCAAATGACCTCTATTCATGCACCTGAACTGATCAGATAGTTTCTGCCTCTGGCCTCTTAAGTCCAAGGGATTCCCACGGAAACCACTGACCCCCAGCATATGTGGGTCAAAGCTGACCTGAGACTCAGGAAGGCTGGAATTTATAGGATTCCCTGTGAATCTGGAGTGGCCTATATCGGCCAGACAGGATGCACGGTGGAAACCTGCACTAAGGCTCACAGGAGGTGTATCTGTTTGGGTTACCCTGAGAATTTGGCGGTAGCAGAACACTGCAATCGCAATGGCCATAGGGTTGACCTTAACGGCACAAAGTTACTGTGCCACATCATTAGCTTTTGGGACCGCCTGGTGAAGGAAGCCATTGAAAGAATGTTAACAAAGACAAAGGTCTTGCTGTAAGTAAGAACTGTAATTTGAATGTAAACAAGGTGGGGCAGCAGAAACTTGATTGGTTGAGGACTAACCAATCAGGAGGGATGGAAAACAGGGGTGTATATGTCACTGAAAAAAATGTACTTATGCATCATCCTTGATGAATATTGTGGAGTTTGTTATCAAAACACTGGTTAAAATCAATACTGTAACCCGGCTGGAAGCCCAAGAATAGTTTATTCATCAGATACACTGGGAAAACAGTAGATTGTGTTTATTTTATTATCATTATCTCACCTCAAAAAACCCTTGATCCCACTCAATTGTTTGCACCCTAGTAGACCACTGCCTGATCCTCGAATATACAGATTTGATATCTGTGCCTAAAGTTCCTGTAAGAGGAATTTAAAACTTTCAAGTTCATTACTGCCTTGTCATAGAATGAAAATATTCTTGTTCAATTTTCAAATGATATCCTACGTGGTAAACTGACAAAGGTAAATTTGCCCTCCATCAACACACTCCAAAGATGCCCAGCCATTTGGGATTACATATAATTAATTTCTATTCCATTCCACCTTATCATAACCAGTGAGATTCCTCCTGCTCCCACACCCCACCTCTCAACATATCCTCAATTGCACTTCATGCTTCTCCTCTGCACACTGACCTTCAGAAAGAAGGCACAACAGTGGCTTTATTTCACCAGGACTTTGAGAAGAATTAGTATGTCACCAAAGACACATACAAATTTCTATAGATGTAAGTGGAAAACTTTCAAACTGGTCGCATTACTGTCTGGTATGGAGGGCCTATTGCTCAGGATTGGAAAAAGCTGCAGCAAGTTGTAAACTCTGCCTTCATGAGTATTATGAGTATTAGCTTTCTCAGTATCCAGGGCACCTTCAAAAGACAATGCTTCAAAAAGGCAACATCCACCATTTTGGACCCCCATCACGCAGGATGAGACCTCTTCTCATTGCTACCATCACAGAGGAGGTATAGGAGCCTGAAGACACACATTCAATATTTCAGGAACAGCCCTCCATCATTAGACTTCTAAATGGACAATAAACCCAGGAACACTACCTCAGTTTTTTCCTCTCTTCTTGCATTACTTACCTAATTTAATTTTCTTCATATATACTTACAGTTTTTAATATTATGTATTGCAATGTGCTGCTGCACAAAACAACAAATTCCATAACATATGCCAGTGATGCTAAACCTGATTCTGACATAATCTAAAAGCCAAGCATATCTTTGTTGAAGTCAGGCAGCCCTATTATACCACCACCTCTCTGCTGCCTCCAAATATTCCATCTGTTTCTCCAATATCCAAAAATGGATGGATTGAAATTTCCTTTATATATGTACAGGGAAGAATATATGTAGGGAAGAATAAACTAGTTGTTTTCAACTCTTACTACATACTCCAACCTCTATTTAAGGACTCAATCCACCTTCTACCACTGAAGCTAGCTCTCCAGGAACTAAAAAGAAATTAGCGATCAACACTTATCTCCACAACATGTAAGACACCAAGACACCAATACTAAGACATTATTCTTCCATGTCCACAACATCACTCAATTCTGTCCCAGCCCCCTCAAACTCTCCTGAAATCTTCATCCATGCATTTGCTAGCTGGAAGAGTTAATACATTGAAGATACTATAAAAATGCAGCTAGTTATTGCACAGTTACACTGAACACAACTGAGGGATAAAATCCACTGTTTTTACTACTGATCTCACAATTTTGCCCAGAAGTCTGGAAGCCAAGGCCGAAGTCTGTGAATCTCTGCAGGTTCACTGGTGAATTTGAAGCTGAAGTCTAAAGCCAATGAAGATGGCTTTTCTTGGTCTTAGAGATCTATTCATGTGCAAAGGTGGGAGGAGAGACAGGGATTTGTTGTTCTGTTGCTTGCCATTTTCTTTTTTGTTGTGTTCTGTGTTGTATTGCGAGCATGCTGTGTTGGCACTGGAATGTGTGGTGACACTTGCGGCTGCTCCAGACACGCGCAGGTATGTCAGTTGTTAATGCGAACAATGTATTTCACTGCATGTTTCAATGTACACCTCATCAATAAACCTAGATCTTGAATCTTGCTTGAGATATCTTTCCACCTGATAGCCTGCTGCTTAATATGTCTATTTTAAATACATTTCTACACTGTTCTAAAGTTGTTAAATTCACTTAATTGAAAAAGCACATTAAAATAATACAGAAATAAGCTTTGCATAACAACTTCCATCAGTGTATTATTTGTTTGCCAGAATTAAATCTCCTCTGTGAAACTTAGGAGAAAATATGGGCATCCCCAAACAAGTAAACAAACAGGGGCTCCACTGAATAAGCACTGTACTCATAGCTAAGCAGACAGACACACATATAAACATGCACTGATGAGCAACATTCCCTCTAGTTTCTTCTTTGCAGCTGCGCAGATCAACCATTGCTATGAGCAGGAAATTTTTACTTGGTCTGAAAACTGTATAGCACTTAAAATGATTTTTTTTGTGATCTGCATACTATGAATATTTAGAATGAAAACTGAAAAATCACATGCTTTTGATTTATTTATTAAATGAAATACAGCACAATAAAGAAAAATCTTTCACGTTTTATAAACTTTTAAACTTCATGTCAGCATTCAGCGGGCCGGTGGTTGATTAACAATGAGCTAACAATTTCCATCTGTGTTTATTGTTACATTTTGTAACAGTGTTGTAACTTGAAACACAGACAATATAGATACCTTGAAGCTAAAAAATGTTTCATAGTAAATGTTGTGGTATGTTTATTATTTAGAATATTTATGGATTATATTCATTAGCATATAATAATAGGGTATTTCAGAATTATATCAGCATGGATTTCAAAATTATATTAGCATGATTTCAAAATTATAATAACATTGTATAAAAGAAAATTACAGCTGCGTGGCAACAGAGGCTACGTGCGTGAGAGCATTTCAGTTACTGTGCGGCTGCACACCTGCACAGCTTAGAGGGGACAGTATTGATGAGCTTAAAGATGAGCTAAATGAACATGCTCACTTTTTGGAAGACCTCTGCATGTTAAGCAATGATAATGGGAAAAGTTTAAGGGATAAAGGAGAAACTTACATCTTACTCAAATTGCCGAGGTCTCCAACAGGACAAGCAACAGCAAAATAAATAAAATGCTGGAAATTATTAACTTTTGAAAGTTGCGTAAAGCATTCATGCTGATAACTAAGGGTACAAGATACAAGTAGAGAAAATGTAAAATTTGAGAAAATTGTTAGTTTAGCTTAATTCAGTTTTAATATTTCTTGCAATAGCTAGTCTTAACAGAGGTCTCTACACAGCTATAGTGATTGCATGCATTGGACCTGTTCAAAGATTCCACATCAAAGGCACTGGAAATCTTTGTTCCTCGAGATCTCTATATTACATTTGGTGTTATTAATGATATGTGAAACTCAATTTCTGTCAGCTCTTGCTCACCCCAAATGACTGCCTCTTTCCACAAGAACCTCTCACCAACTATATGCCAAAGTGGTTGTAGAGACACTTTATTAAGACCATAGTCATAGGGGTAATAGGGGCAGAATTAGGCCATTTGGCCCATCAAGTCTGCTCTGCCATTTAATCATGGCTGATCTTTTTCTCCACTCCTCAGCCCCACTCCCCGGCCTTCATCCTGCAGCCTTTGAAGTAACGTCCGATCAAGAACCTATCAAGCTCTGCCTTAAATACACCCAAATGACCTGGCCTCCACAGTACCTGTGGTAACAAATTCCAGATATTCACCATCCTCTGGCTAAAGAGATTTCTCCATATCACTGTTTTAAATTATCTGTCCTGAGGTTGTGCCTTCCTGTCCTAGACTCACCCACAATGGGACACTTCATTTCCACATATATTCTGTCTAAGCCTTTCAACATTCAAAAAAGATTCAACGAGATCCACCCTCATCCTTCTAAATTTCAGTGAGTACAGACCCAGAGCTATTGTATAAACCTTTCATTCCCAGAATCCTCCTTGTAAACTTCCTCTGAACCCTCCCCAAAGCCAGCACATCTTTTCTTAGATGAGGAACCCAATCTGTTCACAATACTCAAGGTGTAACCTCACCAGTACTAACCATGTGACCTACTCTAGAAACTGCCAAGAATTTCTATTTCCCCAAGCTCTATGTACCTATCTAAGAGTCTCTTAAAAGACCCTGTTGTATCCACTTCCACCATCGCTGTCAGTACATTCCATACACCCACCACTCTCTGTGTGAAAAGATTACCCCCAACAAACCTCCTGTACCTACTTCCAAGCACCTCAAAACTATGCCTCCTCATGTTAGCCATTTCAGCCAGGCACCCACCTATCTCTGTGTGAAAAACTTACCCCTGACATCCTCTCTGTACCTGCTTCTAAGCACCTTAAAACTATGTTCGCTCGTGCTAGCCATTTCAGCCCTGGGAAAAAGCCTCTGATTAACCCCACGACCAATGCATCTCATCATCTTATACATCTCTATCAAATCACCTCTCATTCTTCGTTGCTCCAAGGAGAAAAGGCAAAGTTCACTCAACCTATACTTATAAGTCATGCTCCCCAATCCAGGCAACATCCTTGTAAATTTCCTCTGCATTCTCTCTATAGTATCCACATCTTCCTGTAGTGAGGTGACCAGAACTGAGCATGGTACTCCAATTGCGGACTTACTAAAGTCTTTTATAGCTGTAACATTACCTCATGGTGCTTGAACTCAGTCCCACGGTTCATGAAGGCCAACACCTCATCTGCCATCTTAACAACACTGTCAACCTGAACAGCAGCTTGGAGTGTCCAATAGACATGGATCTCAAGATCTCTCTGATCCTCCACACTGCCAAGAACTTTACCAGTAATATTATATTCTGTCTTCAAATTTGATGTACCAAAATGAACCACTTCAAACTTATCTTGGTTGAACTCCATTTGCTACTTCATAGACCAGTTTTGCATCCTATTGATGTCTTGCTGTAACCTCTGATAACCCTCCAGACTATTCACAACATCCCCAATTTTTGTGTCATCAACAAACTTACTAACCCACCCTTCTACTTCCTCATCCAGGTCATTTATAAAAATCACAAAGAGGAGGAGTCCCAGAACAGATCCCCGTGGAACATCAATGGTCACTGGTCACTCCATGCAAAATATGAGCCATCTACATCAACCATCAAGTTCGTGGCCTAATGTAGAAGGAGTCAATTGTAGAAAACCTAGCACATTTATTTTTCAACATAGTCCCCACCTACATTTACACACTTAGTCCAGTGGTCGTGGAGATTACAGATCTTGGACCTCCAGAAAGTTTTCTTAGCTGGGGTGATTGATAAGTTCATGGCCTAAGGTAGAAGGAGATGAATTATACAGCACCTGTTACATGCACATGCAGTTCAGCTCTTTGAGTGATTATGCAGAAAGTTTGAAGTTAATAACTCATCAGGGGTGCTTGATAAGTTTGTGGCCTAAGGTAGAAGGAGTTCTTCAAACTTTCTGCATAATCACTAAAGAATTGAACTGCATGTGCATGTAACAGGAGCTGTATAACTCATCTCCTTCTACCTTAGGCCACGAACTTATCAATCACCCCTTGTACTTATTTTGAGAATAAATTTACTTTGAATGTTTTTGAATACTCTTCTCTTGACGGTGTCAGTGCAAGTTTGATTCCATGTAATATCTTTACTCAGCTGATTATGTTGACTGGTGACCCATGAGAATGAACGTCAGTAGACCCTGAGGGGCATTTCTGAAGAATCAAATCCTAAATCTACAGAAACATTGGGCTAGCAATTCATGTTGCCACTCAAGTAAAGACGAATACTATATTTCGGTCCCTACTTCCCTGGGACCAGAACGTTTCCATGTAATACCAGTGACCAAAGACAGATCTTCACCCTATATTTTCCAGGAGGTTAACTAAGCAATGAAGAGTACGAGTTCTGATTGATTTTGGTCTTTACTCCCTTAGAGTAAGGCAAGTCTATTGCAGTGTGTTTGAGCCAACATCGGCTAATTCACCACAGACCATGAATCAAATCTGGCATGTGCTAGTTCCACAATGGAGAGTGGATTTATCAAGGGAGCCATCAGTGTGCATCATGTCATTGAAATCTTACAATCACGGCCATGTGTGTTTTGCATCTGGAAGTAGTTTAAGATTACTTTAAGATGAAAGTGGTGCTGAATGTTACTTGACTGAGTCAAGGAATTCAGGAATGGTAAATATTCTATGGAGTAATCTGCTGGTTACTTTTACAACATATTATTGAAATATTCACGGTCTAATTTTTATTCAAATCTACCAGGCATAGCCTTTCAAAAATGATATAGGAAATTTTGAACATCTACATCACCAGCCAGAGAAAGCTGAAGCAAAGCTCCTGCAATGTTTGGAATCCATTAATGAAGGGTTCACCACCTCAAAGTACTTGTTAGAGAACAAATGTAATTGTGTTATTTTTTTATTTAGAATTACAGCATGCCTACAGACCCTTCTGCCCCAACAGGTACGGTCCGCCCAATTACACCCATGTTCTTAACCTACTAATCCAGTTGTGCTTACTGTTGGAGGCAGGTACAATCACAACATTTAAAACATATTTGGTCAGGTACAGTACAGGGATAAAAAAGGTTTAAAAAGATATGTGCTGAATGCAGGCAGATGGGACTAACTGGATAAGATGGGCCAAAGGGCCTGCTTCTATGTAACTCCCTGAATCTCAGTGGAAGATACTATCTGTGAGCGCATGATGTGGAACTGCAATAATATTCAGCTTTTCAGTTGACATAAAACTGGTTATGTCAATCAGACACTCAGCTGAGACACAAAAAAAATGCCTGATGTGTTTTCCCAATATATTCCTGACACCCATAAAGCAGAGCTTTTCTAATAAAGAAGATGATAGTCATCCCCCCAGTGGTCTGTCCAGGGAAACACCAGTTGTCAGTGATACTTAAAAATAACTCAACATCTTCATCATGGCCTGCCCGCCTCTTCCACTAAATGTCATGTCCAGGCCACTGATGCTGTAATAGCGTTACACTAACCACTATGCTACTGTGTCACCCTAGATATAATAAAGTCCTTACAGTTGTTTTATATGGCATGCACATTCCAGGTCAAATGATTTACACGTGACCAGACCCTCATTTTTGAAATAATTTATCAGGAGGTAGGTGCTGCTATTAAGGTCGTATTTATTTTCTACATCTAACTAGCCCTGAAAGGTGGTTGTATTGCATTGCATATATAGTCCATACAGTGAAAGCCCCTCCATACTGGCATTGAATAGGTGGCTCCAGGGGTGATGCCATGAAGAAATGGCCAATATATTCCTAAGTCAGGACGACATGTGCTTTGGAGAATGGATTCATATCAAGACCTGCTGCAGTAGAGGGAAGCCAGTTTACCTCATCACAGTGTGGGAGTCCCATCACTATATGAACTGCGTTGATTCAAAATGATGGCTCACCGCCACAACCTGAAAATCAAGTACAAGCTCTAAGGAGTAAACAGCCAAGTTGAAGGGGAGGTGTAATATAAATCTATAACATAATGAGAGGAATAGTTGGGCTAGTCAGTCAGAATCTTTCTCCCTGGAGTAGAAACATTGAATACTAGAGGGCATAGCTTTCAGGGTGAAATGAAGGAGGTATAAAGGAGGTATATTGGTAAGATTTTTACACAAAGAGTGGTGGATTCCTGGAAACGACTACCAGGATAGTGGTGGAAAAAGATATGATAGTGGCATTCAAAGGGGCTTTTAGATAGACACATGGATATGAGGAATGAAGGGTATGGACCATTAGGAGGAAGAGGCGACTAGTTTAATTTAGCATTATGCTAGGCATAGACATTGTGGGGTAAGGGCCTATTTCTGTGCTGTAAAAAAATAAACTGAAAGATTCATTCATGTAAAGGGAATGGGGAGTCTAAGGTGGGCATGAGGGCATTTAGAATGAAGCATTGAACATTATCTTCAAGGATCCTTTGCTGACGTAATGGATGAGATCCTAGTGTAGACCTCACAAGGGAAATTGGGTAAGTGAGCCAGGCCCAGGAGTGAGGAGCAATCATAGGTCTGAGATGCCTTTGAACAAGGGGAGCATAAGAGATCTGCAGAACGGTCAGGTCAGGGCTTGGCTGCCTGGGGATCAGTGAGCAGTACCATTGCATATCTGATTATGGTGGGAGGAAAATGAGAAATAGAGACTTGGTGGTCATGATGCAAAGCTCCTGTAATGTTTGGAGGATTGTTGTAGGTTGTATAGGTTGGTGGGACCCAAAGGGTGTCTAACTTAAAAAGAGTTCTACCTGAATTGGGTTTCCAGTTCCATCCTGGTGTCTGCAACTTCAATTTGTAAGCAGTCTATGATTTTCAATAAGCTTTTATTCTTAATTGAGCTTGCATGAGGTGATGCACAAAAGTATACTGCCAGGTGATCTAATTTCTAGGTTTGTGTGACAAACTCTCTGTGATCATACTGAAACAAAATGTTTGGTTAAGAGGGGGTTTCTCGGACCAAAGAGCAATTGGAATCAGTGTGCACTCAAACCCTCTTTTACTCTCATTTGTAGTTAATCTGGATGGATGCATGGACACGATCTACTAACTTGGTGAAGATACAGATCCTTCCCAGGGTACAAATGCCTGAGATAACATATGAATGAGTATTTGGGAGACAGACAAGAGGGATGGTGATAGATTTGGCTGCTGCTGTAAGTATCTTCTGGTAGGTAGAAATGAGACATCTCTGCATTCCTTCTCTCAAGACACCTGTCCCATCTCCACCCAAGCCTCAACAATTAAGGATTGGGGTCAAGTCAATCAGAGCTGGTAGCACTGAGACAGTAAAACCAGCTGATGGAAGTTCACCTGTTTGCTCTTCCATCACAGCTATAGTACTTCCATGACCGTCTTCCACACAATGCTAATATTTATTTCCAATTTACAAACAATCTGTATTATCAACAGTTCTCAGGAAAGGAACCTGTAGGAAGATAATAATTTCTTGGAGAAAATTATGGGTTTTGATAATGGTGGGCTGTAAAGGACTTAGGAAAATATGGAGGCAAACAGCATGGGCAAACATGTGGCAGGCGCTGTTTAATGAGGAGGAATTTTCTTTGCGATAAAAGTAGAGAAACATATGCATTCCTGTAGGAATGCTGTGTGCCATGAATGAGAGAAGACCAGTAAGATTAATACACGATTCCCTTAAAACATACATTAGGGTTAGAATTAGGAGGATAAAGCCATAAATATATTAATCTGCAGATATCAGATTTACTGGCAGGAACACAGGGGAAAAGACATATTATTGAGTTTGTATAAAAGATTTTTTAGGTTGAATGAAACTTTGGGTGTCCCAAAATAAAGAACAATGAAGAAAACTGCAGATCCACTGACATGAGAACCCATCCAAATGCTGTAACAGACTGTTTTCACTAGACTAGAGAAGGCCAGGAAGAGGTGTAATTAAGACATTTAAATTTATTGTGACAGTTGATAGAATGAAAAGGGAAAGGCCATGGGACTTCATCTTCAATCATATCTGCTGAATTTTCAATTTATTAATATCAGTGTGAAGGAGACACAAGACACTGCAGATGTTGGAATCTGGAGCAAAAGGTAAAGTGTTGGAAGGACTCAGTCAGTCAAGCAGCATCTGTGGAGGCAAAGAGATGCCCAATATTTTGGTTGAGCTTCAGCCTTGATACAAGGTCTCAACCCAGTCATCCTTTTGCCATCACAGAGGCTGCTTGACCTACTGAGGATTTCCTGCAGCTTGATTTTTAACACCAGTACAATAATCTGTGCCTATAAAATGCTGACCTTCTGAATATATTGCTAACTCTTGTGATTAGCTTCGTGATTGTCTTCTCTCATCCTTTAGTTTGCGAAGTCAAACATAAGGTTGAAGTTTTCAATAAAGTGATTAACTAGAGACAACAGGAAAAGTATCTCCACTCAGACACATCATTGTAAAATCTAAGTCTGGAGGTTCATTCCCAGTCAACTACTCTTAACAAGTACCCACCTGATATTTACTCAAATGAAGTAAATGGGATTAAAATTTTGAGGATGTAGTATAATGTACAAACCTAACTATACACTATGTTTATTCTTTCCAACTAAAGACATTGCCAGTGGAGTTGGTTGAGGCAGAGCTCACTGGATAGTTTAAAGTTAAATTGGATAATGTAAATCTGTGGGACTGGTATGTCATTCTCATGGAGAACCAACACAGAGGCAATAAGCTGAACAAACCTCTTTGATTAAGAACATTTCTATGGTTTTTTTTTTGGTAATGACAGTATAAATTTGAATTATACTCAGAATTAAAACAAGATGTAGTGTTACGATTGTAATTATTTGGAAACATCTCAGATGTATATGATCCAGATTTTTTTATCCTTTGTACAGATCTCTAAAAATAGTATGCTGGCTGCACAGCGAAAAACATACAGCTCTATTTTCTAGAGACTGCATATGTACATGGTACATATTATAGCATATTTATTTTGTGTAGAGAAAGAGAAGTTTATTTCATGTAGAAATAAGGTCTGTACCTAGGAGGTAATTAATAAAGTGACCATTGAGTGTGTGTTCATGGTCTTCTGCTGCTGTAGCCCATCCACTTCACAGTCTGACAAGTTGTGTGTTCGGAGAGGCTTAACTCTACACCACTGTTGCAACACCAGGTTGTTTGAGTTACAGTCACCTTCCTGTCAGCTTGAACAAATTTGGTTATTCTCTTCTGACCTCTCTCATTATCAAAGCATTTTCACCACAGAACTGCAGCTCACTGGACACTGGATGTTTTATTTGGTGTTTTTTTTTACCATTGTCTGTAAACTATAGAGTCTGCTGTGATTTAAAATCCCAGGAGATCAACAGTTTAGATGTGTTCAAATTATCCCCATCTGGCACCAGCAATCATTCCACGGTCAAAGTCACTTAGATCACATTTCTTCCCCATTCTGAAGTTTGATCTGGGTAACAACTGAACCTCTTCACCATGTCTACATGCTTGAATGCATTGAATTATTGCCGCATGATTGGGTGATTAGATGTTAGCAGGTGTACACGAGTACCTAATAAAGTGGCCATTGAGTATATGTCCTTTTTGTAGGGTATAAATAATGTTCTGGCCAGTAATTAATAAGCAATTAAGTAAGTTATTAGTTTGTGGATTCTGGAGATTACATTACCTACAGCTGTGTTACTCCTTCAGCACTGTCTACCCCTCCATGAATATGGCCAGATTTGTTATTTTATGCTAAGTTCTTTTATTTATTCGATGTAAGTTCAGAGGTAGAAGGAATAACTGAAAAATTTACTTTCCCTCCCTTATTTTTCCCTGTGAATTAGTCATCTAAAAAAACAGCGCAAGATCAATAAACTGGTAACAAAAGCATGTGTTGGCAACATTCCTTCCTACCATTGTTACATATGTTGCTGTGTTATGGAAATGAACAGAAAACAGTAGCAATTATTAGAAGAAAGTAGATTCTTATTTTAAGACTGAACCTTCTCAAGGACCTGCAGGCTGCAGAGTTCTTTATACTCCTGGAGTTCTTTCAAAGTCAGAGAAAGATACAGCACAAAAGCAGGCCCTTTGGCCCATTTAGTCCATGCTGAGCTGCCTACTCCCATCAACCTGCACTGGGACCATAGTCCTTTATACCCCGATCATCCATGTACCTATTCAATCTTCTCTTCAATATTGAAGTGAAGCTTGCTCCACAACCCTCTGAGTGAAGAAGTTTCCCCTCATGTTCTCCTTAAACTTTTCACCTTTTACCCTTAACCTATGATTTCCTGCTGTAGTCTGACCCAATCTCAATGGAAAAATGCCTGCTTGCATTTACCTTGTCTACACCCCTCATAATTTTCTATACCTCCATCAAATCTCCTCTCAATCTCCTACATTCCAAGGAATGAAGTCCTAACCTATTCAATCTGTCCATATAACTCAGGTCCTCCAGACCCGGCAACAAGATAAATTGTGTGTTTTCAGCAGGATGTCTGGGTTTTTTTACTGTTCTCTGTTTATTGAATCATAGAGCAGAAATTGATATCAATCACAGACATCAATTAATATTGAAATCAAATAAAAAAGTTTAGTTGAGGTAGAGTATCAGCCATGATCTCAATAGATAGCAGTCCAGACACAAAGGGCTGAATGGCCTATCACTGTGTCTTGCTCTTATTCTCTTTATTTACCTCATAGAATTCACTATGTAAGCCCCAATTATCAGGGAACCAGTCAAGTTCCAAATCAGTTAAATCATCTCCTTTATCATTCTGTTAATTATGTGCCATGTCCTATGACATGGGCGATCCTGGTCCTTCCATGACTATGATTGTTCTTCACAAATTTTTCTACAGAAGGGGTTTGCCGTTGCCTTCTTCTGACCAGTGTCTTTACAAGTCAGGTGACCCCAGCCATTATCAATATTATTCGAAACTGGAACCAGCAGTCGTGTACCCAGGGCATATAATGTGCATCAGCTGCCCATATGGCCATCCACCACCTGTTCCCGTGGCTTCACAAGGCCCTGATCAGGGGGCTAAACAGGTGCTACATATTGCCCAAAGGTGACTTGCAGATTAGCAGAGGGAGGAAGCTCCTTACACCTCCTTTGGCAGAGATGTATCCGCACCATGCTATAATGTTAAAGAACACAAAAACATTGAAATAGGCTACATTGATCTATATATAAAAAAAGAAGTAACTTTGTTACTGTTTTGGCTCAAGGACCTTGTTGACACTGATTTATGTGAGGAATTACAGAAAAAAAGAAAGGCAATCTAGCTTTGTAGAATGAATCATGGATCTCAGTAATTGAAAGTTTATTGTTAACACGTATTGAAAAAATCCACACTCATTATCAGGTGCACCTCTACACCTGCTTGGTTATGCAAATATCCAATCACCCAATCATGTGGCAGCGGCTCAATGCATAAAGGTGTACAGCTATCGTGAAGAGGTTCAGTTGTTGCTCAGGTCAGAATAAGGAAGGAATATCCAAGTAAGTTTAACTGTGGAATAAGTGTTGGTGTCAGACAGGGTGGCTTGAGCATTTCAAAAACTACTGATCTCTTGTGATTTTCACACACAACAGTCTAGGGCAGTGGTTTCCATCGTTTTAAGCCATGGAGCAGTACCATTGAGCAAGGGGTCCATGGACCCCAAGTTGGGAAAGCCCGGTCTAGAGTTGACATAGAATGTTTTTTTTCGTTTTTTCATACCATTCAGTGAGAGGCAGTTCTGTAGGCAAAAACAGCTTGTTAATGAGAGAGGTCAGAGAATGGCCAGATAAGCTCCAGCTAATAGGACGTTAACAATGACTCAAGCAACCACCTGTTACAACAGTGGTGTGCTAAGCACACTCCATATTAGGCATTGAAGTGGATGGGCTATAGCAGCAGAAAATCATAAGCATCACTCAGTGGCCACTTTATTAGATACAGCAGGTCCTCAATAAACTATCCACTGCATGTATATACTGCCATCTGTTATTGTTTTTCTCCTTATTATGATGTCAATATATTTTTGTTTTGGATCTTTATGGATGTTCTGGAAGACAAAGTTTTCCCATGTACTCAGTACAAGTGATGGCAATTTTAAACTCGTTACCAATTGCTGAAATCAATTGCAAATGGGTGGTCAAGGTAAAACTGGTGGTTCGTCCCCAGTGCTGCAGTGGATTGGTGATGACTTTAGAGTCCTTAGTTTTGACAGCAGCATTTCCAATAGCCATCCCATTGCCCCAAGGAACTTTAAAAGATTAAAAAATCGCTTATTTGCTGCATGTACGTTGAAACATACAGAGAAATGCATCGGGGATGTGCTGGGGATAATGCACAAGTGCTGCTGACATTGCATCCTAGCGGTGTGTCTTTGGTGTGTTTGAGGAAACTGGAATATCCAGAGGAAATGCACATTTTCTCAAGGAGAACATGCAGACTCCTTACAGACCATGGCAGGAATTTAACCCTGATCTTACAGCTCTATTATGATGCACAACTTCAGTGTTGCTCTTTGAACTTCTTCAGTTCATTTGAGCAACAAACTGATTTCTTTTTTAAATTTATTCTTCCACAGTTTGGGAACATCACTGGCAATCCAATAATTATGTTCATTTCTATTTCCCCCTGGACAGAGGAGGCAGGCAGCCAAGAATTAATACAACTCTGGGTCTGGAGCAGGGGTTCACAACCTTTATAATGCCATGGACCCCTACCATTAACCGAGGTGAATGTGGACTCCAGGTTGGGACATAAGGTCTGATGATAGGAATGTTCTATCTCTGAAGGGCAAATATGGACAAGATTAATTTTTACAGCAATTTGTGGTCACAACCGACGATGACTAGTTGAGTGACACAAAAAACGCTGGAAGAACTCAACGGATCAGGCAGGAAATGAACAGTCAATATTTCGGCTCGTGACTCTTCATCTGAAATGGACATTTCACTTTGTAGGTGCTACCTGACCTGGTGAGTTCTTCTGGCATATTGTATGTCACTCCAGATTCCGGCATCTGCAGTCTCTTGTGTCTTCATAACTAATATTGAGTTTTTAAAATTTCTAATTTAATAAAATGCACAGATGTCATTGTGTATTGAACTTGAGCCACTCTGTTATCAGTACAGTAAGTTAACCATTACATGGGTTAACTGCAGTCCTGCAGTTCAGACACCAGAAGCCCCGTTTATAGGTTAGATTCCTATGCAAGACTGAATGATTCACTTAAGACGGACGTTGTAATGATGACACCAGCTCCTAGTCTGTTCTTGTTCCTATCCATTGCAACAATTTTTATCTCCCTACTCCATTGGAGTGGGAAGATTTTTCCCATGGTGTTTATGTTAGACCTTTGTCTGGTCAGATTTTATTCTAATCTCAGGACTATAGAAACATTAGAAAAAAGGAGTAGATTATCTGGACTACCAAGCCTACAGTGATAATAAGACCATTAGACAGAGGAGCAGAATTAGGCCATTCAGCCCATCGAGTCTGCTCCGCCATTCCATCATGGCTGATTTATTATTCCTCTCAACCCCATTCTCCTGCCTTCAACCCATAATCTTTGATGCCTTTAGTAATTATGAACCAAACACTCTCAGCTTTAAATATCTCCAATGACTTGGCCTCCTCAGCTGTCTGTGATAATGAATTCCACAGAATCATTACCCTCTTGCCTAAGAAATTCCTCCTTATCCCTGTTCTAAAGGAATGTCCTTCTATTCTGAGGCTGTGTTCTTTGGTCCTGGACTCCTCCCCTGTAGGAACAATCCTCACCACATCCAATCCATCTAGGCCTTTCAACATTCAATATGTTTTGGTAAGATCCTCCCTCATTGTTCTAAACTTCTGCGAGGTCAGGCCCAGAACCATCAAACGCTCCCCATTTGTTAACCCTTTTATTCCCGTGGCCATTCTCGTGAACCTGCTCTAGAACCTCTCCAAAGCCAGCAAAACCTTTTTTAGATAAGAGGCCCAAAACTACTCAAAATGCTCTATATGCGTTCTGACCAATGCCTGACAGAGGCTCAGCATTACATCCTTTACATTCTAGTTCTTCTGAAATGAATGCAAACATTGCCTTTGCCTTCCTTACCACTGTCTCCACCTGCAAGATATTCTTAAGGGAATCCTGCAAGGGGACTCCCAAGTTTCTTTGTACCTCTGATTTCTGATTTTGCTCCCCACTTAGAAATCTGGATATAAATTCCATTTCCTGCTCTCTCCCTTAGATGCTTCATGCTTCATATGCCCTGCTTGGAGTGAATTGTCAGTGATCTGTATCATTACTTACTGTGGTTATGCTGACCTGCCTGATGATTCCTCTAAACGTGGGTGGCATTCATACAGAAATTGAGACGGATCTGATCCTTCCCAGTGAACTGAAGTGAGAGCACTAGCCCAGACACCTTAGTTTAAACAGATTCCCTTCCCAGCAGAAAACCACCACTTCTGTTTGATCTGGAAACGTGTTAATGAACCTTAATGATCCTAAAAAGATGCTCACCAAAGTCACTCATGACTCACCAAAGAGAAATGAAACAGGAACCAAAGCAAACTTCTTTCTCTCAAGTTTGATTAGGGGCCACTTCATGAACCTTGCCACACAATTATCATTTCTCATTCAGCTGTGGCTAACTTGGTTAAGATTACTTGATGCAAGTATTCAGCCCCTGCATGTAGGCAGTAATGAAGGGAGTACAGGGGAAGATGAGTGTGGGCCAAATTCTTGGTTCTCCCTAGATTGTTGGAATGTTAACGTCTACATGACAGGCTCCGTAATTGATGCATTGACTTTGGTTATTTCATTTAAGCCCATGGGGGAGGATATAGTGACTGTAGTAATTGCATTCCTGCACGGTGCAGTTAATAACTTCACACATTATTACAATACCAGCTCAAAACCCAGATACATTATTATTAACTCCCACTTCCCAGCTGCAAGAATATGGAAATGATTGACTAAAATAAATCATTTTGTATAGGAGTATTGGGGAGTTCAGTCTCGGCTAATCTTAATCTAAGCATTTTGCTTTAATTGGGTTTATTCCAAGAAGTTGAAGGGCCTAGATAGAGTGGACATGGAGCGGATGTTTCTTATAGGAACAGGGAACACAGACTCACAACAGAAGATCCCTTTAGAACAGAGGAATTTCTTTAGCCATAGGATGGTGAATCTGTGGAATTCATTACCACAGATAGCAGTGGAGGACAAGTCATTGGGTGTATTTAAAGCAGAAGTTGATAAGTTTTTGATTAGTCAAGGAGTCAGAGGTTATGAGGAATGAGGCAGGAGAATGAGGTTAAGAGGGATAATAGGTGGTGTGGTAGCATAGTGGTTAGCACAATACTTTCGGTCCAAGTGACCCGGGTTCAATTACCGCCAGTGCCTGTAAGAAGTTTGTATGTCCTCCTCATGACTATGTTTCCTCCACATTTCCTCTCAGCTTACGTGTAAACATTGGTGAGGTAGAGCACATAGTACAACTCCAGTATCAGTTGAGTTAATGTTAGAAGATCAGGGTACTAGATGCAAAAGGAATCAAGAGAGACGGAAAGAGAGTGGGAATTTGTTACTGAGAATCAACCACAAAGGTACTGAGTAACAGGAAAGACTCAAAGGTTTTTTTGGCCTAATTTTATTGCCATTTTTCTGTGCTTTCATGGTTCAGAGGACGTCAGTCTTCCACAATCAGAACTGCTAGGATTGTCAGTCAAATTGTAAGCTTGAACCACAGCAGACAACCAATTAACTGGAATTCAAGAGTCAATAATACCAACAAATCCTGATGACTTCCATGTCTCCCTGCTTTAGTTTCTGATTCCTACCACTTTGCAGTAGATCTGATAACATAGAGAGATGATAGGCAATGTAAAAAGGTGAAAGGGTGGAGGGAGACAGGGACTGGTGAGTGATGGGTGGAACGAGATAAGGTAAGAAAGGATGGGTTGGAGTCAGATGGGGGGGTGGTGAGGTGGGCGATTAAAGATGGAAGCTGTAGGGTGATAAATGGGAGGAAGAAACCCAGGTGGATGGTTTGTAGGTAATAGGGAGGTGGAGATGGGAAAGCTAGAATATGAGGATAGTCCACAACCCAATAGTATAAAAAAGAGTAATTTTCTAATTTCAGGGAACTCACACCACTATATTCCTTAACCATTCTTACTGGTCCATCTTGTGTTTGCCTTTCACATTTTGACCTGCCCATCACCCACACACCGGCTCACCTGGATTTCTTCTCCCTTGTCTTAACCTTCCTATCTTATCCACAAATTGGTTTTATTTATTTGTCTGTCTATTTATTTATTTATTTATTTATTTATTTATTTATTTATTGAGAATAGGCATGGATTAGGCCCTTGCAGCTGTTCAAGCCATACTGCTTCAGCAACCCCTGGCAAGCCCAATTAATCCCAACCTAATCATGGAACAATTTACAATGACCAATTAACCTACCAAGTACGACTTTGGACTATAGGGGGAAAGTGGAGTATCTGGGAAAAACCCACACATTCCACAGAGAGGACGTACAGAAACTCCTTAGAGACTGCACTGGAATTGAACTCTGAACTCTGGTGCCCCGAGCTGTAATAGCGTCACACTAACCACAACACTATCATGGTAGCCATCGGCCGATTAATCCTTCCTTATCTGGTTCCCCAAGACCATAAGCCAGAGGAGTAGAATTAGGCTACTCAGAGCATCAAGGCTGCTCCACCATTCCATCATGGATGATTCATTATCCCTTTCACCCCATTCGTCTACCCTCTCTCCATTAGGACCCACTTAACCCCACCAGCCTTTATCCTTCTTATCCACTTAGTTCACTCGCCCCACATCTCACCTGGCTCCACCTGTCCTCAGTTTCACCCCACCCTCTCACTTTGTTATCTTGACTGTTTTTCCTTTATGCTTTCAGTCCTGTTGCAGTATCAAGACCCGTAACACTAACCATCCCTTTGCCCCCACAAATGCTGCTTCACCCACTCAGTTCTTCTAACAGACTGTTTTTAATTTGAGAAACATCAGGCTTTGTAATATCTATGTTCAACAATGTTAGAAAATCTATTGCAAATAAGCCAGGCCAAGCCTTTTCTGGAAGATCATATGTGGGCTGATCAATGCTGAAGAAAGCCACTCATCATGTTAATCAGCCCGACCTACATTGCCTCCTTTCCCACATCTTAGCCACTCGTACTTTGTGCAGTGCATCGGTGAATTAACCAGTCATCCTACAATGTTCTTTCCTGATGCTGTCTTCCAGCAGGTAAGCCGTCTTTTGAAGCTGATTGTACACAAAAAAGGAAGGCATTGCTCATGATCACACACTTTTGCTTCATGAGTAATCTAAACCAGAATATTTGCTAACCTCAGTGAGGCAGACTTGATTCAGCTGGTGAAAGAGTGAAAAGACTGTGCCAGCTCATGAAATATTACTGGCAACTTAATTCAAGATTGTTTATTGTCATTCTTTGGTAATCGAGTGTAAAGGAAAACAAAATGATTGTCACTCTGGATCTGATGCAGCACAAAAAACCGGAATAGACACAATAAAGATTAACACAATAAATATAAATATGACATCAATCATATATGAACTTCACTGCTACCTGTGACTGCCCGTGACTGCGTGGGTTTCTTCTGGGTGCTCCGGTTTCCTCCCACAGTCCAAAGGCGTATGGTTGGTAGGTTAACTGGTCATTGTAAGTTGCCCCATGATTATGCTAGGATTAAATAATGAATTTGCTGGGTGATTTGGCTCAGAGGGCTGGAGGAGCCTATCCACGCTGTTTCTCAATAAGTGAATAAATTTAAAACTGAGTCCCAAGACTGACAGTGAAATAAGGAGGGTTGGGCGTGGGACTAGCAGTCCCATCTGTTACATACACAGACCTACAGAAATACTAACAGAAGCTCCAAGGACCTCTCCCCTAGGAGAGGAAGGATACCAAGAAGATGGGCTACTCCTGGGGACAATTTGAAAGTCTGGTCGAGGATAGCGGATTCTGGTGAGCTACTGTCAGTGGGCTCCATGGAGGGCTTTGGCCCTGGTGTAGATCAATGGGAATAGGCAGTTAAAAAGGTTCACCAAGGACTAGATGGCCTGAAGGGCTTGTTTTTGTGCTGTACTTTTCTATGAGTCTGTGCCTTCACAGGGGTGATGGACTTAAGAAGAAGCCTGTAAAACACAATGTACTAGTAACTGCTTGAGTGTGGCTGTATATAGATAAGATTTGCTTGCCTGCATACATAGACTGATTGTATGTACATGAAGTGACGCTAAGTGCGGGAGTATCTGACAGGCAATGATGAAGTGACTCCTAGCAAGGCAAACTCTGCTAGCTAGCAGCAGGACAGTGACTGTGTAGGTTTGAGATGTGGAGTGTAGCTGTAAAAAGGCAATATGGGGGGGAATGAAGGTTGCTGAGGGGCCGTGGAGAGGAGTGGCTGATGGGGATGCAATGGTGGTGGGGGTTCGGTGTACATACTAGGCAGGTTGAGCATCTCTGCTCCATCCGCCTCAAGCAGTAGCTAAACATTTTAATTCTGACTCCCATTCCCCTTTTGACATGTTGGTCCATGGCCTTCTGTTTCCAAGATGAGGCCATCCTCAGGTTGGGGGAGCAACACCTCATATTCCACCTGGGTAGCCTCCAACCTGATGGCATGAATATCGATTTATCCTCCCCTCCCCTCTTCCTCTATTCACCACAGTGACCTCTTACCTCTTCTTAGCTGCCTATCACTTCCCCTAGGTACCCTCCTCCTTCCCTTCCTCCTGTGGTTTATTCTTCTCTCCTATCGGATTCCTTCTTCTCCAGCTTTGACCTTTCCCACCCACCTGGCTTCACCTATCACCTTCCAGCTAGCCGCCATCTCCTCCCCTCACCTTTTCATTCTGGCGCCTTCCCCCTTCCTTGTCAGTCCTGATGGGTCTGAAACGTCAACTGTTTACTCTTTTCCATAGATGCTGCCTGACCTGCTGGGTTCCTCCTGCATTTTGTGTGTGTTGCTTTGAATTTCTAACGTCGGCAGACTTTCTCATACTTCTACTGGTCAGGTGGCTCAATCCATAAGAATTTAATCTTAGTTGTTGAAGCATTTGTGTTTTGAACACTTGTTTTGTTTTGGTTCAGAATGAAATGCTGCTGTATACTTTGGTAATAGGACAACTGGAAGCAAAAATTTATTTTGAATGCTGTCAAAGCACATTTATCATCATCAACCAGCACTGAATGACATGGTTATTATTTATGTTTGTTTATCGAGCACTGAACATAGAGGTGCCTGTGTTCCAGTGTGTTTCTTTTTCATTCTACTGTGTTTTTAGCACTGTTGGAAGTCTTGTGTAACAATGGAAACATGCTTCAACCAGAGAAGTTCAACACTGAGGGTAGTCATGTGAATTTCATCCGGTTAACAAAGGGAACTAATCTATAATTTGCAATAAGACACTCTCTTCAAGGGTGTAAGTTTTAACACACAGGACAAAGCAGCCCATTTAATTGGAAACACACTATTATTTGTATCATTTGTTCTCTCCCTCACCAATGAACCATAGCTGCAGTGTACATAATTGCCAAGTGGCCTGCAGTTACATATTATGGCTGGGATGCAGAACATGGAACATTTCAGCACAGTACAGGCTCTTCAGCCCACAATGTTGTGCTAACTTTTAAACCTACTCTAACATCAAACTAACCTTTCCTTCCTACCCAACCTCCATTTTTCTATCATCCACGTGCCTGTTTAAGAGTTTCTTAAGATTAAAGTGCCCCTAGCATTAGAGTGCCCCTAATGTATCTGCCTCAATCACCACCCCGGTAGCTGTTCAACTACTCTCTGTGCAAAGAACTTACACAGAACCCTGACATACCCCGATACTTTCCTTCCATCACCTTAAAATTTTACCCACTTGTGTTAGCCATTTCCACCTGGAAAAAAAGTCTCAGCCTATCCATTCCGGCCGTGCCTCTTATCATCTTGTACACCTTTGTCAAGTCACCTCTCATTCTCCTTTGCTACAAAGAGAAAAGCCCTAGCTCACTCAACATTTCCTCATAAGACATGCCCTCTGGTTCAGTCAGCATCCTGGTAAGTCTCCTCTGCACCCTCTCTAAAGTTTCCACAAGAACAGAACACAATATTGCAAGTGTGGTTAAACCAGGGTTTTATAGAGTTGCATCATTACCTCACGATTCATTTCCTGAACTAATGAAGGCCGACACACCATATGCCCTTCTTAACAACCCACTCAAGTTGCAGAGCAACTTTGAGGGACCTGTGAGTGTGGACCACAAGATCCCTCGGTTTCTCCACACCGTCAAGAATGCTGCCATTAACCCTGTATTCTGACTTCACATTCTACCTTCCAAAATGAATCACTTCATACTTTTCAGGGTCGAAAAGCCCAGTTTGGCTACTCCAAAACCACTCTGCAGACCCAAGACCTTCACCACCAAGAACCAAGGAAGCATGTGGGAACATTGCCAGCTCCATATTCCTCTCCCATCATCCTGATTTGAAAATATATTGCAATTCTTTTCCTATCACTGGGTGTCAATCCTGCAAAACCCAACACAATGAACACTGTGGGAACACCTTCAGCAGGACTGCCCCCGCTTAAGGAGGTGCTCACCACTACCTTCTCAAAAGGAGCAGTAAATATTGTTGACATTGCCGCAGCAATGCCCCATGGCTATAATTTAATTTTTAAAAAAAGGAACTCCTGAGTAATTTGAAATTAACGCTAACTCCTGTGTAGCATGCAACCAAAGAAACCACGGTATGTTGCAATTAGACACCCCTCCTGTGCAAAGAGGTGAAGATTCTGGCAGACTCTCACATAAGGGGAACTCTCACAGAAATTGCAAAGAGAAGTCCTTTGGCCTCTGTGTAACTCAAAATTGCGCCTTACTGGTGTATTCTATATTTTGGAAGTGCCCAAAAACTTGGCGCACAATAAAAACAAATAATAAAAATCCAAAAAATATTTTTTGTCTGCAATGTAACAAAGTGTTCACATGAAATTGTAACCTTAAGCTGTTGGTACTTCTCAGAGCAAAATTAGTGTAGTGAAATGTCTCTTGTGCATTCATTATTTCCTTTGAGAAAATGTACCCACCGATTAAGCCACTGAAGTAGTTACATTTCACTTATTTTATGCTGGAGGCATGGTGACTTAAAGCATAAAGGATCTGTGTTTTCCCCATGCCAACTCACTGGCCTGAATCTATTGGGAGCTTAAGAGGTGACGACTGAAGATTTCAGGATATTGAAAAGAACCAGTAGGGTATGGAAAGAAAGTGCTTCTATTGGTTGACACATTTAACGCAGATTTAATCCAAAATTCAAAGCAAAGCCTTTGAATTAAGTTAGGACATGCAATGGCCAATTGAAATTTTTAACTCCCTTCTGCAAGAGACCTGCAAGTTAGCTGCTAATTTAAAATTGGAGAGTAATGTGTATTTGATATCTAAAAATATGACTGAACTAAGGAGTTAAATAGAAAAACAGGACCTGGAATAGATCATTCAACCTATTGACCTTAAGACATAAGACCATTTAGCCCATCAAGTCTCCTCCTGCATTCCATCATGGCTGATTTACTTTCCCTCTCAACCATATTCTCCTGCCTTATCCCCATAACCTTTGACACCTTTACTAACCAAGTATCTATTTGAGTCTACATGCAATCACAGATCAGAGTACATATATGTCACCATATGCAACCATTCATTTCTTGTGGCATAGTCAGCAAATCTATATAATAGTAGCTATAATAGGATTAGTGACAGATCAACCAGAGTGCAGAAAACAATAAACTGTGCAAATGCAAATATAAATAAATAGCAATAAATAATGAGAATGAGGTAATGAGTCTTATCATAGCTGAACCTCTATTTCAGTATTATATTGCTCTTCTAAACCCTTTGACATTTTTTCATCTTGAAATCTATTTATCTCTGTCTTAAATGTATTCAGTGATTAGACTTCATAGCCTCCTGTTGCAGAGCACCCTCGTAGGTTCACCAGCATCTAAGCAAATAAAATTACCTCTAACATTACAATCTTATGCAATGGCTCCATAATACCTGCGTCATTAAAAAATTAACAAACAGAACCTGGAGGAGCTTAACGGATCAGACAGCACCTTTAGACCATGATCGTTCAGCTGTCCAGATAAAATATTTCGATCCAAAGCATAAACTGCCCATTTCTCTCCACCAATACTGTCTGACCTATTAAGTTCTTCCAGCTTCTTGTTTGTTGCTCCAGATTTCAACATCTGCTTCATATATCTTCAGTGATGAACCAGTTAATAATATGCTACACAATGTAAATAATGCTTGCAGCAGGGAATATTTAATGCACCACAATAAAGAGAAAAATAGATTGTTTCTGGTTTACTTTTGCTTTTCCAAAATTAATTGTTTTAGCATTTGAGTTACCTACATGATAATTGCATAACAAGTACTGAGTTATATTCAACAAGAATTTATGAATCACCTTTGGTAAGGAGGAATTTCCTGAGAGTAATTAAAGGGAAATTCAAAATGTAGCCATCCAAAGAAGGTGAAGGTGAAGGGTCAGAGCTGTATTTTATTTCGGATAATAAAATATTTGATATTTAAGTCCTTCCTTCTAGAAATTGAAATCATATCTGCATTGTGACAGGTTTAAATCTTTTACTTACTGTCTGTTTTCCTATATTATGGGAAATATACACCCAGTGTGCACCTTTACACCTTGTTAATGCAAATATTTAATTAGCCAACCATGTGGAAGCAACTCAGTCAATAAAAGCATGCAGACCATAGTCAAGTAGTTCAGTTGTTGTTCAGACCAACTAGCAGAATGGGGAAGAAATGTGATCAAAGTGACTTTGACTGGGGAATGATTATTGGTGCCAGATGGGGTGATTTGAGTATCTCAGAAGCTGCTGATCTCCTGGAGCAACATCCAGTGAGCGGCAGTTCTGTGGGCGAAAATGCCTTGTTAATGAGAGAGGTCAAAGGAGAATAGC
The DNA here is from genome assembly GCF_030144855.1 of Hypanus sabinus. NCBI lineage: Eukaryota > Metazoa > Chordata > Chondrichthyes > Myliobatiformes > Dasyatidae > Hypanus > Hypanus sabinus. The sequence continues at coordinate 152,211,696 of NC_082714.1, forward strand.
CAGACTGGTTCAAGCCCACAGGAAGGTAACAGTAATTCTTATTACAACAGCGGTGTGCAAAAGATCATTTCCAATTGCATAGTACATCTGAAGTGGATGAGCTACAGCAGCAGAAGACCACTAACATACAGGAGGTACCTAATAAAGTAGTTACTGATTGTTGATCCTGACGCGACATTTAGTAGAAAGTTGGACAAGCCATGATGATGATGTATTGAGTTATTTTTCTAAGCATCGCTGACAACTGATGTTGTCCTGGACAGTCCACTGGGGGGATGACTATCATCCTCCCTATCAGAGACACTCTGCTTTATGGGTGTCAGAAATATACTGGGAAAACATATCAGGCATTTTCTTTTATTCTTCGACTGAGTCTCTGATTGACAGAACAAGTGTCAATGAAAAAGATTAACATTATTGCGGTTCCACATCATGTGTTCCCAGATAATACCTTCCTCTGAGATTCAGGAAACTATACAGAAGCAGAGCCTTTGGCCCATCTTGTCCAGTTAATCCCACCTGCCTGCATTTGGCCCATATCCTTCTAAACTTTTTCTATCCATGTACTATACTGATCAAATGTCTTTTAAATGCTGTGATTGTACCTGCCTTGCATGGTAGTGTAGTGGTTAGCACAACGCTTTGCAGTACCAATGATCCAGGTTCAATTCCCACAGCTGCCTGTAAGGAGTTTGTACGTTCTCCCCGTGACCGAGTGGGTTTCCTCTGGGTGTTCCGGATTCCTCCCACAGTCCAAAAACATACTACTTGGTTGGTTAATTGAACATTTAAAGTAGTCCCAGGGTTAGGCCAGGATTAAATCTTGATGAGCCTATTCCACACTGCATCTCAGTAATTAAATAAAAATATATTTTTTTTACATACACACTTTGCTCTGTGAATTATGCATCATCCTCTGTAATTTTCCCACCTCCAACGGGATTCCTCATCAGAATGATCTCTATCCCCATCTCCCTGTCTCTCCATCGTGTGTTCCCAGCCATCCTCCCTCTCCCGTCCTCCTCAAAACCAAGTCCACAATGCATTTAAGTTGGAAACCAAATTGTTCATTGGCTTATTGTTGTCACATATACCAAGATACAATGAGAAGTTTACTTTTGCATTCAATCCATTTGCTTCATTCTAAGATCACTGAGGCAAAACCACAAGGAAAGCTGTAACAGGATGCGGAATACTGTGTAAACACAAAGCACACTGCAGATGCTGTGGTCAAATCAAGACGTACAAACAAGCTGGATGAACTCAGCAGGTCGGGCAGCATCCATTGAAATGAGCAGTCAATGTTTCGGGCCGAGACCCTTCGTCAGGACTGTGACAATACTGTGTCACTGTTACAGAGAAAGCACAGTACTGGTAGACAAATAAAGTGTAAGGGCCATGGCGAGATAATCCGAAAGATCAGGAATTTATATTGATAATACAAGGCGTCCATTCATCAGTCTTATAACAGCAGAATAGAAGCTGTCCTTGAACTTGATGGTATGTATTTTCCAACTTATTTATCTTTGGTCGAAAGAAAGAGGGGTAAAAGATGATAACTCGGGTGGGAGAGGCCTTTGATCAGGTCGGTTCCTTTCAGCATCGTCACAGGCCCTTCCAACCCAAGGAGCCTGCGCCCTCCAATTACACCCATATGACCAATTAAGCTGCCAACCCATATATCTTTGGAAGGTGGGAGGAAACAGGAACACCCAGAGGAAACCCACACGACCACGGGGAGAACGTACAATCTGCTTATAGACAGTGATGGAATTGAACCTGGGTTGTTGGTGCATTGTGCTGACCATGCTACCCTTTCCTGAGGCAGAAAGAAGTGTAGGCATAGCCAAGGAGGGGAGGCTGGTATTGACGCTAGACTGTGTACACAACTCTCCACAAGTTCATGCAGTCTTGAACAGCAGTTGCAATGCAAAATTGTGGTGTATCCAACCAGGACACTTTATATGGTGTTTTTTTTTCTGGTGTTAATACTGAGTAACTCTGTAGGAATGGTGACAGATCCCAAAGTCAAGGAGGCACATAATTTGGAATTAACCTTATATTCTATCCCACCCGTGCCTTCAATGTGTCAGGGTTTAAGGGTGGGGGCCTTTCTTAAAAAGAACCCAATAATATTGAATGAAATAGGCTATTTGCTTTTGTTTTCTCCCTTTCTTGCCTAAAGTTAAATGTTCTTGAGAGCACATTCCATTAACAAATATTGTAGATACATCTTACAATATTTGTAAGATATTTGTAATATTTGTTACAATATTTGAATCTCATGATTCAGAGTGAAACCATGGAAAGGGAACAGAAATAGTCTGTGAGTGACAGGGATGTAAATAAGGAAAAATGAAGTGTTTCTTGAAGAAAGCAGACTACACGGGTTTAAAAAAAATCTGCCTTTGGACATTGTGTGATATCCATTTGCAGATCAAGAAATAATATTGAGCGTATTTAGGATTTTTATTATTGGGGTGAATCCCAATGGTTTATTAAAATGTAAAGCTCTGCATTAAAGTAGGTTTGGAAGAAGTTTGTCTGCTAGCTTCAGGGACAAATAGGAGTGAGTGGAGTGGAATGCATTATCCTTAAGCATCCATAGGATTTCCTGTTCGTGCCTCGGCAGCTAAAGATGTAATCTAAAGTCATGACTTTATCATTGTCTGTATTTCAGTGCATTAAGCCAGCATGGATAGGGTGGAGAATAACTGTACCTTCTCTAAACCTGTTTCAACCTCTAGCAAGGTACAAGCTTATGCAGAAAATACCAGTTCAGTGGCTGAGGGATACATTTTCCACTTTAATCTCAAGAGCAAATTCTTAAAAATCTTAGAACAGCGCAAAACTGGAATAGGCCCTTTGGCCCAAAATGTTGTGCAGAGTTAATTATGTCACTGATGCCTAATAAACTAAACCCAGTTTATAGTCCATATCCCGCCATTCTCTACATGTGCCTATCTAAAATGCCTCTGACATATCTGCCTCCACCAATCTCCCAACCCTAGCAACGCATTCTAGGCATCCACCACTCTCTGTGTAAAAGTCTTATCCCACACATTCCCCATTGAGCTTTCACTCTCACTTCATTGAATATAGAACAGTATGGCACAGGGGCAAGCCCTTCAGCCCACAGTGTTCAACCACACTAATTAAATTAGTAATCAAATACCCAACATGGAGCTCGTCAGCCTGGGAAGGTAGTCCATCTAAGAGAGGGAAAACTGATTTCAAACCTCCGCTGACTTGCGGCCGTACCCACTCATGGGAAAGGCTTTGGGAGTAAACCCTGAGGACAACTCCGGAGCTGGAGTTCCTAAGGCAGTCCGACGTTGCCTTCAATCTCGCTCTGACAAATCCTGCGACGACACCGGTGCCAAGCTGCATCAGCCCTTGCCCTTCCCTTGGACTACATCAGTGGCACAGAGAGGGGAGACTCACTGCATGGGCGACAGCCAATCTTCCATACAACCTTGCCCGGGCCTGCGCCCTGGAGAAGACTTTCTAGGTGCAGATCCATGCTTTCGCGAGACTAACGGATGCCATACATATATACATACCCAACAAAACTAATTCCTTATGCTTACACAATGTCCATAATCTACTATTCCCTGCACATTCATGTGTCCATCTGAGAGCCTCTGAGAGAGTCATGGAGTCAGAAAAATACAGCACCGAAGCAGGCCCTTCAGCCCATCTAGTCCATGCCAAGTCATTTAGACTACCTGCACCCATTGACCTACAAAAAATCATAGCATTCCATATGCCTACCATCCATGTACCATACAAACTTCTCTTAAACTGTCAAAATCGAGCACGCATGCATCACTTGCAGCTCATTCCACACTCACATTACTCTCTAAGTGAAGAAGATTCCCCTCAGGTTCCCCTTAAAATCACCCTTAATCCTAAACCATGATCTCTAGCTGTAGTCCCACCCAACCTTGGTGGAAGAAGCCTGATTGCATTCACCCCATTTATACCCCTGTATTTGCCTCCACCCCACTCCAGCAGCACATTCCATCCACCCACCACCCTCTGTTTAAAATAAACCTGCCCCACAAAGCTCCTTTAATCTTACCCCCCTCACCTTAGTTGAATACTCTCTAGTATTAAACATTTCAATCCTGGGAATAAGAAGGCAGTCTCTATTTGTGCCTCTCATAACTTTATAAAATTAAATCAAGTCTCTACTCAGTCTCTGCCACTCTAGTGAAAACAATCCTAGCTTGTTCATCTTCTCCTTATAGCACATGCCCGCTAATCCAGGCAGCATGCTGGTAAACTCCTACTGCACCCTGTCCAAAGCCTGCATGTGCTTCCCATAATGGAGCAGTCAGCATTAAATGCAATGCTACAGATGCAGCCTAACAAGAGTTTTATAAAGCTGCAACATAACTTCCTGACTCTTGAACTCAGTGCCTCAACTAATAAGGGTAAACGTGACATATGCTTTCATCACCAGCTGATCAACTTGTACAGCTACTTTCAGGGAGCTATGAATGTGGACCCCAATATCTGCCTGAACATCAATCAGCACTGTTAAGTGTCCTGCAATTAACTGTGCTCTGCGTTAAAGTGCTCCTTGCAAAAGCTCTTTATTTAGTATCCAGTGGACTATTTTCATTCTAAATTCCTTTGGACAAAGCAGCATTCAGATTATGCACAAATTTTGTATTAAGGAGATAAGTCCTTGTCCATGTTTAACAGTGATCTTTTTGTGTAACAAGTAACATGCTATTTCTGTGTCATGTAAATACTCTCTATACAATGAAACTATCAAGGAGATCTGTTTGAGGTACATAAAATTGTAAGTAACATAGGTAGGGCAGATAGTTAGAACTATTTCTTACCCATGGTAGGGGTATCAACAACAAGAGGACAGAGAATTAAGGAGAGAGGAAGGTGTTTTTGAGATCTGAGAAGTAAGTGTCTTTTTATAGAGTGGTTGATGTCTGGAGTTCATTGGCAGGGGATATGTTCAAGTCAGTTACAATCATTATATTTAAGAAACACGTCAACAGACAGTTAAATTAACCCAGCAAAGGGATTAATGTAGATAAGCAAAAGAGGTTGAATTAGACACAGTAAGTCAAAGAGTTCATTTCTGTGCTGTACAACTCCATGATCCCAAGTCTCTACAAAAACATTTTAGAGAGCTATGCAGTATTTATCATATCTTATTGCATTTGAAGAGTCTCTTACATGCTTTTAAGTTATAAGTGTTTGGACTGTGGATTTTATGCTGGATTCTATGCTGTGAGACGAGTTCTGAAGAAGGATCTCGGCCAAAACGTCAACTGTTCATTAATTTCCATAGATGCTACCTGATCTGCTGAGTTCCTCCAGCATTGTGTGTGTGTGTCTGTCTGTCTTTGGATTTCCAGCGTCTGCAGAATTTCTTGTATTTAAGGTACACAGAGATGAGTGAAAGGGGTGGGAGAGACTGGACTTAACATATCTGATCAACCATGATCTTATTGAATCTTCAATCAAGCAATGGATGGCTTTTTGCCTTTTCTTTATCTTATATTGTTATGAATTTAATGTGCACATTTTTGTGTATTACTAATGAGGACTACTGCAGCCCAGTTTATTCGTCTCCTCAGCCAACTCATGAACTGCTAAGCAAAGACCATTCTACACAGTATTCAGGAGGGAGAAGACAAGAACACTTATCAGAAGCTTTATTTCAGGAATACTATGGACAGCCTCCATAAAACATAAAAGTATCTCTTTTCATGCAGCAATGTTTTGAACTACAGCACTAGACTAATTTTATGAAGTCAAGCTCTTAACATTTGCATAAATAAATAAATAAACAAACAAACAAATAAATATCATTTTACATTTCTGATCCAAAGATGTCCCTGTCAGAGGAAATTGGTTCAATCACATGCTTAGCTAAACTTTCCTGCTCAGGGCTGGGACATGAAATCCTGGTAGGGAAACAATGCCGATTGCAAACTCTCATTCAAACTGCTCCAAAATAGCCAGTTAATACGTTGTAAAAATATTTATTTATTTTTATTTTTATTTAGAAATTAGCCGGGTAACAGGCCCTTCTGGCCCAATGAGCCCGTGCCAGCCAATTACACCCTTGTGACCAATTAACCTACTAACCCATAAGTCTTTGGAATGTGGGAGGAAGCCCATGCAATCACAGAAAGAATGTTCAAACTCCTTACAGACAGCTGTGGGAATTGAACCCAGGTTGTTGTCGCTTATTACTGTGCCATCCCTTGCCCAACGTTCTATCAAGTGCTTTCGCACTATCTACCCCATCCAGAAACCTGGGCACTGAAAAGAATCCAATACCATTAGCTCTCTGTGTATCAGAGTACTTCATGGGCAAGAGGTCCATCTGAGTAATTAAGGCTGTGTATTTTTACCAATTTGCACTTTTGACGCAAGGATGTCCCTAAAAGCTGCACAGATTGGTAACTATGTTCCATAATCTCCATGACTTCCCACTCATTTAATGGACAATAAATCCAAGATCCTGATATGCATTCTGGGTTTAATATGCATTACATAACATAGCATTTACTGCATAGAAACAGGGCATTCAGCTGAACAAGTCCACGCTAAAGTTTTTGTTGTCCATAAGTACTGATTCCCACTTGCATTCACTTCAACTCATCAGCTTGTCCTTTGGTTCTTTGACTCCTGTTTAGCTCATTCCTCTTTAAATACATCTAGTTGAATTTTATTAACCACTCCTTGTCATAGTGCACCTTCCTTTCTGCTCCCTGCAAAAAAAAAGTTTTTCTCTCTGCGTTTATACATGGCTGTCTACGTATCTATTTTTCTCCAATATTAAACCATGGGATCACTCCCGTCACCCTGAGAAGACAGTTAAGAGAAATTTTGTGTGAAGACAGTATACTCATAATTTATACCATGCATACCATGGTTAACTTGTTATAGTAATTTTTCAATGTCTAATGAATTGCTCCCTCTCTGTCGCCAGCCCCCTTGCACTCTGCATTTTTTGCCCTTCTCCACCCAATCTATCTACCCATCAACCACACATTCACAGTGTGTCCCCTCTCACCTTTGTTCCCATTTGTCCAATCCACTTCCTTGTTTGGCTCCATGTACCACTATCCTTTTCCTGTCAGACTGCATCATCTGCTGCCCTTTGTCGGCTTCGCCTATCACGTCTCAGCCTCGGCCTCTGTTTCCACTCTTCTCCACCTGCCTCTCAACCCTCCTCACCTGGATCCAACAGTTACCTGCAAGTCTGCTGAATCCCTTCCTCTCACCTCACCATCTAAAAAATATCTAATCAGTGGCTCTTCACTAACATATACTTCACGCTTAAGAATTAATTTTAAGACCATAAGCCATCTATCCCATCAAGTTCCTCTGCCATTCACTCATGGGTGATTTATTTTTCCTTAATCCCATTCTCCTGCCTTAAGCCCATAACCTTTGACATCTTTCTTTTAAATATAACTAAGGATTTGACTTCCACAGGTGTCTTTGGCAATGAATTCCATAGACTTACTACTCTTTGGCTTAAGAAATTCCTTCTCATCTCTGTTCTAATGGGGTTAAAGCAATGTTATTTTATCTGGCCTTCTGGTTTTATTCTCCTCCAATACTGGAACTCTGTCCAAGCCTTACAATATTTGATAGGTTTCAATGACATTCTCCTCAACCTCCCCCCTGCAGCCACCTTATCCTTCTAAACTCCAGCAAGCACAGGTCTAAAGCCATCAGATATTTCCCTTACATAAAACCATTCATGCTCAGAATCATTCTTGTAAACCTCCTTCCTGACCATCTCCAATATCAGCACAACCTTTCTTAGATAAAGGGCCCAAAATTGCTCATAATACTTTAAAGATGGCCTGACCGATGCCTTTTAAAACCCTAGCATTACATCCTTTCCTTTATATTCTAGTCCTCTCAAAATAAATGCTATCATTACATTTGCCTTCCCTGCAACTAACTCAACCTGCAAGTTAGTCATTTGGGAATCCTGAAAGAGTCCCTTTGCACCTTCAATTTCTAAATTCTCTCCCCATTTAGAAAATAGTCAATGCTTTTATTCATCCTATCAAAGTGCAAGACGATACACTTCCCCACTCTATATCCCATTTGCCACTTCTTTGCACATTCCCCTAAACTTCCAAGTTCTTCTGCAGACTGCCAGCATCCTCAACACTACCTGCTCCTCCAAGACTTTGTGTCATCCAACAACTTGTCCACAAAGCAATCATGTTTGTCATCCAGATCATTAACATGTAATGTGAAAAGTAGTGGACCCAACACCAATGAGAAAAGGCCCCATTTATTCCTACCCTGCTTTCTTCCAGTTAGCCTATCTTCTATCATGGTATCTTTCCTGTAATACCATGGGCTCCATCTTGTTTAACAGTCTTATGGGCAGCACTTTATCAAAGGCCTTCTGAAAATCCAAGTAAACAACATCCACTGACTTTCCTCTGTCTCCCCTTAAGAAAACTATGGTTTTCTATGAGCTTGTAAGTACCCTGAAATCTCACAATGGACTTTAAAATTTTACCAACCACTGAAGTGTCAAGCAAACTGGCCTAGAATTTTCTGTTGCTTGCCTTCTCCCCTTGTTAAACAGCGGAGTAACATTTGCAATTTTCCTGTCCTCGAAACCCTTCCTGACTCTAAGAATCTATGAAAGATCACTAATGTCACTAAAATCTCTTTAGCAATTTCTTTCAGAACCCTGGTGACTTGTGCACCTTCAGACTTTTTAGCATCCGAAGCACCTCCTGCTTAGTAAAAGTGAATATGTTCACTTCTGCTGCCTGACTCTCTCATATTTCTGACATGTCGCTGGCTGTCTTCAAGAGTGAAACATTATGCAAAATAGTTATTCAGTTTATCTGCCATTTCTTCGTTCCCTATTTCTCTATCATCATTTTCCAGCTGTCCGATGTCCTCTCTTTGCTCTCATTTACTTTATATATATCTGAAAAAAGAAATTGTGGTATTCTTTTTAATATTATTTTCTAGTTTACCTTCATATTTGATCATTTTTCCCCTTAGTGCTTTTTTCTTGTTGGCAACTGTTGGTTTTTAAAACCTCAGTCCTCTAGTTTGCTGCTTATTTTGGAAGTATTGTACTTTTACTTTTATGCCTTTTTTTGGTTCCCATTGTTAACCATGGTTACATCATACTCTGTTTACATTTCCTCACTTTCTTGTATCAGATCTCTTCTGCTTCTCAAGCAGACCCTTTTCTTACTCAAAAAGACCAGAAGAACTCATTGATTAGCGTTATGTGAACTTCCATGTCCAGTTGAGAAGCCAAGTAGCTCCAGTTTAATATCTTATCCAGAAGATGGATTGGAAAGGGCTATTTTAGTGCTATTGTTCTACAGTACTGACAAAAGTATTAGACACATATTATATAGCTAGGGTGCCGAAGACTTTTGCACAATACTGTAGCAATTTTATGTATTGCACTGCACTGCTGCCGCAAAAAATATCATGACATGTGTGAGTGATGATAAACATGATTCCAATATGGGTCTCTATTGTAGACTGAGAGTGGAAAGGGGGCAGGGAGAGGGTTGGGGCAAAAAGGGAAGAGGGAGTGACAAGAGTGAGAAACACCAGGGAGACATTCTGTAATGATTAATAAACCAATTGTTTGGAATCAAATGACCTGGCTAGTGTGTAAGGTCTGGGTGTGTCTGTGCCTGCACCAACCCCAGCCCTGGCACTCCTTCTCTGCCATCTGTCCCACGCCTCTCCCACGGTGCTCCACCCTCACCATTCCCAACATTCTTTGCTCTTGCCAGATTTTAAAACTGGCTCTCCGCTCCAAGATGACAAATACAGTACTATGCAAAAGTCTTAAGCATCCTAACTATGTATATGAGCTTAAAACTTTTATGCAGTAATGTATGTATGTCATATAGAAGTATCTAATAAGCATCCATATCAGTGCAGAGAGAACTTAATACAGGATTTCCACCTGAACCACTGACAACTTCTTTCCCTCTGCAGATGCTGCAAGTGCAATTCTCTCTAGATCCTACGTTTTTTGACAGTACCTGCAACCACAGGTCAGATATACTGTACTACTATCTGTATTTAATGACCATCTCTATGAAATGGAATTTTCATTACAGTTCCTCTGCATGAGACTGACAACACCATTTTTCCTACCAGAAAATAGATCTCACAAAACTGAGCAATCAGAAATCTTTTCCACTTTTTTTCCCCCAAATTCAAAGTTCAAAAAGTAAATTTATTATCAATGTATGTACAGCATATATCACTATATAAGACAATGAGATTCATTTTCTTGTGGGTTATACAGATAAATACAATTGAATCAATGAAAAATTTCACACAGACAAGGACGGACAAACAACCGACGTGCATAGAAGACAAACTGTTCAAATACAAAAAAAAACAGAGATCAGACAGACAGAGAAATAATATCAAGAACACGAGTTCTAGAATCCTTGAAAATGAGTTCATAGGTTGTAGAATTAGTTCAGTGTTGAGGTGAGGAAAGTTATCCATGCTGGTTCAGGAGCCTGATGGTTGAAGGGTATAACTGATCTTGAACTACGTGGTGTGGGTTCTAAGACTCCTGTAACTTCTTCCTGATAGCAGCAATGAAGAGAGAGTATGGTCTGGATGGTGATGGTGGGAGCTGCTTTCTTGTGGCAACGCTCCTCATAGATATACCTAATGGTGAGGAGGTCTTCTCCAGTTCCAGTGTTCTGGCTCCCCAGTTCATTACAAACACACTTCCACATGCACAGCAGTCTCTGATTGAACCATAACAATGACTTAGCTCTAAAATAATTCACTTTCCTCATGCCCTTCACATGAATTGAATCTGACAAAGCTTATCAATAGCCACAGGAAGATAATCTGATTCTGAACAAATGTTCGAACAAAGAGGTAGGTCTTCATGCCAAGCTAAGAGAGGACAGAAAAGTAGAGAAATGGAGAGGAAGAGGCTTTTGAATTCAGAGAGCAGAAAAAGCAGCTGTCAAATGTGGGGCAAAGAAAGTCTGTATTGGAGTGTATACATGAGAAGCTATTGAAAATTCAATGTAAATGTCTTGCTGAGGATGTTAATGCAAGGAAAAATAATTTTAATATGTGCTTTAATATTACGTTGCTCTAAGAGTAATGTCCCAGTTTGCAGTATTGTGTTTTAGAGTAATACACACAAAATACTTGTTCAGCGGGTCAGGCAGCATCGCTGGAAAGGAATAAACGGTCGATGTTTTGGGCCAAGATACTTCATGAGGATTGGAAAGGAAGGAGGAACAATAAGAAAGTGAAGAACAGAAAGAAATACAAGCTAAAAGGTGATTGGTGAAGTCAGGCATTTTATTTTGTATTTTTCTCCTTTTCCAACCATATCCTCAATATCAATTAAATTTTACTTCTTCAAGACATGTGCATATTTATTCTTCAGCTGCAATATCAGGAGATGTGAAAAGCAATACTTCATTACACATAAGCAGCCTTTGCTTAGTATGGCCTACACAAGACAAGTGTCTTTTTAAAAACCTAGTCCCTCTGTAGTCTGCATTCTGAAGCTAGTCCTTGTGTTAATGCAGTTATCATTTCTTTACAGTCGACAGCTCTTTCCACACACATTTGGCTTTCAGCAAAAAGTTGCAGTACAACCAACTACCTTGAATTAGCCGGAGGTGGAACCTAAGAGCAAGAGACTCCCTAAATCTGGAGATTGAGCAAGAAGTCAACTGGTCTTTGTTCCGCTTGGAGTGAAAATGAAACAGTCCATCAGACAGGGCTTGCATGAAGATTACAATAATAGAGTCTGACAAAAGTCATCACTGCTGCCACAAGACACAAACCTCAAATGCCACTTTAACGGACTTGATATTATGATAATTACATAATGTCGACATTAACCAAAGGCTGCCCTCCAACTTTCAAATTAGCATAGTTTTTTTTAACCAATATTAAGAGTATTATATAGACACCAATTACTACAAAACACTTCTTAACAGCCCTTCTTTAATCATCTGATACTTAAGATCCCATGCTCTTTAGGCTCTTTATTTAAAATATTATTCAAGACTCAAGGTAGTTTATTCTTATTCTTCAGCACACAAGTATAAAGGAGAACAAAATGATTGTCTCTTTGGATCTGAAGCAGCATAAAAAACAGAATAAGCATAAAGAACACAATAAAAAACACAATAAGACCCTAAGAACTAAGATATAGGAGCAGAATTGGCCCATCGACTCTGCTCCACAATTTCATCATGACTGATCCATTTCCCCACTCAGCCCCAATCCCCTGCCTTCTTCCCACATCCCTTTATGCCCTGGCTAATCAAGAATCTATCAACCTCTGTCTTAAATATACCCAGTGACTTGGCCTCCACAGTCACCTGTGGCAACGAATTCCACAGACTCACCACTCTCTGGCTAAAGAAACTCCTCTTCATCTCCTCTCTAAAAAGGATACCCCCCTCTACTTTGAGGCTGTCTCCTCTGGTCTTAGACTCCCTCCCCCCACAGGAAACATCCTCTCCACATCCACTCTATCGAGGTCTTTCAACATTTGATAAGTTTCAATGAGATCACTCCTCATCCTTCTGAAGTCCAGCGAGTAGAGGCCCAGCTCTTCATATGACAAGCCTTGTAATCCCAGAATAATTTTTGTGAATAAATAAAAATACATAAGATCATCTTATCTTATTGTATGTATATTAAGTGTTACCAGGTGTACCAATACTTCAGGTGACTGAAAGGAAATGATAAAGTAGTGGCGTAGTGGGGTGGGTTAATAGACAGGGGTGTTGATTAGCCTAATAACTTGCATGAAGTAACAGCTTCTGAGTCTGGTGGTCCTTGCGTAGATTGTGCGTAACCACTTCCCAGATGGGAGTGGGACAAACAGTTGTAAGCACTGAGTGTCACTGACCCCCCCCCCCCACTTAAGCACCAAGCAGACTGTCTAACAAGTCTTTCATCTCATATTTGCTCCTAACCAGAGGTTGTAACAGCACTCACGAGTAGCTGCTGATTAATTTCCAGAGGTCCAGAAGTGTCGGCTTACATTTGCTGGATAGATTGTGAAGTGCAATATTTACACTGAGCCGGTCTGTTGAGTTAGTGAATAATTGGTTGTTACTATTAAACATGGGTTTGTTCAGTGGTACAGTAAACAAAAGGGAGGACTGAGGCCATTAATCTGTTCTAGTGTGTACTCTGGACACAGAATGCAAAACTGTAAAGTCAACTGAGAATTGCCCTCATTATTTTGGAGTTGACCCAGAATGTCTTAACAGACATGTGAAACAAAAATAAGAAATTCTAGATTGTGCACTGGATTAAACAATCGTCACTCTTTGCTTCAACCTGTACCATTCTGTGATGATTGTTTTGCAGGTTGTGAGATTATCAGCATTTAAATCCCTCATTCTCATACACAGAGTGGCCACAATGGCATTTATATCTTCATAAGTTTGCCTTTGATGAAGAGAAATGCCAAGTTCTTTCCAAGTTGTGCTGGCTATTACCTAAGAAGCTTTCACTCTACATTTAACAGAGGCATTTCCTGGCAATCAGAGTTATTCAGTCTTGTTTTAGTCCTGACATTACCTGCTTACAAAATTCTTGTTTGATCAATTAAGTCAGTATCATCAAGGTGCTGATATAGGTTCTCTTTATCTATTCTCCCACAGTGGTAAGTTTATATGTTGTTTTAAATTAAAACTGCTGCCCACATTTCTAACTGTAAGTGTGATTTTAGCTGATGGATACTGTTCAGTGGCTCCTGTGTAAATCAGGACATATGCAAGAAATTGGAAGTAGTACTGCTTCCTACAAAGGAAGAATTTCCAAAGGACGTGTGATAAATATGCAGGAGCAAAATGCTTTAATAATAAAACATAATTATAAAGTTGAGCTTCTTAAAGTAATTAGAGCTGCATAATAGTGTAGCAATTAGCACAATGGTTTACAGCGCCAGTGACCTGGGTTCAAATCCCACCACAGCCTGTAAGGAGTTTTTACATTTTCCCCATGAGTGTGTGGGTGTTCTCCAGGCCTCCGGTCTCCTTCCACAGTCCAAAGATGTACTAGATGGTAGGTTAATTGTTCATTGTATATTGTCCCATGATTAGGATAGGGTTAAATTGGCGGTTGCTGGGTGGCGCAACTTGAAGGGCCAGAAGGGCCTATTGTGAACAGTAGCTCAATAAAAAAAGACAATTTAAAAAATTAGTATTCTTTTCATTTATGATTTGTATCAGGAAATTGAAAAATCAGCATATTCTGTCCCAACTCCAAACTCATTACCTTGTAGTTCAGTGTAGATCTTTTGCATCAACTTCACCTATAGTTCCTCTAAGGGAGCTAGCAACTTTCTTACCTATTCTGAGCAGTTTATAGCTTGAGGTGTGTCCCTAGTTCTAAGCTTGGTTAAGTACTTGGGTTATTCTTCAGAAGGGCCAGCTCTTTCTGATGAACCCTTCACAAGGAGAATGCTAATGCACCAACACTCACAAGATGCTGGAGGAGCTCAGCAGGTCAGGCAGCATCTAAGGAAATGAATTAACTGTTGACGTTTCAGGCCAACACCCTTCTTCTGGACTGTTTATTCCTCTCCATAGATGTTGCATGATCCGCTGAGATCCTCCAGCATTTTAGACCATTTGGCCAATCGATTCTGTTCTGTAATTTCATCATGGCTGATCCCCATTTCCCTTTCAGCCCCAATCTCCTGCCTTATCTCCATATCCCTTCATGCCCTAACTAATCAAGAATCTATTAACCTCTGCCTTAAATATACCCAAAGGCTTGGCTTCCACAGCTGCCTGTGGCAAGAAATTCCTCAGATTCACCACTGTCTGTCTAAGAAAGACTGCCTCATCTAAATGGATGTCCCTCTATTCTGAGGCAGTGTCCTCTGATCTTAGACTCCCTCACCATAGGAAACATCCTCTTCACACCTACTCTGACTAGGCCTTTTAACATTCGATAGGTTTCAATGAGATCACCCCCCATTCTTCAGAATTCAGAGCGTAGGCCCAGAGCCATTATTTTGTGTATGTAGCTCTGGATTTCCCACATGTCCAGAATCTCTTGTGTTTATGTTGTTGATACAAGAAAACTATTAGAACCTACAGGAATTATAACGTGACATGGGCGTAAGAAATAGGAGAATGAGTAGTCTATTCAGCCTTCTGTGGCTGTGCTACATTTCAACAAGAACTTCTATCTCACAGCTATTTTTCTGTATTATCCCATATCCTATGATTCCTTTAATATCTATTTTGGATGTGATCAATGATGGAGATATAATGCCCTCTGGGATAGAAAATCCCATAGATTCCAGGGTCTTGACCATTCAAGAGCTTAGCTTTACTTGAAGTGTTGTGCATCAGTAAGGAACAAAATAAATAACATTTATTAAACTGTTATAAAGAATCAAAACAATGATAGTTTTAAATGAATACAAAGTTACCTAAAATACAAATGAGCCTAAAACACGAGAACCAATAAATATACCATCTCACGTAAGACATATCAACGATCATTAAAATGCTAATAGTCGATCAGAACGAACATCTCAACCCAAAATGGCCTCATTCTGAAACTGTGAATTCTAGGTCCAGTCACCTGAGCCTGGGGAAATTCATCCATCTGAAACACCTGTTAAGTTTCAATGTGGTCGCGTCTCATTCTTTTTAACTTGAGAATACAGATCTAATCTACAATCCAAACAGCAAACCTGTATTCTCCAAAACGTTTATTATAAAAAGCAATCACAAAGAATTAAAACCATGATAGAACTAAATGAAACCAAAATTACCTAAAATAAAAAAAACAATAAAAACACAATCAACACTAAAACACAAGAACCAATATATACACATCCAAAATAAGGCATTCATAGCTAGGCCAGATAGCAGCTGCCTTCTCCAAGGACATTAGAGAACCAAGGGGATCCAGTGGTTCCATAGTCACTGTAAGTGGTGCTAACTTTTTGAAACCAGAATCTATTTGAAAACCCTACATGCATTTGTGGGACTTCAACAGATGAATCAAGATCAATAGATTAAACATCAAGACAGTAACATAACTATTGCGTCACTGCAGCCACAATTTCAAAGATGAAACTGTGCATCATATTTCCGAGTTTGCTGATGACACCAAAAAAAAAAGAGATTGTAAGGTGTTTTCAACCAAGATACGTACATTGATTATCTATGATAAAATTGTGAGGTTGTTCATGTTGGTTCACAAAACTGAAAAGTAGAACAGTTTTTAAATGGTGATAGCCTGGGATATTTAGATCAAAATATCATCCCTTTGCCTCCACAGATGCTGCTTGATTTGCTAACTTTCTCCAACAATTTGCTTCTCGCTTCCCAGGGCCTGCAGTTCCATGTGCCTCTGAAAGATATTGATGTTCAAAGTGCTTGTGGCGTCCTTGTAGACAAGTCACTGAAAGCTGATCTATAGTGATTAGAAAGGCAAATGATGGGCTTAATCCAAATTATAGTCCATGATCTCCTTGACTCTTTTGTCAAGATGGTGCTCATCTGCAATGTCCATCAATGTTGTGGCTCAGACTTACATGCTTTTTAGGTTTGTAGCAAATGTTTTGGGGACACCCCAGGAAGTTAGATGTCAGGGTAGGGTATAAGGGCAGTAAAGAGGGAGCCGATGTTTAGTCTCCAAGATGAAAGCACTCCCTGATCAAAGGTCAACCATCCTGGAGGACTGTTGGCAGGGGCTGAGGAGACCAGCCATCTCCAGGTCAATGAGTCCCAGGTCAGAGGTCCATACAGACAGGAGTCACGAGTGTTGGTGACTGCACCATCACCCCCATAAATAACCAGGATTGGATGTCCATGCAAGTCCTAAAATCAAGGCCTGTGGTCAAACCCGTGATCAGCAAGTCTAGGGTTGAGGCGCAAAGGTCAAACTTGTGATCGACAAGACCTGGAGATGATACTGAGAGGTTGGCAAAGACTGGATAGAAAAGCTGAATGTCGAAGGCCAGAGCTCTGCAAGTCCAGAGATAGAAGTCCAAAGGCTGTAGACCGAAGTCAGCGAGACCAGAGGGTCAAAGCCCATGGCTTGGCTTGTCCAGAGATCAGAGGCCCAATGTCTGTGAGTCTGACAATGTGATGCTAAGGTCTCTGAGGCCTTGAAGTAGCCTGTCCTGGGCTGGAAGACTGCCTGTGTGTGGTGTGTGAGTGAGTGGGTGGTTGGGAGGGATGGAAAAGGGGCTTATTTTGCCATTGTTGTCTGGTTTTAATTTGCTGTTGTTGTTGTTGCTCATGTTGCTTTGCTGAAAACTGTGGGCATGCTACGTTAGTACTAAAATTGGTGCCAACACTTATGGGCTATGATCATCGTTAGGTGTGTTGGTTGTTAATGCAAACAATGCATTTTATTGCATGTTTCAATGTACAGTACAGTGTGAAAGTCTTAGGCACATATGTATAACTAAGATGCCTAAGACTTTTGCAGAGTACCGTAGTAATTTTATATATTCCACTGTACTGCCTTCACAAAAAAAACTAATTTCATGACGTATGTGAGTGATGATAAACCTGATTCCGATATGGGTCTCCATTGTGGACTGATAGTGGGAAGGAGGCGAGGAGTAGGGGTTTATAGTTGGGAAAAGAGAAAGGGACAGAAGAGGGAGTAGGACTCAACAGAAAGACATTCTGTGATGGTTAATAAACCAATTGTTTGGAAGCAAATGACTGCTTGCCTGGTGTCTCAGGGATGGGTGTGTCTGCACCCGTGCCACCCTCTGCCCCCGCCACTTGTCCCACACCCGTCCTGTGGTGCACCCACCACCCCTCCCCCACCATCCTTTGTTCCTGCCACATTTACAAACTTGTTCTCTGCTCCACATTTCCACGTTGACAAATACAGTCCTATGCTTAGGCAGCCTAGCTACATATACGTGCCTCCGACTGGGACAGTATTGTATATATGATAAATAAATCTGAATCTGAAAGTGATTCTGAAACAATTTGAGCGCCAAAAAAACAAGGATGACTTCTTGAAATTGTATAAAACATTGATGCAACTGCAGTTGAACTGTTGTGTTCAGTTTTGTTCTTTCTACCTAAAATAAAATACCACAGATAGTGTACAATGTAGATTTACCAAACCCAGTTCTGGAGAATACAGGTTCACTGTATAAACAGCAGATCAGTCTGCGTTCTCAAGTTAAGAAGAATGAGATGTGACCACATTGAAACTTAAGAAACATTTCAGAGCTCGTAAGATGGAAGCAGTTCCCCAAGTTGAGGTGTCTGGCTCACAGCCTCAGAATACGCAATGTTGCATTGAGATGCAGAGAGATTTCTTCACTCTGAGTTCTTTCTAATCGACTATTAGCATTTTAATTGTTGTTGATATATCTTATTTTAAATGCGTATTTATTGGTTCTTGTGTTTGAGTCTCATTTGTGTTTTAGATAGTTTTGGATTCATTTAAAACTAACACGGTTTTAATTCTTTATAATGGCTTAATAAATGTTAATTACTTTGTTCCTTATTAATGCACAACACGTCAAGTAGTGCTGACATCCTGAATGGTTTAACCTCCAGAATCTTGGGTATTTTCTATTCCATGGGGCAATATGTCTCTGTCATCAATGGCATCCAAAACAGATACTAAAGGAATCAAACAATATGGGGATGATACAGAAAAATAGCTTTGAGTTACAAGTTCTTGATGAATTGTAGAACAGGCACAGAAGGCTGAATAGACTACTCCCTCTCCTATTTCTTATGCACTTATCATGTTATAATTTCTGTAGGTTCTAGTAGTATTGTTGTATCAACAACATAAACACAAGGGATTCTGCAGATGCTGTAAATCTGGGGCAAAACATACACCAGGCAAATGGAGATGAATAAACAGTTGGCATTGGTCTCGGCCTGAAACATCAGCTCTATTCCTTTCCATAGATGCTGTATTAACATTCTCCTCTGCAAAGGCTCAAATGTGTAGCCATCAAGTGGGTTCACCAATTCATCAAAAGGAGCTGGCCTATTTTGAACAGTAACCCAGCCTCAATATTCGGGACAAACAGCATCTCAAGATATAAATTGCTCAAAATAGGGCAGAAATTTCCTTGCTCCCTTAGAGGAACCATGAATACAAATGAAATGAGAAATCTGCAGTGAACTGCAGGGTAATGAGTTTGGAGCTGGGACAGAATATGTTTTGTTTCAGTTCCCGGGGACTTGCAGAATCATAAATGCAAGGAATGTACTACATCTATTTGAACAGTATTTGTTGCTGTCAATGGCTCCTACGAGTGCATCAATACCTCATCAGCCTGCCCCTGTACTTAGATGGATATAATGCAACAATAATTTTATACTGTGACATGGGGGTCTAAGACACATGATTAAATGAAAAATGTTACCTGGTTGATGTGCAGTATTAGATTTATGCCACACATAATGTTGAGGCTAAAAAGTTCCACTTTAGTCTCGTCTGACCACTAGACTTTCTTCCACATCTTTATAGTATCTTCTAAATGGCGCTTTGCGAAGTCTTTATGGGCAAGGATATATTTTTTTTCATTGGTATCTGTGGCACTTCAACCAGGTAACACCATCCTACTGTAAGGTATGATGGAGATAGCGTCATACTATGGGGACTGAAAATCTGTTTAAGATTGATTGGAAGATGGATGTTGTTAAATACAGAGATCCTGGATAAAACAAAAACCTGCAAGCCTCTGTCAGAAAGCTTAAATTGGGGAAGAATTTTGTCTTTCAGCAGAACAATGACCCAAAGCACACTGGCAGAACAACTACAGAGTTGCTTCAAATGAAGAAAATTGATGTCTTTGAGAGGCCCAGTCAGAGTCCTGACCTTAACCTGATTGAACATCTCTGGCAAGTCCCCAAGACCACTGCCACTCCCCAACTAACCTGGCACAGCTTGCGCAATTTTGCAAGGAGGTAGGGCAAATTTTGCTTCACCACATTGAGCAAAGCTAATAGAGACTTATTCAAAAAGACTACTGGCTGTAATAGTTGTGAGAGGTGGTTTAACTAAGTACTGAGCAAAGGAGCCTGAAGACTTTTGAACTGCTGACATTGCAGTTTTTCTTTATTTTTTCAGTTTTTCATGCTTTACAATTTTCCCTTTCTTGTGGGGGGGGGGGTGTTCTACTGTGAGAAAAAAGCATGTAATTCAAAAATAAAAATTCTCAGTTAAATGGATCAAGATCACTGGTTGTAATATTCATTTATGTGAACACAGGTTTGAGAGCTGAATACTTTTTCCAAGGCACTCTATTTAAAGCTATCATAATCACAGGGCAATTTACAATGACCAATTAATCTACTAATCGATATATTTTGGACTATAGAAACTTCTATAGAATATAGAAGCATCTTCCAAAGACTTAGGTTGCTACTGTGTCCTGTTTGTTGAGGGGCACAAAAGAGGCAGAGGAATAAGTTTCCTGATGAGAAGAAAGCGAGATGTATACACTAGGGGGGAGAACAGTGCACATAGAGAACAGCTGATTAGAGCATGCTGCATTCATAGCACAATCAGAGGTCCAGTCTTGTCTATTAAATAAACTCCTTGGTGTTTTGCACAGAAGCCATTTCACACCAGGCAGCATCACACCTAGATGTCACCAGTGCAGCTAAGCTTGCTGCAGATGACTTATCTAGAATTTGAGGAAGAAATGCCAGAAGTATCACATCACACAAAAGAGGAACAGAAAGTGGAAGCGGTGGCGAAGGAACCTTCTCCATTCCTCAGCTTCTGTCCCTTGAGATGGGAAGCTCACGAGACCTTCTGTCAACAGAGGATTATTAGCCCAGAATTCTAGTCAGTGAATTCTCCTTGTGGTCAGATTGCTTGTGTTCTTCTCTGTCAAAGGCTCCTCATGTTAGGACTTAAGAAAACTGGAACAGCTGGCATTGGACTGACATTATGGCCATGATTTGTGGTGGTATATGAAGAACTGCTTCACTTGCATTGGTCTGTGATTAATTGCCTTGCATTTATCCCCAGCTAATGTAAAGATAGCATGATCCATAGCTGAAAATAATTAGGTAGGGTCATAAAGAGAGAACATCTGACCTTCACAAAACAGGACAGAGAGTACAGATGTTGGGATGTTATGTTGAAGTTGTATAAGACATTAGTGAGGCCTAATTTCAAAGTTAAAGGACATTTACTATCAAGGTATGTAAACTTTATGCAATCTTGAAATTCATCTTCTTACAGGCAGCCAGGAAACAAAGAAACTCAATAGAATCCATTAAAACAGAAGAAGACTGTCAAATACCCAATGTGCCGAGGGGAAAAAAGAGAAAAAGTGAGCAAACAGTAAGAGCAAGCAAATAGCATTCAGAACTGAAGTTCACAAAGGTGAGTCCACACTGTGATAATTGCAGGCCACAACCACAGTTTGGTGCAGAGTTGAGTATACCTCATGGAGCAGTGTTTTGAATTTGGGGTATTGTGTGCAGTACCGGTCACCTTCCTCTGGGAAATATGTCATTAGGCTTGAAAGAGTGCAGAAAAAAAATTACGGGAATGTTTCCAGGATTTGAAGACCTGAGTTATGGGGAAAGGTTGAAGAATATAGGGCTTTATTCACTGGACTGCAGGAGAATGAGGAACATTATTATAAGAGTATTATGAGGGGTATAGATAGAATGAGTGCTTGCAGGCGTTTTTACCTCAGGCTGTGTGAGAGGAGAACTAGAGCTTGTAGGTTGATGGTGAAAGGTAAGATACTTAAGGGGAATCTGAGGGGAAGCTTTTTCACTCTGATGGTCATGTAAGTGTGGAACAACCTGCCAGCAAATGTGGTAGATGCAAGGTTAACTGTAGCACTTAAGATAAATTTGGATAGGTACATGGATGGGAGGAGTGTAGTGTGCTAAGATCCAACTGCAGATGGATGGGACTAGGCAGAAGACCAGACTATCAAAGACTAGATAGGCAGAAGGGCCTTTTTTGTGCTGTCATTCTTCTGGCTCGATGAAGAGAGTCATCTCCGAGCCACCCTTCCAAATTGACTTTGTTCACAAGTGGCATTGACCTAGACCATTATCTCAAAAAGATAACATCTTAGCTGCTGCCTGGAAATGGGAGTGTGGGAGTATGTTCAGAAACCTGGTTTCTGAGTACTAACTCTGCTACACACAGAGGGAACAGATCTATATCTGTTCATAAGAACTAAGTGATGTCTGCACACATCCACAGAAAGAGTGCCTGAGGCTTGGCTAATTCAAGAGCAGAATGGCATTGGGCAGTTTTGTCATTCTGCTGCTGTATTCACCGGGAAAGTCATCATCAGGTAGATGAGGTCAGCCTTGCAGTGTATGGGGTATGATAACGATTTAGCTTGATGTCAGGAAGAATCTTCCTTATTCCATATTTGAACCTTCCTGGTTTCAATTTGTTTATTTTTATTTAGAGATAGAGCACGGTAACAGGCCCTTGCATCCCAAGGGGTGCATGTGACCAACTAACCCATATGTCTTTGGAAAGTGGGAGGAAACTGGTGTGCTTTATAGGGAAATTTTACAGTATTAAAAAAATCAATTTTAAATAAACAGGTACATATAAAAAAGTATAGTAACTTCTGAAACCATACTTAGACTGGATAAACGTAACACCATTCATATTTCTAGTCTGGCATCTGGAAATTGGAAGGCTTGTGGGGAATGAGATTGATGGCAGGTATGAATAACAATATCCTGATCCTAACAGACCAGATCCTAACAGCTTGATGGATGCCAACTGCATCTGAGATGGAGTACCAGAGGGAGGTTTACCTACGGGAGTACATTTGCAAGATAGTAAAGTACACTATGTGTATTAATGGAGGAGAGCCAGCATGATGACAATAGGGGAACTCTGGAACTGTGGCTAAAGAAAGGAAAAGAGTCAATCCAATGCCAACTAAAATTTCTTGGACCATGCAGTCCTAGGTATTAGAATCTCTACACTCTGACCTCCAGATTGTTGTTTTATACAGAACGTCCTTCACCAGGCAAAGATAAAGGAGCTACTTGCCATGATTCCAAAGAGCTATGCTATGAAATGAACCTTTAAACCACACAACCACAAACACAAAGAGATTCTGCTGATACTGGAAATCCAGAGTAACACACACACACACACACACGCACACACACACAAAGTGCTGGAGGAACTCAGCTGGTTAGGCAGCATCTATGGAGAAGAATAAAGAGTTGATATTTCAGGCCAAGGCCCTTCATCAAAACGGGAAAAGAAGGGGGAAGAAGCCAGAATAAGAAGGTGGTGGGAGGGTAAAGAGCACAAGCTTGAAAGTGATAGGAGAAACCAGCTGATGGGGAAAGTAGGTGGGTGGGAGAGGGAGAGATGAAGTGAAAAGCTGGGAGCTGATAGGTGGAAAAGGCAAATGGCTGAGGAAGGAATCTGATAGGAGAGGAGAGATGACCATGAGAGAAAGGGGAGGAGGAGGGGCACTTGAAGGAGATGGTAGGCAGATAGAAAGGTAGAAGGATTGGAAGGAAGACAGAATGGAAAATGGAGGGTGGAAGAGAAGGGGTGGGGAGACAAATTACAGGAAGTTAGAGTGATCGATGCTCAGGTTGGAGGCTACCCAGATGGAATATGTTGTGGGAGCTTGCTTTCAAGACAAATGCAATTAGTTGAGGCATCCCTCTATTCCAATAACACTGTAAAGCCTGGGAACAATCACTCATATTGGAAGTGTCCCTTTATAGCACTTACATAGAAACTTACATCATGAAACCCACGGAATTGCAACATCACTTTAGTCAGCTTGTCAGCCTTCGGGATGTGTGTTTCTATTTTAAAGTAAACGAGTTTTAGCTTAAATATTGCATCCTTAACAGAAGTAATACATTTTAAAAGAAATTATTTGCAGTGATGAAATATTTGATAATTTTATATCTCCTGACATCCATCTGTAATATTCAGCTGATGTTGCATCTTACCCAAATATTCGGGCAACTTTTGTGTGAACTATCGTACCACAATGTAATGTGGAGTAACTCACATCCATGAGCTGACACACGAACCAGGGCCAGCTACTTCTACACTGATCAGTCTTTAATTCCCCACTCGGTGGTGCACAGAAAGCTGTTGCTTGGCAATCCCAGAAAAGGGAAGCAGAAAGTAACGCTCAGGCTGGAGGGATTGTGAGGTAGAAAGAGGAGAAAGAACAACTGTAGAGGAAACTGAAACTTAGCCTGGAAGTCCCTAATCGTGCGCAAAAGGGAGTTCACTGAATACCCTGTAAATACTTCCATTGCATTCACATATTTTTGCTGTTTATTTGTGGGTGTCAAGTCAAGTCAACTTTATTGTCATTTAACTACATATATACATGTATGTTTCTCCAGGCCTGAGTGCAAAGCACAGCAGTATACAAAACTTGCAAAACTTAGGAAAGTAAGAATAAAATCTACAAATGTATTACATACAAATAAAGAAAGTGAAGAACATAAATCAAATATTGTAGGGCATAGACCAGATTAACTGGTGACACTTCAAATGTTATTTGCAGGGAGGTCAGAAGCCTAATGGACTAAGGGAAGAAATTATTTCCCATCCTGACTGTTCTTGTCATTATACATTGGAGTCTGCTGCCTGATGGTCGAAAGCCAAAAAGGATGCTGGACGAGTAGGTGGGATCCTCGATACTACTAAGGGCCCTGCATAAGCAGCACTTCTGATGAATGACCCCGATGGATAATAGGGAGCCCTCTCAGCTGTTCTCTCAATCCTTTATAGGGACTTCCAGTGCAACGCTCCCATACCAGATTAATATGCAGCTTGCCAGGATGCTCTCAATGGTGCTCCTGTAAAATTCAGCAAAGAAGTGGAGGGGGATGCCATTTGGGCAATGCAGTATCCGCTGAAAATGTTATAACATGTAATAACCCATGAGCACCAGAGACATTTCCATTGGTTATACTGCAGTTGCAAGTCAAGTCAACACAAGAAATCTTCACAATGGAGATTGCTCATATCTCTGGATTAAATAATTAAAAACTGCAAATTATACTAGACAAAGGACGGAGAAAGGTATTTTCTTTCAAGTTGTATTACACGGAAGATTACTTTGACATCTCTAATAAATAGTGTCAAACAGGCCTCGAGGACGCTCTGAATTTCTAACTGGTAATGGTCCATATTCTAATTATTTGGATCTGAAAAACCCAGATTTGGAACTGGGATTTTTTTTTAATTGAGTCATGGTTGACCTGAGTTTGCCCAGAAATAGCAAAACCATAGTCCAAACTTGAATAACATGGCATTAATTCTGATTCTGCTTATGAACATATACTGGATTCTAACTCTAATGAGGCATCAAAATGTAAGTAAACAAACTTCCCTCTCTGTACTTAAGCAGGCAGAATGGGGGCACCACTAATGTGATAATCTGTACTTTTGGTAACAACCTGGCTGCCTATCTAAGGTTTGTGATTTCAACATCTTAATATTAGACCTGAGCTTGTTATGTTTGGGACACCGCTTTGAGCAAAGGACATGAATCTTTAGCATTCTGTTTAAAAAAAAGTTGAGGCTCAAGGTCAATTGAAAATTTAGCAATTGAGAGAGACATATTTTGCTAGTCAAAGCCATTAAAAGTTTGAGTAAAGGATTACAAAGAACATAGTGCAATACAAGAACAGATCCTCTGGTCCACGATATTGTGCCAAACTAATTAAACCAGTAATTAAACAAATACCTTCTGCCCACACCATGTTCATATCCCTCCATTCTTTGCACATTCATATGCCTCTTAAACATCCTTCATTGTATTTGCTTCTACTACCACACCCCAACAGTGCATTCCAGACACTCGCCACACTTTGTGTAAAAGAAATTTGCCCTGCATATCTGCTTCAGTCAGTCTCTCTCCCTCTTGCACAGTGTTGCTGGAGAATGGTGCCGGAGTCCCGGGTCTTGGGCAAGGTTTAGTCAGCGCGGTTTGAGGATTGGACTCTGTAGTTCATGTTATGATGTGTTTCTGGTTGGTCCTTTTTTGTTGCTCTTTGGTGAGATTTTGATTGGGGCGGACTGGTTCTGTGGCCTGTAGTCAACATATAACACAATGCTAGGTTGAACTGAACTGAGTGAAACTGAATGTTCCTGGACTGTTTTGTTAACGTTCTGGATGAATGTTTTATGTTCTGTGTTTTTCACTCTGTTTTTTCTTCTGCTGTTTGAGTGATTTGTCTTTTTTTTGTACATTTGGGGTCTGATGTTTTTCTTTGAACGGCTTCCATGGTTTTCTTTGTTTTGTGGCTGTCTGTGAGAAGACGAATCTCAGTGTTGTAGGCTGCATACATCTTTGGCCAATAAATGCACTTTGAATCTTTGAATTTTTTAACTTACCCCTCTCATTTCAAGTACATGCCTTTGAGTATTACACTTCTCAACCCTGGGAGAAGGATACTGATCGTCTAGTCTGTATAAACTTCTATCCCCTCTACCTCCGTCACTCCAGAGAAACCAATGCAAGTTTATACAAAGTTGGAACTTAGAAATGAGGTACATATCAGCCATTGTCTAATTAAATGGCTTAACAGGTTTAAATGGCTATTCATGTGCCATAGTTAAAAGTAACACACACAAAATGTTGGAGGAACTCAGCAGGTCAGGCCTGAAACATTAACTCTTTACTCCTGTCCACAGATGCCTCCTGACCTATTGAGTTCATCCAGCAATTTGTGTGTGTTGCTCTGGATTTCCAGAAGAATCTGCAGAATCTCTTGTGTTTATGACACATTTAAGGGGTAAAGTATTTGTTCCTGCTTGTTTATCAATAATATTGAGATGTCACCATCCCCATATCCTCTTGAACATACATTTCAAATATCTCTTCTGCCAATTTGTGTTAGAATCATACAGCATTTTAATATAATTACCTCAATAGAAACAACATGGAGAACTGAAGAAAAGTTTAACCACCTGGGATAGATACCTGCTGGGTAGTAATCTGCTGGAAATTATCAGTGTTCTTAAGGATCTTAAAATGATAAACATGAGGAAAGTTTAAACAAAGGCTCTTATAACAGCCCAAAGCTGAACAGAGGGGGTGGTTTAAAGCTCTAAAGTCTTGTCAGAGTATCTGGAATAGATGTTGTAATTCACAAATTCCATACCCTACACTCCCTTCCTTCTCCATATCTTTCCCTTGTAGTTGGTATCTAAGTATATCCACAGAGTCTGAGCTCTTGATTTCTCCTTCACCCTCCATGGTGAGGCCTAGTGAAGGAAGTGACCCTGACTACCATTGTACACGAGTCGTTAGTGACCTGGAATACTGAGAACTAAGGGCAGTGATTTATCAACAGCATGCCCTGAGATAGTGCACATGCTAACAGCGATAAAAAGTCAACTCCAAATGAAACTCTATCCTAACACCTTCGGAAAGGGTAAATTTGCAACTGGAAGTTGAAGAAAGAAGAACAGAAGAAGTAAGGGGGAAATAAATAAGAGGTTAAAGCAAGTTAGTGTCTTGATAAGTTTGAGTAGCCAAAGTTGTTTTAATAATTAACCATTAAGCTGGATGGAATCTTTCCAAAAAGATAGTGGGTTCATGGTTGTCTACAATGTTTGGTTCCCGGATACGGCTGGACTCAGGTATGTCAGGTTTCAAAACTCTCATCCAAGTTCTCAAATCCTTTTACGGCCTCAGTGGGAATAAATTTGTCATTTAATTTGTAGTACAGCATGTGTAAAATGGCAGTGCCAAAGTGTTGAACCCTGCATTGCATTGAACTTTTGGAAGAAGTTTTCCACACCCTGTAAAGTCACGGAGTCATAGAAAAGTAAAGCATAGAAAGAGGCTCTTTGGCCCATCTGATCTGTGCTGAATGATCTAAACAGCCTACTCCCATTGATCTGCTCTAGGTTCATTGCCCTCTATACCTCCACCATCTGCTTACCTATCTAAACTTTTCTTGAATATTGAAATTGAGCTTGCTTGCACCACTTGCACTGGTAGCTCATTCCACACTCTCACATCCCGCTGAGTGAAGAAGTTTCTTCACACATTCTGCTTAAACTTTTCACCTTTCGCCCTTACCTATGACCTCTTAGGGTTAGTGTTGTAAACCTAAGGTCATGTCCTACAATTGTCCAAACTATCAGTACTGCTCCAAATTTAGTCTCTCGATTATCCCAGAGATTACTTCTGCCATCAATGACCATTTCATGAATTGTCTACTGCTCTAGCACAGTAATTCCACCCCTAATCCTATTTTGCTCCATTAAACACCATCTCTTGGACTCAGTTTTTGATCACTCATATCTCTTCAGGTGGCAGAATGATAAACTTTGTTTACTACACTCACAAGATATACCCAGGAATAAATATCATGAAATAATATTGAAGTACATCAAATCCACGATACTTCCCAGAGAAATATATACTCTATATCTCAGAATATACTCAGAATATTCTCTGATATTCTCTCAGAGAATATCCAGAGAGATTCTGGATACTTCCAGAATCTGGGAACTCTGGATTCCCAGGCTATCCCAGATACTTCCCAGAACTACGATACTCCAGTTTCTCCACTTACAAGTTGCAGATGTTGAATTATTGTGAGTTAACTTAAGAAACTGTAAGGGTAAAAGGACCCTGATGGCAGTTATATAGAGGTCTCCCAACAGTAACTGGGATGTGGACCACATATTACAACGGGAAATAGAAAAGGCATGTCAAAAGGGCAATGTTATGATAGTCGTGGCAGATTTCAACTCGCAGGACGATTGGAAAAATCAGGTTGGTAATAGATCTCAAGAGGGAGAGTTTGTTGAATACCTACAAGATTGCTTTTTAGAGCAGTTTATCATTCAGCCTACATGGGGATCAGCTATACTGGATTAGGTGTTAGGTAATGAACTGGTGATTAGGGAGCTTAAGGTAAAAGAACCCTTTGGAGGCAGTGATCACAATATGATTGAGTTCAACTTGAAATTTGATAGGGAGAAGGTAAAGTCTGACTTAGCAGTGTTTCAATGGAGTAAAGAAAATTACGGTGGTATGAGAGAGGAAATGGCCCAAGTAAATTGGAAGGAGAAGCTGGCAGGGATGACAGCAGAGCAGCAATGATGTGATTTCTGGGAAAAATGAGGAAGATGCAGGATAGATACATTCCAAAATTGAAGAAATACTCAAATGACAAAATTGTACAACTGTGGCTGACAAGGGAAGTCAAAGCTAATGTAAAAGCAAAAAAAGAGGGCATACAACAAAGAAAAATTACTGGGAAGATAGAGGATTGGGAAACTTTTAAAAACATACATAGAGCAACTAAAATGATCGTCAAGAGGGAAAAGACAAAATATAAAAGTAAGCTATCAAACAACATCAAAGTGGGTAATAAAAGCTTTTTCACGTATGCAATAAATAAAAGAGAAGAAAGTGGATATAGGACTGCTAGAAAATGAGACCAGAGAAATAATAACGGGAGTCAAGGCAATGGCAGAAGAAATAAATGAGTATTTTGCATCAGTCTTCACTATGGAAAACACTAGCAGTGTGACAAATGTTGAAGTGTGTGAGGGAAGAGGAGTGAGTGTAGTTACTATAACAAAGGAAAGGATGCTCAAAAAGCTGTAAAACCTAAAGGTACCAAGTCACCCAGACCAGATGAGCTGCACCCTAGAATTCTGAAAGAGGTAGCGGTAGAGATTGTAAAGGTATTACTAATGATCTTTCAAAAATCATGATGCCAGAGGACTGGACAACTGCAAGTGTCACTCCACTCTTTAAGAAAGGAGCAAGGCAGCAGGAAGGAAAATATAGCCCAGTTAGCCTGACCTCAGTGGTTGGGAAGATGTTGGAGTCTATTGTTAAA
Organism: Hypanus sabinus; assembly: GCF_030144855.1. Lineage (NCBI taxonomy): Eukaryota > Metazoa > Chordata > Chondrichthyes > Myliobatiformes > Dasyatidae > Hypanus > Hypanus sabinus. The sequence continues at coordinate 152,241,569 of NC_082714.1, forward strand.
GATGAGGTTACGGAATACTTGGTGACACAGGACAATATAGGACAAAGTCAGTGTGGTTTCCTTAAGAGAAAACCTTGTCTGACAAACCTGTTGGAATTCTTTGAGGAGATTACAAGTAGGATAGATAAGGGGGATGTAGTGGATGTTGTATATTTGGAATTACAGAAGGCCTTTGACAAGGTGCCTCACATGAAGCTGCTTACCAAGTTAAGTGTCCATGGTATTACATGAAAGTTACTGGCGTGGTTAGAGCATGGGCTGATTAGTAGGAGGCAGTAAGTGGGAATAAATGATCCTTTTCTGGTTGGCTGCCAGAGACTAGTGCTGTTCAGCAGGCCGTTTCTTTTTATGCTGTATATAAATGATTTAGATGATGAAATAGATAGCTTTATTGCCAAGTTTTCAGTTGATACAAGAATGATGGAGGGGCAAGTAGTGCTGAGGAAACAGGCTGTAGAAAAACTTAGACTGATTAGGAGAATGGGCAAGGAAGTGTCAAGTGAAATACAATGCTGGAAAATGCATGGACATGCACTTTGGTAGTAGAAATAAATGTGCAGACTATTTTCTAAATGGGGAGAAAATCCAAAAATCTGAGATGCAAAGGGAATTGGGAGTCCTTGTGCAGAACACCCGAAAGTTTAACTTGCAGGTAATGTCGGTGGTGAGGAAGGCAAATGCAAATATGCTGCACCTTGTCCAAGGGTGACCTGCAAGCTAGTCGAGTGAAGGAGTGCCTTACACCTCCTTTGGTAGAGAGGTACATCCACCCCAACACCAAATGACAGTGTAAGTGAACATTATTATTGGTGATGTTTTTATAGAAATGGTAACTTGTTCATTATTGTCATGTGGCCCAAGATACAGTGAAAAACTTGTTTTGCCTGGTAGTAAGAATAGGGCTATCAAAGTTATGGCTAATACTTTGTAAATGATTTAAAGAAAACCCTCCTGATGATGACAGCCACTTTGAAAATTCACATAGATGAAGCTGTGCTGCTGTGTTAGCATGCCAGTAATATTTCACTGTTAACTGCATCTCCATTGGACAATGTTTTTTTAATGTCTCCTGTGCCGAGATTCAGTTAAGATTTTATTGTTCTCTGTGTAATATGATTTTTGTATGACAAAATGGAAAAATGTGATTGTTCTGTGTTAAAGATCTCTCAGGTGAAATCAAGTGAAGGAACATATCAAGTAAAACCATTAAGGGAAGTATTGTTAGGGGAATTATCCCGGAAGAATCTTTCCTATAAATCTTTGCCTTATTTACTGCATAAAGACAATACAAAACTCCAAGTTTCAGTTTCTTCTTTGTTAACTCTTTCAGCCCCAGCAGCTGAAAGGAAGTGTTAGCTCACAGTCCTTCACATATTAAAATATTCCAATTAATTACAATTTGAATCCTAACACTGAGCTGAATTCCATAGACTATGGATTCACTTTCAAGGATTCTGTAACTCATATTATTTATTACTTATTTCATATTATTATTATTTTGTTTCTCTTTTTTTTGTATTTGCTCAATTTGTTGTCTTTTGCACATTGGTTGTTTGTCTACCTTTCCTTGTGTGCAGTTTTTCATTGATTCTCTTGTGTTTCTTTGTATTTATTGTGAATGCCCAGAAGAAAATGAATCTCAGGGTGGTGGAGGTGAAGTCTATGTGCTTTGATAATAAATTGACTTTGACCTTTCCTCAGCAGCATTGGGTGAGGACCTCCTGTAAGATTGATGAAGATTTCTTCTCATCAGTCTGAAAACGTACCATTTGAATGGTTAATTTTGTAGGAAGTCTTTGCGCAATGATAGTGGTCGGAAAGGAACTGTCCGAATTAACGCAGAAGGAGTTCGCTGTCTTCCAAAGAGGGGGAAGTGAGGGTATTTACACTGAGACAGAGATTGTCTCGAGTCAGCAGCTGTTAATCAACAGTGGTTTCAGGGGCATGTGATTTTGTTTTAATTCAAGAAGAATAGATCTGGTTTGTTTTCCATTAACCCTTTTTACACTGGTATGCTATCAGTTTACTTCCTTTTTCTTGGTACATAGGAAACAAGCATTTCTTCATGAAATGCCAAAATTAAATTTGGAACAGGGTGGAGCAGGATCTGCAAGTTGTCCTCTTCTCCCTGGGAGCTGATTCTGACAGTAAATTGTCCCCATTATCTGTTGGAATCCAAAATAAAATTTGTTTGTGGTGACGATAACCCAGTTTATTGAGACACAGAAAGAGACTGTTTCAAACCATTGTGCCAGGTTTTTGAAAGGGCTATTCAACATGTCCTACTTCCCTGGTCTTTCTCAATAGTTCTGTACTTATTTTCCATTTGAAGTACATATCTAATTCCCTTTTGAAAGTTACTATTGAATGGCGCTACAAATCATTATAGCCAGTGCATTTCAGGTTATAACTAGTCACTCTGAGGAGAAATCTCCACACCACGACGAGTTCCTATGCAACTTATTTAAGATTGTGCTTATTTAATGTTTATTATTTATTTTTGTTTTTTGTAATTTAGGTTTTCTGGTCCCCAGCCTTACTGCTAGTTTATTTCATTAAATCCTTCTATACTTGAATATTTTTATTCAACCTAGAGGTCCGGCTAATTTATTGCCAGGTCCATCATGGTTACTGCTTGCATCAACGTCCTCTCAGTTAGTATAACTGAGGGGATACTGATAGATAGCCATCAAGACTTCTACTGGGTGAAGCACTGCACACCAGTAGGATCAAGAGCAAGGCAGTGGAAGAGTGGAGCAAGGATACATTCTTCTATGGAGGGTGAAGGGATTTCCTCCCTCAGCAGACTAACATAAGATCCTCACAGAATGCTGGAGGAACTCAGCAAGCCAGGCAGCATCCATGGAAATGACCAAACAGTTAATGTTTCAGGTCAAGGCCCATCTTGTTGTCCTAAAGAAGGGTCTCAGCCCAAAACATTGTCTGTTTGTTCACTTCTATGGATGCTGCCTGACCTGCTGCGTTCCTCCAACATTGTGTGTGATTGTGTGTGTGTGTGTGTGTGTGTGTGTGTGAGTGAGTGAGTGAGTGTATGTGTGTGTTTTGCTTTGGATTTCCAGCACCTGCAGAATTTCTTGAGTTTATAACATAAGACCCTTGTCACGTTGTCTTAGAAGAGCAATAATAAGAAGTGCATTCTTCAAACGAGGGCACAGGAAGCTCATGATTTATAAGGCGTGAAGAAGGTTTATAAAATCATTATAAAATCATGCAGGCAGATCACTCGAAATGTCTAAAAATTTCTACTCCAACTGATGGCATCCAGAATAGCAGCAAAGTCAGTTGATATGTCTTCCATGTTTTCTGAAAGTCTATTAAGTGATTTATTCTTCTGACTGCCTCTGGAATACTGTAGTAAGTATAGATTCACTTGTACTCTCAGTGGCCACCTTATTAGGTACCTGCTCCGCCCAATAAATTGGTCACTGAGTGTACATTCATGTAGCTGCATTTCTTCCAAATTCCGATGCTTGGTCTGAACAACAACAGAACCTTCTGACTATCTCTGCATGATTTTATGCACTGAGTTGCTGCCACAAGATTGGTGATTCGATATTTGCACTAATGAGCAGAAGTACAGGTGTATCTAATAAAGTGGCCACAGAGTGTATAATGGCAGTAACAAAACATGGACTAGTTGGGCTGAAGAGCCGATTCCCATGCTGTATAACCCCAGGGCTCTATGACTAGCTTTCTTTCTCCCTGCCATTTATAATTACAAGATTCTCTGCCTCTGAGAACTTTGGATGATCGGCCATAGATTTGTTCAGTTAGGGTAGATTTTTGGGCAAGAACAATTATGAAGTGAACTTGAGGTGTATGACCCAACTGAGTGGCAGGACGGGCTATAAGGACTCTACTGTTTTTGCACTTAATCCAAGGATTTGTTTTTTTCTGTTTTATTCTGTGTGGTCTGCTGTCTTTGAGAAATAAATTTCAAAATGGCAATTATCACATAAATTATAATTGGCACTCCTGGGAAAATGTTCCAGAATGTTACACTTGAACCTAATTCGCATCTGGCTCTTCTCTGTAATGTCCTGCATCTAGCATTTCTTTATAAACTCAGTGATCATTAGGGATGCCATGGTAGCATAGTGATTGGCGTGATGCCGTTACCATTTGGAGCATTCCAGAGCTTCTGGAGTTTCAATTCCAGCACTATCTGTAAGGAGTTTGCACGATCTCCCCATGAATCATGTGTGTTTCCTCCCTTAGTCCAAAGTCCATAACACCATAAGACATAGGAGAAAAATTAGGTCATTTGGCCCATCAAGTCTGCTCTGCCATTTCATCATGGCCGATGCATTTTCCTTCTCAGCCCCAATCTCCTGCCTTCTCCTCATATCCCTTCACGCCCTAACATCAAGAATCAATCAACCTCTGCCTTAAATATACCAAAGGCTTGGCCTCCACAGCTGCCTGTGTTAACAAATTCCACTGATTCACCACCATCTGGCTAAAGAAATTCCTCCTCATCTCCATTCTATAAGGACTCCCCTTTATTATAAAGGTGGGTCCCCTGGTCTTAGACTCCTCCACCAGAGGATGCACTGGGTAGCTTGTTAATTAGTCATTGTAAATTGTCCTGTGATTAGGCTAGTGTTAAATAGGTGGGCTGCTGGCCGGAAGAGCCTTCTCCCCACTGTATCTTTAAATAAATACCGTAAATAAAGTGCAAAGTTCTGGATTTTCTAATTGGTACCATTTTCATGCTAATGACACTAAAGTAACAGCAATCCAGTCAAGAATTCTTATTCGTTGAATCAGAACATCTGTGATGATGACCTGAGAGCTCTGAACCCATGAACACTACCTCACTACATTTTAATTTCTATTATTGTTTGCACCATTTATTTAATTTAACTATTTAATATATATGTACTTACTGTAATTTGCATTTTTCCCTCTATTATTATTGCATTGTACCTCAGATGCAAAGACATCAAATTTCATGACATACTGTATGACAGTGATATTAAACCTGATTCTGATTCTGTTTTATTTACAAAGCATGAATTTGAGTTGATAGTCATAATAAATGCAAATGAAAGCTGGACTTGCATGGCCCATTAGAATTGTAGTGAAAGTTAGGTGAGACTGATCTCCACTTACATACGTAACCAAACATATGCAAATAGCACTGCTTGTGGCATCAAACTGCTGACAATTTGATTTGTTTTGATATCTTTTTCTCTCTCTTCTGAAAGCAGCCTTTGGGCACAGCTCCACGGCCCTATGATGTGTCACCAAACCAAACGGCTCTGTCCCTTTGTGCCCGTCCAGACAGTGATCATCAATAGATGATTTAACTATGAGACAGTGAGATTTGTCATGAGTAAAAGGAGCTGATGAGATCACCAATTCCTCTCAGTGAAGCGACAATAATTACACAAAAGGCAACTTTAATAGCAAGTATTAACTTGTTCAGTAATGTGTTATATTCCCTTCTTTTATACTTCATACATTTTGCACCACTTTCACCTCTTTCTTTCTAGTTTACTAACAGTTATAAAGCCCGTTTAGCCTAGACAGGAATCTAAAGGTCTCTGCTAAAAAGGAGCATGCAAAATGACATCTCAAAGGCTTCTTCACCCCTTTCAGCACTTGAGAGCCAAATATTCCCAGGAGTCATTTGGAAAGTTGCATTTCTTCAACGAGGATCCAAACACATCCATGAAACTTTTCCCACGTTTGCTTGGTATTTTCTTCCCATGTTAACACTCAGAAAAGAGTGGCTGATTCAGGAGTCTGGTATCAGCCTTGCAAAAGACAAGGCTTGTGCAATGGCCCCAGTTGAGTGTAGCGCCTCAAGTCTGTGGATGTTGGCCAGAGAGGGAAACTAACATTTGTTCATTTATCTTTCTGATGCACTTAGAGGAATTAGCAGAGACAACTGGTTTAGAGACTTTGTATCTTAAAAGGTCAGCACTACATTATGGGCTGAAGGGCCTGTTATATGCTGTACTGTTCTCTGTTCTATATTCAGACAAACAGGATTGCTCTGGTCTACAGCTGACCTAGTGTTGGAGGAGGAGCTGCTGTGTGCCTGTTCTTGGAAAAATCTGGCTCCAAGACAACATCTCTTGCACTATCAATCTTCAGGCCTTGCTCCTCAGGGATTTGTGTTTATATTATTTTTATGACTGAATGTGCTATGTGCTCTACGTGACTATGTACTGTGTCTTACACCTTGGCCCCAGAGGAATGATGTTTTGTTTAGCTGCATACATGTGCATGAATGGCAATTAAACATGAATTTGAACTTGAATTAGAACATTGGTGGTTTCTTGTACTGGGAAATGCTAACTGTAGTTTAGCCCCCAACGTGTGTAGGAAGACACGGCTACAGCTGCTCTATAAACCTTGAGTTTTGTTCCCAGGCTGACATCTTGCTCTTCAGATACTCTGCATTCAAAGCTGCCTTGTGCATGGAGGGCAGATTCCCAAGTGAAAATGCCCAACTGCTTGAATGCCTGGGAGGATGAGTTAATGTTGGCTTGAAACTTGGCCCTTGAGAGAGCTGCAAGTCCATTTGAATGCTGCAGTTTGACCAGAACCGTAGTGCCATGCTAGGTAGAAGCAGGCCAACAGAGCTGAGGAAGAATTTTGTCAGCCAGTGTATCTGTGGAATTCATTGTCACGGACAGCTGTGGACGTCATCTCATTGGGTATATTTAAAGTGGAGGTTGATAGGTTCAAAAGTTACAGGGAAAAGGGCAGGAAAATAGGCTTGAGAGCGATAATGAATCAGCCATGATCAAAGTGCAGAGCAGACATGATGGACTTATTTCTCCTCCCAAGACTTATGCCTAGTCAGTCCAACTAGTTCACTCTGATCAAGATGCCCATCTAAGCTAGTTATATTTGCCAATGTTTGGCCTATATCCCTCCAAACCTCTCCTATTTATGTACCTGTCCAAGGGCCTTTTCAGTGATTATTGGACCATAAGGCCCGCCAGTCACACACTACTTCGAGTGTAACTCCATGGATTTGGGTGAGCTTTGTTCTGCAGTGTAGGCACCAGAAGCTGAATAGTTTTCTATGAGGTTAATTCCACTCCTGCGAGGTGCTGTGGGAAGTGAAGAAGGTGGAAAAAAATCACTGCAATGAAGAAGGTGGAAAAAAATAATGAGGCAATAACGCAACTCTGTCTGACACAGGTCTTTGCTGAGATTTGCTGTGAGATAGACCTGTTTAACAGTATCATGGCATGTGGGCTGCTGTGAAGCTAACATAACCACAGACAAACTTCTGTGCACAGCTAACATTGATGAGGGTTTTCCACAGGTAAAGAACAAACTATGGGTGTGCCCATGGCTACACCCTTGGTTTGGAGGAAGTGGGAGGAGCCAAAGGAGAAATTATTGAGAGTAAGAACTAATTCTGCCAGATGAAGGAGAGTGGTGGTAGAGGGGAAATTGGTTAGGTCTGGAATCCAAAAAAAAGCGAAAAGCTTTGAGACCATCTCGGTGGGGGATGGAGGTATATAGGGACTGGACGTCCATGGTGAAAATAAGTTGGTGGGGGCCAGGGAACTTTAAATCATTGAAAAAATTCAAAGCATGAGAAGTGTCATGAACATAGCTGAGAAGAGAATGAACAAGGGGGGGGATAAGACAGTGTCAAGGTTTGCAGAAATGAGTTCAGTGGGGCAGGAGCAAGCTGAGACAATAGGTCTACCTGGACAGGCAGTTTTGTGGATCTTCGGTAGGAGGTAGAAACGGGAAGTGCGGCTTGTGGGAACTGAGGTTGGTGGCAGTGGATGGGAGATCCCCAGAGCTGATAAGGTTGGTGATGGAAAAGAAGACAATGGCCTGGTGCTCCTTAGTGGGGTCATGATCAAGGGGTAAATAAGAGGAGGTATCAGAGAGTTGTCACTGTGCCTCGGCCAGGTAGAGGTCAGTATGCCAAACAACAACAGGCCCCCACTGTCTTATTTTCACCATGGACGTCCAGTCCCTATATACCTCCATCCCCCACTGAGATGGTCTCAAAGCTTTTCGTTTTTTTTTGGATTCCAGACCTAACCAATTCCCCTCTACCACCATTCTCCACCGTCTAGCAAAATTAGTTTTTACTCTCAATAATTTCTCCTTTGGCTCCTCCCACTTCTTCCAAACCAAGGGTGTGGCCATGGGCACCGGTATGGGTCCCAGTTATGCCTGCCTTTTTGTTGGCTTTGTGGAACAGTCCATGATCCAAGTCTATACCGGTATCCATCCCCCTCTTTTCCTTCACTACATCGATGACTGCATTGGCGGTGCCTCCTGCACGCATGCTGAGCTCGTCGACTTCATTAACTTTGCCTCCAACTTTCACCCTGCCCTCAAATTTACCTGGTCCATTTCCGATACCTCCGTCCCCTTTCTTGATCTTTCTGTCTCCATCTCTGGAGGCGGCCTATCTACTGATATCTACTATAAGCCTACAGACTCTCACAGCTACCTGGACTATTCCTCTTCCCACCTTGTCTCTTGCAAAAAGGCTATCTCCTTCTCACAATTCCTCCGTCTCCACCGCATCTGCTCTCAGGATGAGGCTTTTCATTCCAGGACGAAGGAGATGTCTTCCTTTTTTAAACAAAGGGGCTTCCCTTTGTCCACCATCAACTCTGCTCTCCAACACATCTCCCCCATTTCCTACACATCTGCCCTCACCCCATCCACATGCCAGCCCACTTGGGATAGGGTTCCCCTTGTCCTTACCTACCACCCCACTAGCCTCCAGGTCCAACAGATAATTCTCTGTAACTTCCGCCACCTCCAACGGGATCCCACTACCAAGCACATTTTTCCCTCCCCCCCCCCTTCTGCTTTTCGCAGGGATCGCTCCCTACGCAACTCCCTTGTCCACTCGTCCCCTCTATCCCTTCCCACCGATCTCCCTCCTGGCACTTATCCTTGTAAACGGAACAAGTGTTACACCTGCCCTTACACTTCCTCCCTCACCACCATTCAGGGCCCTAGACAGTCCTTCCAGGTGAGGCAACACTTCACCTGTGAGTCGGCTGGTGTGGTATACTGTGTCCGGCGTTCCCGGTGTGGCCTTTTATATATTGGTGAGACCCGACGCAGACTGGGAGACCGTTTCACTGAACACCTACGCTCGGTCCGCCAGAAAAAGCAGGATCTCCCAGTTGCCACACATTTTAATTCCCCGTCCCATTCCCATTCTGATATGTCTATCCATGGCCTCCTCTATTGTCAAAATGAATCCAAACTCAGGTTGGAGGAACAACACCTTATATACCGGCTGGGTAGCCTCCAACCTGATGGCATGAACTTTGACTTCTCTAACTTCCGTTAATGCCCCCTCTTCCCCTTCTTACCCCATCCCTGACATATTTAGTTTTTTTTTCTCTCTCTCTCTGCCTGTCCTCCATCTCCCTCTGGTGCTTCCCCCCCCCCCCCCCGCCCTTTCTTTCTCCCGAGGCCTCCCGTCCCATGATCCTTTCCCTTCTCCAGCTCTGTATCATTTTCGCCAATCACCTTTCCAGCTCTTAGCTTCATCCCACCCCCTCCGGTCTTCTCCTATCATTTCGCATTTCCCCCTCCCCCCACCCCTTTCAAATCTCTTACTATCCTTCCTGTCGGTTAGTCCTGACGAAGGGTCTTGGCCCGAAACGTCAACAGCGCTTCTCCCAATAGATGCTGCCTGGCCTGCTGTGTTCCACCAGCATTTTGTGTGTGTTGCTGCTACAAAATCAGTTGATATGGCCCGGTCAATCATGGGTAAAGCCCTCCCCATTGAGCACATCTACACAGTGTATTGTCACAGGAAAGCAACATTCATCATCAGATACCGCACCATCCAACCCATACTCCCTTCTCCCTGCTGCCATCAGGAAGAAAATACAAGAACCTCAGGACTCGTACCAACAGGTTCAGGAATGGTTATTATCCCTCGACAATCAGGTTCTTGAACCAGTGGGATAACTTCACTAGCCCTATCACTGAATTATTCCCACAACCTATGGACTCACTTTCAAGGAATCTTCATCTCATGTTCTCTATATTTATTCTTTGCTTATTTATTTATTTATTTGTTTGTTTATTTCCTTTCTTCAGCTTGGTATTTGCATAGTCTGTTGTCTTTTGAACACTGCTTCTCCATCCTGTTGGTGGGCTCTTTCATTGATTCTATTATTTTTTTTGTATTTATTGAGTATGCGTGTAAGAAATTGCTCAGGGTTGTATATGATGACGTGTATGTATTTTAATAATAAATTTACAATGAACTTTGAATTGAGTGATGGAGTCAGGTTGGTCAGGCCACGTACAGGAGTTGGGGCTACTCTCTTTATTGCATTTTTGCATTAATTGTCTAGAGGCGTTCACACCCAATGTGCCTCTGAATGCATGGAATCACGATGGGGAGCCACAGTAGCATAACAGTTAGTCTGACACCATTATTGCTTGGGGTGATGAAGTTCAAAATCTGGACCGTCCGTAAGGAGGTTGTAGGTTAGTCCCGTGACCACATGTATTTCCTCCTGATGCTGTAGTTTCTTCCCACTGTCCAAAGGTGTATTAGTTCATAGCTAAATTGGTCATTGTAAATTTTCCTGTGACTAGGCTAGGGTTAAGTAGATGGGTTGCTCAGTAGTGTGGCTTGTTACTGGAAAAGCTCTTGTTTTTATCTATTTATTTATTTATTTGTTTGTTTGTTTGTTAAGATAGAGTGTGGATTAGGCACTTCCGGCCCTTTGAGCCCCACTGCCCAGCAATCCCACATTTAATCACAGTTCAATTTATAAAGTCTACCAACTGGCCAATCTTCGGACTGTGGGAGGAAACCCACATGGCCACGGGGAGAGCAGAGAAAACTCCTTACAGACAGCGGCGGGAACTGAACCCGGGTCGCTGACACTGTAAAGCGTTGAGCTTACCATTATGGTACGATGCCACCCTCTATCTCCAAATAAAATAAATGCAATTAGAAAGCAGCCCTATGACCACAAGGAAGAAGCAGTTCAGAAGGATATGGCCAAGAGAATCCCAGTTTCACATTCTGCTCAGTCAACAAAACAAGCAGATGGGTGGTCTTGATTTAATCTTTCAGCTGAAGGACAGCACTCAGAACCATATAGTACCTGCTCAGTGGAGCAACAGCACTGATCTCCAGTGATGGACCTCCCGGTATTGCTGTGGGCATGGTAGAGGTTAAAAATAGAATGAAAGCAGCCAAGGGAATTCCATAGGGTGAGCCAAGGTCTTGTTTTGTTAGACATGCCGTTTATTAGTGCATGTAATACTATGTAAAGGAAATCCTGAGAGATTTAAAATATATCTTCCATATGTTTAAACTTACAGGGGAACACTTCCCCAGGAATGTGTAAGGAATGAATTTTGAGTTGCATGTGTGTGTACCTTCCAATAACAAGCTGCAGTCTGTGATTGATGGGACACTGCTCACGTGCTTCAGGTGACACAAAAGGCAAGCTCTCTCATATAATAAAGTTTAACAACTCCAGTGATTGGTTTAATTCAGTCCCATAACTCTGGTAGGATATTCAATGATAAGAATTCTCTCCATTTCACTGTGATATTGTATTTGACAATGAGAGTTGTGTGTGTCCACAATTCAAAGTTCAAAGTATAATACCACGTCCAACCTTGAGATTCATCTTCTTGTAGGCAGCCACAAAATATGGAAATGCAATTGAATCTAGGAAAAACCCCACACAACAAAGATTGTCAAATGTGCAATGTGTGAAAAATAGAACAAATTAGAAACATAGAAACACGAAAAACCTACAGCACAATACAGGCCCTTCGGCCCACAAAGTTGTGCCAAACATGTCCCTACCTTAGAAATTACCAGGCTTACCTATAGCCCTCTATTTTTCTAAGCTCCATGTACCTATCCAAAAGCCTCTTAAAAGACCCTATCGTATCCGCCTCCACCACCGTTGCCAGCAGCCCATTCCACACACTCACCACTCTCTGAGAAAAAAACTTACCCCCGACATCCCCTCTGTACCTACTCCCCAGCATCTTAAACCTGTGTCCTCTTGTGGCAGCCATTTCAGCCCTGGGAAAAAGCCTCTGACTATCCACATAATCAATGCCTCTCATCATCTTGTACACCTCTATCAGTCACCTCTCATCCTCCATCGCTCCAAGGAGAAAAGGCCGAGTTCACTCAACCTTTTCTCATAAGCCATGCTCCCCAATCCAGGCAACATCCTTGTAAATCTCCTCTGCACCCTTTCTATGGCTTCCAGATCCTTCCTGTAGTGAGGCAACCAGAACTGAGCAGTACTCCAAGTGGGGTCTGACCAGGGTCCAATATAGCTGAAATATTACCTCTCAGCTCCTAAATTCAATCCCACGATTGATGAAGGCCAATGCACTGTACGCCTTCTTAACCACAGAGTCAACCTAGGCAGCTGCTTTGAGCGTCCTATGTACAAAAACAATAAAAAAGTAAATTAATAATGCACAGAACATGAACTACAGAGTCCCCAATGGCTACAGAACCAGTTAAGTGCTGAGGCAAGTGAAATAGGCCCAGGAGCTCGCTGGCTGCAGGCCACAGCTGCCGCTATTCAGCATGTTAAGACGGAGATTGTTCATCAATTGATCTTGCCCAAGCTCACTGCCACCTTATTACAACTCCTAAATCACCACTGTATTCCAGACCTAGCCACTATTCATGATGACCAATTCTAATCTTACATCATTAAGAGAGGGGAAGAGACTTCATAGGATTCAAAGTACATTTATTATCCAAGTACGTATGCAGTATACAACCCTGAGATTCATCTCTCCACAGACAGCCACGAAACAAAGAAAACCATGGAACCAATTCAAACCCATTTCTACATGCAAACACCAAATCACGCAAGCAGCAACAAGAACATCAATCCCCCAGGTGCAAAAAGCAAATTGTGCAATTGGCAACAAGAAAGAATGAGCAGAAACACAAAATATAAAAACACAAATCAAAGAGTCCAGTTTCAGTTCAGCTCAATGTTCATTATCCGTGGGCCATCCCAATTCAAAGCTGCCTAAAATAGCAAACTAGCAACAGAAAAAGAGTGACCAGGAACTACAGTCCAATCCACAAACAGCTCCCCCAGAATTTCAGTTCCATCCTCTGACAGCAGACTGATATCTTTCCTCAAATCTACACGTAACAAACAAGCTGGATGAACTCAGCAGTTCGGGCAGCATCCGTTGAAAGGAGCAGTCAACATTTCAGGCCGAGACCCTTCGTCAGGACTGAAGAAGGAGGTGGCAGGGGCCCTATAAAGAAGGTGGGGGGAGGGGAGGTGCCAGGTGTAAAACCAATCAGAGGAAAGATCAAGAGGTGGAGGAGGGGATGCAGGGAGGGGATAGGCAGGAAAGGTGAAGAAGGAATGTAAGGGGAAAGCACTATGGGTAGTAGAAGAAGACAGAATCATGAGAGAGGTGATAGGCAGCTAGAAGAGGAGTAGGTATGAACATCGAATTCTCCAACTTCCAGTAATTCCCTCCCTCTCCCTTCCCCATCACACTTTCACTCTGCCTCCTCTTCCAGCTGCCTATCAACCTCTCTCATGATTCTGCCTTCTTCTACTACCCATAGTGCATTCCCCTTAGATTCCTTCTTCACCTCTCCTGCCTAACCCCTCCCTGCTTCCCCTCCCCCACCCCTTGATCTTTCCTCTGATTGGTTTTCCACCCTCCCCCCACCTTCTTTATGGGGCCCCTGCCCCCCCTTCTTCAGTCCTGACGAAGGGTCTTGGCCCGAAACATTGACTGCTCATTTCAACGGATGCTGCCCGACCTGTTGAGTTCATCCAGCTTGTTTGTACGTGTTGATTTGACCACAGCATCTGCAGTGTACTTTGTGTTTGATATCTTTCCTCAGCTTCTGCAAGATTGAACTTCAGAGCTCATACACACCTGCTTCTAATCCTAGTTATCATTTGACTATCAAGCCTTGTTAACACAAATCCTTGTAAATCCTTGTATTATAATTGAAAATATTACCTGGAAGAAGGATTAAAGTATATCTCCCATATGTTCTCTGTTCTGTTTTATTTCAGGCAGCAAAAAGCACTTTTTGTTAAGGTGGCTTATATTATATCAGAGGTATCTTTAGCCATATCTATGTTGTAAAGTAGTGGATATTGTAGGTAGGAAGCTAGAAGATACAAGATGCTGGAGGCTGTAGCAACACATAAAAAGCTGGAGGAAATCAGTGAGTCCAACAAAGTCTATGTTGGGAAGTGGACAGTTATCCCTTCATCTGGATTGAATCTAATGTCATGAAGGGCCAGGAATTCATTGGGGTGAAGGCTTAGGGATACAAAGGTGAGTCTTCTGCTGAGGGTGGATCGTCCTGCCTCAGAGGTCAGAGGGGATAGTGAAGACACGCCAGAGGTTAGAGCTGGGGTCAGGCGTTGGATCAGTGGAAAATGGAACTTTTTACGCTATACTGCAGGGGTATGAAGGTGAGGCTCCTGCTGAAGACAGGCCATTCATCCAGATGAAAGGTCTTGACCCAAAACATCAACTGTCCATTTCCCTCTATGCCTGACCCACTGAGATAAAACATAGAATGTGGCAGTACAGCACAGGCGCTTTGGCCCACAATGTTGTGCCAACCTTTTAACCTACTCCAAGATCACTCTAATTTTCCCCTCCTATTTTTCAATCATCCATGTGTCTATCTAATAATGTTTTAAATATACTCAATGCATCCGCCACTACCAGCACCACAAGCAAGCAATTTCACACATCCACCACTCTGTAAAACTCCTCTAATCACCTTAAGGTTATGCCCCATCATTTTAGCTATTTTCACCGTTTTTGTGTGTTGCCAAAGGAAGATAAAAGATGCTAATTACGTTGATGAGACTTACTGAAAAGTTTGTTAAGAAATGTCATATTGCAGGTCTAGGGCTGATTTTGGACAGAATGTGGAATACAATGAGAAAGAGAGAGATATGACTAGAAGGTCATATTGTGATTCCGACATAAGACGGCAATCGGAAGTAAAATTGTTCAAAGGTAGTTAAACAGGCCCTCCCGGCCCCTCAAGCCACGCCACCCAGCAATCCCCAAACTTAACCATAACCTCATCACAGGACCATTTACAATGACCAATTAACCTATAAATCGATAATCTTTCGAATGTGGGAGGAAACCGGTGCTGGCGGAAGAAACCCATGCAGCCACGTGGAGAATGTACAATTGAATTGAATCTGGGTCACTGGTACTATAAAGTGTTGTGCTAATCACTACGCTTCCTTACCTTATTTTCTTTCCCACCAATGTGTGCCAACTCACTAAGAGGCCCATGTTGGCCAATTTCACCCCATAGGTTGTTCAGCTTGATGTTATTTTTCTTTTCTTACACCATCATTAATCACAAGCACAAATGTAGAACAGTTTAATCTCATTAGTTCTCTCAGGTTCTGGCTCTGCCTTGTATTCCTGCCAGTGATTTTTCTTCCCCGCAATATACCAAAAGTAGCAAGGACTGCACCATGTAATGTTTCTATTTATTGTTAACACACATTGGAGTGCTTCAGTGAGTGCAGACTACTGATTTTTTTGTCTGTTCCCCCCCCCCCCCCCAAACCCATGCAGCAGTTCCCATTATGACACGGGTGATCATGGTCTTTCCATGACCATGATTGTTCATGGCGAACTTTTCTACAGAAGTAATTTGCCATTGCCTTCTTTTGGGCAGTGTCTTTACAAGGCAACTATTATCAATGCTCTTCAGAGATTGTCTGCCTGGTGTCAGTGGTCGCATAACCAGGACTTGTGACAAGCACCAGCTGCTCATATGACCATCCACCATCTGCTCCCATGGCTTCACCCACTGGTAGGGGTGGGTGGTCAGCTAAGCAGGTGGCCACACCTTGCCCAAGGGTGACCTGCAGGCTAGTGGAGAAAAGGAGCACCTTACACCTCCTTTGGTAGAGACATATCTCTGCCATGCCACCCTTTGACATATAGTAGCAACTCTGAGAAACATGTTAGATGACAATAATATGCATGAAAGTGATGTCAGGAGAGGTGATACAATAAAATATTATTAAAGTTTTTAAAGTGGAAGAATATTTAATTAGTTGTATATGGCATTATATTCTCTTTTGTGCCATTGTGAAGCATTCCATTCTAATGTATTGTTTTTTGACTTGTATTTATATGCCACCTTTCAAGCTCCTTTCAAAGTTCAAAGTACATTTATTATCAAAGTACATATATGTCATCATATACAACTCTGAGATTTGTGGACATACGCAATAAATCTATAGAATTATAACCATAATAGAAGCAATGAAAGACCACCCAACATGGGTGTTCAACCAGAGTGGAGAAGTCAATAAGCTATGCAAATTCATAAATAAATAAATAATAATAATTTAAATATAAGCAATAAATATTGAGAATGTGAGATGAAGAGCACGTCAAAATGAGTCCTTTTGTTGTGGAAACATTTCAATGATGGGGCAAGTGGAGTTGAATGAAGTTATCTCCTTTGGTTCAACAGCTGGATGGTTGAGGGATAATAATTATTCCTGAATCTGGTAGTGTAAGTTCTGAGGTTCCTCTACCTTTTTCCTAACAGCAGCAGCGAAAAGAGAACATGACCTGGGTGGTGGAGATCTCTGATGATGGACGCTGCTTTCCTGCGACAGAGTTTCGTGTAGATGTGCTCAATGAATGGAAAATCCTACTACTTTTTGTTGAATTTTCCATTCAAGGGCATTGGTGATTCCATACCAGGCTGTAACCTACCCAGTCTATATACTCTCCACTACACATCTATAGAAGTTGTCAAAGTTTTAGATGTCACACTGAACAAAACATCTTCTTTTCAAAACATCTCGGCATACCATACAGCCCGTGAAGCAGTTTTCAATTGTAATCATTGTTGTAACATAGGAAACACAGCAGCCAATTTGCACATAGAAAACCCTTATGAGCAGCATCATGATAAAGAGTGGATCATCTTCTTATTGTAGTGTTAGCTAGGGGATTAATGTTGCCCTAAAGCCACTGTATTGGTTTTACTGGTCACCGGCTGAGTTTGTTGTTCTCTGTTGTGCTGCATTGTACGTTACTGCTTTCTAGTCAGTGCTTATTGTGTGGTGTTAATCTATTTCTTTGTATTACTTTGAACTGCATGCTTTTGATTTATTTGTAGGATGGTTAATGAACTGTGCATTTCATTACGCTGTATTTTATCATGCTGTGTGTCAAACTCTATTCGACTATAATGAATTAGACCCTTGTATTGAACGTTAGAGCACTGTTTCAAGCTGCATGGCACTCTGCTGTTGTGCAGTGCACTGATATGAAACTGTTTTGCTGTCTACTTTGCAAGCACAGAATTACTAAACTTCAGAATGCCTAGTGCATAGAAGGAGGCCATTTCTTCTGTTGAATCCATACTAGCTCTATGTACAAGCAGTCCAGCTTCTCTCACCTCCTCTACCCCTCCCCACAGTCCTGAAAACTCAATGCTTTCTAATACAGTACTATGCAACAATCTTAGACACATATACATAGCTAGGGTGCCTAAGAATTTCGCAGAGTACACCGGCAATTTTATGTATTGCACTGTACTGCTGCCACATAAAAACAAGCAAATTTAATGACCTACGTGAGCGATGATAAACCTGATTCTGATATGAGACTCTATTGTGGATTGAGAACGGGAGCGGGGGGCAAGGAGAGCGGAAGGAGCAGGAAGCACCAGAGAGAGATTCTGTAATGATCAATAAGCCAGTTGATCGGAATCAACTGACCTTCCCTGGTGCCTCAGGGCTGGGTGTGTCTACACCTGTGCCTGCCCTGCCCCTGGCTCTCCTTCTCTGCCACCTGTCCCACATCCCTCCTTCACCACTTCACCCTTGCCTTTCCCAACGTCCTTTGCTGCTGCCACATTTACAAACTCGCTCTCTGCTCCACGTTGACAAATGCAGTAGCGTGAAAAGACTTAGGCACCATCACGATATATATATATGTCCAAGACTTTTGCATACAGTACTGTACTTGTCCAGTTCACGTTTGACCATTACAACTAATTCTGCCTCAATTAACCTGGCAGTGCAACATTCACATGCAAAATTCAAAGCATCCCAGACCCTAACATCTATCAACACTGCCTTAAATATACTCAATGACTTGGCCTCCACAGCCGCCTGTGGCAACAAATTCCACAGATTCACCACTGTCTGGATGAAGAAATTCCTCCCCACCTCCATTCTAAATGGACATCCCTATGTTCGGAGGCTGTGTCCTCCAATCATACACTCCCTTAGCATAGGTAACATCCTCTCCACATC
Source organism: Hypanus sabinus (assembly GCF_030144855.1). NCBI lineage: Eukaryota > Metazoa > Chordata > Chondrichthyes > Myliobatiformes > Dasyatidae > Hypanus > Hypanus sabinus. The sequence continues at coordinate 152,259,892 of NC_082714.1, forward strand.
CACTCTATCGAGACCTTTCAACATTCGATAGGTTTTAATGAGATTACCCATCATTCATCTGAATTCCAGCTAGTACAGGGCCAGAGCCATCAAACGCTCCCCATATGATAAGCCTTTCAATCCTGGAATCATTTTTGGGAAACTCCTTTGTACGCTCTCCAATGCCAGAACAGCCTTTCTTAGACAAGAGAACAAAACTGCTCACAACACACAACACTCGCAATATAAGCAAACCTTACAGCATGTATATACATCCATACTCAACAGTTGCTGTATTTTATAAGATTTTTAAGCAGTATATATATTTATTGGATTTTTATTCTTATTTTTACGCTCTATTCCTTCTGCTGCCATCAGGAAAAAGGGACAAGACCCTTAGGACTCACACCGCCAAGTTCAAGACATTTATCAGGAGCGCTGTGTAAATAGGAACCTTGGTACAATTAAGGATCCCACCCATCTATCCAACACAGGTCAGGATAGGAAATAGTTTCTTCCCTCAGGCCACTAGGCTTCTGAACTCCCTGCCACATTGCATCTGAAGTGTCACCAGTTAATCTGTGTTGTACCTTAAAATATTTAATTTATGCACTTTAGTTTGTATATTTATGTGTAACTTATCTGTAGATTTCACTCTTACTTTCATAAGTTACCATGTGTTATATATGTATTATGTGTACTACCGTGCTTTACACCCTGGTCCAGAGAAACATTGTCTGTTTTGATGGTAAACATGTATATAGTTAAATGATAATAAACTTGACTTGACTTCACTTGATTTATTGTTATTTATTATTTATTTGTTTGTTTGTTTATTTATTATTTATTTCTATTTGCACAGTTTGTTGTCTTTTGCACATTGGTTGAACACCCAAGTTAATGCAGTCTTACATTGATTCTATTATAGGTATTATTCTATTATGGATTTATTGTATATGCCAGCAAGAAAATGAATCAGACGGCTGTGTATGGTGCCGCATACGTCTGTAATTTTAGAATAAATTTACTTTGAACTTTGTGTTTTTATAGTGCTGCATTGGATCTGGAGTAGCAATCATTTAGTTCCTCTGTACAATTGTGTACTGAAGAATGAAAATAAGCAATCTTGAATCTTGAATGTCTGATGTTAGTTCCACAGACCTGTGGTTGCGAGGCTTTTCATAGCACCTCCCGTAAAAAGGGGAACCACGTAGGTGGCCATCCTCCACTCATCTGGTATCTTACTTGTGGCTGATGACATAAAACTCTTAGCCAGAACCCCACCAACCTCTTCCACCTGCCATAAATGGCAGCCTGAAACATTTCTTCCTATCAGTTCTGATTCCTTTGCCAAGATTCTGTATTCTGCCTCCCTCATCTCTTTGCCAGTGGAAACAGATTTTTTTCTACACACTCAAAAACTAATTAACATCTTGAAGAGTATGGTCTATTGGATCTCTTTGTGGCTTCTTCAGTTCCATGGAGAACTACATCAGCTTCTCCAATCTAACCACATGATGTCTCTCATAGAAACATAGTAAACATAAGCACAATACAGGCCCTTCAGCCCACAATGCTGTGTTGAACATATACTTACTTTAGAGATTACCTAGGGGGCTCATAGACTTCTATCCTTCTAAGCTCCATGTACCTATCCAGGACCCTCTTAAAAGTCCTTATTGTATCTGTATCCGTTAGAGTCACCAGCAGCCTATTCCTCGTATTCACCATTCTCTATGTAAAAAACTTACCCCTGACATCCCCTCTGTACCTATTTCCAAGCACCTTAAAACTGTGCCCTCTCATGTTAGCCATTTCAGCCCTGGGAAAAAGTCTCTGACTATCCACACGAACAATGCCTCACCTCATCTTATAGACCTCTAACAGGTCATCTCTCATGGTCTGTCACTCCAAGGAGAAAATTTCTGGCCAAGTTCATTCAACATATTCTCATAAAGCATGCTCCCCAAACCAGGTAATATCCTTGTACATCTCCTCTGCACCCTTTCTATGGTTTCCACATCCTTCCTGTAGTGAGGTGACCAGAACTCAGCACAGTACTCCAAGTGGGCTCTGACCAGGGTCCTATATAGCTGTAATATTACCACTCGGCTTTTGAACTCAATCCCACAGTTGATGAAGGCCAATACACCGTATGCCTTCTTAAACATAGAGGCATAGGAACATAGAAAACAGGTGCAGGAATGGGCCATTCAGTCCTTCGAGCCTGCACCGCCATTCAGTATCATCATGGCCGATCATCCAACTCAGAACCCTGTAGTTGCTTTTTCTCCATACCCCCGAGTCCGTTAACCACAAGAGCCATATCTAACTTCCTCTTAAATATAGCCAATGAACTGGCCTCAACTATTTCCTGGGGCAGAGAATTCCACAGATTCACCACTCTCTGTGTGAAGAAGTTTTTCCTCACCACGGTCCTAAAAGGCTCCCCCTTTATCCTTAAACTGTGACCCCTCGTTCTGGACTTCCCCAACATTGGAAACAATCTTCCTGTATCTAGCCTGTACAATCCCTTTAGAATTTTATACATTTCAATAAGATCCCCCCTCAATCTTCTAAATTCCAGTGAGTGTAAGCCTAGTCGATCCAGTCTTTCTTCATATGAAAGTCCTGCCATCCCAGGAGTCAATATGATGAACCTTCTCTGTACTCCCTCTATGGCAAGAATGTCTTTCCTCAGATTAGGGGACCAAAATTGCACACAATATTCCAGGTGCGGTCTCACCAAGGCCTTGTACAACTGCAGTAGAACCTCCCTACTCCTGTACTCAAATCCTTTTGCTATGAATGCCAACATACCATTTGCCTTTTTCACTGCCTGCTGTACCTGCATGCCCACCTTCAATGACTGGTGTACAATGACACCCAGGTCTCGTTGCATCTCCCCTTTTCCTAACCGGCCACCGTTAATAATAATCTGTTTTCCTATTCTTGCAACCAAAGTGGATAACCTCACATTTATCCACATTAAATTGCATCTGCCATGAATTTGCCCACTCACCTAACCTGTCCAAGTCACCCTGCATCCTCTTAGCATCCTCCTCAGAGCTAACACCGCTGCCCAGCTTCGTGTCATCCGCAAACTTGGAGATGCTGCATTTAATTCCCTTGTCTAAATCATTAATATATATTGTAAACAACTGGGGTCCCAGCACTGAGCCTTGCAGTACCCCACTAGTCACTGCCTGCCATTCTGAAAAGGTCCCATTTACTCCCACTCTTTGCTTCCTGTCTGCCAACCAATTCTCTATCCACATCAATACCGTATCGCCAATACAGTGTGCTTTAAGTTTGCACACTAATCTCCTGTGTGGGACCTTGTCAAAAGCCTTTTGAAAATCTAAATATACCACATCCACTGGCTCTCCCCTATCCACTCTACTAGTTACATCTTCAAAAAATTCTGTAAGATTCGTCAGACATGATTTTCCTTTCACAAGTCGATGCTGACTTTGTCGAATGATTTCACCTCTTTCCAAATGTGCTGTTATCACATCTTTGATAACCGACTCTAGCATTTTCCCCACCACCGATGTCAGACTAACCGGTCTATAATTCCCCGGTTTCTCTCTCCCTCCTTTTTAAAAAAGTGGGGTTAAATTAGCCACCCTCCAATCCTCAGGAACTAATCCAGAATCTAAGGAGTTTGAAAAATTATCACTAAATAATAACCACCCAGTCAACCTGTGCAGCATTTTTGAGTGTCCTATGGACACATACCCGAAGATCCCTCTGATCCTCCACACTGCCAAGAGTCTTACCATTAATACTATATTCAGCCATCATACTTGATTTACCAAAAGGAACCAACTCACGCTTATCTAGGTTGAACTCCAGCCATCATTTCTCAGCCCAGTTTTGCATCCAATCGATGTCTCACTTTGCCTTCTGTGGGCAAGCCAGTTCTAGATCCACATAGCAAAGTCCTTTTGGATCCCATGTCTCCTTACTTTCTTAATAAGCCTTGAATGGGGTACCTTATCAAATGCCTTGCTGAAATCCATATACACTACATCTATTGCTCTACCTTCATTAATGTATTTAGTCACATCCTCGAAAAATTCTATCAGGCTCATAAGGCATGACCTGCCTTTGACAAAGCCTTATACCCCTTCAAATGTTCATAAATCCTGCCTCTCAGGATCTTCTCCATAAACCTACCAAGCACTGAAGTAAAACTCACTGGTCTATAATTTCCTGGGCTATCTCTACTCCTTTTTTTGAATTAGGGAACAACATCTGCAAACCTCCAATCCTCCAGAACCTCTCCCATCCCCAATGATGATGCAAGAATCATTGTCAGAGGTTCAGAAATCTCCTCCCTCACCTCCCACAGTAGCCTAGGGTACATCTCGTCCGATTCCAGCGACATATCCAACAATGCTTTCCAAAAGCTCCAGCACATCCTTTTTCATAATGTCTATATGCCCAAGCTTTTCAGTCTGCTGTAAGTCATCCCTACAATCGCCAAGATCCTTTTCCGCAGTGAATACTGAAGCAAAGTATTCATTAAGTATCTCTGCTATCTCCTCCGGTTCCATACACACTTTTCCACTGTCTCACTTGATTGGTCCTATTGTCTTAAGTCTTATCCTCCTACTCTTCACATACTTGTAGAATGCCTTGGGTTTTCCTTAATCCTGTTCGCCAAAGCCTTTTCATGACCCCTTCTAGCTCTCCTAATATAATTCCTAAGCTCCTTTCTGCTAGTCTTATAAATTGCTAGATCTCGATCTTTACCTAGTTTTTTCAACTTTTCGTAAGCTTTTCTTTTCTTCTTGACTAGCTTTACAATAGCCTTTGTACACCACAGTTCCTGTACCCTACCATCCTTTCCCTGTCTCATTAGAACTTAACTCTGCAGAACACCACACAAATATCCCCTGAACATTTGCCACATTTCTGCCATATATTTCTCTGAGAACATCTGTTCCCAATTTATACTTCCACGTTCCTGCCTGATAGCTTCATATTTCCCCTTATACAATTAAACACTTTCCTAACTTGTCTATTCCTATCCCTTTCCAATGCTATGGTAAAGGAGATAGAATTGTGATTGCTCTCTCCAAAATGCTCTCCCACTGAGAGACCTGACAGCTGACCAGGTTCATTTCCCAATACCACATCAAGTACAGCCTCTCCTCTTTGTAGGCTTATCTACATATTGTGTCAGGAAACCTTGCTGAACATATCTAACAAACCCCACCCTATCTAAACTCCTCAGATTGGCTCAGGGAGATGCCAATCAATAATTGGGAATTTATAATCTCCCACCAAGACAACGCTGTTATTATTGCATCTTTCTGGCAACAGTCTCCCAATCTGTTCCTTGATATCCCTGTTACTATTAGGTGGTCTATAAAAAACACCTAGTAGAGTTATTGACCCCTTCCTGTTCTTAGCTTGCACACACAGAGACTCCATAGACAGCCCCTCCATGACTTCCTCCTTTTCTGCAGCAGTGACACTATCTCTGATCAACAGTGCCACGCCTCCACCTCTTTTGCCACCCTCCCTGTCCTTTCTGAAACATCTAAAGGCTAGCACTCTAAGTAGCCTTTCCTGACCCTGAGCCATCCAAATCTCTGTAATGGCCTCAACATCATAACTCCAAGTACTGATCCATGCTTTAAGCTTATCCTCTCATCAGCAGCATCATTGTGGTAAATCTTTCCTGCACCCTCTCTGAAAACTTCAAACCTTTCCAAAATAAATTCACTGCTTCCACTACTCTATGATGGGACTACCTTTGCGTATTAAGTATGTTTATCAAATGTGCCAGTCCAGAACTCAATATTTCGACCCAAGATGTCAACAATCCTTTTCACACCGTAGATGCTGTTCGACCTGTTGAGCTCCTGCAGATTGAATGTTGCTCCAGATTCCAGCATCTGTAGACTCTTGTGACTTTATGATTTTAAACCCGTAGCCAGACATTCTGTGGTAATCTCCTGTAATGGACTGTGGAGATGCAAGTTAAACACTTTGGTGATTATATAACTAGCGCCATCCAAAATCACTTTCTAGGTGATTATTAGTCTTGTCGCTCAGATTTTAAAAAGGCAACATCCCTCTCTTGCTTACCTGCACCTCTGTCATACCTGAAGCATCTGTATCCTGTCCCTTTCGGTATCCCTCCCCCTCCCACTGGGAGCCTCAGCAGAGAGAGGGACAAGGTCAGTGGGAGGGAGGTGGAGTTTGTGGCTCAGGATTTGGGACGTAATGTGAAATGCTCTGATTTTCACAGCAAAACCATCAGAAGATGAACATTCACTGCTGATGCCGAGGATGTCCTGTTAATGCATTGTGCTTCAGATTTCACTGAACAGACTTGGAGAAACAAGAGCAATAGGACCATAAGACCATAAGGCGTAGGAGCATAATTAGGCCATTCAGCCCTTTGAGTCTGTGCCGTTCGATCAAGGCTGCAAAGTCCAGCAAATATCTGTAAGGTCTCAATTTTTTGAATTTGAAACACATTACCTACATTTCTCTGTAATCTGCATTGCCCTAATGAAAGAAACTCAATATTTGAAACTTTTTCAGGCCTCTTTTTGAAGCTAAATAATACCCTCACTAAAGCTATGACTGTGGTGCTTCCACATCCCTTAACTTGGGGTCTTATAGAAGGAATGATGGTAGAAATCCATGTTTGTTCCTTCAGATGCTGGGTGGTGGGATGGAGATTTGTCTCTACAAAAAGTGTAAGGCGATCTTTCCCTCTGTTAGCCTGCAGGTCATCCCTGAGCAAAGTGTAGCACCTGCTTAGCTCCCCAATGAGGGTCACAGGAAGTCATGGGAGCAGGTGATAGATAGTTGTATGAGCAGCTGGTGCACATCACAAATCCTTTTTATACATCCACTGATGCCAAACCGACAATCTCTGAGAAGTATCGATTATGGCTGCGGTCTCCTGCCTTTTAAAGGCACTGCCCAAGACCAATCATGGTCATGGAAAGACCATGATCATCCATGTCATATGACACAGCACAGAATGAATTAATAAACTTAAGATGCATGTTGTATCTTGCTTCTGAAGTTCAATTCTGCACCTACTACAATATGATCAAGTCACACAACCTTTCACCCACCAAATCAGTACCCAGCATCAAGAATGTTTACATAAATCCTGCACTCATTCCATTTCAGGGTCTTCCCCACACCCCCCCCCCCCCCCCAGATTCCACCTGTCACATGCACACTCAGCTCAATTTATAGAGGCCGATTAACCTACTAACATGTCTTTGGAATGTGGGAAGTGTCCAGGCAACTCAGTTGTCGTTCACATTGTCACAGTGAGAATTGGCCAACTCCATGCACACAGAATCGGAAGCTAGGCATGTCTGTGGGGCAGCAATTATAATGGAGGCACCTTTGTACAGCGTAACCCACCTCAATCAGTGCAGGTGAGCAAGGTCAAATTTCTATCCCCAAAACTAGCAATTCAGTTTGTCCCAATGGATTTCTCAAGGTATTTGGCCTCTGTTGTAATGCAGTAAGTGTAGTAGACAGTTTGCGCACAGCATAGTCCCACAAAGAATGAATATTTGTCAGGATAAACCCTTCTCTTATTTCAAATAATGACATGGGTTTAAAATTAATCCAAAAGGTGACAGCTTCTTTAGTTCTGTATGAAAAAAATAAGCCTAGATTATATGTTCATGGCTTTGGAAAGGTGTTCAAACCCTCAGCCTTTTGAAACAAAGATGGAAACAGATAAGAAACTGCAAAATAGAAAGTAGGATCTGCCAACAAATCATTCAAGCCTTGTCTGCCATTCAAGAAAGCCAAGGCTGCCCTGTGTGTTCCACAACCCACTTGAGTGATCCTACCCTGTTCTCCTCAGTGGAAAACCCATCACACTCATCCTTGACTATAAACAATGACAGAGCATCCTCATATCTCTAAGAGAGAGAATTTCAAAGAGTAACAATCTTCCTGGCTAAGAAATTTCACCTCATTTCATCCTAAGTGGCCCTTATCCAGTACTCCCAGTTTTTAAATCGAGATAATATAGGATCTGAGCATTTATTTTGTGTTTGAGGAGATTTGGTATATCACGATAGCTAGCAAATTTCTACGGGAAGGCTGTGGAGAGAATTCTAACTGGCTGCATCACCATCTAGAATGGAGGCACCACCAATGCACAGGATCAGTAAATGTTGCAGAGAGTTGTAAACACACTCAGCTACATCATGTGCACTAGCATCGGGGACATCTTCAAAAGGAACTACTTCAAAAAGCCAGTATCCATCATGAAGGGCCCTCATCACCCAGGACATGTCCTCTTTTAGTACTACCATCAGGGAAGAGGTACAAGAGCCTGAAGGCACATATTCAACACCTTAGGAACAGCTTCTTACTCTCCACTGTAGGATTTCTGAATGGTCCATGAACCCGTGAACAATATCTCACTACTTTGCTCTCTTTTTACACTATTTAATTTTTAATATATATTTCTTCTAGTTATTTATAGTAACTCCCATGTGTTGCACTGTACTGCTGCCACAAAACAACAAATTTCATGACATATTCCAGTGATAATAAAGCTGATACTGATTCTGATCCCTTCCTAGTCTCTTTGAGATCACCTCTCACTTTTCCAAATTTTACTGAGCATAAGCCTAAACTTCTTTGATTGCTTGTCACAGGGTAACCCATTGATCCCAAGGCCAATATGTCCTTCATGAAAGGAGACTAAGTCTGCACTCCAGACTCTGAATTGTAAACCCACTATAGCCCCGTACAAGTGGAATCGAATTGCTGGCTCCTCAAACAAAATCTTGCTCCTGTAATGCTGCATTAACCCACATACAGCTCATATCCTATTCAAACTCACCTGAGGCAACTATGATTATTCTGCATTGAGAAAGGTTAATTAGATCCCAAATATCACCTTACACTTTGCTTCCTTGGGGGAAAAAAAAGAATGTAAAAGAAGAAGCTACTGATGCAATTAAACATGTTTCGCTGCATTAGTAAGAATTCTTCGGAGAGGCTACAACACCAGGATCAGTTTTATTATGAGTAATTAATGATCCATTATGAGTAGATTGCCAGCTAAGCCAAATTATTAATGAGTTATGGGTCATTCAGATTGGGAATAGCATGGACTGCAATTCAGCCAATTGAGACCAAGGCTTTCTATGTTGTTTTACATTCTACCAATTATCCGCTCAGCATACTTTACACCCAGTAACAATTATAGGATCTGTTCAAAGAAAAGTAAATGCTAATTTTAATAATTAATTCCCCACCATTGCCTTCAAAATTTATCTTGCTGTTGTAGCTTTATTTGTCTTCTTTTCAAAATTAATGGTCCTCCAGTTCAGACTTCCCGCAAAAGCCTTTTATTTTACTAAATTTCACTATTTATGACAGCCAATCTCTCTGGGCAAAGCTAAGCATTTTGCCGTTAGTTCGCTGCGAAAACATATGTCAGTGACATGTCAGAATAAGTATGAGCAGGATGGGAGCCAATCACATCCAGAGGCTTTGTCCCAATTGACCCAACCTCTTCCCACATGCCTCTGACATCTTTTGTAGGCAATTGGGTTGTCCTATCAAAGTGCAAAATAAATTTGTTATCGAAGTGCGTATACGTCACCGTATATTAACTTGAGATTCATTTTCTTGCAGACATTCATAGTAGAGTAGAGAAATACACCCGAATCAATGAAAAACTACACACAAAGACTGTCAAATAACCAATGCTCAACAGAAGACAAATTGTATAAATAAAAACAAATATCATTGGGATTAAGAGCGATAATAAATCAGACATGATGGAATGACAGAGCAGATTTGTTGGGCTGAATGATCTAATGCTCTTTATAATAAAGAAACATAGAAAACCTACAGCACAATACAGGCCCTTCAGCCCACAATGCTGTACCGAACATGTACTTATCTTAGAAATTACCTAAGGTTACCCATTGCCCTCTATTTTTCTAAGCTCCATGTACAAATCCAAGAGTCTCTTAAAAGACCCTATTGTATCTGCCTCCACCACCGTCGCCAGCAGCCCATTCCACTCACTCACCACTCTCTGCATAAAAAACTTACCCCTGGCATCTCCTCTGTACCTAGTTCCAAACACCTTAAAACTGTTCCCTTTCACATTAGTCATTTCAGCACTGAGAAAAAGCTTCTGACTATCCACACGATCAACACCTCTCATTATCTTATACATCTCTTTCAGGTCACCTCTCATCCTCCCTCGCTCCAAGGAGAAAAGGCCATGTTCACTCAACCTATTCTCATAAGGCATTCTCAGCAAGAGCAGGGATGTGATCCTGAGGCTTTATAATGCACTGGTGAAACCTCACCTTGAGTTTTGTGAACAACCTTTGGCTTCTTATCTGAGAATAGATGTGCTGACATTGGAGACCAGTCAGAGGAGACTCACAAAGATGATTGAGGAATGAAAGGGTTATCATATGAGGAACGTTTGATGGCTCTGGGCCTGTTCTCAGTGGAATTTTGAAGGACAAGGGAGATCTCATGGAAATCTTTTGAATTTTGAAAGGCATAAAGAGTGTAGATTTCATGGTGGGGGAGTCTAGGACAAGAGAGCACAGCCTCAGGTTAGAGGGACGTCCATTTAAAACAGAGATGCAGAGAAATTTCGTTAGCCAGAACGTGGTGAATTTGTGGAATGTTACGACAGGTAGCTGTGTAAGCCAAGTCATTGGGTGTATTTAAGACAGAGCTTCATAGGTTCTTGACTGGCTGCAGCATCAAAGGTTACGGTGAGAAGGCCACAGAATAGGTTGAGGACGGGGAAAAAGGATCAGCCATGATTGAATGGCGGAGTGGACTCGATAAACCAGATGGCCTAGTTCTGCTCCTATGTCTTATGGTCTTGTAGTCTATCTCTTATGAACTTATGGTTTAAATAATACTGAGAACACAAGTTGTAGAGTCATTGAAAGTGAGTCCATTTGTTGTAGAATTAGTCCAGTGTTGAGCTGAGTAAAGTTAGCCACGCTGGTTCAGGAGCCTGATGGTTGAAAGGTAATAATTGTCCTTGAACCTGGTGATACGGCACCTAAGGCTCCTGTACCTCCTACCTAATGGCAGCAGTGTTAAGAGAACATGGCCTCTTCTCGCTTCTGACTAAATAATTAAACAAGCTAAGTATGTCATCACTGGAGTTTAGGAGAATGAGTGATGATCTCACAGAATCACATCAATCTTTACACCATTCTGCTATTTTTGAGCTCATCATTATATTTATTATTGTCTTTATTATTACCACAAGTATTGTTTACTCTGTGTGCCTCATGCAAACAAGAAATTTTATTGAACCATGGTGTATATAGCAATAAACTAATCTAATCTAAGATAAGATGCACAAGGCACATAACAAGATTAATATTGAGATATTTCCACTGATAGGAATGCCTCAAATAAGGGAACATGATTCCAAGATAAAGGGGCAGGCATTTTAAATGATGGTGCAGAGATTTATTCTTAAACTGGGTGTTGAATTTCTAGAATAATGGGGCAGCACAGTAGCGTAATGGTTCCCGCCACTGCCTGTAAGGAGTTTGTACGGTCTCCCCGTGACCACCTGGGTTTCCTCCTGGTGCTCCGGTTGCCTTCCACAGTCTAAAGACACACCAGTTGGTAGGTTAATTGGCAATTGTAAGTTGTCCCGTAATTAGCCTGGGGTTAAATCGTGTTGGGTGTTGCTGGCAGCATGGCCCAAAGGGCCGGAAGGGCCTATTCTATGCTGTGTCTCAATATTTTTTTAAATTATCCACCCTGGTGATTTATAGAGTCTGGATCATTAAGGGTATTTATAGACAACAAATACAATTTTCTGAAAGACCGAGAGGTTTTAGAGAACTGGCAAAAGTGGTGAACTGAGGACTGGGACTGTTCAGCCACAATGGCAGGGAAGGCTTGAAGGGTCAGGTGGCCTACTCCTGCCCCTTTTCTCTTGTGTTCTTGTTCTTGGGTCCAAGTGAAACAGTTATAACCACTATCAATTACACCGGCCTACATAAGCAAGTAGACTTGGTACTATTCTAGCAGCACATTATGTTGCAGCCGTACATAGTTTAAACCCAAAGTAAATTTACTATCAAAGTATGTAAACGTCACCATAAGCTACCTTAAAATTCATTTCCTTGTAAGCATTTTCAAGGAAACAAACAAGCATAACAGAATCAATGAAAAGCTATGCACAAAATATGGCAACTAAGGTCTTCAAATAGACTAATTAGGCAAATAAAAATAAATAAATAATATGGAGAGCATGAGTTATGGAGACCTTGAAGGTAAATCTGCATTTACGGAGTCAGTTCAGTTGAAGTGAGTGAAGTTATCCATGCTGGTTCAGGAGTCAGATAGATGTAGGGTAATATCTATTTCTGAACCTGGTGGTGCGGTTCTTAAGGTTCCTGTGCCTCTTTCCCAATGTCAGCAGCAGGAAGAGAGCCAGGCCTGGATAGTGGGGTTCCTTGCTGAAGGACACTGCTTTCTTGTGGCTCCTTGTCAATGTGCTCAGAGGTGGGGAGGACTGCACCTGTGATGGCAAGACATTGGCGGGACCACACTTGGAATATTGTGCATAATTTTGGTTCCCCTGTTATAGGAAAGACCAGTAAATTGGAAAGAGTGCAGAGAAGATTTAAGAGTATGTCGCCAGGATAGGAGGACCTTAGTTATAGTGAGAGATTTGGAATGCTAGGATTTTACTCTGTGGAACATAGGAGGTTGAGAGGTGACAGTATGGAGATGTATAAAAGCATGACAGGTATAGAAAAGATGAATGCACGTTGTCCTTCTGCCAGGGAAGGGGACCTAAAAACTATAAGGCAGTGGTTTAAGGTGAGAGGTGAAAGATTTAAAAAGGACAAGAAGGGAAGCCTCTTCATGCAGAGGATGGTGAGCACATGGAAAAAGCTGTCAGAGGAAATGGTTGAAATAGGGGCAATAAAAACATTTAAAAGATGGGATAGTAGAGGTTTACAGCAACATTGGCAGATGGGGACACCAGTGGTCACAAATACTGGAATATGGAGCAAGAGGAAATCTGCTGAAAGGACTCAGCAGGTCAATCTGCATCTGTGTGAGGAAAGGAATGGTTGACATTTCCATTGTTGACATTGACATCAAACCCTGCACCAGAAGTGGGCTATTTTGATCGGAATTTTGGCTGGCATAGACCATTTGGGCTGAAGGGCCAGCCTCCATGGTGTATCACTCTCTAGCTCTATGTCCTTGGATGTAAAAGACATAATAAAAAAACTACACATTTTTCATAAATACAGGACCATGATGGGAATTGCTGAGGATCCCGTGGCCTCTGTGAATGCAAAAGCACTAGCCTCCATAGTATCCAGGACATCTTCAAGGAACAGTGTTTCAAAAATGTGCGTCCATTATTAAGGACCACCCACCACCCTGGACATGCTCTCATCTCATTGTTACCACCAGGAAGGAGGTATAGAATTATGAAGGCACATACCCAATGATTCAGGTATACCTTTGGCGCCTAATTTCTGAATGGACAGCCACTACTACCTTTATTTCTATTTTTTCCACTACTTATTTAATTTAACTATATATATATATATACATACTTACTGTAATTCAGAGTTTCTTCTAACATCAACTTATTGCATTGTACTGCTGCTGCAACATATGTCAGTGATATTAAACCTGATTCTAGATTCCAGTATCTGCTGTTTCTTGTGTCTCCAGGCTTTGCACTGCTTTAATTGATCTTAAAATTCATCTATGTACGACATGAGACATTGACAATGAGGTTATAATCCATACAAACTGAATATGATGGGTATAGAATCACAACACGGGATCACAGAAATCTACAACATAGGAGAGTAGGAGAAAGAGAAAGGATCTTTCGGAGGAGCTTGACCCAATCCAATGTCTTTTCTACCTCTTGCTTGTGAATTATACCATCTCAAACACATGTTCTAATACTTTTAACATATTGTGGTTACAACCTTCAATATGTTTACTGAAACCTTCTTCGTGGTGAGCATATGGGACAAACTGCCAGTGAAAGTGATTGAGATAGGAACAATAACATTTAAGAGACTGGGTAGGGGAGGTTTAGAGGATACGGGCCAATCATAAGCAAATGAAGATGCAGGGAATTCCATTACCCTCTTTGGAAGAATTTTTTCTTTTCAACGTTCATATAATTCTCCCACTTCATTGAAGCCTTCAGTTATTGACCTCTCCGGTAAGAGAAATAGGTCTTCCTCCACTAAATGCCCTTATAATTTTATGCACATCAATGAAATCTCCCTTCAGCCTTCTGAGTTATAAAGAAACTACAGCCTAATCAATCTTTCCCCTTGACTAAAATTCTGAAGTCCTGGCAATTGCTTCATAATTCTACTCTGGCCCCTCACTAGTGCAGTCACGTTTCCTGTAATAGAGAGTCCAGAACTGTACACAATGACCCAGCTGCGATTTAACTCGTGTTTTATGCCATTCTAGCATAACATCCCTGCTCTTATATTCCAAGCCTTGGCTAATGAAAGAAAGTATCCCATATCCCTACTTAATCACCCTTACTACCTTCAGGGATTTGTGCTAATGCACTCCAAGATCCCTTGGTTCCTCAATAAACACCATTTATTGGGTATTTATTCTTGACAGATGGTATACAGAAAAAGGTGCCGGAAAAAGGCCAGTAATATTATGAAGGATCCCACCCACCCTGCAATTTGGCTGTTTGTCTTACTCCCATCAGACGGGAGGCTAGGTAGCATCTGTGCCGGGACCATCAGACGCAGAAACAGTTACTTTCCCCAAGCAGTGAGGCTGGAGAACACCTCCATCCATGAACCCACCCCCCGCCACTACTTTATCATTTCCCGTCACAGTCTCTTTCTGTATAGACACTCCTGTACCTAACATTGCTTTATGGACATAAAATCAATTTCTCTTTTTTGGCTATATTTATATTTATTCTGTTTTTTTTTTGTGCTGCATTGGATTCTGAGTCAGAATTACTTTGTTCTCCTTTACACTGTGTACTGGAAAAAACAATCTTGAATTGACTATTCCACCTCACTAGTTTTCTCTCTATTTGCACTACTTATTTAATTAAATTTATTTTATATATATATAAAATAAATTTAAATTTAATTTAGCCAGTTTAACAATTTTAAACAGCCAATTTAATACACACAGTACTGTGCAAAAGTCTTAGGTGTGTATATATATCTGGGAAGACTTTGGCACAGTACTGTAGTAATTTTATGTATTGCACTGTACTGCTGCCACAAAATAAATTTCATGATGTATGTGAGTGATGGTAAACCTGATTCTGATATGGGTCACTATTGTGGATTGAGAGTGGGAAGGCGGCAGGGAGAGGGGAGTCATGGTTGGGAAAAGGGGAAGGGAAAAGAGAGGGATTGGGAAGAACCAGAGAGACATTCTATCATAATCAATAAATCAATTGTTTGGAATCAAATTACCTTGTCTGATGTCTCAGGGCAGGGCATGTCTCCACCCCCCCCCCCCAACTCCATTATACTTCTTCTCCACCATCTGTCCCACACCATTCCCACAGTGCTCCACCCTCACCATTCCCAACATCGCTTACTCCTACCTGATTTACGAACTCACTCTCTGCTCCACAACAAATACAGTAGTGTTCCAAGTCTAAAGCGCCCCAGATATATATATATGTGCCTCAGTCTTTTGCACTGTACTGTGCATATATATGTTTCTTATTGTGATTTAGAACTTTAAAAATTATTCCACTGTACTGCTGCCGTGAAACAATAAGTTTCATGCCCAATCCATTTCTTCTGTCTGATTTCCATTTACAACTTCTCTGCCCTCCTGAACAGTTGATTGAAATCTTCCTGCAGTCAAAATTCCCCCTCACTATTAGCCACACACAGTGGCGGCCATGATTAGTGTTAAATAGAAACATTTACAGTAAGTTTGGGGGACAGGTAACCAAGAATGATATGTATTATAATAGTGACAAGAGAGGTATGCATGTGGCTATAATGACAGGGTCTATAATTGACATGGTATTCCTGTGCAGATGAGGTACTTTTGATCAGAAATGGTGATGGAGGTGATTAAAGCTCCATTGTATATTACTGTGTGATTGATATAAAGAGCCATGGTATATATAGCTGAGAGATTGATACAATAGTTCCCATGTATAATGCTGATGGCAGGGTGTATGTAATTGAGATATATATAAATAATTTAAAATTGAAAACAGGTCTTTTAGGATTTTGTTTAAACATTTGTAAATTGCTTCATACCACTTGTTCAGTCGAGTAAGACTGATGTAAAACTGTTTATACAGCGTGATTGCTAACATATACTTCATTAATCTGCCCATTATTCTTAGTCTACTGAAGGCTGAAGTTCCACAAAAAAAAAATGATGCTCCACTCAATGAAGTTACAGTCCCTAAATTTCAAGAACATTAATTCAAATTCACTTTAATGGAATCTACCTAGAATATCTTGGAAACAACGGTAGGTTGTAACCAGTTTATGTAATTAAGATCCATTAAACGTTCAGCAATGTTGCAATATTTATAGTTATTCCAGACACTGGCTTGAATGAATTTCCTTCAATTTTAGGTGCCGCAGAAGCAGTCAGTTTCAGATTGAGTTTATTGCAATATCATCTGATGAAAACCTGGCCTCATTCCATGCTTAAATGCCATATCTAAGTGTTGCTTACCAGCCAGGAGTAAAAGTAATTTAAATGTCTTACCATGCTACCTGCACCCGCAGTGTTTGGATGACAACCCTATACATAGATCTGAACTTCTCAAAATGTCCTCATCACACATTCCATCCAGAAGTGGCAATAAAGCAAAATATTAAGGTGAGGGATCTGATGGAGAATTACAAAATTCTGTGAGGTATAGTGTAGACAGCATCTTTTTCCCAAAGGTAAAAATGTCAATTACTTGAGATCATAGATTTAAGGTGTGTTTGGCTGCAAACTGCTGCAACGTTCATGGACTCAAGACCTGGACTATATTTTGTTTGTGTGTGACTGTATTTTTTTGCTATCATATCTGTGCTTGCCATCTTCTATGTGCTATATGTGCTGTGCATGATGGCTGGTATTGTGTTTTTTTTTCATCTTGGCTACGTGGAAACGCTTTCATTTGGCTGTATTCATAGGCATTCATGTACAGTTGAATGAAAATTGAACTTGAACTTGAGGGAGAACATTTAAAATAGATATTCAGCAGGCTACCCAGATGGAATATGAGATGTTGCTCCTCCAGTATGAGTGTGTTCTTATTGTAGGAGCATAGGTGCCCATGGACTGATATGTCAGAATAGGTAGCTGAATGGGCTAACTGAAATACTTTTTTGTATGTTCCCTTCAATGTTACCTTGTACTTCTTTGGACTAAATTCATAAGTTAACAACTCTGTACTCTTTAAATAACATAGTAAACTGTGAATTTCATAAGTGACCTCATATTCACAATTGTTCTGCAGAGATATCAATAAAATTACTTCATTTAATATGAATTCTTGGAGAGCAGGCAAGTGAATGGATAATCTAATGGGTCAACTTTGCTTGATTTTTGCTCCGATGACAGTGATACAGCAAGATTCATTGGATTACTAGTGCAATGCTCAAATGATTAAAGTGAACAATAAAATCACTTGGTTCTCACCCTGCGTTGTTATATCTTTTTCTGTTCAGCAGACATTTCTGCTTTCTCAGTCCTGCACACGTTGAACTGTCACCAGGCTCTGATTTCAACACCACTCAAGCAATCGGACAGTAAATAATGCCAAGGTATTATTTATTTATACATGTATGTACCTAGTGATTCAGGGCAGAACAGGTCCTCCTGGCCCAATGAGTTGCACTGTCCGGCAACCCACCTTTTTAATGCAAGCTTAATCAAAACAACTCACAATGTCCAACAACTAGCTAGTGTTTTTTATTTGATCGTGGGAAGAGAGTGCAGCACCCAGAGGAAACCTATGAGGTTCACGGGGAGAAGGTACAATCTCCTAACAGACAGAACCAGAATTGAACTCTGAATTCCAGAATTCTCCAAGCTGTAACAGCATTGTGCTAAAGGTTGTGGTATCATGGCACCCACTATTCCTTCCTTCCTGCTGCCATTGTGATCACAGAAGTGAAGATGCAACTTCCTTTCCAATGCGGTGACGAATTCAGTACACTGACAGATTGGGGGCCATCAGAAATGATTCTTTCAGGGGTGTTAATGCTGCATCTTAGTTCTGTCTTTGAAAGACTTGAGCAGCAGCCAACACAGAAAAGCTGCCCAGTTCCCATGTATATTTTACCAAGTAGTTATATCACCAGGTCAATTCTTCACATGCTTGACCCATATTAATAACCTAGGAATATGCCATCTATTCGATGCTAATAAAATATATTTTATAAAATGATTCTAGACAAAAATAAACACTTGTTACTTTGATTCTGTTTACCTTTTTATTTCTCTAGTCTTGTATTTATATTTCTCAACCTGAATTCTCCTGTGTTATCTACTCTATTTCAGTAATGAAATATCAGTAAAAGATTGGCGCGACTGGGCTCGTATACACTGGAATTTAGGATGAGAGGGGATCTGATTGAAACATATAAGATTATTAAGGGATTGGTCACACTGGAGGCAGGAAGCATGTTCCCGCTGATGGGTGAGTCCAGAACTAGAGGCCACAGTTTAAGAATAAGGGGTAGGCCATTTAGAACAGAGATGCAGAAAAACCTTTTCACCCAGAGAGTGGTGGATATGTGGAATGCTCTGTCCCAGAAGGCAGTGGAGGCCAAGTCTCTGGATGCATTCAAGAGAGAGTTTGATAGAGCTCTTATAGATAGCGGGATGAAGGGATACGGGAAGAGGGCAGGAACGGGGTACTGATTGTGTATGATCAGCCATGATCACAGCGAATGGCGGTGCTGGCTAGAAGGGCCGAATGGCCTACTCCTGCACCTACTGTCTATTGTCCATCCCTGCATATTATATCAACACTGCTCCCGCCACACTGAATTCTATTGAACAAGTTTGGCTACAGTGAACTCAGGGATAAGATAATATATTGTACTTTGAACTTCGCTATGTCAGTGTCAGAATGTATGGCGACAATTGAGGCTGTCCTAGCTCATCCTTGGTTGTTCATGCAAAAAACATGTTTCACTCTATATTTTGATGTGCAGTACT
Organism: Hypanus sabinus; assembly: GCF_030144855.1. Taxonomy (NCBI): domain Eukaryota; kingdom Metazoa; phylum Chordata; class Chondrichthyes; order Myliobatiformes; family Dasyatidae; genus Hypanus; species Hypanus sabinus. Next base: position 152,279,092 of record NC_082714.1, read on the forward strand.
TGTGTTAAATAAATCTGAATCTGAATAGTACTAAACATTAGATAGTTTTTAACCTCCAAACTCAAAATCTGCCTTGTTTTAATACATATTTTTTCATGACTCCAAGCATGCATTCATCCACTTTTCTGTGGGAGAATGTCAATTCTGGGACCCGTTCTGTGCAGTGGAGCTATGCCAATGCATGGTGTTGCTGCAATCCATTTGGCATTGGAAACCTCTAGATAAATCAGAGCCAAGATATGGATTTGTTTGATGAATTCTTGTTTGCTTATCGTTGATAATTGATAAACCCTCTACACCCATTCAGAGCCAATCTATGTATTTCCAAATGATCCTCACAGAGCTCAGGTACAAGGGAAAATTCCCTTCCAACTGTGATGGCCAAAAATTCATGATGTTGGAAACACTGCCCAAATACTCTCATCATAAATTTATTCAATGAGACTATGTTATAGGTGGCTAATACAAAGTTGTTGTACTTTGATAGATGTACACCAAATGTGACAATTGTGCTTTAGTCAGAGACAATTCTCCTTAGCTTATTGCATCAGATATCATTGCCATCTATCAGCTTGCTTTCCACTGTTGACTTGAGAATGAAATTTCTTCAACAGTTTCAACTTGAAATATTCTCATCTCTCTACATTCAACAGAGTAAAGTACACTAGAGAGAATAAAGAGAAAGTCTTGCATTTCAGCAGCACCAAGCAATTCCTCTTGGAAAAATACCAAAGGATTTAACCATAGCACAATTCTAAGGGACTCTCTTGAAATGATAGAATTAAAGTTATGGAGAGAAGGTAGGAAAATAGGGTTTAGAGGGAAAGTACATTAGCCATGATAAAATGGCAGAGACAAATTAAGGGGAACACGAGGGGAAAACTTCATTCAGAGGGTTGTGAGAACAAGCTGCCAGCACAAGTGGTTCATGGGAGTTCGATTTCAATGTTAAAGAGAAGTTTGGATAGGTACATGAATAGGTATGGAGGGCTATGGTCCGGGTACAGGTCGATGAGAGAAGACAGCTTAAGTGGCTCAGCACAGACTGGATAGGCTAAAGGACTTGTTTTTATGCTGTACTTTTCTATGACTCGATGACTCTGATAGCCTAAGTCATCTCCTATGTCTTATGGTCTTATAAATCCTGGCTGCTTGAAGAAAGGGAAGGAAATTTATGAAGCAAATCCTGGAAGGCCTTTTGCAGAATTTAAAAATCACATGTAGTTTGTTGGGTGTAAAGTTTCTTGGCTTCTTACCTTTGTTTTAAAAACCTAATCATGTTCAGAGCTTTGACTGGAGTAAGATAAAGATCTTGTTTACAATTACTTAAAAGGAATTATTTTGAAGAGTCTCAGTCCTAGAGAAGGAGATGGATTGGTTCACTAGAATGCTCCCTGAAAGTTCAATTGCTTGAGAATTGGGCTTGTTCTCCCTGGAGCAAAAAAATACAGAGGCAAGATCTTTCAGAGGTGTACAAGATCATAACTGGTTTCGAGAACAAAAATAGAGAGAAGTTGTCCTCAGAGTTCAAGGGACAAGGGCACAGGTTTAGAACTTTGGGCGGGAGATATGAGAAAAATTTTACATTTCACAGAAAATAAACATAGCAGAGAATTCGCTGTTGATAAGTCAGAGTCATAGAGCAGTACAGCTCAAATGCAGTCCCTTCAGCCCAACGAGTCTGTGCCCACCCAACTAGTCTCGATTTCATGAGAGGCAGAAATGTTGAATGAAGGTGTTCAGAAGGGAAGTGCAAATAGTAATTTGGACTGAAAGCCCACAATGAGCGGTATGCCTCAGGGCTTGGTTCTGGGCCCATTGTTAACTTGTCATCTACGTCAATGATTTGGATGACAAATCATGGTTAATAAGTTTGCAAATGAGACTGAAAGTAGGGGTTGTCATAACCAGAAAAAAATGGCTATCAAGGGTTGTAGAGGGATCTCCATCACCTAAGTAGGTAGCCCTGAGCCACTCCTTAGTGTGTAAGTAGGCCGAGGAATGAAGAATGGAGTACCACACATTCCATTTTAGGAAAACAAATTAGGGTAGGGATTCTATAATGAATGATAGGGCCCTGGGGAGTGTTGAGGACTCGAGGGACCAAGGAGCACAAGGACATGATTCCCTGAAAGGGGCATCAGAGGTAGACAAAGTGGTGAAGAAGGCTTTTGGCACAGATGCCTTCATCAGTCAGAGCGCAGAGTAAGGCAGTTAAGATCTTACTCTACAGTTGTACAAGACGTGGGTGAAGCTGCATTTGGCATATTGTCTTCAGCTTTGGCTAACCTGCTGTAGGAAAATACTATTAGCTGTAAAGAATGCAGAAAGATTTCATCTTCATCGTGACAGTGATTGTTCTTGGCAAATTTTTCTGCAGAAGAGGCTTGCCATTGCCTTCTTCTGGGCAAGGACCTCCCTCCCCCCCCCCCCCCCCCCCCCAGCCATTATCAATACTCCTCGGAGGCGGTTTGCCTGACAACAGAGGTCACAAACCCAGGACTTGTGATGTATACCGACTGCTCATATGACCATCTACTGAACGGGAGAGGAGGAGCTAAGCAGGTGCTACACCTTGCCCAAGGGTGACCTGCAGGCTAGTAGAGAGAAGGAGCATCTTACACCTCCTTTGGTGGAGATGTATCTCTCCTCTGCCTCTCTTATACAGCTGTATAAAATTATGTGGTGTGTAGATAGGGTGCATGCAGTCTTTTTCCCCAGGGTTGGGGAGTAAGAACCAAAGGGGATAGTCTTAAGGTGATTGTGAAGGCATGTAATAGGAAACTGAAAGATTTTTTTTCATTCATAGGGTGATAACTATATGGGGTGAGCTGCCATATGAACTGATTGAGGCAGGTGGATTAAGACCACTTAAGAGACGCTTGAACAGGAATATGGATAGGAAGGTTTAGAGCAGGAGTTCCCAATCCTTTTCATGCCATGAACCAATCCCATTAAGTATTCATGGACCCCAGGTTGGGAACCCCTAGTAATGAGATATTATGGACAAACACAGACAAATGGCATATCATCAAGGTCATGCTCTCTTCCCCCTGCTACCATCAGGTAGACATTACGAGAGCCTCAAGACTCTCACTATCAGGTTCAAGAACAGTTACTACCCTTCAACCATCAGGCTCTTGAATAAAAGGGGATAGCTACACTCACTTGCTCCATCATTGAAATGTTCCTACAACCAATGATCTCAATTTTAGTTGGTGGAGGAGAAGAAGCTATTCCTGAATCACTGAGTGTGTGACTTCAGGCTTCAGTACCTCCCTCCTGATGGTAACAATGAGAACAAGGCATGACCTAGGTGATGGAGGTCCTTAATGACGGATGCTGCCTTTTGAGGCATTGCTCCTTGAAGATGTTCTTGGTACTACGGAGACTAATGCCCATGATGGAGTTGGCGAAGTTTACAGATCTCTGCAGGTTATTTCTATCCCATGCAATAGCACTTCCACCCGCCCACCCCCTCCACCCCATACCAGATGGTGATGTAACCAGTTAGAATGTTCTCCATGCTGCAGCTGAAGAAATTTGTACAGTTTGAACTCAAGTAGCCACTTGGCTGAAGCCAGAGGAACTGAAGCTCTGTTAAACCACAGCCCATCTAGTAGCTTCATTCGCAGAGTTGAACTGATACAATGAGATCACATTACCATCTTGGTAACATGCAGCTTCCAACAGCACAGATGATCATTCTTAACAGGGTTAACAAAGTGCAAACAAAGTGCTGGAAAGGGCAACAACTAGCCACTTTAATCAAAATGAATGGTGAGTTTCAATTACTCAAACATTTTTAATCACTAACATTTCAGGCAATCAACCATAACATGACGCAAGTAAAAGGAAATAATACAGTAAGTGTTAATGTATTGGGAAAGATTATCGATGGGTTCAATACCTCAAAGTAAAGAAAGAATTATTTGCTACAGTGTTAGGCTTTAGATTTTCAAAACAGGAGACAAAATAAAGAGTAGCACACTAAATGCTGGAGGAACTCAGCAGATCAGGCAGCATCTATGAAAATGAATAAACAGTTGACATTTTGGGACAAGACCCTTCACTGGGGTCTTTGAGAGGTGCATGGCAGGGAGTGGTGAGTGAGGCTTGTAGGTGCAGCAGAGAAAGAGACAGGGCTTATGGGTATCTCCAAACGGTGGTGAGGGAGACGTGAAGAATCCAGCGGGAGAAGCGGTGGCACTTTTGAGCCGCTGCTCTTCGAATGTGCTGTGCCTTTGTAGATTGCCAGGTGCCAGGTGTTGTGATCTTTGGCTAAGGCCTCCCAACCAGTCACAGAGATATTGCATACCCTCAAGGACATTTTCATGTAGTCTTTATAGCCTTTTATGGGGCCTCCCTGCTTTCTGGTGCCATCGGAAAAGAATACCAACTTTGGAAGGCAGTTGACTTCCATCCGGACCACATGTCCAACCTATTGAAGTTGAGCAGTCATATTCAGTCTCTCTGCACTAGAGCTCTTGGCCCTTCATAGCGCTTCTGTGATGAGGACTCTGACTTGCCACAAGATGCCCATGATCTTGCAAAGGCATCACAGGACATAATCATCTGCAAAGAGGAAGTCTCATACCGTTGCTTCCAGCACTTCGGTCTTGACCTTGAGGCATCGCAGATCAAAGGAGCACCTATCAGTCCTGTAGCAAATTGTTATTCCGGCATCCTGGCAAACAGCAGGCTAAACAGAATAGGTGTGTGGACATAGCCCTGCTTGACACCGTTACTTACTAGGAAGGGGTCAGAGGTGCAGCCGTTTTTGAGACCCTGGTCATCGTGCCATCGTGGAATGACTCTGACAATGCTGACCAGCCTTGGGGGTTCAGTCTAACTTGGTAAGGCTGCAGCTGTGTGACTGATGGTATCAAATGCCTTCATCAGGTCCACGAGGAAGATGTAGAGATCCTGGCACTTCTCCTAGATCTGTCTAGCAGCAAAACTCATGTCTGCTATCCCTCCGTTAGATCTGAAACCACATTGGCTCTCTGAGACAATGTCATCAGGGAGGTGAGAGGTAATCCTGTTCAGTATGATACGGGCCATGATCTTCCCAGCTGTGCTCAGGAAAAAGATGCCTCTGTGGTTGTCACAGGATGGCCTGTACCCCCTTGTTCTTGTACAGGTGGATGATGTTTGCATCCCTGAAGTCCTGTGGTAAACAGATTGTGATACCCAACCTGGGAGGCATGGAAATGGAGTCGGAAGCCACATGGAACAAGATGGTAGCAGAGACAAGCTTCCAGGAAGGACATGTGGCTATGGTAGTGAGCCTGAGTCAGTACACGGTCAAAGAGTCGGAAAGCAGCAGAGATCAAATAACGACAAAATATTTGCACACTGTCCTTTGATATGAAACTGACTCCTGTTAGGACAACACCCATTAGTTTTGGCCAGCATTGGTTAACACCTGTCTACATCTAATCACGTCCGCACAATGACTGGGAGGTTACCTGGGCTGACTAATCCAATCAGAGGGGTAGAGATTATATGGATAATTGCATTAAAAACCTGCAAGACACAAATCTATAATTAACGTTAAGGAGACACAAGAGACTGCAGATGCTAAAATCTGGAGCTAACATTAAATGGCCAGAAAGCAACTTAGTGAGTGGGAGAACCAGGTCTGTGACCCATAGCACAATTAATTTTATTTTAAGTTGCTAGAAGAACTCAGCATAACAAGCAGCATCCGTGGACGGAGAAGCAGGTTTGGAAACCCTGATCAGAACTGATATTAATTTTTATCATGAACTCATGGAGGAACTCAACACAACAAACATTATCTTGAAGGCAAAATGATGATTGTCATTTTGGGTCCAGAGCCTGCAACAGGCCTGACATCTTCCTAAACCATCATCCATTCCTTTTACCTTCGTAGATGCTGTTTGACCTGCTGAGTTCTTCTAACAATTCATTAAAAAAGTAACTTCAATTTTATTGTGGGGTCCTGGATCTATCTCTCTCTCTTGCTCTCCATAGATGATACCTGAGCTAATTTTATTTCAGGTTTTCAGTATCTGCATTTAAAAAAAATTTTCTCTAGCTGAGGTCATAGCTGGTCATAGGTGGAAGATCACCCAGATCAATGAATATATCTCATATGGCCTTTGCAGAGCATGGTAGAATGGTGGTTATTATTTACCAAGTTATGAGTGACTTAAATTAACCATTGAAAGCACATAAATTAACACCATGGCAAAAAAATATTGCACCTAGGTATTTGGCTAGCACCCATTTCTATGCAGAAACTGACCCAGAAGCCATTTTGTAAATGTTAATATTTGATAGCAACTATTTGAGTCTGAAATCCTATCCAACAGGAAATTGGACTGGGATTTTCTGGTCATGGTTTGTCTTAGCACAGTTATATTTCTCTCCATAATTCTCATACATGATGACAGCATTACTAAGCACAGAACTAAACTCTGCCTTACCGACAGAAACTAGAACAATGTTACACAAACTACGAACTTCAACTATAACTCACTGATCAGAATTTATTCTCCTGATGTATGTCATGAAATTTGTTGTATTGATGCAGGAGTACAATGCAATACTTAAGAGATACTATAAATAAGGAAGAAATGTAAGTTAAAAATTAACCAAATAATGCAAAAAGAGAGTAAAGCAACAGTGAGGTGGTGTTCACGGGTTCACTGTCTGTCCAGAAATCTGATGGAGGAGTGGAAGAGGCTGTTCCTAAAACAATGAGTGTGCTTCTTCAAGCACCTCCTCTTCCTTGAAGAGGGTACATCCTGGGTAGTGAGGGTCCTCAGTGTTGGATGCTGCCTCTTTGAAGATGTCATAAAGTAACAAGAAAATCCTGCAATTAATCGGTGCAAGCTGTGACGTAAGCAGTGTTGTTACAGCTTACATTTTCATGCTGCACATATTTAATTTAACTTTGAAGGCTTTCACAACATTCATTGCAGACTTTCAAAGCAGTGCATGGCACAGACACAGTGCTTTGCGATCTCTGCCTTAGCTTTGCATTGGTTTAGGGCTCTCAAATCTTTCACCATGGTTAATGTTCCAAGTAAAATTTAAAAGTAATATGGATTACCTGGTCACTATAGTATATCTACACAAAGTGACTGTGATGGTTCTTATATGTTGACAATGATTAGACATCAGTACACTCTGTTGCCACCTTATTGGGTGCATCTGTACACCTGCTCATTAATGCATGTAGTAATCAGTCAATTAGATGGCAGCAACTCGATGCATAAAGGCATACAGAGATGAAGTTCAGTCGTTGTTCAGACCAAACAACAGAATGTGGAAGAAATGTAATCTAAGTGACTTTGACCGTGGAATGTTTGTTGGTGCCAGACGGGGTGGTTTGAATATCTCAGAGTCTGCTGATTTTCCAGGATTTTCAAGCACATTAGTCTCTACAGTTTACTGAGAATATTGTGGCAAAAAAAACAAAAAAATATCCAGTTCTGTGAGTAAAATACCTTATTAATGAGGGGAGGTCAGAGGAGAAATGCCAGACTGGTTCAAGCTGACAGGAAGGGGAGAATAACTCAAGCAGCCACACGTTACAACAGTGGTGTGCAAAAGAGCATCTCTGAATGCACAACACGTCAAAGCTAGAAGTAGATGGTTTACAACAGCAGATGACCATAAACACACACTCAGTGGCATTTTGTTAGGTACGGAGGTAGCTTACAGAGTAGCCACTGAATGTAAGTCATTGGCTATAGAGCATGTTACTATAACATGTCCAGAGAACCACAAGTGCTTCTCTCCCTCTGTACAACATTTCCTTATCCTTATTCTTCCTATTTTCTCCTCTCTTTCTCTCATTCATTCTATTTTTTTCCTCAGTTCCTCTCCTTTCCTTCCTCCTGGGCTGGATTCTGAAAAGAGGCTCCTCTATAAAATATCATTGAATTTTCTGTCTGTAGACCATGTATTTCTAACATTTCCTATTTTTATAAATTCCCTTTCTCCTGATTGGCTGGGAATGCCTTGGCAACAAGATAAAGAGGATGCCCAGCATCTGACACATTGTTATCTATTTTGGTCCCTTTTGCCTGACGTCAGGCTGTTGTGACTCTATGGCAAACTCCCTCAAAACTCTTGCAAAAGCGTTCACATGACAAATAGACATTTGATCAGCTGCCTCTTGATGGGTGAGGAGAGCAGGGATGGCACTAACAATTCAAGAGTAAAATCAGAGATCTGCTTTGTTCTTTGCCTTAGGTGCCTTCACATGCTGAGTTCCACATTCATTTGATCACCTTCTATTATTAGTTGTTTAAATGCCTGCGACAGCCTGCAGTTCGATGTGCTACACTCTAAAGTTTCAAATGAAACGTCACTTCTCTGCACTAAAAAGGTGCCCAAGTGTAAGAAATCAGAGTAACTGTAACAAGGGCCCTCGCTGCTAACTGCCACATTCCAGGCTGCGGAACTAGTATGCGCTGAGGCTCAGTGTAGCTAATGCAAAGTCTCTGTGAGCAGTCTGGGGTCCTGTCAGCACCAGATGCTGAGGGGATGGACTCTGTGCAACAGCCTCTCAATACACTTCATTGTATGACATGATGACATAATGAATGCATAGGAAGATGTGTACTGATTGCATAGTGCTACTTCTTGTACATACTTTTAAAAATAAGTTATTATTGAGTGATTTTCACCAAGTGATTCTTCCCAACAGATGACAAAATGTTGATGGAAGTCCCAAGGATTTTCTTTATACCTGTGCTTGAAATACTAAAAAAAATCACAGGAAGAGGCTTGCTGTGCTTTCTCTGTAACTGTAACACTTTATTCTGAATTCTTATTCTGTTGTACTGCCTTTATCTATGAAATATTCAGTCTAGATAGCACACAGAAAAGCTTTTAACCGTACTTTGGGACATGTGTCAATAATAAACCAATACTGGAAATCCAGAGCAGCACACACAAAATGTTGGGGAAACTCAACAGATAAGGCAGTATCTGTGCAGGGGAAGAAACAGTCACCATTTCAGGCTGAGTCACTTCATCACAAAAACTTCCTGATGAAGAGTCGTGGCCTGCAATGTCAATTATTTATTCCCCATCATAATGGTGACTGGTTTGCTGAATAACAGCACCAAGGTGGTTCCCATGTCTGTTTGAGATGAACCACAGGAGAGTGGTATTCCACTACAGATAACCCAGAGCAGCACACTCAAAATGCTGGAGGAATTCAGCAGGTCAGGCAGCCTCTATGGAAATGAACAGTTGACATTTTGTGCTGAGACCCTTCTTCAGGACAGGAAAGGAAGTGGGGGGAAATACCAGAATAAAAAAAAGTGGGGAGGGGGATAGATGGTGATAGGTGAAGCCAGGTGGGTAGATAAGATAAAGGGCTGGAGAGGAGGGAGCCTGATAGGAAAGGAGAGTGTACCATAGAAAAAAGGGAAGGAGGAGGGGATCTGAGGGAAGTGATAGACAGGTGAGAAGAGGTAAGAAGCCAGAATGGGGAATAGAAGAAGAGGGGAGGAGGGAAGTTTTACTTTACCAGAAGGAGAAATTGATATTAATAGCATCAGTTTGGAGGCAAACCAGACCGAATATAAGGTGTTGCTCCTTTACCCTGAGGGAGGCCTCATCATAGCACAAGAGGAGGCTATGGACCAATGTGCTGGAATAGGAATGGGAATCACAATTAAACGTTTGCCTATTGGAAGTTTTGCTTTTGGCAGACGGAATGAGATGCTCGATGAAGTGAGCAGCGTAATTTACCAACGTAGAGGAGGCTGCATCAGGAACACCAGCCATTATAGATGACCCCTGCAGAATTTCAGGTGAAGTGTTGCCTCATCCAGAATGATTGTTCGGGGCCCTGAATGAAAGTTAGAGAGGAGGTGAATGGTGAGTCTTTTCCTCACTCTGTTTTGTGCTTTGACTCAGTGGAACTTACTTGCCATGTCCCACATCAACTGCTCAGGAGGAAGAGGAAGAAGAGGCAGTTTTTCATCTCTTTAACTGACATGGAGGCAAAGATGGAGAACCGAAAGACTGTTATCATACAACTTCAGTGATCTGAGTTCAGTCTTGATCTCAGTGGCTGTCTCTGTAAAGTTTACACTTTATGTTCTCCTGAGTGCTTCTGTCCTCACGTATCTCAAAGGTGTGTGGGGTTGGGGGTTAATTGACTGTTATAATTTGCCCCTAGTATCCTAGTATACGGGTAATGTGTAGAATCTGATGAGAGTAGAACAAAACATTAGTTTTATTTGTCACAGGTACATCGAAACATACAGCAAAATGCTTCATTTACATCAAGTCAAATCAGTGAGGACTGTGATGGGCAGCGTGCAAGCAATGCCACTTTTGCATGTCCACAACTTCTTTGGACAGTGGGAAGAAACCAGAGCACCCAGAGGAAGAAACACACACCGTCACAGGGAGAAGGTAGAAACTCCTTACAGACAGCGGCAGGAATTGAACCTGGACCTTACAGCTGGCGCTGTAAAGAGGTGCATGAAATGTTATGTTATCATTCTGTCCCAGGGAACAGTAGCAGGGGATGGGTTCACTCTGTGAGCAATCACCTGCTTCAATTAGCAGCCTGTAGGTAAGATCTGCCCTCTGCACTTGTTTGAGGGCAGTAAGTTCCCTGCAGCAGTTTGTGAGGGTGGCATCACTCAAAGGGCACTCTGTGTGCACATGTGTAAGTCACGTGCATGGAGGACTGAGCTAAATAATCCCAAATCTGTTGGCTTTATATGAAATTCTTCTTGTATCATTTGCCAAAATGCTCCTACATGATTGAATTTCTCATTTCCTGCCTCCTCAGCAAAGGTTTGACAGCTGAGCAGGAAATTTCCTCCCTTTCAATGCCCATATGTTTCTCCTCTCTTTCTCGTCTCTTGATTGGTCTATTTCTGCCTCGTTATTCATTCACCATATTACGCAAATTCCAATCTTAACCTCCAATAAAATAAATTCTGAATGATACATAACCTTGCTGTAAAATAATAACCATAAAATCTAGCGCATAAAAATATTAGCCAATATAAAAATTCCTACTTACTCATAAAATGGACTCTCACCGCAACTGCCTGACCCCATAATAAACAGTATATGCACTTTGCCTGGATTTCCACGCCAGGAAATAGTGCACTTTCAGCAGGGCTGTTGAGAGTAATCCTGCTCCGGGCTGGGAGAGATACCCTGTTGCCATAGAGATAGGACAGAAGTACATTCCAGTGCGGGTAACTTCACTCACCTCAACACTGAACTGATTCTGCAATCTACAGATTCACTTTCAAGGTCTCTACAACTCATCCTCTCAGAATTATTTATTTACTTATTACTTGTTTAACTTTTGTATTTGTACAGTTTGTCTTCTTTTGCACAGTTGTTTTTTTTTGTCTTTCAATGTAGTTTTTCATCTATTCTATTGTATTTCTTTGTGCTATTGTGAATGCCTGCAAGAACATGGAGCTCAAGGTAGTATCTGGTGACATGCCTGTGTAGGTACTTTGAAAATAAATTTACTTCGAACTTTGAGCCTTCCCAGATAAAGGGGATACAGAAACTTTGTTATGGACATAAGATATTGCAGACTCTGCTGAGAGCCACAGAGATGGGCCAAGTCATTTAATTAAGAGACGCTGAGCAAGAGAAGTCTATTAAACCTTAGAGTATGTCAAAAGCATATGATATTGAAATGTCTGGCTAGAGTGGACACAGAGAGGATGTTTCTATTAGTGGGAGAGTCTAGAATCCAAGGGCACAGCCACAGAATAATGGGAAGTCTGTTTATTCACTTATTTGATTTATTTATGGAACGGGCTCTTCTGGCTCAAGGTGTCACACAGCCCAGCAACCCACCTATCGAAAACTTGCCTAATCACAGGACAACTTACAACAACCAGTTAACCTACTAGCAATACGTCTTTGCAGGAGGAAACCGAAGCACCCACACGGTTCACGGGGGAGAACATACTAACTCCTTACAGACAGTGCCAAAATTGAACTCCGAACTCCAGAATGCCCGATCTGTAACAGTGGCAGGCTAACCGCTGCACTACCGGAGTGCCCTCAAAACTAAGGTGAGTAGTAATTTCTTTAACTAGGGGGTGGTGAATCTGTGGAATTCATTACCACAGAGAAACATAGAAAACCTACAGCACAATACAGGCCATTCGGCCCACAAAGCTGTGCCGAACATGTCCTTACCTTAGAACTACCTGGGCTTAACCATAGCCCTCTACTTTTCTAAGCTCCATGTATCCATCCAAGAGTCTCTTAAAAGACCCTATCGTTTCACCCTCCACCATCGCTGCTGGCAGCCCATTCCACACACTCACCACTAGCTGCATAAAAAACTTACCCCTGATAGTTCCTCTGTACCTACTTCCAAGCACCTTAAAACTATGCCCTCTCGTGTTTGCCATTTCAGCCCTGGGAAAAAGCCTCTGACTATCCACACGATCCATACCTCTCATTATCTTGTACAACTCTATCAGGTCACCTCTCATCCTCCTTCACTCCAAGAAGAAAAGGCCGAGTTCACTCAACCTATTCTCATAAGGCATGCTTCCCAGTCCAGGCAACATCCTTGTAAATCTCCTCTGCACCCTTTGTATGGTTTCCACGTCTTTCCTGTAGTGAGGCGACCAGAACTTAGCACAGTACTCCAAGTGGGGTCTGACCAGGGTCCTATATAGCTATAAGATTACCTCTCGGCTCTTAAACTCAGTCCCACGGTTGATGAAGGCCAATACACTGTATGCCTTCTTAACTACAGAGTCAACCTGCGTAGCGGCTTTGAGTGTCCTATGGACTTGGACGCTCTGATCCTCCACACTGCCAAGTCTTACAATTAATACTATATTCTGCCATCATATTTGACCTACCAAAATGAACCACTTCACACTTATCTGGGTTGAACCCCATCTGTCATTTCTCAGCCCAGTTTTGCATCCTATCAATGTCCCACTGTAACCTCTGACAGCCCTCCATACTATCCACAACACCCCCAACTTTTGTGTCATCAGCAAACTTACTAACCCATCCCTCTACTTCCTCACACAGGTCATTTATAAAAAAAATCACAAAGAGTAGGGGTCCCAGAACAGATCCCTGAGGCACACCACTGGTCATCAACCTCCATGCAGAATATGACCTGTCTACAATCACTCTTTGCCTTCTGTGGGCAAGCCAGTTCTGAATCCACAAAGCAACGTCCCCTTGGATCGCATGTCTCCTTACTTTCTCAATAAGTATTGAATGGGGTACTTTATGAAATGCCTTGCTGAAATCCATATCCATTACATCTACTGCTCTACCTTCATCAATGTGTTTAGTCACATCTTCAAAAAATTCAATCAGGCTTGTAAGGCACTACCTGCCCCTGACAAAGCCATGCTGACTATTCCTAATCAGATTATGCCTCTCCAAATGTTCATAAATCCTGCCTCTCAGGATTTCTCCATCAGCTTACCAACTACTGAAGTAAGACTCACAGGGCTGTGGAGTCCAAGTCATTGAGTGCATTTTAAGCAGACATTGATATCATCTTGATTGGTAAAGGGAATTAAGGGTTATAGAGAGAAGGTAGAAGAATGAGCTTAAGAGAATGATCCCAGGAATGAAAGGGCTAACCTACAAAGAACAAGTACACAAAGCTGGAAAAACTCAGCAGGTCAGGCAGCGTCCATGAGAAAAGACTAGCCAACGTTTCGGGCCAAGACCCTTCATCAGGAATGGGGGGGGTGAAGAGAGGGCCGAAGCCCAGTAAAAGAGATAGGGGAGGGGGTAGGGCCTAGAGGCACCAGGTGGAAAACCAATCAGAGGAAAGATAAAGGGGGGAGGGGGAGGGGATAAACGTGAAAGAACTGTAGAGATAAAGAAGTAGAAAGTTGAAAGGGGAGAGAGTCAGAGAGGGACCTGAGATAGGGGAAGGATGGCAGGGGAGGGAATTACCGGAAATTGGAGAATTCAATGTTCATACCACCAGGCTGGAGGCTACCTAGATGGTAGATGAGGTGTTGCTCCTCCAACCTGAGTTTGGCCTCATCAAGGCAGTAGAGGAGGCCAAGTATGGACATATCTAGATGAGAATGAGAGGCAGAGTTGAAGTGGGTGGCAACCGGGAGGTCCTGTCTATTGTGATGAAGCGGTCCCCCAATCTGCGTCGGGTCTCGCCGATGTAGAGGAGGCTGCACCGGGAGCACCGGATGCAATAGAGGACTCCAGCTGACTCGCAGGTAAAGTGTTGCCTCACCTGGAAGGACCGTTTGATTGCTCTGAGTTTGTACTCACTGTACTCAATTTAAGAGAATGAGAGGGAATCTCATTGAAACCTACCAAATATTGAAGAACCTAGACAAAGTGGACATGGAGAGGATTAGTGGGAGAGTCTTAGACCAAAGGGCACAGCTTCAGAACAGAAGGGTATCCTTTTGGAACAGAGTTGAGGAAGAATTTATTTAGCAAGATGGTGGAGGAATCACAGCCAGAGAAGGCTGTGGAGGTCAAGTCATTGAGTATATTTATAGCAGAGACTGATAGGTTCTTCCATTCATAAGGGCATCAAAGGTTACGGAAAGAAGGCAGGATAATAGGGCTGATCAATCAGCCATAATTGAATGCCAGTGCAGAATCAATGGGCCAAATAGCCTAATTCTGCTCATATGTCTTATGGTCATAATCCAGCAATTAGCTGGATCATGGCTCCACTCCACATCTCACAGTGTCTCTTGCTGCCTTACGTGATGAAACTATTGACCCCTGCAAAGAAAAATTCAACTGACCCAGAATTCACAGGCATCTCGGGGGAGTTTCCACTCCACCTTTGGAGGAAATGAAGATGCATCTGATTTCTCTACAGAACAACAAAATTGTAATCACTAGCATTATATTTTTCTGCTCTGGATTCTCTCAACACAGTAAATTGCTTCTCTTATCAATCTACATTATCAAGTATCTATCAGTTGAAATTAGCCCTTTTAAATGCAAGAAAGGATGAGTCAATTTATGTCACCTGATTTAAACCCTTCACTTCTGTAGGATTCTAGAGAGCCTGTGTTATATTCCCTCTGTAAAATGAGTCATTCGCAAGAACAAAATGGGTTTAAAGCAGGAGTACAGTTCTACAGAAGTTGGGAGAATCAAAGCATAGACCACATATTCTTGATACAGCTGACCTGCTTTAAACCTACAACTTATGAGAAACTGTCCACTTCCCCCCACGCCGCAGACCCCTTCCCCCCACACCCTACCTCCTCTTTGACATGGATTTAAAATTCAACTACACACTTGGCAAAGGTTTATTAGTGCTGTCAAGAAGGTTGAATTGTTTGGAACGGCTTTGTGAAGTCAAGCCCAGGCAGTCTGCCTAAAGAGCTAAATCTATCAGTTTGACTGAAGAGCTTGTTACAAAGAGTGTGTGCAGGGTTGGGGGGTATTTTCAGCTCATCTGAGGGGGGCTGTTTAATGCAGGGCTTGCTTAACACAGTTGACCATCAGTTGTGAGTTTACTGTTGTAAGTCATGAGCAGCTCGGTCAACCACATTTGGTTACCTTTTTTCTGCTGAGCAAACAGAAGTTGGCCAGATTCAGCATTACACAGTAAGCCAGGCTGTGAAAGCCACACAGAGAACAAAACCCGCCAGAGACTGGGAAACAGCACAAAGCATGGAAAAGCTCTAGTCCGGGACTAGGTAATGATCAAAGGGATCATATTCAAAAGGCTTCCCCCCACCACGACTTCTGCCTCCATATTAGCCCCAGAAAGCCATGAGGCAAGCACAATATAGAGGAACAATGTGAGATAGTGCGTAACACAGTGGTTATGTTACTGAACTAGCAGTCCAGAGAGCTGGACTATTGATCCAGCTGTATGCTTTTAAATCATGTCAGAGAGAACTTCAGTTCATTAAATTAGTTGAAGTACACACAGTGGCCATCTTATTACACTTGTACACCTGCTCATTAATGCAAAAATCTAATCAGCCAATCATGTGGTGCCAACTCAATGCATAAATACATGCAAACATAGTCAAGACGTTCCATTGTTTTTCAGACCAAACATCAGAATGGGAAAGAAATATGATCTATGTGTCTGTAACTGTGGAATGATTGTTGGTGCCAGACATGGTGGTCTGAGTATCTGAGAAAATGCTGATCTCCTGGGACTTGCACGCACAACATTTTCAGAGCGTGGTGTAAAAAACAAACAAAAAAAAAACATCCAGGAAGCCAAAGTTCCATGGGCAAAAATGCCTTGTAAGTGAGAGAGATCAGAGGAGAATGACCAGACTGGTTTAAGCTGACAGGAAGGCAACAGTAACACAATTAACCACGTATTACAATAGTGGTGTGCAGAGGAGCAACTCTGAATGCACGACATGTTGAACCATGAAATGAACCAGCGAGAGCAGCAAAGGATCATGAACATACAGAAATACACTCAGTTGCCACTTTATTAGCTACAGGAAGAACTGAATGAAATGGCCACTGAGCGTAAGCCTCTAACATAGTGCTGGCAGTGATTGTTGGATGAAACCATCTGGTGTATTGATATAATTTATGGAAAGCATGTTGGCCCACTCTGACTAATATGTGACTCCAGGTAATGTGGTTCACTCCAACCTCTCCAGCAGTTGATGATATTAAGAGAAAGTAAATAAATGCCAGCGTTCTTGGTGAAGGTCAATTCCCTCAACTTCCAGCAACTAAAAGGCAGAGCAATTAGTAAAATATTCTGCTTTGAAGGTAGGAAATATTTATTTCTTATTTTATTTATTGAATTATCTATAGAGATACATTCACCCAGCAATCCCCTGATTTAACCCAAGGCTAATCACAGGAAAATGTGCCATGACCAATTTACCTACCAACCGGTACGTCTTTGGACTGTGGGAGGAAACCCACGCAGGAGACTGTGCAACAGCGGGAAGTGATCCCAGGTTGCTGCTACTGTAAAGCATTGTGCAAGGTACTATCCCGCCACACTGCACCCCCCACCCGTTCTCAGTTAACCAACAGTAGCCGGTACACTCATGGGACCCACAATTCTGAAAAGCATGCTTATTCTCCACACAATTCAAAATGAGAAAGAACTGTCTCGGGGAAAAAAGTCTTTAGCAGAATTCTTGTAACTCACATTGAAGTCATTGAAAGTTCAATTCAATTATGGAATGTAAATTGAGGCAATGACATTGTGATAAAAGAGTGGATTTGGCCTCAATAATGTTACTGCTCTTGAACAAGAGGAAAGCGCCCTTTGGGGATTGATGACATATGGGAGCAAGGTACGAAAACAACATTTAAAGAAAATAATCATCTTTGCTGGTGGAATGGCGGCAGAATGCATTAAGAGGGCAAAAGGGCTATTTCTTTGATGAAGGGTCTCGGCCTCTTGCATTTTCTTCTGTTTATTCCTCTCCATAGATGCTGTCTGACCTGCTGAGCTCCTCCAGCAACTTGTGTGTGGTGTGTTGGATTTCCAGCGTCTGCAGAATCTCTTGTGTTCAGGGTTATTGCTCAGTAGATCCTGCAAGTGTTATTTCAAAGACGAACAAGAGAGTTCTTCCTGGTATCTTGGCCAATGTTTATCCCACAACATCACCACAAATGATCTGGTTATTATTGCAATGCATTTGTGGAAGCTAGCTTTGGGCATATTGGCTAACCTTCGATAAGATGTATGCAGTCACGATACAGAGAAGTCATTACTAGGTCCACTACTTTTCCTAATTTATTACTAATTACTGAGGTGAATTGGGCCTAATTTACAGATTTGCAGAAGGCATGAAGCCTGGAGGCACGGTGAACTGCAATGAGGTTTGGTGGTAAGCCAAACACCTGGCAGATGAGATTTCATGCAATAGTACTGTGAAGTAAAACATCTTGATAGGAAGAATGAAGAGAGGCAATATAAGCTATTGTAATATAGGGGACAACTAAAGCAATATCGGGGGCATATCACTGGCACCCATCAAACATTGAAAGGCCTAGATAGGGTGGACATGGAGAGGATGTTTCCTATTGTAGGGGAGTTTAGGTCCAGAAGGAACAGCCTCTAGAACAGAGATGAAGAGGAATTTCTTTGGCCAGAGGGTACTAGATCTGTGGATCTAAGGGTGCCAAAGGTTGCAGGGAGAAAGCTGGACAATGGAGTTGAAAGGAAAATAAATCAGCCATGATGGAATAGTGCAGAAGACTTGCTGGGCCAAATGGCCTAATTCTGCTCCTATGTCTTATTATCTTATGATATTATGATCAAAACTTTGACAGTTTATTCCTCTCTATAGATGCTGCTTGACTTGCTGAGTACATCCAGCATTGTGTGTGTGTTGTTCCACCTCACAGTCTTGGGGATATCACCGGGTTTTTATCTTCTGCACTGTTCATTAGAATTAGTCACAACTGAATATCTTCTCTCATGGGGTTCCAGAAAGTTCTCTGCAGGTGAATTCGCTAGTTGAATTACATCGTCCACTCGCCTCATTGAATGGAATGTCAGTTGAAGACAGGGTCATGATTTGAGTGTTCATACTTGCTACTGGCAGAAATCACGAAAAGATGTCATTGCAGTGTTTAACTAATCCTCATGCTATCAGATACAGAAATGAGATGAAAATTGCTTCAGGAAAAAATAATGCTATTGGCCTTCAGTAGACATTTTTGAAATTGGAAGCCACCCACTCCAAAACTAAGCTGTCCTGTTCAAAACCTGACTGATTGCAAAATCTACCTGAAGGCAGTTATTCGCAGGCCTGCTCCATAATTTAGCTGTAAATCTTTATGCAGTCAGTGTTTGCCCTCACCAACTGACTTTCTGCCCTTTGACTGCAATTCGCAAGAATTTTCCTCCCCCAGTTTATCATTTGGTTGGGCCAGTAACAGGCAGACTAAAGGAAAAAATAACTTAAGACATAAACCCACCATTTCCTAGTAGCAGGACTGGGAAAATGTACTTACTTTTAGAATGTGAATCAGACTTTGGCAATGCACTCACTTTTAGGCTGATGGCTCAGCTGTGCTTCATAGTAGCTGATTGTTCCCCAGTAAGGAGATTTCCAATTAACGTTTCCTTATACAGCTTTTACCCACCTGTTTCTCTTTGATAACTCATACAAAACAAATCTGGAAACATTTCCTGACCCTCTTTTGCAAATCCTTTTAATAAGTCATTTGCCCCTTTTTCTTCTTTAATATATCGGGACTTGAGAAACTGAGTTACAGAGAGAAGTTGAATAGGTTAGGACTTTATTCCCTGGAGCATAGAAGAATGAGGGGAGATTTGATAGAGGTGTATAAAATCATGACGGGTATAGATAGAGTGAATGCAAGCAGGCTTTTTCCAATGAGGCTAGGGGAGAAAAAAACCAGAGGACATGGGTTAAGGGTAAAGGGGGAAAAGTTTAAAGAGAACATTGGGGGGTGCTTCTTCTCACAGAGAGTGGTGGGAGTGTGGAATAAGCTGCCAGATGAAGTTGTAAATGTGGGCTCACTTTTAACATTTAAGAAAAACTTGGACAGGTACATGGATGAGAGGTGTATGGAGGGATATGGGCCAGGTGCAGGTCAGTGGGACTAGGCAGAAAAATGGTTTGGCACAGCCAAGAAGGGGCCAAAAAGCCTGTTTCTCTGATGTAATGTTCTATGGTTCTATTAACTAAAACTTGCCTCCTTGATCAGCTTTTTATTACTTGTCTCAATAATGCAGTTTTGTTTCTTGATGTAAGATCTTGCTTGACCAGAAATACTTGCATTGATGTAGTCATTTAACATCCCTTTTGAAACGTCCCGCGTCAAAGTAAATTAAACTATTCATAAACATAGTTTTACAAACAGTGTCACCACAATGGGAATTTGGAGTTCAATTTCAGCATTCCCATTGAGAAAGTCTGTATGTTCTTCCTGTGTGTACATGATTTCCTCTGGGTGCTATGGTTTTCTCCCACAGTCTAAAGATGTAACAGTTAGTAGATTAATGGATCATTGTAAATTATCCTATGACGAGGCTAAGGTTATCATTGGGTTCTTGGGTTGCGTGCTTCGGTAGGCTGGAAGGGCCAGCTCCACAATGTATCTCTAAATAAAAAAAACAGATGATATTTTGGGCCGAGACCGTTCATCAGGATAGGTCTAGAGTCTCGACTCAAAATGTCAACTGTTTATTCATCTCCGTAGATGCTTTTTAACCTGCTGAGTTCCTCCAGCATTTTGAGTATGGGGTTCTGGATTTTTGGTATCTGCAGAATCTTGAGAATCTAGACCCACAAAAAAAATCTGTTAAAGCTAAAAGTTCTCTGCTAAAATATCACTGCAAGATTGGTATTGGCAAAGACATTTAGGATAACTCTTGTGCTCTTCTCCAAGAAGGGCCAAATTGTGTTTAATACAGCCCACTCCATTGGGAGTGTTGGCAATGAACTGGATCCTCCTGCATGAATTGGGCTTCCTCAGAGTAGCAGAACAATACTGTTGCCTCACTTGCTAGCGACCTGCACTCAATCCTATCTGGCAGTGTCAGTATGGAGTTTACAAGTTCTCCCTGTGGTCGCCTGGCCTGTCTCCGGCTGCTCTGGCTTCCTCCCACTTCACATAGACTCAACAGATGGTAGATTAATTGGCCCCTACACACACCTGCAGTGTGCAGGGAAGTGGGGGGAGTGTGGAAATTCATTCGAAAGAAATAAAGTAATGGGGGTTCATACATGATTTGTGTATCTATGTGATTGAGAGTTGGCACAGTCTCAGAGGGGTGAAGGGCCTGCTTTGGTGCTGTATTAATGCTTTATTTGTCCAAGAGGTAAGGAGAATGCAGGCCCCAGGCTGGATATCTTAAGACTTCACCCCAAAATACTTAGGAGAGCTCAGAGCCCTCAAATGTTTCTAAAAATGTCCCAAAGTTCTCAGAACCATCTGCTCATTTCAGACTGAAGAACTTTTATATTCACCTGAAAGAGAAAGCAAGACACACAGTTCAAACTTCGTCTGAAATATTGCACCTTTTCTTTTGTTGTGGGACTTTCTTGGTATTGCACAAGAGTGCCAGTTGAGATTCCTGTGCTTAGGTCTCTGGGGTCAGTATTGCACATGCAACTTTCCAACATAGAAGGTAGAAAGGTAACAATGGAGCTGTAGTAGACTCCTCCAGAAACTTGAATTGTGCACTATGAAGGTATTAATTAGATTGTTGTTGGACTGCAATATAAATGATTCCCAGAAACACACACTAGAGGGGATCTAAACCTCTGAATCATTTTATTAAATTCATTTGATCAAACTGGTCTGGGTGAAGTTAAGTAAGGGATAAACAAGCAACACACAGATCTAACCTCCAAGAGGACCCCAACTTTGTTCTAGGGTTTGGAGACTTACATGCCTCAGTGACCCAGAGAGCTATGTTGGCTGGAGTCAGGATCTTGTGCTTTGACTCTTGGTAGGGTCACCCATGCCAAACAGGTCAAAGGGCAGAGGACAGACTAACAGTGGTCCATCAGCCTCCAGGTCTGAGGGTTCAGCTCAGGGCTAACAACTCTGACTGGTCAAAAAATAATTGTTAAGGAAACAGCAATGAAGAATCCTTCTGATCAGACTGAGCTGGAGGATCTTCAACACTGCTCTAAATGTCAGCAGCATAACAGGCAGTAAGTAAAGAAGTACACAGTACTATAGTACATTATAACCAGCTGAAATTGTGTCTATTCATTGGCCAGGATTAATTATTTTGACTTTGAAACTTGCAGCAATTGGTTGACTTGAAGATTGCCTGACAGAATGTCAGACTTGCAAACCAATCTGCTGTTTCTCACACTGAGGAATTGAGCTACGTAACACTGTTTTTTTTTCTTCTTTCTTTGCTTTTATTTAAGTGTCACTATTCATGTAAAAAGTAACCTTACCGGAAGTGAAATGTGATAATCCCCATTTCTGGATTGATTCATACCAATCCAAGAATTCAGTCAGACAGCTTTGGGCAACATATTCCAGACTTTAAACACAAGCTGCGTCAACAGTTTTTTTCCCTCATACTTCTTTCTATTCCTTTGTGATTACCTTCATTACTGAGTCTTGGGTCCTGACCCTTCTGTCACTGGCAACAGTTTCCTTTAATGTGTTCTGTCTATACCTATTCATGATGTTAAATACTTCTATCAGATTTCCTGACAACATCCACAGAGAAAGACCCCAGATCCTCCAGCCTATCCATATAACTGATCCCTGGAATCACGCTGACAAATTTCTACTATAGCCATCGGGTTGAAGGTACAAGAGCCTCAGGACTCTCACCGCCAGGTTCAAGGGCAGTTCCTGCCCCTCGACCATCAGGCTCTTGGATAAAAGGGGATAACTACACTCACTTGGACGATCATTGAAACCATTATTGCTGCTTATTGATATTTGCATTTTCTAAGGCATTCCCATTTTTCCTAAAGTGTAGAAACTACCTGTTCTCAATTCTCCTGTTATGGTCTAAATATTTATAAAGATTTATGTTGATTTCCTTGTTTTTGAACTCTGTGTAAAACTCATATCCCATATGCTTTCTTATCCATTTTGTTACTTTCAAGGGACTAAGCACATTGACTCCAAGATCTGTCTTTTATTCTCTACTTCATTTAGCTTATAATGTCTCTCTTCCCTTTCTTCCAACCTAAACATAACATTTAACATTTCTCACAGTTAATTTCAGCTGTTATGCATCTGTGCTTTCTACAAACCTATCTAAATCTCCTTAAAATTATCTTGAGAGGACTAGAACATAAAACCAAGGGTGTAATGTTGAGGCTTTAGAAGGCATTAGATAGACCATATTTGGAGTATCGCAAACAGTTTTGGGTCTCTTACCTAAGAATTGAAAAGGGTCGAGAGGAGGTTCGTGACTGTTATCCTTGGAATGAAAGGGTTAATGTAAGAAGAGGATTTTATAGCTCTGGACCAGTATAGAAGAACGAGGGGAATCTTATTGAAACCTTTTGAATATTGAAAGGCCTAGAAAGAGTGGGTATGGAGAGTCAAATCATAAATACTAGAAAGTCAGCAGATTCTAGAAATCCTAAGCAACACACACGAACTGCCGAAGGAACTCTGCAAGTCAGGCAGCATCTATGGAAATGAATAGACAGTTGACATTTCAGGCCGGGACCTTTCTCCAGGACTCTGAAGAAGGGTGCCAGCCTAAAACATCGATTGTTTACTCATTTCCATGGAAGCTAGAATATGTGCTGAGTTCCTCCAGCAGTTTGTGAGTTGCTTTGGATGTGGGGAGTATTTTTCCTATAGTGGGTGATTCTAGGACCAGAGAGCACAGTCTCAGAATACAAGGACATTCCTAAAGAACAGAGATGAGCAGGAATTCCTTTAGCCAGAAGGTGGTGAATCTGTGGAATTCATTGCCACATATAGCCATCGAGGCCTACCATTAGGTATATTTAAAGCAGAGCTTGATAATTTCTTGATTAGTAATGGTATCAAAGGTTACGGGAAGAAGGCAGCAGAATGGGATTGAGAGGGATAATAAATCAGAAATGATATAATGGCAGAGCAAACCTGATGGACCAAATGGCCTAATTCTGCTCTGATCTTCTATAGCCTTATTGGTCTAAAATCTATTACTATCCTTTCCTCACATATCATTACATCCAAGTTTTGTGTCCATTGCAATTCAGAAATCATGCCTCGTGCACACGTCCAATTCATTAGTACATAGAAACATGGAAAATAGGTGCAGGAGTAGGCCATTCAGTCCTTCGAGCCTGCACCGCCATTCAGTATGATCATGGCTGATCATCCAACTCATATTAAGGAAAGCAGTGGTCCAAGCACTGACTCTTGGGGGAACTCCACTGCCCACTTCCTTCCTCTCTGGTAAACAAAGCTTCACCATTACTCCCTGTTTCCTGTTATTTTGCCAGCCTTTCATCCATGCTGCTAGAGGCTGTTTTAATCCAGTCCGAACGATAAGCCTATTATGTGGTAACTTGGCAACTCAGCAACTCCATTTAGAAGTCCCCGTCACCACCACAACTGTATTTCTCTCATCAACCATTTATTTCATCCAAAAATTGCATCAAGTTAGGTCAACAAATCCATGCTGACTTTTTCTAATCAACCCACACATTACTAACTGGCTGCTGATTCCCTCCCTTATGATTGTCTCTAGAACTTTTCCAACTGGATGTGTAATAACAAAATTTATTCCTGCACTTCTTTTTAGAGCAAAATTGAAACAGTTGCAATTTTCCAGTTGCCAGACTCTATTTCTGAATCCAGAGATTCAGGCATCCAACATTAAGAACCACCACCACCCAGGACATGCTCTGCTATCATTGGTACTATCAGGAAGGGGATAAAGAAGACTGAAGGCACATACTCAATGAGTCAGGAATAAATTCTTCCTCTCTGCCATCAGATTTCTAAATGGACATTGAACCCCTGAACACTACCTCTACTCTTTTTAAAATTTGTTCACCATTCATTTAATTTAACTATTTAATATACACCGTATATATATTTACTGTAATTTTTTCTATTATTATGTATTGCATTGTACAGCTATCACAAAGACAAATTTCATGACATATACCAGTGATATTAAACCTGATTCTGATTCTGACAGTTGCTTGGAATGACTTTGTGATTTCCTCTCTTTTCTCAGCAACCTCACATGGATTCTATTTGGACCAGGTAATTTGTCCACTAGCATTTCTCTTTATCAATGTTCTATCTGTACAGACTCTCAGCTACATCCTCCATTGCTCAGACTTCAGCAGTATCTTCTACCCCAGTGAAGTCGTCTGTGCACAGCTGAAGTTCTCACCAAGTGAATTTCCTTTTAGATCTCCATGTAACAACAGCAACCATCATGGACACATGTCCAAGATCTTTGGAGCCCCCTTCATGCATTTTTGTCTATTCTCATGTTCACTCTTTACCTCTTTTTGAGAGGACTAGAACATAAAAACAAGAATGTAATGCTGAGACTTTATAAAGCACTGGTGAGGCCACACTTGGAGTGTTGTGTGCAGTTTTGGACCCCTTACCTAAGAATGGATATGCTGTTTTTGAAGAGGATTCACAAAAGTGATTCCAGGATTGAACGACTTGTCATATGAAGAGCATTTGATGGTTCTGGGCCTCTTCTCACTGGAATTCAGAAGAATAAGGGGTGACCTAATTGAAACCTATCGAATTTTGAAAGGCTGTGTTGGAGTGACTGTGAAGAGGATGTTTCCTATGGTGGGGTTCTCTAATATCAGAGGACACAGCCTCAGAGTGGAGGGGTGTCCTTTTAGAATGGAGTTGAGCAGAGATTTCTTTAGCCAGAGAGTGATGAATCTGTGGAATTTGTTGCCACAGGTGACTATGGAGGCCAAGCTATTGGGTATATATAAGGCAGAGGTTGAGAGTTTTTTGATTGATCAGGGCAAGAAGGGATATGGAGAGAAGGCAAGAGATTGGGGCTGAGAGGAAAATTGGATCAGCCATGATGAACTGGCAGAGCAGACTCACTGGACCAAATGGCCTAATTCTGCTCCTATATCTTATGGTCTTATGGTACAGTGGTCTTTTATTTACTTTTTGACTTCTTCTTGAAGAGTTCTCCAACCAAACTGTTTGTGACTTTTGGTAACAAGCCAGCATACCCATATTCCATATTTTGTTCATAAAAACAAGAGGCTACTCAGCCCATCGTCCATGCTGGCACATAGAACAATGCCATTTCCACACTAACTGTCCTTAGAGCCTTTTTCTCCCCAGTCCCACCAACTCCCTACAGATTCCCTTACCAACCTTCACACTAGAAGCAATGTACAGTGGGCAATTAATCCACAACCTGGGAAGTGGGAAGAAAGCACAAGACCCAGAGGAATGGGAACAGGGAGAATGTCGAAATTTCACATTGACAACATTGGAGGTCAGGATCAAATTCTGATTACTGAACTTGTAAAACTGCTGCTCTACTAGCTATGCCCCATTTCTTTATAGTTACTGCATTTAGTCTTGAGCATATTCTGCTGTTCAATAAGATCATATTAAGCTCATTTTGGCCTCAGCTCTAGTTTACTCCCAATTCTCGGTAATCCTTGCTACTCTCATATATTAAAATCTCTCACTGTGATCTCAGGTATATTCAATAACTTGGCCTCCACAGTTTTAGAGTAATTGAAAAACACAGCACACAAACAGGCCCTTAGGCCCATCTAGTCCCTGCTGAACCACTTAAACTGCCTACTTCCATTGACCTGCATGCCCCTACCATCCACTTACCTATCCAAATTTCTTGGGGAATGAATTTCAGAAATTCGCACTGCTCTGAAGTGCAGTTATAAATGGTTATAAATGGGTAACCTCTCATTCTGAATTTATGCTCCTTAGTTTGAGGTTCTCCTTCAAGTGAAACATCCCCTTAGCATTTCCATGGTCATATCTCCTCAATTATTCACTTATATTAATAAGATCACTTCAAATTCTTCTTCATCACAATTAATGAGCAGATCAAGTGATCCTTCTCTGAACGGTCTCCAGTGCAAGTGTAACCCTATACATTCTCACCATTACTGTTGACACCCTGTTGAACCAAGGACCTACCAACCTCTGTCTTCAGTACGCCCAATGACTTGGCCTCCACTGCCACCACTGGCAATGAATTCCACAGATTCACCACCCTCTGGCTTAAGAAATGTTTCCTCATCTCTGTTCTAAAGGGAAGTCCCTCAGTTCTGAGGCCTCTGGTCCTAGACTCCCACCATAGGAAACATCTTTCCCACACCCAGTTCATCCAGACCTTTCAATATTTGGTATGTTTCAATGAGATACCCGTCATTCGTCTAAACTCCAGTGAGTACAGTCCCAGACCATCAAACAGTTCTCATACATTAACCCTTTTATTCCTGGGATCATTCTCATGAACCTCCTCTTTACTTTCTCCAATGCCAACTCATCTTTTCTTCGATAAGGAGCCCAAAACTGCTCATAATACTCCAAATTTCTTATAAAGTCTCTGCATTACATCCTTGCTTTTGTATTCTAGTCCTCTCCGAATGAATATTAATATTGCATTCGCCTTCCTCACCACCGACTCAACGTATAAGTTCATCTTTAGGGAATCCTGCACCTCAGATTTTTTAATTTTCTCCCCATTTAGATAATAGTCTATATCTTTATTCCATCTGCCAAAATACATGACTGTGTGCTTCTCTATAATATATTCCATCTATCACTTCTTTGCCCATTCGCCCAGTCTGTACAAGTCCTTCTGCAGACACTCTGCTTCCTCAACATTACCTGTCTCTCCACCTATCTTCATATCATCCACAAGCTTGGCTACAAGCCCATCAATTCCTTCATCAAAATCATTGTCATACAACATGAAAAGAAGCAGTTCCAAAACCGACCCCTATGGGACACACTGGCCATCGGCAGCAAACAAAAAAAGGCTCTCTTTATTCCCACTTTTTGACTCCTGACGGTCAGACAATCTTCTATCTATTTTAGTACCTTTTCTGTTATACCATGGGCTCTTGTCTTGTTAAGCACCCTCATGTCAAAGGCCATCTGAAAATCCAAATAAACAATAACCACTGACTCTCCTTTGTAAACCCTGCCTAATATTTCCTCAAAGAACGCCAATAGATTTGTCAGGCAAAATTTCCCTTTTAGAAGACCCTGCTGACTTTGGCCTATTTTATCATGTGCCTTCAAGTACCCTGAACCCTCATCCTTAATAATAGACTCCAACATCTTTCCAACCATTGAATTCAGGCTAACTGGCATATAATTTCCCTTCTTCTGCCTCCCTCCCTAAGTAAAGAGTGGAGTGTAATTTGCAATTTTCCATTCCTCAGGAACCATTCCAGAAACTAGTGGCTCTTGAAAGATCATTACTAATGCCTTCACATTCTCTTCATCTACCTATTTCAGAACCCTGGGATGCAGTCCATCTAGTCCAGGTGACTTACCTATCTTCAAACTATTCATTTCCCAAGCACATTCTCCTCAGTAATAGCAACAACATTCACTTCCACTCCTTGACACTGTCGCATTTCTGGCATCCTGCTAGTGTGTACCACTGTGAAGACTGACACAAAATACTTATTAAGTTCCTCCACTATTTCTTTTTCCCATCATTACTACTTCTCCATCGTCATTTTCCAATGGTTTGATATCCACTTTCATCTCTCTTTTATTCCTCATATATTTGAAAAAATGTGTTGTATCCTCTTTTTATGTTATAGGCATCCCTGCTAGTGTCCCCTTCCAATCAACTTTGGCCAATTCCTCTTTCATGTCTCTGTAATTTCCTTTACTCCTTTACTGTAATACTGATACCTCAGATTTTAGCTTCCTCTCAAACTCCCTTCAGATTCTTACCCTTGCAGTTCCTTAACTCCACTGCTAAAAGATTATCTACCTATTCCATATACTATGTTCATTCAAATATAACACCTTCAGTCCTGCATTTTCACTTTTTGATTTTGGCCCCCTGTTCCACTTTAACTCACCCCACTAACTGCAATTTTACCCTATCATTTGCCTATCCTTCCTGACAGACTCAGTACACACTGCATCTACTTGTACACCATTTGCTCCAACCTCAGCCCCGTCACTCCGGTTCCCAGCCCCCTGCCTAATTAGTTTAAACCCTCCCCAATGGCTCTGGCAAACCTGCCCGCAAGGATATTGGTCCCCCTCAGGTTCAAGTGTAAACTATCCTTTCTATATAGGTCATACCTTCCTGTAAATGCATGCCAACTTATCACTGTTCCTTCAGTCAGAACTCCCCCTCTACAAATGTCAGCTCCACTCCAATTCTACTGCCTTACCAACTACCCACTCATCATTCAGAATACCAATCCAAATCTCACTTCAACCACACAATGTACTGGTCTCTCAATCAACCCCTACTTCTAGAACAGGCGTTCTTAACCTATTTTATGCTATGGACCAATGCCATTAAGCAAGGGGTCTGTGGATACCAAGTTGAGAACTCATGTTCTAGAATCTAAATCGACAAATCCAGTGCTCAAAACCTCAAGCACTATTTTATAAACACTCCAATGCTGTGCACGTCCACAGCACCCAGTGGATGGCCATGAAATAGTTATGCAAATTGTGGTGTCTAGCTGTGACATGACTCACTATTACATTACAAACAGGCAACTATTCCATTAGGAACTCTTCATTTTGAGGAATTTTCAAAAACTTGGAAGATGAAATTATAAAATAAGAGTAGCTTTGTCACATATACATTGAAACATTGAAAATATAGTGAAATACATTATTTTGTGTCAACAGCCAACACAGTCTGAAGGTTGTGCTGAGGACAGCCATTCTTCTGGCACCAATATAGCACGCCCACAGCTTACTAACCCATGTCTGCATGTCTTTTGAAACGTGGGAGGAAACTGGAGCAACTGGAGGAAGGCCACGTGTTCAAAGGGAGAACGTACAAACTCCTCACAAGAGAGCAGCAGGAATTGAACTTCTATCAACGACCGCTGGCGCTGTGAAGTGATTGTGCAAGCCGCTATTCTAGCCTGCCTTTGCAATCAACTGGAAGTGGTCTGTTGTGTGAACTGTCTATAGCCAGATACACAGACTATTGACCCAAAGGCAGAAGTTCAATTCCCGAGAGGGGCAAATGAATGAATATCGGTAACACTGACTATGAAACTACAAAAATAGTCCCATCTGGATCTTCAGAGAAGGAGACGTGCAATCCTTGTTTGGCTGTATTAAACCGCAGGTCCATCCGACTGCCCCCTGTCATGAAACTGTTAAAGAGCACCAATGGAGGCTTGCAATGAGAGCCACATCCAATAAATTTGCAGTAATAAATTCTCAGAGTAGATTATTCTTTATTCATCTGGTTGAAAATGATGACATGTTATATTTTGTTTTATTTTATTTAGAGATACAGCGTGGTACAGGCCCTCTGGTCCAATGAGCTGCACCATCCAGCATCCCATCTATTTAACACTAGCCTAAGCACAGGACAACTTACTGTGACCAATTAACCTACTACTGGTATGTCTTTGGACTGTTGGACGAAACCCATGTGATCACGGGGAGAATGTGCAAGTTCATTACAGATAGCACTGGAATAGAACTCCAAAGTCTGAATGCCCCAAGTTGTAACATTGCTAACTGTGGTGCATTTTGTCTTGGCACTACCTGCCGGTCCAATGAAGTCTGGGTGACTATTGACTTCCTTGCTTGTCAGATATTGCAAATTTCTGCACAAACGTCATGCATGGTAACCAAGCCTAGCTCTGAATTGGGCTTGTGGTACCAGGACTAGCATTCTCACCCTCATGCTTAATTGAAATGAGCATTAAAAGATTTAACAAATTCACCCATGATATAAGCAGCACAAATCCCAGTGGCAGAGCACCAGAGTTACCGCCACACAAGCGTGCATGATGCCAGCATTCGTCGACTGTACTGTGCGAGTAAAACTTCTCAAAATAACGCCCGCTTCCACCTCCACCCCCACTGCACACAGTCAGAAGCTGGAGCACTAAACCATTGATATATCTTACTTTGATTAATGTTGTGTGTTATGCAGTCAAGTCTACACATTCATCTTAAAACCCATGTTGTATTTTCTGTTTCAGTAATAAAGTGTATTGGTCCCTTAGCTGACTATTTATAGCAAGCAGTACCAGCTCCTTACAACAGCACTGATTGTCCATTCCTCTCTGTGTATAATATGATTGACTCTTCTGTCTTATAAATACAGGAAAACTGACTGCGTGCACAAGGAGCAATCAATACAGTCTCCCGGTTTACAAGTTCTGAAGAAGGACCTACAACCCAAAATAGTTAAGTTGTTTCTCTTTCCATAAGAGTGAAATTCATTGCCACGAGCGATTGTGGAGGCCAAGTCACTGGGTGTATTTAAGGCAGAGATAGATAGGTTCTTGATTAGCCAGGGCATCAAAGGGCATGGGATGAAGGCCGGGAGTGGGGATGACTGGAAGAATTAGATCAGCTCATGATTGAATGATGGAGCAGACTCGATGGGCCGAATAGCCTACTTCTGCTCCTTTATCTTATGGTCTTATGGAAAGGGATAATAAATCAGCCATGGCAAAATGGTGGGGTACACTCAAATGCGTTGTGGCCTAATTCTGCTCCTATGTCTTATGGTCTTAAATGCAGCCTGATCTGCCAGGCATTTCCAGCTTTTTCTGTTTTTATGGATGAGGTTGATTGAGAAATGTAAATGAAGAGTTGCTTGCAATACTTTATTAATACCTAAGTCTAAAACAATCCGGCACTGTGCCAAGCTTCACCTGTACTCTGCCAAAATTGGTTTGTGTAGTTTCAGCATGTTTTATCTAAATAACACTCCTGTACAATAATGGGCTCAAGTGCATTAAGTAGGACTTACAATAATAAAAGATACAAATGAAAAACATTATTTTTTTGAACTCTGTCAAAATGATGACATTTTCTGAACACAAATGATGAACACATTGCAGGATTTCTGAATGTGCATTGTTACTTTTTAATTCACTAAAGTAGATTGGGTGTCTGTAATGGGGAATTGTCCAAATTTCCCCACCTGTGAACATCTATTTGCCTTTTGGACCTTAATTTCAAAGGAAAGTAAGTTCCCCTTATCATGCTATCTTTGTACTGTGGCGTAAAGCAGATGTTAAACATTAGAGCTCACAAGCTAAACTTTGAACAAGTGCCACTAATCGATTTATTTCTGTATTCCTAATGGAGTGGAACCCCTCACAAATAGCCATTCACAAATACCTTAATTGCCACAATGTTTGGCTATAAGTACTCTGACTGCTAGCCTCTGCTCCACAGTCCAGTCCATATCAGATCAATGTGTACAGATCTTTCATCATTGTAAGACCATAAGACATAGGAGCAGAATTAGGCCATCTGGCCCATCGAGTCTGCTCTGCCATTTATTTGTGTCTGATACTTTTATTTTTCTCCTCCCCAACCCCATTTCCGGCTTTCTCCCCATAACCTTTGATGCCACGTCCAATCAAGTACCTATCAATCACTGCCTTAAATGTACCCAACAACTGGCCTCCACAGCTGCATGTGGCAACAAATTCCACAAATTCATCCACCCTTTGGCTAAAGAAATTTCTCCACATTTCTGATTTGAAAGGGTGCCCCTCTATCCTAAGGCTGTGCCTTCTTGTTCAAGACTCTCCCACCATGGGAAACATCTTTCCCACATCTACTCTGTCTAGGCCTTTTAACATTTGAAAGGTTTCAATGAGATCCCACCTCATCCTTTTGAATTCCAGCGAGTACAGACCCAGAGCCATCAAGCAGTCCTCGTATGATAACCCTTTTGTTCCTGGAATCATCCTTGTGAACCTCCTTTGGACCCTCTCAAATACCAGCACATCTTTGCCAAGAAGATGGGCCCAAAACTGTTCACAATACTCAAGATGAGGCCCCACCATTGCCTTATAAAGGCTCAGCATCACATCCTTACTCTTGTATTCTAGACCTCTTGAAATGAATGCTAACCTGGCACTTGCCTTTTCATCACCGACTCGACGGCAAGTTAACCTTCAGGATGTTCTACACAAGGTCTCCTAAGTCCCCTTTGTATCTCAGATTTTTGGATTTTCTCCCCGTTTAGAAAATAGTCCACACATTTATTTCTACTACCAATGCGCATGACTATACATTTTCCAACTTTGTATTTAACTTGCCACTTTCTGGTCCATTCTCCTAATCTGTCTAAGTCCTTCTACATCCTGCCTGTTTCCTCAACACCACTTCCTCCTCAATCAATCTTCATATCATCTGCAAACTTGGCATCTATTCCATCATCTAAATCATTTATTTTCAGCATAAAAAGAAGTGGTCCCAACACTGACCCCTGCATAACACCACTAGTCACTGGCAGCCAACCAGAAAAGGGTCCTTTTATTCCCACTCGCTGCCTCCAACAATCAGTCAATGCTGTAGCCATGTTAGTAACTTTCCTGTAATGCCATGGGCTCTTAACTTGGTAAGCAGCCTTTTGTGTGGCACTTCTGAAAGGCCTTCTGAAAGTCCAAATATACAACATCCATTGCGTCCTCTTTATCTATCCTACTTGTAATCTCCTCAAAGAATTCCAATAAGTTTGTCAGGCAGGATTTTCCCTGAAGGAAACCATGCTGACTTTGTACTATCTAGTCCTGTGTCACCAAGTACTCCATCACCTCATCCTTAACAGTTGACTCTAACATCTTCCCAACCACCGAGGTCAGGCTAACTAGTCTATAATTTGCTCTCTGTTGCCTTCCTTCTTTTATTAAAGAGTGGAATTTCATTTGCAATTTTCAAATCTTCTGGCACCATGCCAGAGTCCAATGATTTTTTTGAAAGATCATTTCTAATGCCAACGCAATCTCTAACATTACCTCTTTCAGAACCCTGGAATGCAGCTCATCTGGTCTGCGTGATTTATGTACCTTTAGGTCTTTTAGCTTTTTTAACACCTTCTCTCTTGTACTAGTAACTGCACCCACTTCTCTTCCTTAGCACATTACAATATCAGGCATACTGCTAGTGTCTTCCACTGTGAAGACTAATGCAAAATACTTACTTAACTAATCAGCCATCTCCTTGTCCCCCATTATTATTTCTCCTGCCTCATTTTCTAGCGGTCCTATCTCCACTCTCATTTCTCTTTTATTTTTAATATACTTGAAATAAAACTTTTACTATCCACTTTGATATTATTTGCAAGCTTGCTTTCATATTTCATCTTTTCTCTTCTAATGATATTTTAGTTGCTCTCTGTAGGCTTTTAAAAACTTCCCAATCCTATCTTCCCACTAATTTTTGCTTTGTCGTATGCCCTTTCTTTTGCTTTTACAATAGCTCTGACTTCCCTTGTCAGCCATATGAGTATTTCTTAACTTTTGAAATGCATACGTCCTGCATCTTGCTCATTTTTCCCAGAAATGCATGTCATTGCTGCTCTGCTGACATCCTTGCCAGCAGATCCTTCCAATTTACTTGGCCCAACTGCTGTCTCATACCACCGTAATTTCCCTCACTCCACTGAAATACTGTTACATCAGACTTTCCTTCTCTCTATCAAATTTCAAGTTGAACTCAATCATATTGTGATCTCTGTTTCCTAAGGGTTCTTTTACCTTAAGCTCTGTAATCACCTGCTGTTTGTTACATAACAGCCAATACAGTATAGCTGATCCCCAAGTAGGCTCAATGACAAGCTGCTCTAAAAGGCCATCTCATAGGCATTCAACAAACTCACTCTTGAGATCTATTACCAACCTAATTTTCCCAATCGACCTGCATGGTAAAAACTCCCATGACTACAATAACATTGCCCTTTTGACACACCTTTTCTCTTTCCTTTTGTAATCTGTGGTCCACATCCCATGAGACCTGTACATAACTGCATTCAACGTCGTTTTACCGTTGCAGTTTCTTAACTCAGCCCACAAAAATTCAACATCTTCCAATCCTATGTAATACCTTTCCACTGATCTGATGCCATTCTTTACCAGTGGAGCAACACCACCCCCTCTCCCTCTGATATAACGTGTAACCTTGGACATTCAGCTCCCAACTACAACCATTGTTCAGCCACAAATCAGTGATGGCCATGACATCATACCTGGCAAGACTGGACAGGTTTAATCTGAAGATGATATTTTCTCCAGTTTGGGGTGAAGAGAACTGGGATGTCACAATCTCGTAATGTGGGTGCAGCTATTCAGATACAAATCTTTCACTAATGCAGGATCTGTGGTGCATAGTGGATAACACTGTCACTATTTAAATTTTCTATACTCCCATTTGTTATGTGGTTACTTTTCTTTTTAATTAGTTACTCACCTGTGTTCGGTGACCTATATTGGTTTGTCAACTTCAATATTCCATTTTCAAAATGTTTCCATGATTACTCTTTTCCGTACATTTGTAAAAACTACCAATCCAGTTCCAGCCTCCTGGACATCCTCCACCATTGAAGCAATTGCCAATGCTTGAAGCTCCAAAATTCCTTCTCTAAACATCTCTGCCTCTTTTCTGACCCTCCTTAAAGCCTACTCTTTGGACCAGAGTTTTTAAATTATCCCTCACCTGTCTTACCCATCACCTGCCAGTTTGTACTCCTCCTTCTCCCTCACCTTCTTATTCTGCCATCTGCCGCCTTCCTTTCTAGTACTGGCAAAGTGTCTCAGCCTTAAATCTTGATTGTTATTTCCCTACATAGATGCAGCCTGTCTTGTTGAGTTCCTCCAGCATTCTCTGTTCTGCTCTAGATTTCCAACATCTGCAGAGTCTCTTATGATTTTATTATCTTCTCTGATATCTCTTTATTTGAGGGGTTCCCATGGACCATTAAGCAGGGTATCCATGGATCCCAAGTTGGAACTCCTTCCCCCTGCCTTTTCAGAATAAGCAGCAAGTTTCTTTTCATATAATTTCTGTGAATCACTCTGGTTTATTTCGCAGTATTTGAATGTGTACAATGGTGTCCCACTATCCTTAATGTATTTCAGACAAGAAAATATTCTGGCTGCAGCATCAAAGGCAGTGATTCACCCTGCTTACCCAGGACGAACTAAAGCATCCTACTTTTCTTAATGGAGCAGTTAAAGAAAATCTATTCCATCTTGTGATTGAGTCAATAAACATAAAGTTAAGATTGTTGGCATAGGATTTAGCACAGCAAAGAGTACACAGTATAACACACAAAATGCTGGAGAAACTCAGCAAGCCAGGTAGCAAATATGGAGAGGAATAAGCAGTCAAAATTTCAGGCTGAGAACCTTCTTCAGAACTGGAAAGGAGGGGGGTGGACATCAGAATAAAAAGATGGGGGCGGAGGGGAAGGAGCATAGCTAGAAGGTGATTGGTGAAGCTAGGTGGGTAGGAAAGGTATAGGGGCTGCACAGGAGGAATCTGATAGAAGAGGAGACTGGACCACAGGAGAAAGTGAAGAAAGAGGGGCATCAGAGGGAGGCGAGAAGAGGTAAGAGGCCAGTGCGGGGAATAGAAGAAAGGAGAGGGAGAGGTATTCTTTTACCAGAAGGAGAAATTGATATTCATGCCAACGGATGGAGGCTACACAGATGGAGTATGAGGTGTTTCCCTTCCACACTGAGGGTGGCTTTATATTTGGCACAAGAAGAGGCCATGGACCAACATGTTGGAATGAGAATGTGGATTGGACTTAAAATGTTTGGTCAGAATTTAGGACTTTTATTTCATTCAGAAACTGGTCTGGTTCTGATTAAAGAGCTGATTGATGGAAGCCAGTTCTGTAAATCATTTTAAAAGAGTCTTGGATGGGTGAACAGAGAATGCAGAGTTGCAGACAGAGAAAAACAAGGTGACTAAAGCCCCCCTCCCAACCGAAGGAGCCGACATCAGCATTATGGGCCTAATGGTCTCAGCATTGCTATTTATTTCAGTGATACTCAGTTCACACCTGTAACAAAACTCAGCATAAAAAGAAGTTGCTATCAATATTGTTAAGAAAGGCTCTTCCTCTCCATGTGATAGAAAAATCCTCACATGCTCTCAACTTTGTCCTGATCTCCTGGGAACTAAATGGGGTAAGAAGAAAAGTCAAAGTTCAAAGTAATGTATAATTGAAGTATATATATCTCACCAAAATCAACCCTGAGATTCATTTTCTTGCAGGCATACTCAGCAAGTCCAATAACCATATTAGAATCATTGAAAGACCACACCTAACAGGGTGGACAACCAGTGTGCAAATACAAATTAATAAAAGAAATAATAATAATAAATAAATAAGCAATAAATATCAAGAACATGAGATTAAGAGTCCTTGAAAATGAGACCATAGATTGTGAGAACAGTTCAGTGATGGAGCAAGTGAAGTCGAGTGACAGTATCCCCTCTGGATCAAGAGCCTGATTGTTGGGGATAATGACTGTTCCTGAACCTGGTGGTGTGAGTCCTGAGGCTCCTCTACCTTTTTTCTGATGGCAGCACCAAAGAGAGACCATAACCTGGCCGGAGGGGGTCCCTGATGATGGATGCTGCTTTCCAGTGATAGCAGTCCATGTAGATGTGCTCAGTAGTGGAGAGGGCTTTATCTGTGATGGTTTGAACAGCATCCATTACTCTTTGTAGGACTTTTCTTCCAAGGGCACTGGTGCGTCCATACCAAGCTGTGATGCCAGCCACCGTACGTCTATAGAAGTTTGTCGAAGTTTTAGATGTCATGCCAAATTTATGCAAACTTCTAAGGAAGTAGAGCCTCTTGCAACTGATCTGACTAGGTAGGGGTGATGTTGTCTGTTCCATGGTTTGAGACACGTGGTCATATTTGCAAATTATATCATTGAACATCGTTCACTTATGGACAATATATGTGACCTGTTCTCATTTCACCCAAAGCTAGGTTCCTGTGCTGTAGGGCTGGCAGTCAGCTATTTGTTTTCCGTTGGCACCAGAACGTGTGCTGACATTTGTGGGTTACCTCAGCACATGCTCCCATTAAGTAAAGCGATGCATTTCACTGTATATTTCGATGTACATACAATAAATAAATGAATCTGAATCTGAATTGTGTGGACCTACTTTCCTTCCACTTGAATAATTGGTATAGTTATTGGCTACTGTGCCCAGAAAGTGAAATTTTAAACACTCTTGTGGTGGTTTTGCCAAGTGTTTAAGCATGGGGTGTTTTCCACCATACAGAGGACAGTGCAATATTGATGACCATCAGTTAGGGCAACATGAATCATTGACAGTAGTTATTCTGTCATTATCTGCCTGACAGCATTTAGCTGCAAAAAGGACCATAAAGCAGGAGTGATATTAAACATAGGAGCAGAATTAGGCCATTCAGCCCATCGATCCTGCTCTGCCATTCCATCATTGCTGATTTATTATTTCTCTCAGTCCCATACTCCTGCCTTCTCTCCGTAACCCTTGACACCCTTACTAATCAAGAACCTATCAATCTCTGCTATAAATATAACCAATGTCTTGAATGCCACAGCAGTTTTTGGCAATCAGTACCACAGATTCATCACCCTCTGGCTAAAGAAATTCTTCCTTAACTGTTCTAAAGGGATGCCTTTCTATTCTGAGGCTGTGCCCTCCAGTCTGCAACTCTCTGATTAATAGAAACAACCTCCCCATGTCTTCTCTATCTAGGCTTTTCAATATTTGGTTTCAAAGAGATTCCCCCCTCATTCTTCTATGAGTACAGACCCAGAGAGATTAAATGCTCCTCATATGTTAACACTTTCATTCCGAGATCATTATTATAAACCTTCTCAGGTTGCCAGTAGATCCCTTCTGAAATATGGGTCCTATTTGCTCACAAAGCTCCAAGTATTGATACGTTACCCAGGAACTGCACACAATACTCCACGTCTTCAGCAAAGTCAGTGCAGCAGTGCAGAGGTTGGTCGTGCCTCTCCATGACAATTCATCAAAGTTCCAGACATGTTCTCCCTTGCTCCTACTCTCAGGCCAATTTTAATTAGAAGTGGCCAGCTTGTAAGTTGGACAACTCCCAGGAATATAGACACAGGAGATTCTGCAGATGCTGGAACTCTAGAGAAATGAACACAAAATGCTGGAAAACTCAGCAAGTCAGGCAGGATCTGTGGAGAAGTATCTTTGAAGAGAGCTGTCATGAGAGTGGTATGAGCAGCATCTCCTTGCAGCAGTGCATCAGGCAGCTTTCTCACTTTAAACTTGTTGGTGGCAGTTGTCCCAGTTCACTGCAAGTCTGGTTACAACTTTGGCCCTGAACTTTGGAACCTCATGGGATGGATCCAAGGTAACGCCAAGTCCCACTTTGCCTGCTGCAGTGCAAGAACTCTAAGTTTACCCAGCTTTCCTGACAGTATGCCAATCGGACTTCTAGGGGAATTTGGGAGCATTGTGATAAATCCACTTCATAGATAATGGTGAACCCTGTCCTTTCACCCTTCTGGAACCGGCATGTGATATATTTGTCCTGCATATAGAACATAGAACATTACAGCACAGTACAGGCCCTTCAGCCCACAATGTTGTGTCAGCCTTTTTAACTTACTCTAAGATAACCTAACCCTTTCCTCCTCTGTATCCCTCCATTTTGCCATCATCCATATGCTTAGCTAAGCATTTTAAACATCCGAAATGCATACACTGAAGTGAAAAAGTCAAACTGAAGTAACTGATTAAATTAATAGAACTGAATAGTAAACTGCACTTTCTTGTAGATAATCAGGGAAGGGGTGAATTGGATGCAGTTGAATTGAGATTGTGCAACTCATCTAGTTATGACAGCCTTGAATTATTGACCCAGTGACATGACTCAGAAGCCACTTCTGCACTATGGGAGTTTAAAGTAATGTTGTTTGAATGTGAAATTCAACTGAGAA
Organism: Hypanus sabinus; assembly: GCF_030144855.1. NCBI lineage: Eukaryota > Metazoa > Chordata > Chondrichthyes > Myliobatiformes > Dasyatidae > Hypanus > Hypanus sabinus. The sequence goes on from NC_082714.1 coordinate 152,318,448, forward strand.
TTGCTTTTAATAGTGGTAACCATGAACTCCTTTAATTTTGCAAAACCCAAGCATGTTCATTATTGTCCTTCAGGTCACCACAGGCCCGCCTGCTCTGAAAGAGAAAGTCCTCATCCTAGGGGCAAGAATAAATCTGTCTAAGCCATTGATGTTCACATCACATTGCTGAATGAATTACAAAAATAGTTGATGCTTAACATGGCTCAGCTGAAAGTTATCTATGGTCCTTCAAGGATCACAGAACTTTCCAAGCCAATTGTAACAGGAGTAAGGAAGAGTATATAACCTAAAGGCTTTTCAGCAGTTCACCAAGTCACTTCAATAGCACCTCAGCAAAACTGACATCTTCACCACCTAGAGATACAAGATCAGCAAACTTGCAGTAAAACCACCACTGTAACTTTCCCTCTGAGCTGCCAGCTTCCTGATTCAGAAGTGCACTCAGAGGCCACTCTATAGGGTACATTTGCTTGCTAATGCAAATATCTAATCAGCCAATCACGTGACAGCAACTCAATATATAATAAGTAGACATGGTCAAAAGGTTCATTTGTTGTTCAGACCAAACATCAGAATGGGGAAGAAATGTGATCTGAGTGACTTTGACAGGGGAATGATTGTTGGTGCCAGACGGGGTGTCCGACCATTTCAGAAACTGATCTCCTGAGATTTTCACGCACAATGGTCTCTAGAGTTTACAGAAAATGGTGTGAAAAACAGAAAAAAAACATCCAGTGAGCAGCAGTTCTGTGGGTGAAAATGTCTTATTAACGTGAGGTCAAAGAGAATGGCTCAGCTGACAGGAAGGTGACAGTAACTCAAATAATCACACATTACAACAATCGTGTGCAGAAGAGCAGCTCTGAATGCACAACACATCGAACCTTGAATTGAATGGTCTACGGCATATGAAAATCATAAATGTACACTCAGTGGCCATTTTATTAGGTACAGCAGGTTCCTAATAAAGTGGCTACTGAGCGTATGTGGCTATGTCTTATCTTCACTGGGACAGAATCTTGAAACTTTTTACCCAATGACACACTGGAAGCACCTTAATCGTAGCACACACTGGTACTGATTGGAAACCCACCACCACTTACCCAAAGGCAATGAGGGAACAGGGAACTTTGCATCTCCTAAATGAATTGAAAAGGGATAGAAGAACTGGCAGATTGGGAGGAAGCCCATCTGATTATATGGAGGTGGGCAGAGGTAACAGTTGTACACCTTAACATCAATGAAATTAGTGACTTGTTTATAGTTGATGGATGTAATAAATGTTTTCAATCTGTGGACAAGTGTAATAAATCAGAGGGGGAGAAAAAGAATTGTTGCTTCAGGTTCAAGTTAATGTAGAAAATACTGCTCTGGGTATGTAGCTTAAACATTAAATGAGAAACAGATGCCTTTTGATTGAGGACATAAGGTGATGACATGATTGCAAAGGCACAGAGTTCATTCATTACCCAGGCAGCAGCTGTTTCTCGGTTCTGGTGCTCGATTCCAAAACACTGCGCACTGAAAGCAGGGCAGGGAAAGAGTTACTTTTGTTTCATTTCACTTTTCTTGGGACAAGCAAGAAACCCCCAGGGTCAAAACTGCTTGAAGCAAGTGTGTATCAAATGGAATATGCCATGGTTCATTGTGGTGGTCATGCACCCTATTATCATATCATAATAATTCTGTTGTAAGATGGAACAACGTTAACTGATTAGTTCTGAGTTGTAATAATCTATTCATTACTCAAACTACCATGGATGATTATTTTTAACATGCACATGGAGAATTGAGTACTTGATAAAAATTTGAACTGATCATCACACTTTGGATTTGAGAAGTTATTGTGCTGAGATATATGCAAGAATTTATTTATTTATTGACATACAGCATGGAACAGACCCTTCTGTCCTTCAAGCCATGCTGCCCAGCAATCCTCCAATTTAGTCCTGGTCTAATCATGGGATCATTTACAATGACCAATCAACCAACCAACCAGGACATCCTTGGACTGCAGGAATGAACCGGAGCACCAGAGCAAGTCCACTCAGTCACAGGGAGAATGTACAAACTCTTTATATACCCCTTTACACAGAATGTGTTCTGAATATTCTTTTGCATTTTCATTTGGTGGAATACTGAAAATACATCAAAAGACAGTAAAATGCATTTAATTCATAGCATCTCTATTTATAGCATAATTATAATAATGTTGAGGATGATTTTCCCATTTAGTATAGCCGGTAAATGAGTAATTTCAATGTGCTATGAATAGGTGACAGGCAGGCCAGCAAGGTTCTAGGTCACCACTCATCCCAATAATCATTAAGCATGCAAGCATATAAAGGGCAGACAGGTATTTTATTCTATTTATTGAGATACAATGCAGAATAGGCCTTTGCAGTCCTTCAAGCTGCAACACCCAGCAATCCCCCAATTTAATCCTAGCCTGATCACGGGACAATTTATAATGACCAATTAATTGACCAATCAATACGTCTTTGGACTGGGGGTAGAAACTGGAGCACCCGCAGGAAGCTCACACGGTCATGGAGGGTTATGGGCTGAGTGCAGGTCGGTGGGACTAGGTGAGAGTAAGCGTTCGGCACAGACTAGAAGGGCCGAGATGGCCTGTTTCTGTGCTGTAATTGTTATATGATTATATGGGGAAGACGTACAAACTCCTTACAGGCAGCAGTGGGAATTACATAAGAAATAGGAGCAGGAGTAGGCCATCTGGTCCGTCGAGCCTCCTCCACCATTCAATAAGATCATGGCTGATCTGGCCATGGACTCATTTCCACCTACCTGCCTTTTCCCCATAACCCTTAATTCCCCTACAAGCAAAAATGTATCCAACCTTTTCTTAAATGTAGTTACTGAGGTAGCCTCCACTGCTTCATTGAGCAGAGAATTCCAGTGGAGGCTACCTCAGTAAATATAGTTAAGACAAGGCTGGATAGATTTTTGCATGGTAGGGGAATTAAGGGCTATGGGCAAAAGGCAGGTCAGTGGAGATGAGTCCATGAAATTGAACCCAGTCCAGCAGTACTGTAAAGCACTGTGTTAACCACTACACTGCTGTGTCATAATACAAAGAGAAAATGCTGAAAGAACTCAACAGGTCAGGCAGACTTTCAATTTCTATGCCGATAATATGTTAGATTTTAGTGCCTCTTCAACACTTGTGAAATGTTAATCTCTCCGCCTGCTTCTGTGGCTGTGGACTCACTGCCTGTTAAGCACCAGAGTTAAAGAGTATGGCATCTACCCCTCATGTCCAGGTGCTCTAACCTGCAAACTTTTCTTGGACACTCAATTCTATAGGGCAGGGAAGCCAGACCCTAGATGGACATCATGTTCTGCCATTTCCATTTCCGTTGCATTGCTCCCCGGTCCTCACCACTAAAAGATGTCATTTCATTAACCTGTGCCCATGACATGCTCCATGTCTGGGCAAAATATCAACGGAGCATCGAACCTGCTCCCCTCTAAAACAGAATGGGGAACTGAAGAAAGTCAGTATGTGGGATCACTGCCTCATGTTGCAGGACTGGGATCAGGAGCCCTCCAGAGACGTGGGTTCAAATACCACCTCTGTGCTGGGGAATATACAATTTCAGCATGGGATTATTGAAACATACACAGGTACAGTTTAAGTGAGATGAGGGTTTCTGGCCTGCCAGTCAGCAAACATCCCTCTGAGTAAAAATCCCTTTTTCTTACTTCCTTTCTAATCATTCATCTACTCACTTTGAATTGATGCAGTCTGACTTTTCGCTCCTGGGCCAAGGAAATAGATCCTTCTTATTTATTGGATACGTCTCTCAAATAAGTCTCCCTTCCATAGAAATCAACGTCAAACCATTTGATTTAGTATTTCTCGAATGGTCTTTCCATTCCTTCAGCTAATGTCCTTCAGGGAAGGAGATCCACCATCCTGTCTTAAATGTGACTCAAAACCCACATCAGTAGAGTGCCGCTTACTCGTACTGCACTGTCGTGGGGTCTGACAAGAAACTGAGTTCAGCAGCAATGAAGGAAAAGCAATAAATCCCAAACTTGCCAGCATTGACCATATCTCAAGAATTAATACGTTTTGAAAAAAAAATTACCATTTGTCTACCAGTTCAAAGTTCCCTTTCCCACATTGAAGTGGCATGAATTCCCTGGCACTGTTACAAAACATCCCTGGATTTTCACAAAGTACGCAACATTGAAATGGTCTTGCAACAGTGAGCCAACAGACAGTAAGAGAGAGGAATTTACCCACCAAAACCAATAATAACAATTGCAGAAATATCAGAACGGATACAACTGCTGTTGGTTACCCTGAATAGTTTGATCTGCTTACAACATTTAAACACCTTGAAGAGCCTGTTTGGTTTTAAAGCACTTGGAAAAACTCCTGAGATCACAAAGAACTATGATGCAGAAACAGGGCCTTCAGATCACCTAGGCCTAACAACCCACACCTGGACCATAGCCCTCTATATTGGCAGGAGATTGGGGCTGAGAGGCAAATAGATCAGCCATGATGAAATGGCAGAGCAGACCTGTTGGACCAAATGGCCTAATTCTACTCATATACCTTATGGTCTTATCGTTTGATATTCCATTTATCCACGTACCTATCCAAAATTCTCTTAAATGTTGCAGTTGAACTCGCGTACCCCAGTTATTCTGGTAACTTGTTCCACCATATAAATGAAGAAGCTCCCCTTGAATATTTCACCTTTCACCTTTAAACTATAACCTCTAGTTCTAGACTCATCCAAGCTCAGTGGTAAAAGCCTGCCTGCATTTACAAATGTTATATAAATATTATATTTTCCTTTCTACTTTAAGGTCGCCAATATTCTAATCAAGGTTAAAATCTGCATGGATAATATAATACAAAATAATTTAAGTCCACAAGACCATAAGATATAGGAGCAGAATTAGGCCATTTGGCCCATCAAGTCTGCTCCACCACTTCATCATGACTGATCCAATTTTCCTCTCTGTCCCAATCTCCTGCCTTCTCCCCCTCTCCCTTCATGCCCTGACCAATCAAGAATCTATCAACCTCTGCCTTAAATAATCATAAAGGCTTGGCCTGCACAGCAGCCTGCAGAATGGAAAACTTCAATATCTCCTCTCTGACTAAAGAAATTCCTCATCTCCATTCTAAAATGACGCCCTTCTATCCTGAGTCTGTACCTCTGGCCTTAGACTCTGAGAAGCTAATAAGAGACTTATAGCATTATTATATTGCTTAATCAGATTTTTGGTTTCAAAAGCATACATCCCGTTATGATAATCCAGTCCTAATGAAGGGTCTCAACCCAAAATATCGACTTGTTATTCCTTTCCATAGATGCTGCCTGACCTGCTGAGTTCCTCCAGCGTTTTGTGTGTGTTACTCTGGATTTCCAGCCTCTGCAGAACCTCTTGTGCTTACCCATTTATAATTATCTTGCATTATATTATTTATGCAAAAGTCAGAATCAGAAATGGGTTTAATATCATTGTGAATTACAGTAATTATATAAAATTTGTGAATAGTTACAATTTGAAAAAGTGATTTACAATAAATAAATAAAATAGATAAACTAAGTAAGTAGTGCAAAAATAAAAAAATAAAAATAATGTGGTGAGGTAGTGTTCATGGGTTCAATATCCATTCAGATATTGGATGAACAGAGAGGAAAAAGCTATTCCTGACTGGTTAATTGTGTACCTTCAGGCTCCTGTACCTCCTTCCTGATGGTGTAATCAGAACAGGACATGTCTTGGGTGACGGGGTCCTTAATGACAGCTAATACATAAAACAATTATGTAAGTCTTAAAATATTGCATTTTCTACCTTTGTTTTCAAAAGCTTATATGCAAAATATTCCTTCTAACATTGTATTCCACATCAACTACCTTAGGATATTTCTGTTAAGCTACTGAACAAGATAGCTATCATAAATAACCTTATTTTGTCCAAATTAGAACTCGATAAAGTAACATTTTTTGCAAGATGGGTCATCCGCTAGAATACCTGATTTAGGCTAAAAATGGTCCTTAAAAAAATTGCAGACATAAAAATTAGCCTCAAATTTGAAATAAATATTGGATTAGTTTGACAGTCTGGGGAACAATGGACTAATCTGTATTAGAAAGCTTCCAAATTTAAAAAAAACATCCACAATACAGTTTGGAGCTGGGATAGACTTGTCAGACCAGCTCTTCAAACAAGTAAAATATCACTGAGCTGGAAAGTAATTTTACATAAATCCTTAAACAAATGCAGGCAAAATTCTTTGGCAGTTGGTGCCGAGTACTGGAATTCACATAATACTATGAAATGGGAAAGGCAAACTTCTGGATGCTACTGAATCTTGTCACATGCCAATAAACACTTCTCCGTCCAGTGAAAGATTGTGTTGGGCATTTGCATAAGGTTCCAGTCTGGAAAGGAGCTTCAAGGCAGGCAAAATACTAACCAAACGTTTAATAGGAATTATTCAATGCATTGGCGAAATAGCAAGTCACCCAAACTTAACTGGTTTCTCAATAAAGAAAACTGAACATAACCAGCTGGAATGTGAGGTTAAAATTAAAGAGCGACAGCGCAAACTAAATAGGTCACTGAATAAACTTGAAAAGAGGATTTAAGTACACTGAGCGAGGCAAACTATCAACCTTCAGTCATTCTGTCACAGTCAGCTATACCAACAATTAAAGCCATGCCTTCTACAGTACTAAACAAACACTTCTGATGTTAAATAGCCCTGAGGGATCTCCAAACTACCCAGGCAGGCATGTTTTACCACTTTGTGCCCTCATAACAAATTGATTCTAGTAGGCGTTGAAGAGAACATCTGCTTTTTCAGTCAATTCAGATAAAGTAGGGTGTTTAATGTCTTTACACAGACCATTTCCATTCAACCAGTTTGCAATAATTATTTGTGCAGCAAGTTCAAAAAGCATGAAGATTGGGAACAAATTAGAGAATGGTTCAGACGTATGTGTTTTTTTAAAAACATTAAGGACGTCCATAACTTTAAAAAAACATATTCTTTTAAACCAGTACTAATTATACTATTTTAAAGTCCAACAAGATGTTATGAATTTTTTGTACATTCTAACATCAATTAAATTCCAAGGGATTACTAATGCAAATCAAGGTTAAAAATCAGTTTGCTTACTTGATACTATGTCTTGAATGTTCACTGTGTCAATGTGCATGGCTCCTGATTATTAATTTATTGCGAAAGATTAAAAAACTATTAACATTCCTATGTGCATACACTAAGTGGTCACTTTACTAGTTACCTCCTGTACCTAATAAAGTGGTCACTGGGTGTATGTTCATGGTCATCTGCAGCTGTAGCCCATCCACTTTAAAGTTCTGCATGTTGTGCATTCAGAGATGATCTTCTCCACACCACTGTTGTAACGGGTGATTGTTTAAGTTACTGTCACCTTCCTGTCAGCTTGAAAGAGTCTGGCCATTCTCCTCTGACCTTTCTCATTATGAACAAGACGTTATCACCCATGGAACTGCCACTCACTAGTTGTTTTTGTTTTTCACACCATTCTCTGTAAACTCTAGAGACTGTTGTGCATGAAATTCTCATGAAATCAGCAGTTTCTGAGATACTCAAACTACCCCATCTGGCACCTACAATCATTCCGCAGCCAAAGTCACTTAGATCACATTTCTTCCCCATTCTGATGTTTGGTTTGAACAACATCTGAACCTCTTGACCATGTCTGCATGCTTTATGCATTGAGTTGCAGCCACGTGATTGGCTAATTAGATATTTGCATTAATAAATGAGTGTACAGGTGTATCTTACGAAGTGACCTCTGAATATATTTCATTCAGTATTTTGATGGCTTTGACAATACCTTGGGATTATCAGTGAAATTCATAGGATTTCTGGATTAGATCTTGAAAGGTTTTGGTCTGTCAAAACTTTTTGATCTGTACAGGTGTTATTAGGGTACCGCAGAGAACTGAAACATCATTGTTGAGTATACTGTAATCATGAAGAGACTGTACAAGTAAATTCAACATAAAAATATCTTAATAAAATCATAAAAAAGCCCTAATTTCCCATCAACATTAGTGTAGACTCTGATCAATTAATAGAAATAATATCTCAAATGTCCTAAAGTCAGAAAGTTATCTTTTATTTTAAGCTTAATTTTGAAGTGAATTTATAAATTCAAAATACAAAATGCTTGTTCTAAAATGAATCTATGATTCTGCAAATTTTAGTTGTCTGGATGATAATATAAATGGGCACCACTACTATGAAAAGTGGACTTGTGCCAGTTTGTCCAGCTGCTGCTGGAGTAAAATTTAGAGAAGCTTCGTGCTTTGGCTGCATGTGTGCAAGTGGCAAGATTCGCAACCTTTTCTGCCATTGCACACATTAACCGATAATTGAGAGTGTCACGCATGCCATCGTTAACAAAGATGTGCAGCAGCCTCAATACCTGGACCTCTTAAAGCAATGGTACTAAACGGTGACTGTAAGTTATTGAATATCCAGGATGATAAAATATTTGCAACTGGGGACAATAGGAAAATGGGACGTGGCACTACGGCTCATAACTCTGAGAATGTGATGATGCAAGCTGACAATCAGAAAGAGTACTGGAGTGCTTTGTACACTCCACACAATATAAAAGGCTTCACTTAAACTGTTGGTAGCAATTGGCACCTAAGACTATAAGATATATGAGCAGAGTTAGGCCATTCGTTGAGTCCATTGAGTCTGCTTCAGTGTTCAATCATGGCTGGTTTGCTATCCTTCTCAACCCCATTATCCTGCTATCCCCCCCATAACTTTTGAAACGTTTACTAATCAAGAACCTATCATCCTCCGCTTTAAATATACCCAGTGATTTGGCTTTCACAGTCATCTGTGGCAATGAATTCCACATATTCATCATTTCTGGCCTGCTCTAACAAAGTCTCAAAAAAGATATAAACAACATTATAAATTTTCATAAACACGCAAATAGTTTCCTTTCCTTGATTCTCTTGGCTTGATCCACTCTTTCAATGTTACACATGCACAAATTAATTCAGTAAGACAAGTGTCTAGTGAGTTCTGGATAATGATAGATGTTACCATTGTGTAGCTCACATTACATGCATCTGCATATTACAAGCACAGAACATGTGATCCACATATATACTTAATGCACAGACTTGAACATTTTAATCTCATTTCAGCTCACTGGGTTTTTAGGGATATTTCAGCTGTGTTCAAAACAAGGAACTTACAACTGTTAAAAAAAACTAAGACAAATGAATCATATTGCAAATAATTATGAATATTGAAAGACCTAGATTAAGCTCATGTCAAAGAGAATGTTTCTGATAGTGGGGTATTCTCAGACCAGAGGTTGCAGCCTCAGAATAGAATGATGATATCTTAGAAAAGAGATGAGGGGAAAATTCTTTAGCTAGGCAATGGTGAATCTGTGAAGTTAATTTCCACAAATGATTGTGCAGGCTCAGTCATTGGGTACGTTTTTAAGAATGATAGGTTCTTGATTACTAAGTGCATCGAAGATTACGGGAAGAAGGCAGGAGAATGGGGTTGAGAAGGAGAATAAATCATCCATGATGAAATGGCCTGGCAGACTCAATGGGTCAGATGTTCTAAGTCTGCTATCAGTATGGCCCAAAATGTCTAATGTTTATTCTTCTCCATAGACTTACCAAGTTTCTCTAGCATTTTGTGTGTGTTACTTGGGATTTCCAACATCTGCAGAACCTCTTGTGTTCAAGAATCCATTGACAAATTTAGCAGAAACTTCTTTGCTTGGAGAATGGCTAGAATATGAACTTGCTACCAAATGGAATAGTTGGAATAAATCTGCTCCTATCTCTTATGCTTTTATAATCATATTTGACAATAACAATATCTGCTCATATTTTCTTATGACACTGTCTACCCAGTAGTATCATCCCCTTTACTTAGAGTCATAGAGTGCAGCACTACAGCAAGTCCTTTTGCCCACTAAGTCTGTGTCAGTCATCATGGGCTCAGTTACACTAATCCCATTTTATTTTCCCCACATTCCCTTTAATTCCTCTCAGATTGTCTCACTCATCACAGCCATTCCCTCTTTCAAGTTCAAATTCAAGTTCAAGCTTGTCATTCAACCATACTCATGTATACAGCTCAACAAAACAGAATTCCTCCATGGACAAGATGCAAAAACATAGTACATATAGACACACACAGCAGTCAGCACATATGATTATAATCATGCATAGTCACAAAATAATATTAGCACAAGTTCCTGAGTGGCATGGCCTGAAGATTGATGGCAGATGGGATGTTGTCCTGGAGCCATGTTTCTACAAGAAACAGCTGTTCCTCATCTCACGCTGTTTTAGCTGCAGATGAAGGCAACTCAGCTTGCCTCGCGTGGCATCAGCCACAAGCAAAGGCCATTCTGCTTGTCTTCCAGGGAGCAAGCACTGGAGAGCAGCACCGAAGGGAATTCAGCCATGTTTGACCCAGTGGCTGAATGGCCTCATTCATATAAATCTTAAGGATGTTCTGACGTTAGGGAGCATTCAAAGAAGGTTCTTAAAATGATTCAGGGTTTGAAAGGCATGTCATATGAGAAATGTTTGATGCTCTGAGGTTCTGTTCACTGGAAGTCAGAAGAATGAGGGGTACCCTCATTGAAATCTAGGGAATGGTAAAAGTTGTGGACATGCAGGGAATGTTTCCTGTGGTGGGGAAGACTAAGTCCAGAGGATACAGCTTCAAAACAGAAGGGTATCCTTTTAGAATAGAGAAGAGGAGGAATTTCTTTTACCCGAGAGTTGTGAATCTATGGAATTTGTTGGCAGCTGTGGAGGCCAAGTCAATGGGTATATTTAAGGCAGAGGTTGATAGATTCTTGATTAGTCAGGCTATGAAGGGTTGAGGAAAGAAGGCGGGAGATTGGGGCTAAGAGGGAACTGAATCAGCCATGATGAATTGGCAGCACAGAGTCAATGGCCAAATGGCCTAATTATGCTACTATATTTATTAATCTTAGTAAATTAAAGCAGACTATATTGAAGAGGGGATCTAAACACCAGTCTTTGATGCATTAACCTCCCCAAGTCGTACATCCTTGAGGACACCTTGATCTGCTACCCGTGTACGGTGGTCACAAAAGCGGTTCTGTGGATGTGCATTCAACAGCAAGCCACTCATCTCCTGACATCCTAAAGCTTTCTCTACCAGCTACAATGCACAGGTCAGGAGTTCTAGGGACCTTTCTCTGCTTGCTGGGATTAATGTAGATCCAACAAAATTCAACAAGTTCAACATGGTCCAGGTGAAAACTAAACCATTGTTTGATAATTCATCTAGCACATCAACAATTCATTCCTGCTGCACGTGCAAAATGCTCTGCACTTACTAACTTGAGTTACCTCGAAAGCAGCCATCAAACCTGTGACACCTACAACAAAGAAAGGCTTCAGGAATTTGCTGTGGAGTGTTAGTGCCTCAAGAAAATACAACAGCATTCAACAATTATAAAGAATGAAGAATTAAATAAAAGTAAAGTTAGAGTATGGATATGGAACAGAATGTGCATGAATACATCAATACCAGTATGTATTTACAATTTACACAGCATTTTAAAGTGGTTTAAAAATGTAATGACTGAGGTAATAGATAGAGGGGGTGGAGTAGAAGCTAAGTATAATGGCGGATCTGGTAAACTGCCTGGAGGAAGAAACTTCTAAGATGGCGTGAAGTTTTGTTTTAATAGCCCTCTAGCGCTTTCTAGAAGAGAGCTTTTTGGAAAAGGAGCATGAGCTACTAATTAAGTGATCAAATTCATGCCACTGTTCATCCCAAGGCGCTTATAAAACACATGCTTTATGATTGGTTTTTTAGGTGTATATGGATAATGTGTAACATGATACTCAAAGACGCCAATTACATCTTTCAGTCCAAACTTCCAATGACCCCAGTGACCCCTTACCTTGTAGAGGTAAGGTTATTTGATTCAATGCTTTAATTTTGCAGCTCCATTCAGTTTGTTCCAGGTACTTAGCTGCGTTGGATACTAAGAGATTTCTAAAGTATCGCGTACCTACTGAGAGAGAAATTTTTGTGTTACCTCACTCCCACTCTTTAGCATAAAGCATAAACTTTTTTATGCCATGGACAAATTCCATTAAGCAAGGACCCCAGTTTGGGAACGCCTGGCACAAAAGGGAAAAGGGCTATGTAGCAAAAGATCCAATGCCATTCATATCTACTAGTTATGAGGTTGCAGAGATTGCCAATGCCACAAAAATCAAATTTAGAACAGTATATTTTTAGATTTTATCATGCAAATCAATTTTTGTGCAAGTCTAGACTGCTATGGTCAAGTAACCACAAAGACTGCCGTGATAACGGTGCCAATATATTCTAGTGTAACAATTCAGCAGAAGTCTGTTTTACCCTATTTTTAAAAAAATCCAGTCTATGCAGTGTAAAAATATCAAGCAACAAATATGCACTCTGGGAAAATGCTCATTTATTGACTCCTAGAAAGTTATGTTAATTGCACAAAAAATAATGCTTTATTACCTAAAACTCCAGTTTCCTAGTTTGTAAGGAGTTTCATTGGAATGTTATCCCCATCCAATCATTCCACACAGCATTTTCCCAAGTCAGAGCTTGGTAGACACAAAGATGTGTCCGAACAAACTTCTCACAGTCAGGACTCCAGCTCCTTGTGTCCAAGGAGGAATATTTGGTCAGAACTCAAAAGAACTTAAAATGAAAAAAAAAACATAGGATCATAGTCATACAGCACAGAAACAAGGAGCATTTATAGAGGGAAGTAAACAGTCGATGTTTTAGGCCAAGATCCTTCAGCAGGACTGACCCAAAATGTTGACTACTCTCCTCCATAGAAGCTGCCTCTCTTGCTGAGTTCCTCCAGCATTCTGCATGTGTTACTTGATATTTTCAGCATCTGCGGGACCTCTTGTGTTTACAGCACAGAAACAGGCTATTGAGACCATTGCGTCTCTATCGACCATTGAGCACCCATTCACACCAAACTTGCAATAATCTCTCACATCCCAGTTAATTCCCCCAGATTCTACAATTTACAGTGGCAAATTAATCGACCAAAAGAGATTGGTTTATGCATCTTGTGAAGCTATCTGCTGAGAAAGAAGCCTGCTGGGAGTAGGTCTTTGAAGTCTTCTGGGAGAGAAGTAGGGACCATGAGACCATGAGGCATCGAGAAGAATTTGGCCATTTAGCCCACCAATTGTGTGCCATTATTCTTTTAATGGCTAATTTAATATCCCTCTTAACCCCACTCTCCTCCTCATAACCTTTGACAATCTTAACAGTCAAGAACTTATAATCCTCCCCCTTAAATATAGCCAATGATCTGACCTCCACAGACGTCTGTGGCAATAAATTCAACAGTATTACCATCCTCTGGCTAGGAAATTCTTCCTCATCTCTGTTCTAAAGGAATATCCTTCTATTCTGAGGCTCTGCCCTCTGGTCCTAGATACCCCCACTATAGGAAATATCCTCTCCATGTTCACCCTATCTACTGCTTTCGATATTCGACAGGCTTCAATGAGATCCACACTCATTCTTCAATACTCCAGCAAGTACAAGCCCTGAACCATCAAATGCTCCTCATACATTAACCCCTCTTCAAATCCAGCACATCCTTTTTTTAAATGTTGTTTCGTATGGCATGGCCCGGGAAGGGGAGACGTGAGTCTGTCTGTTCTGGAGCTGGGGTTCGATCAATCTTCGTCTGGCATCTTGTCCACAGCCGTTCCAGCATGCATGGCCTTGAGTTGGCATCACCTGAGGAGTCCTTGAAGCATACTAGCCTCCACATGACGTTGGTCCTGATCTAGGTCGTGAAGTTTTCTTTAATAATAGGCCCAAAACAGCTCACTGTACTCCAAGTATAGTCTGACCCATGCCTCATAAAGCCAAGGATTGATTTTTTGAAGAGTTCTTCCCTTCTAGCTAGGTATTTTCACACTGCCTTTCTGATCAGCTGGCACTGTCAAACCCAGAACCTGTCTGCAAACTTCAAGAGTCCATTGAGGTTAGCCAGCTGAGTCCTAGGGGTTCATGCACTTACAGTCTTTTGTATGCAGAAAGCAGATGACGAGACACAAATGGCAGAGTGGGGCAGAACAGAGTAAAGCACTGTAGTCCTATGTCTGCGGTAAGCAATGTAAGTCAAACATTGAGAAAGGAGTTCACCACATACAACAGCCCAGCCCCAACCCTTCCACCATATCTAGACAAGGAAATAAATAAAAGAAACAAGCCGCCAGATATGACCTCCTCAATATTTTCTGTCTGTGCTATTCTTTCAACTGGCCTGTTCTGCTTGAAGTGTTACTGCCCATTCAGAGTTCAATGCATGATCCAGTCGAAACTCAGTCAATGACAAAGAAGGAAAGTGAGAATAATTAGCAAAACTTGCTGATAAGTTCTTGACTCATCCACACACCCAAAGACTGTGGGACAACATGCAAAAGATGACCGGAAGTTTTTACATTGAAAAGGCATCACTTCCCATTTCTTTAAAGTGCTGAACTAACCTATGTGCTTACGTTAGAACTTGGCTCATCTCAGACAGTATGTTGGAATTCAAAACAGCAGGGTTGAGCTTGACTTCAAGTAAAGGACGTGCATCATGAGAAATGAAAGGATTTTCATATTTTTGTGTGCATTTCCTGAATTAAACACTGTTATCCCAATACACTGTGCATACAGTGGTATATAATACTTCAAATAAAACATTACATACAATATCAAACACAAGATAACCCACAGATACTGGAAATCCAAAGCAACACACACAAAATGCTGGGAAACTCAACAGGTCAGGTATGCATCTCCTGAAATGAATAAACAGTCAACATTTTGGGCTGAGACCCTTCTTCAGGACTAAGAGGGAAGGGGGAGATGCCTGAATTAAAAGGTGGGGGAGGGGAAAGAAGCTAACTGGAAGGTGATAGGTGAAGCCAGGTGGGTAGGAAAGGTCAACGGCTGGAATAGAATGAATCTGATATGAAAGGAGAGTGGACCATAGGAGAAAGGGAAGGAAGAAGGAACCCAGGGGGTCCTAATAGGCAGGTGAGAAGAGGGTTGAAGATCAGAATGGGGAATGGAGGAAGGGGAAGGGAATTTTGTTCATCGGAAGGAAAAATTGATATTCCCACCATTGGTCAGGGCTGCAATTTAAATTCAATCTACAATCTATATTCATGCCTGAAGATTGGTTGCTGGTGAAGTTAATATTTCCAAAGTAGCCTAGGAATACCCACTAATATTCATAGCATCAGGTTGGAGGGTATCCAATATTGTTGACAGAAGGTACATCTGCAAAGTATCTCTGTGATATGTACATGTCACTGTGGTACTAAATTTACAGTAAAGTGAGAGCTTAAATTCACCACCGAGCAACATACAAGGATGGTTCTGAACTTTCATTTGCTTGACACTTCAGTTCCCTCTCCTACTCTCACTCTGACATCTCTGTCTGTGTGCTATGTGATTCCAGTTCAAGACTGAAGGTTCTTTAATGTCATTTCCAGTGCATAAGTGTAAAGGAAAATGAAATAATTGTTACTCCAGATTACACAATAAAGTAAAGAACATAATAATAATAATAATGAAAAGCACAATAAATATAAATACATAAATGCCTGTATGTTCATAAAGTTCAGTGTAGGTTTGAAGAACAGAATCTCACTTTTTGACATGACAACCTAAGCATTGCAGATGATGAATCTGCTGCATTTGTTTGGCTTTTCTTTAAATCTACCTTTGTTTCATTTCTTGTCAGGTTATCATCCATTTTGAACTCTCACCATCATCTATTTAGTCACTTAACTTCTCCTACCATTAATCTAATGCAAACTTCCATTTTCATTATTTTCCATGTTATTTGCACCTTGAAACTTATTCTATCATTGGCTTTTTCTGGTTCTGTTGAGACATCATTGAGTAGAAACATTCACTCCACTTCTCTCTTCATGGACACTATTGCGACATGAACAATGTCACAGGAGAGTCACTGAAGTTGGTGATATAGATGTGTTTTATTCATCAAAAAATAAGCAGAAGGCATCATATTGAGACACGCATGGAGGAAGAGGCCTCCTGACCCAATATTACATGATATTTTTATATGGTAAAGATCAAAAGTAACAGCAGGATAATACTATAGTTACAATGCATCTACAATGCTTCCTTTGAAGTACATAGTGTTTTCACACCCCCATCTTTGCACCCACACTCCAGACACCCAAAATGAATGTTAATCAGCATTGTCTGGTCTGCAAGCAACTCCAGTCCACAGCTGCAGGAAAACTATTGTTCAGGGCTACATTTTAAATTCAATCTACAATCCATATTCATCTCTGAAGACTGGTGAAGTTAATATTCCCTATATAGCCTAAGCCCAGAATGGCCTCCAATAGATGCTGCCTGACTTAGTGAGTATTCCTGACATTTTCGGCTGCCATTTGAACATGTCCACAGTCAGGCCCAGGAACAAAAGTTCTGGATGTAACCTTTGGAACCTGTTCCAGAATTCAGCATGGTAACAAGCTCTATTCAACAGTATTGCCTGTAGTTAATACCTTACCCATTGCTTGGTAAAGCAGAACTATCAGAGAATGAGGCTGAATCATCACATGACTCGGTTTCTTTTGCAATCCAGGCTTCTTTAGACATGTCTGTGCCCTCAATAGCTATCAGGCTTAATTTTCTGAATTTGATGTCCTCATTACGTTTGCCTCCAACTGGGTCTGTCTGACTAATGTGCAAAAAAAATCTTTCCATTTCTTCCAAATTAAGCAGATTAAGTATTTAAAAATCCCTTATTGTATAACTTTGACAGTAATTAAGAGAGCACCATAGAGAAACTGTTAACTGTGAAAAACCCTCAAACTCTTCTTTCTGTGAGACCACCTGGGTTTTACAAGCTTTATTTCGGTATCCGTCCCTAATTAATTCAAAGGACCAGCTTACGGCTCACTGTACAAGCACCAGAAGAATTAAACAGTGCTTCCAGAGGTGTGCTGGGAGCGAGGTCAGGTTCATCTGTCTAATCCTCTCAAGGACACTCTAAGCTGTTTAAAAGTCTGAACAAAATGCTTCATGAGATGGTACAAACCTGTTCTCCCATTCCAACCATGTCACTGTGCAATTCTTTGTCTGCATAATATTGTGTGAGGCAGAGGGTGTGGGTGGATGGGAAGAGGGGGGAGAAGTGGGTGTAGCCGACAGATATGATGGAGTAGATAATGGAATTCACTAATGCTTAATAGATCTGACAATTATCTGGGAAACATTAACAGGACAAATTCAATTGCAAGTGTATAAGAACTTGAGGCAAGAAGGCATTGACCCCATGTATGGCCAATCAAGGAGCTACTTTGCATTTTTGCGCATTTAATGCTGTAACCAACCTTTTTTCCCCCACTAAGTGTACACTCTGAAGCAAGCTTATTTAGTACTGTGGTACACCTGCTCGTTAATGCAAATACCTAATCAGCCAATCATGTGACAGCAACTTATTGCATAAATACCTGCAGGTCAAGAGGTTCAGCTGCTGTTCAGAATGAACATCTGAATGAGGAATAAATGAGAACTAAGTGACTTTTACAGAAGAATGATTATTAGTGTCAGACAGGGTGGCTTGAGTATCGCAGAAGCTGTGATTTACACACTTAGCAGTATCTAGACTTTACAGAGAATGGTGCAAAAAACTAAAAATATCCAGTAAGCAGAAATTCTGTGGGTGAAAAATGCCTTGTTAATGATGAGGGGTCAGAGGAGACTGGCCAAACTGGCTTAAGCTGACAGGAAAAAGAGAGCCAAATAACCACACATTACAACAGTGGGGTGCAGAAGAGCATCTCTGAATGCACAATACATTGAATATTGAAGTGGATGGGCTACAGCAACAGAAGACCACAAATGCACACACAGTGGCCTCTTCGTTAAATACAGAAGGTACTTAAAGTGGAAACTGAGAATAGGCTCACTAGCACGTCCAAAGAAAGGTCAGAAATTTTTCGAGTGGAAATACAAGCCTTCTCCAATCTTTTGGAGGCTATTTTGGAGATTGTATGCTCTGCTGAGTATTTTCAGCCCTTTGTTTGCAAATGTACTCTTTGATCACTTAAAGAAAAGTTTTTAAGATAACTACAACATTAGGTCTCAAGCTAAGGTCATAGTTTATCCAGCAACTGTATTCTGCCTGCCATTTCTTGAAGGTGGGACATGAGACAATTTACTGGATCTATTGAAGACACTGAAGAAGCATCATCAGCTCTTCCTGTGGTAGGTCTAAACAGACACATAACATGTGTAACATAACCACATAGAACAGAAGGGCCAATATTACCACACTCTCCTAAGGAAACACTACAAATCAAATCAATTATAGTAATCTGGATCAGGAGCTCGCAAACTTTATTATGCCATGGACCATCACCATTAAGCAAGGAGTCCATCGACCCCAGTTTGGGAACCCCTGATCTAAATCTTTACATGTGCAGATAAGTCAAATGGATGCCAAACCTCAGACTCTGGAAGCATGCTCTGGAGTGACTAAGAGTTTGGTAAAATGACATTAGCACACCTAAAATGGGCAAAGGATAACAGGAGAAAGAATTGCTGTGGACCAAATTGACAATTTAGGCCTCTTTATCCCATGCAGAAAGAAATATCCAATTGCAGCAGAGCTCTCCAGTGTAAGATTATTCTCTTCATTGTCAGATTTAGTTTAAAATATTTCCTTGGAGACAGTAGCTTTTGATTGCCTGTGAAAAACACTTGCTAATTCACCCCCAGCTCTCACAGTAAACTACTACCATGAGCCCCGAAGTGCAGGTAGTTGCAAGTTTGATATAGTTGTTCTGGATTAACATAAAGCAAAATATTCCCTCAGTAAAGAACTCACCTTGACACAATAGTGTGCCCTCCATTTGCACAATGAATAACTTAAAAACACACAACATTCAAGGCACAGAGTCCTGCTATATTATACTGGAATAGGCCTGAAAGTAAGGGTTTAAATCTGCCAGCAGAATTGTACCATTGTCAGTTAGCATCTTAGCATGAGATCAAAATTTTAACACCATTTGGTAACTGATGTTACATCGGACAAGATAGATCCAGGAATGATTTACAGAAGAAGAAAGGTCAACTGTTTCATTCAAGTACAGATTATATTTACTAGCCACAAGACCCTGCAGGGAAGATCATAATCTAAGTTTTTTATAAGGTTAAGTTATGAAGAAACTTTTAAAATGCCACTATTGTGCAAACAGTGTAAATGCAAGAACATTTGAACTACATTGGCGTTCTTTCCAGCATTTTAATGGGAAGTAGCTTATTACACAGTCTGTTACAGATCATTATATATTACCACTTTATCTTAATTTGGCATGTATTGGACTCTCTGTTTACTCGTTGGCACAGTTGCCAATAGAGGGATAATCTTTATTTCATTATTCGAGCAAGAGGTTTAATGCTCCGTGGATCACGTAAAATTCCTGTCCACAGTCTTTAACCCATTTAATGTAAACAGGTTAATAGTCTGTTCAAATAGCAATGATTTGCATTATTTGGCACATTTTCCAGAGAGAAAAAAATTCAAAGCTTTTCATGCACAATAGATTTACTTTGAATTGCAGTGATTACTTGTGTCGACAAACAGGGCTGTCACTTTGAGCAAAGGAAGGTCCCACAAAGGGCAGTGGGATGAAAGATCAGTAGATCTGCTTTTTTTTGGGTGATGGAGGAATATTGGCTGGGTTAACTCCCTGTTCATCTTTGATTGGTGCCTTGGGATCTTCGGCATTGATTTGAGTGGGAATGCAGGCTTTAGTTTAACACCCCTTCAGAAGAAGTGAAGAGACACAACCTGGGTTATGTTGCCTGGGTCATGTTGTTGGAGTAAAATTTAAACCCCCATCTATCTGACTCAGAGGCAGAATCATTAACAAACTGACATTTTTGCACAAATAAATAGCACACCATGTCATTTTACATGAATGTGTTAAGTACTGAACCACCAAAGGATATTAAGTCCCAGAGCATGCATCACTACATAATGAGATAGAAATTTATTGTACTCACAACTACATAATGGGTGGAATTGCCTCAAATTCTTATTGTATATTACTATTATTCAGTACGTTGCTTGCTGTTATCAGTCAAAACAAAGCATTTCTTGTCCATTTCTAATGCTCCTCGAGAACCGGTGATTAGCCCACTGCTGTACTCTCCCTGCACCCTTAACTGTGTGGCGAGGCACAATGCAACTCAGGAAGGAGGCACAGAAGCCTGAAGGCACACACTCAATGATTCAGGAACACCTCCTCTACTTTCTACCATCTGTCTGAATGGGCATTGAACCCATGAACACTACATCACTACTTTTTTATTTCTATTTTTGAACTACTTATTTAATTTAACTATTTTATATATATATATATATTCACTATAATTCAGTGTTTTTTCTATTATTATGTATTGCCTTGTACAGCTTTGTTACAAAGGTAACAAATTTCACGACATATACCAGTGTTATAAAACGGTTTCTGATGATTAACAATCACTGAAATCCTTCTACTGAAAACGTTTCCAAGGAGGTGTTCAATAAGGAGCTACAGAATTATAGACCTAGTTATGAAGAAGTTCAAAGTAAAATTATCAAATTACTTATACGTCCCTATATACCACCTTAAGATGCATTTTCTTGCAGGCATTTACAGGGGGAGAAAAAACAATCGATTTTTCTGGAAAACTTTATATAAACAGACAAAGACTGCACAAGCTGCAAGCAAACACAAGAGTCCTTTTGTAGGTCGTAGAATCAGTTCAGAGTAACTGAGAGTGAAGATGTCCACACTGGTTCAGAGCTTGATGGTTGTAGCGTAATAATTGTTCCTGAGCCTGGTGGTGTTGGATCTAGGGCTCTATCGCTCATGCTATATAATAGTAGTGAGAAGAGGGCATACATAGCTGGGTTGATGACGGATGCTGCATTCTTGTGTTAAGACTTCATGTAAATGTAGTCTGAGTGGGAGGGCTGTACTTGAGAGGTTGATCATTAAGCAGATTGATTCCTGACTGAGGAGTGACCTGGAACCGCCCCAATTTGCCTGCCATCACAACAAGTCAACAGCAGATGCCATTTCATTGGCTCTTTACTCAGCTCTGGAGCCTCAGAGGAAAGTGCATATGTCAGGATGCTCTTCATTGACTACAGCTCAGCATTCAACACCGCCATCCCTTCAAAGCTCATCACTGAGCTCCAAGACCTGGGCCTTGGTACCTCCCTTTGCAACTGGGTCCTGAATTTTCTCTCTGGCAGACCCGCATTAGTATGGAATAGCACAAATATCTCCTCCATCCTTTTTGATGCAAACCTAAATACATTTTAAAATATTGCAGGATCAGCAATATATTTCCAAGTCAGGATGGCATGTAACCCGGAGGTGAAACTGTAGCCAGAGATGCTCCCATGCACTCCCTGTCCTTCTCCTCCCTGGTAGTAGAGTTGCAAGTTCAGGATGAGTCAGCACAGGGAGTGAGGTAGAACATCTTGTTGAGTAATGCCACAATATCATACTCGCACTTTACATCATCAAAACCAAGGAGCTCATCACTGACTTCAGAACAAGGAAGTTGAAAGACCACATACCAGTTTTCATTGGTGGGTCAGAGATGGAGAGAGAAATCAGTTTCAAATTCCTCAGCCTTAGTATTTCATATAATCCATCCTGAGCCCCAGACGTAGACGTAATCATCAAGAAAGTGCATCAGTGCCTCGAATTTCTTAGAAGCTAAAGGAAACTTGGATTGTCACAAAGTTCCCTGATGGATCTGTGTTGGATTGTGTGCTGATGTTTGCAGACTACTCCCAGCACAGCCTTGGGTTGTGTTGGTTGTTAACACAAACAATGTATTTCACTGCATGTTTTTATGTACTTCTGACCTGTAGTAGGATCTGAATCTGAACTAACTTCTGGAGATGCACTGTTGAAAGCATCTTAGCTGTTTGCACTGTGGCCCACTACAACAACTCCATTGCACAGCAACTCAAAACATTGTAGAGAGTCGTGGACATATCCCAGTTCAAGCAACACACACAACATGCTGGAAGAACTCAGCAGACCAGGCAGCATCTATGGAAAGGAGTACAGTTGTTGTTTCAGGCCGAGGCCCTTCAGTGGGAATGGAGAAAAAATGATGAGAAGTAGATTTTAATGGTGGGGGGATGGGAGAGAAAAACACAAGGAGATAGTTGAAATCCGTGGGTTACAAAAGAGCTGGGAAGTTGATTGGTGAAAGAGATACAGGGCTGGAGAAGGGGGAATCTAATAGGAGAAGACAGAAGTCCATGGAAGAAAGAAAATGGGGGGAAGCACCAGAGGGAGGGGACTGGTAAACAAGGAGATAAGATGAGAGAAGGTAGGGTGGAAGTTGGAGGTAAAGTTGATGAAGTTGACAAGCTCCACATGGGAGCAGTGATGCCTGGCTTTGAGTGTTTTATAAAACTTCAGTTCTGAATGCTATTTATTGCTTGCACGATTTGTACTTTTTTCTTGCTGTAAATTGGGTGCTTGACAGTCTTTTTTTAATGTGTTCTTTAGGGATTCTTTGTTTTGTGGCCACCTGTAAGAAGAATCTTATATAATGTATATATAATAATAAATATACTTTGAACTTTGAACAAATAGACTATTACTTCTTGCAAAATGGGTAATTATTTCACTTCAATTTCAAAAATGCTTCCTGCAGAAAATTTTACTTTCCTTTGTGCTCCTGGAAGTCAATCGGTCATCATAATTATATAAGCAATAATCCAGTTCTTGCAAACTTTTATTGCTGGTGGTGTGGAAATTCTCAGACAAAGATTTAACTCCATAGGTAATTTGGAGTATGATTAGAAAAGTTTGAATCAGATCCTGATGACGTTCTCTGGTGATATTCAATTGTGTGACACATTTGGGAAGTGTAATTCTGTTATACCTTTGATTTTACTAACTTCTTGTACAAGTGTTAGAAAGTGGGTAGTCAATATGGTTCATCATCAACAGTTTGACTTACCTTTCCTTGGTAATTTACACACAGCTTCATCATATTACCTACCTTAGGCACAGTCAACTCTGAATGCTCAATATCACAAGCTCAACATTTTGTTCTGGCCTATGCAATTCCTTCTCAACATGCTCCTTTAGACCATAAGAAGCTTGTCGGGCGTGCAGTGGAATAACTTGTATCCTGTTATGGGAACAAAGTTGCCTCCACATATTTCATCATAGTTTTCCACAACATGTCAACATGCAACTCTGAAGAGCCTTTGCTCCAGACATTCCTTCAATCTAGCTTGCGCTGCATGACCTCAATTAAGACAACAGGAAGTGCAAGAGAGAACAACAGAATTAGTGTTCCCATTGTGAGGAGTAGGATGGTTTCTTGCAGAACTGTGGCTCCAGGACAACATCCCATGCACCATCAATCTTCAGGCCATGCCACTCAGGCACTTGGGCTAATACTATTTTGTGACTATATGTGCTATTGTAACTATATGTGCTGTGTGTGACTGTATGTACTGTGTTTTACACCTTGGCCCCAGAGGAACCCTGTTTCATTTAGCTGTATATATGTGTATGGTTGAATGATAATTAAACTTGAACTTGTGTTTGAACATGTTCACAAATGAATGGTCTTAAAAATGGAAAATTAACTTTGTTTTGCTTTCCATTGCTTCTGCCTTTCCAGCATTTTCTGTTTTCCTTTCAGATTTTCATCATCTATATTGTTTTTGTTCCCATTTCCCATTAATGTTGATCTCTTTTCATAGTTTTATTTCAATCTCATAGATGTACACATTGTGTGTTGTCCTTTATATGGATGACATCTGACTAGATTAACCTAAAGAAAGTATCAAACTAATTTGGCAGTTCACAGCAGCATTGATTTGCATGGCAATTTATTGGTTATTAATTAGGAATTTTATAAAAAGGTCTGGCATAGATATCATGCAAATCTACACCACCTACCTCAATACAATCTTGCACCTCATCATCTACCTGCACTTCACTGTCTCTGTAGCTGTTGACCTCTACTCTGCATTCTGTTATTGCTTCAACTCGTACTATTTCTAGTCCAGATGGCACCGAGCTGTGGTCTCCATTAAAGTCGCGACTCAGACTTATTTCCTTAAATTCATAGGGAAAATTTTAGAAGCAGAGCAGGGAGTTAGAGGTCATATTAGGGTTTAGGGACAGGCATGTGGAGGAGTTAGAGAAAGGGCCAAGTCCAGAATAGAATGCACTGCGGTTTGAAGGCTAGCCATCCTTGTAGATAGATGTTGGGTCAGCAAACACTATTAACAAGGACCAGCAATGATTAGGGTTAGTGACCTCGAGTTTGGTGAATGTTCTCAGGTTGGTGGGTTGTCAATATTGAAAACTGAAGCTTGGAGGTCGAAGACTGAAGTTCGTGAGTCCAGAAGTCAAGGCCAAATGGCTGAAGCATTGGGTCTGCTAGTCCACTGGAGGTTGAAGGTCTGGAGGCGGCCTGCCTTGGGATTGGAGATGAAGAAGCTTTTCACTCGGCATGTGATGATGATGATGATGATAATAATAATAATAATAATAATAATAATAATCATCATCATCATAATAATACTCCTAGATTGTCATTACCTGAATGTTCATCCATTGTATGAAGCTGTGCTTATTGTTGTTGAAGATGTTCTTGTTGCCTTGAATTTATAAGTTTTGTAGAAGGGAGACATTCCTTTGGCATCTAAAAACTTGGCTTCTTTTAAATTAACAATATTGCAATGGGTAATGGCAATTGCAATGAGAGCAGCTGCCTGAATTGATCTTACCAGTGGAAATGGACTTGGATTTATGGCTATGGATTTGTCTCTGACTCCCACCAATTCTTTGTGATGGGCAAAACTCTCAAGATGCTACAAAGATTGACACAGCAATTTTAAATGCAAGTACCAACATCATGATTTTCATTCTCAAAGCTTCGACAGGATTCATTCATCTCTCACTTTGAACACAAACATGCCAGATTAGTCAAGACATTTCCTCTGATAAATCAATTCAGATGTTATCAATAAGAATGGAAATTAACTCTGATGAGTCTTTAGTGCGAAGATTGCATGAATCGTGGTCTAAAAGAGTCCACAGATTGCAAAGCAAAGATTATTAAGGGATTGGACACGCTGGAGGCAGGAAGCATGTTCCCACTGATGGGTGAGTCCAGAACTACAGGTCACAGTTTAAGAATAATGGGTAGGCCATTTAGAACAGAGATGCGGAAAAACATTTTCACCCAGAGAGTGGTGGATATGTGGAATGCTCTGCACCAGAAGGCAGTGGAGGCCAAGTCTCTGAATGCATTCAAGAAAGAGTTAGATAGAGCTCTTATAGGTACTGGGGTCAAGGGATATGGGGAAAGGGCAGGAACATGGTACTGATTGTGTATGATCAGCCATGATCACAGTGAATGGCGGTGCTGGCTAGAAGGGTCAAATGGCCTACTCCTGCACTTACTGTCTATTGTTAGTTGTTGTACTCATCATCTATCCGTGCGACTAGCTCTTTGGATCAAACTTCATACTCTCAACTATTTCTAGCAGCTTTGGACTAAAGCCATCTTTCAATTTATACACAACATCATTAAATACCTTCAAAGTTCAAGGTATATATCACCATACGCAAACCTGAGACTCATCTTCCTGCAGGCATACTCAGCAAATCTATAGAATAGTAACTGTAACGGGATCAATGAAAGATCAACCAGAGTGCAGAAGACAACAAACTATACAAATACAAATATAAATAAAAAACAATAAAGAATGAAAGCATGAGGTACCAAGATAAAGAGTCCTTAAAGTGAGATATTTAGTTGTGGGAACATCTCAATGCGTGGGCAAGTGAATGAAGTTATCTCCTTTGTTCAACAGCCTGATGGTTGTGGGGTAGTAACTATTCTACAACCTAGTGGTGCTAGGACTGAGACTCCTGTACTTTCTACCTGACAGCAGCAGCAAGAAAAGAGCATGGGTGATGGGGATCTCTGGTGATGGATGCTACTTTTGAATGACAGCATTTCTTGTAGATATGGTTGGAAGGGCTTTACCCATGAAGTACTGGGCCGAATCCACTATATTTTGTAGGATTTTCCCTTCAAAGGCATTGGTGTTTCCTTATGTGGTACAAAAGGATTTGTCAGCATGCCTTACACTTCTGGGTCCAGTCTCTTTCAGGAACATTGCCTTTTTCTTCACATGCCATTTTAGCCTCTAACTATATCATCTTCTTTTACCTTCACATAAGGACACATACGTTCATTCCCAAGACCAGATGAAGGATCTTGATCTGAACCATCAACTGTCCATGTCCCTCTACAGATATTGTCTGACCCACTGAAAGTGAAGCACATAAAACCTTCTAGCTAGGTTCTTTCCCCTCCCCCACTTTTTCATTCTGGCATTTTCCCCTTCCTCCTCAATTCTGAAGAAGGATCTCGGCCCAAAACATCACCTGTTTACTCTTTTCCATTGATGCTGCCTGGCCTGCTGAGTTCCACCTGTATTTTCTGTGTGTTGCTTTGGAGTTCCTCTAACAGTCTATTTATTGAGCCCTTTTACTTTATTCATGGGGCAAATGGTTCTTAAGATCAGTTGGGTCAAAGATGCTCCTTTACAGATAAACCTGGAGGTTTATAATCTAGTGATAAGCAAACATACCTCTGCTGATTTATCTATCCACTCTTGTCAGTAGAGCGACGAGAGAAGGCCTTAAACAAATTAGATTTCATGTGAGTGATGGCAGGAAGATGTTACAAAAAGTTCAGTTTTGGCTTTTCAAAATTAGCTTGAGGCTGCCAGTGAAGGGATGGCCCAGTAGCATTGCAGTCTGTGTAATGCTTCACAGTGCTAGCAATTACAACTCAATACCCGTCACTGTCTCTACGCGCTCCCCATCACCGTGTGGGTTTTCTTCGGGTGCTCGATTTTCCTCCCATGTTCCAAATACCTACAGCTTAGAATTAGTAATGGTTCCTTAAAGTTGTTATAGCCAGGGGTGATAATGGGAATATGTTCCCACCACTTATTAAATGCTCCCAATGGTGTGCATCTCAAATAGCCTCTGACAACCAAGTCTAGCTCCTGGCCTTCACATGTGGCTTAGCTAATAAACCCGGCAGAACCATTTCTACTGACAGGAAAAGGGGCAAAGGTAGGGGCACTTCAACCATACATCACTGGCTGCAAACAACTTGCCTACATTCTGATAGGGATGTGTAAGATATTGTACAAAAACATCTATTTCTTTCCCCATACATTGTCTCAACACATGGATCCACTAAAGATCAGGAAGCATGAAAGTAATATACTATGCAATACCTATGATTTTGAAACCTTGTTAGTTACAATATTTTGCCAATAATATTCATATCATGTATTTTCATGTTCAGTGGAAGGAATGTTGTTGTTATTGTTCCTTTCCATGCAGGCGGCAAATTTACTGTTTCCTTAGCCTTTTTTGTCTATTCTTTTTTTGAGGCCAGCCTGCTAGTTCAATGCTCTACCCAGCATGGATGGAACCAGCCAGATTCAAATCTGAGACAATTCACCTCAAAGTCTGGTGCAGATACCACTACATCACCAGCCGGTTTTCATATCATGTATAGCAAATGAAAAATTTTTCATTATACGTTACCCAGGTATTAAGAAACTCAGGCAGTCCCTCCATGATTCGCTTGGCCATTCATTCCTCCCCGCTAATCTCTCTCCTGACACTTGGGCAAGCAGCCTAAGTGCTATACCTGCCCATATAACTCCTCTCTCACCCCCATTCATGGCCCTAAACAGTCCTTCTACTTGAGGAGATACTTAACCTGCAAATCTAATGGGGTAGTATATGTGTCCGGGACTCCTAATGCATCCTCCTTTGCTTTGGTGAGACCTGTCGTAAATTGGGGGACCGCTTCGTCGAGCACCTCCGCTCCATTCACCACAAGTGGGACTTCCTGGTGGCCAAGCATTTTAATTCCCATTCACGTTCCCACAAGTCGGTCCATGGCCTCCCCTTTTGCCAAGATGGCCACCCTCATGGTGGAGGAGCAAGACCTTATTCTCTGTCTGGGTATTTTCCAACCTGATGGCATGAAAACCAATTTCTCCTTCCAGTGAACAAATTCTACCCCCCATTCCTGTATTCCCCACTCTGACCTTTCCCTTCTTCTCACCTGCCCATTACTTACCCCTGGGCCCCCTCCTCCTTCCCTTTCTCCTATTGTCCACTCTCCTCTCCTATCTGATTCCTTCTTCTCCAGCCCTTGACCTTTCCCACCCACTTGGCTTTACTTATCACCTCCCAGCTAACTTCCTTCCCCGACATCCACCTTTTCATTCTGACATCTTCCCCTTTCCTTCTCAGTTCTGAAACGCTGATCATTTATTTATTTCTGTGGGTGTTGCTTGACCTGCAGAGTTCCTCCAGCATTTTGTGTGTGTCACTTTGGATTTCCAGCGTCTGCAGACTATCTCATGCATATGACATGCAATAACCATTGTTTGCAATTCCGCAAAGCAAATTTCTGCTGTAATCTACTGTGGATGTTGAAGTGTTCCCTGAACACACTGTGAAGGTATCTTGGTTATCCAATACCTTAATGCTAAGACTCCAGTGAAAGCCCCAGAGTGCAATATATTTTTGTTTTTGTGTCTCCCATAGGTCTCATGATGGCATACTTCCAGGGCCAGAGCATGTGATAGCTGAGGCTGCAACAAATGATGCTTCTCAGCTACTGCCGCAACCCTGGCCTTAAAAAACATTTTGTTCTAAAACTGCCTTGCCTTCTGCTCCCCCTGCCCCCACCAACTCTTTCGTGGTGACACAGAGAAAGAAAAACTGAAGACTTCTGTATTTCCCTTAAAGAACTACAAGACTTCTGCAAAATGCACCGTCTGAAGTTCCCTCTCCCCTTCATTTCACTTCACATACATAACTTTACAGTAAATGAGCAGAAAATCTTCTCCTATATGTAAGAGAGAGAGAGAGAGAGAGGAGTTTGGGGGTAGGACTACTGAAAGGTAAATTTGATGGGAAGGATTGGAGCTAGGGAATAAAGCTGGTGAGAAACAGGAATTCTTCATTTGGTGAGAGATAAAGCCCACATCCCACCCACCCTCCCCCCACAATCCTCTCATAAATCCACTTCCCTAAAGCAGGAGTAGCTTTACAGTTCTCACAGGTTGATCTGCCACATTGGTTGTTGAAGGATATTCCTTAACATGTTCAGACATTAACTGATATCATGGCAGAATCCCAAACTATTTTTCTGACCTCAGCTGAGTTAATCTCTGTTAATAATGTTGCTGCTCTTTCTCAAACATTCTCATGTGATCTTTTTGGTGGATTGGACAAGGTAGCTGAGGCCTAAAACTGAGGTCTCATGTGAAAGGTGGTGTGTCTGACATTCAGGTGTAAGCGTACACATTTCTATGCACTTTCAGACGAAAAAAACTCATAACATCAGCATCTGGTATGGAGGGGCCACTGCACAGGATTGGGAAAATGTTGCAGAGTGTTGCTAACTTATCCAGTTCCTTCCATGGGCACCACCCTCCCCACCATTGAGGATGTTTTCAAAAGGCAATGCCTCAGGAAGGACCCTCCCCTTCCAGGACATTCCCCCTTCTCATTGTTGTTATCAGGGAGGAGGCTGAGCCTGAAGACACACTCTCAATGCTTCAGGAACAGCTTCTTCCCCTCTGCTATCAGATTTCTAAACCCATGAACACCACCTCACTTTTTGCTCTATTTTTACACGACTTATTCATTTATTTAAATATACTATTTGATTATTTTGTATTGCACTGTACTACTGTAAAACAACAAATTTCACAACACATGTCAGTGACAATAAACTCGATTCTGATTTTGAAACTCATTACAGACACCTTTGTACATGAGAGGCTTATTGTCATTCCAGCCTATTACAGGGTCAGTATGCATATCATTGAAATTTCCACTTTCATTTCTCTTTTGGACAACAATCTAAGATTTATCAAGATGTCTTTGGGAACCTTCATAGTAAAAAGCAATGCATTTTCCAAAGGCAATTTAATGTCATCACACTACTGCCAAGACCAAAACTCCAAATCGCTTTCTGAATTTTGGGAAGCTCAAGTTCACTAAAGTGAACTGATAATCTAGCTGTATGTTCAAGTGCCACGGTAGCCTAGCGAGGCACTATGGCAGTGTAGCAATTAGAGTGACACTATTATAGCTTGAGACATCAGAGTTCAGAGTTCATTTCCAGAGTCCTCTATAAGGAGTCTTTACATTCTCCCTGTGATATGCATGGGTTTCCACCAGGTACCGCAAGATAGCATAGTAGTTAGCTCAGTACAGGCAACCCGGGTTCAATTCCGGCCATTGCCACAAACTGTAATAAGATGGTACTTTCTCCCTGTGAATGCATTGGTTTTCTCCAGATGCTCTGGTTTCCTCCCAAAGACCAGAAGAGGGTAAGGTAATTGATTATTGTTAATTGTCCCATGATTAAGCTAGAAATAAATCAGGGAATTGCTGGGCAGCGTGGATCGAAGGACTGGAAGGACCTATTCCATGCTGGATAAATAAATTATTCCCACTGTCCAAAGACATACAAGTTGATAGCCTCCCTCATCGGGACACTGTCATGATGACGTTTTTTTTAGCAGGCTTTCTTGGTTTTTTTTAATGAGGTTGAGTTGCTACCTCAACGCTCAACCCAGCATGGATGGAAAGCATGCATGGGAGCTGGCTGGATTCGAACTCGTGAACCTTCAGTCTGAAGTCCGGCACTGATGCACTATGCCACCAGCCAGCCTTCAGTTGATAGGATCATTATAAATTGTCCTGTGATTAGGCTAGAGTTAAAGAGGTCAGTTGCTAGGCAGTGCAACTTGTTGGGCTGGACGGGCCTGTTCCACACTATATAGCTACATAACTAGATAAATTGATTCTACGTTCAGTCACACCACCTTTCACATAAGACATTAAATTCAGCCCTTGTCCATTTTACTGGAAAGATCACATGGCACTGTCTGAGAAAGAACAGCAACATTATTAACAGATTAACTCAACTGTGTTGTTCTGCTGAGCAAGGTGGGCACGTTATGTTGACACTGGAATGTGTGTCAACTCTTGCAGGCTGCCTCTGGCACATCCTTTTGTTGTGTTGGCTGTTAATTCAAATAACACATTTCACTGTACGTTTCAATATCCAGTAAATGTGATAAATAAATCTGAATCTGGTCAATATTATTCCTATTGATGTTTTTGTGAGCTTGTGTATACTGCCACAAAACTTGAAAAGTACTTTATTAAATTTAGAGGATCTCAAGGTCAGCAGACACTGCAGTATTTCATTTATTTCTCTTGCCTCTTCCTTCCAAGTGTTAAAAAGATGCTTTAACCTAATGACTTAATGTAGACATACATCTTTAATTTTTAACTGTGAATACAGTAATCCAATGCCACCCAGTAAGAGAACACTGCTTAGAGTACTCCAAGTGTGGTCTAACCCAGGTTCCATATAATTTTGACATTACCTCATTGGCTTTGTATTCAATTCTTTGAGAAAGGATACAGAGCACTTTATATGTACTAAACACGTACTGTCTTGTGTTGTTGTGTTTATGCACTTCCATTTCCAGAACTCCATGCTCCTTTACGTTTTGTTTATTACATTTTAAGGGAAACTCTAGATTTCACCTTTTCTTTGCAAAACTCTCAATTACCTCACCCTTCTGTCTCTGTAGTCTCCTCCAACTTAAAAACATACTGTAATTCCCAAGGTTCAGCACTATCTAAGTATAGAAAGTTCTCACCATTTCAAAGTGACTGTCCCATAATCCTGAAATTTTGCTAATAATGCTAAAGTTGCTAGCTCGGTGAAAGGGAATCTTGGCATGTTATCTGTCAATCATTGTTACATCTTTGACTCAATGTGATCACTTCACATCTTTCTGAACCTGATAGAGTTTGGATCCGTTTTATTCAATTCTCTTAATAGCATAATCCTGGGAATAAATTATCTCTGGAAATTAATTTGATGAAACTATATATTTATTGATTGAGAAACAGCATGGAATAAGCCCTTCGAGCCATGCCATCCAGCAATCCCCTGATTTAATCTGAGCATATTCATGGGATACTTTACAAGGACCAATTAACCTACCAACTGGTATATCTTTGGTCTGTGGAAAGTAACTGGAGCACCCAGAGGAAACCCACATGGTAACAAGGAGAATGTACGAACTCCTTACAGGCAGCGTCAGAATTTTGCTGTACTGAATCCAAAGCAAGTGTATATGTCAGTAGAAAGGGTCATTCTCATTGCATGGACCGCTCTGAATGTGGCCACTCCACAGTCCTGCAACATCCTTGCAATGCCAACTTTACATTTTCCTTACTCTGCCGAAGTAATTATGTTCCGCCAATTTTGGATTCTGTTTATTCTGAAGTACAATCAAGTTTACATAAGTACATGTACGCACAGGAGCAATGAAACACTTCAGAATTCAAAGTATTGCCGAAGTATGTATACGACACCATAAGTTACCCTGAGATTCATTTTCTTGTAGGTATTGACACTAGAACAAAGAATCAATGAAAAACCACACACAACGAATGACAAACATGCAAAAGAAAAACTGTGTAAATACAAACACAAAACAAATAATAATAAGTAAATAGAACATGAGTTGCAGAGTTCTTGAACGTGAGCTTAGGCTGTGGAATCAGTTCATTGTCGAGGTCAGTGAAATTATCCACGCTGGTTCAGGAGCCCAATGGTTGAAGGGTAATAACTGTTCCTGAACTTGGTAGTGTATGTCCTGAGGCTCCTGGATCTCCTTCCTGATAATAGCAGTGAGAAGACGGCATGGCTTATTTGCAGCAGTATCAGAGGCAAATGGCATCATATAAGGAGCTTTTCCAAAAAGATGCATAAATGCATAAAAAGATGCATTAATTACAAATTCCACACTATTTTTTTAATAAGGAGTAGAACAACTAGAACAGAAACATGTCTATTTAATGCAAAGTGATCAAAGTCAGAATAGTGCTGTTAAACTGTTTTGCTAAATGGATCATAGAGATCTGGAATTCCTGCCATAAACCTCTCTACATTTGCATTTCCTTCGGTCCCATGAGTGGCCTCTTCAAACTCAGACGAGTCATAGAATCATAGAACACTACAGCAAAGAAACAGGCCATTTGGCCCATTTAGTCCATGCAAACTTATCTCTGATGGTAGGGTCATTATTCTTAGGAGAAATATCACCTAAGTGGAATTGGGTAGCGGAGGCTAGTTGGGCCAGAAAGGCCTGTGACTGTGCAGCATCTTTAAATAGATTTTTAAAAATTGTGTTTTTATTGGACTTTCCAAAATCTCAGGACAATCCAATGGCTTGGTTGGCTGAAGAATTAATTAAAGAATGCGAGTTCAGCAACGAGATAAGTAACGAAATGAATTTTTTCCCCAATTACTTTGGGGATGGGATATGTTCAGTCAAAGTAACAAAAGAACTATTTGCCATTTTTCCCAAATAATATTAGTAATATCCACCTGATGGAACAAAAGGACGTCAGGTTAATGTGGGTAAGGTGGTGGCACAGTGACGAATTTCCCTTTCTAGTAATGCATGGGCCTAGGCTTATACCCAACAACCAGGAAATTAAAATTCAGTTAACTTGCAGAATGTAAGGTTTACGCTAATTATGAAAGACTGCCGTATTGTCGTAAAAATCCACTTAAGTTCCTGATGGCCATCTTTACTTAGTTTGGTATGGCTGCATGCTTGGCTGGTCTGATTTACTCCCAAAAAGTGTTGCAGCTTGGTAGTGTGGTGGCTGTCACCACTCTTTACAATACTGGTGACCTGGGTTCAATTCCTGCTGCTACCTGTAAGGAGTTTGTATGTTCTCCCTGTGACCATACATTTCCCACCCCCCCAGTCTAAATTCATACCAGTTGGTAGGTTAATTAGTCATGGTAAATTGTCCCATGATTAGACTAGGATTAAATCAGAGGATTGCTAGGAGCTGTGGCTTGAAGGGCTGAAAGGGCCTATTCTGCATTGTATCTCAATAAAAACATGGCCTATCAAACAGGCATCACCTACTCCAGACATGGGCAGGGATCCACAACAAATGCTGGCTTTGCCAGTGGCTCAAGAACTGCTTCTACCCCACTGTTGTAAGACCCCTGAATGGACCACTTATTCAATAAAGGTGAACTCGAGATCTTTCAGTCTACCTGACCTTAGACTGGGACAGCACGACAGCATAGTGGTTAGCACAAAAATTTACAATACAAGTGACGTAGATTGAATTCCCACGGCTGCCTGTACAGAATTTGAACACTCTCCCCGTGACTGTGTGGGTTTCGTCTGGGTGCTCCAGTTTCCTCCGATGGTTTAAAGACATGCCAGTTGGTAGGTTAGTTGGCCATGGCAAATTAACCCGTGAGTAGGCTCAGATTAAATCGGGGGTTGCTGGGCGATGTGGCTTGAAGGGATGGAAGGCTCTTCTCCATGCTATATCCTAATAAATAAATCAATAATAATAAATAAATCATGGCATTACGCAGAGAGTGGGAGGGGTGGGGTCTTTGGAGTGTCACTGTTCTATCACTCATTCTACAGGGTCTCTCGATTAATGGATATCTGTGAAGAATACGAATTTCAGGTTGTATACTTACACATTCTCTGATGTTAATTGAGCCAAAATGAACCTTTGCACTTTATTTGTCTACCTGCACTGCATTTTTCTCTAACTTTAACATTACATTCCAGATTCTGTTTCATTTTTCTTTTGTCCTACCTCAGTGCACTTACACATGGGGGGATCTGTTTGGACAGCGTGCAAAACTATAGCTGTTCATTGTATCTCAGTACATGTGACAATAATAAAACAATTACGAGTGAAATGCAGATCCTGAGAGATGAATTAGACAGGGTTTATGTTCAGTGCTGATTGACTCCCTGATTTTATTTAGACCCTCTGTCTTTGGGTTCCATTTGTTGTCATTCCTTGTTAGCATAAAAAGTTCTCGCCCAGGCTATAATGAATCCCAGGATAGTGTATGGTGACATACACAGTGTATCTTTTGATAATAAATATTACTTTGCATTTTGGACATGAACAACCTTCAGTTCTTTCATGCTTTGACAGCAAAAGCCCTTTAGTCTGTTAAATCTCCAAAATACTTAGTATACAGAAAAACATCACTATTTTCAAAATGGGCGATAAATAATTGGGGAGGTATTAGTTAAGGGAAAAAACACTAAGTAGGACAAAACAAAATGGAAATAAAGATGGCAAAATAAACAGAACATACAAAATAGGAATAAGAAATAAGAAACCTCCCTGTCTCTCTAAACCACAAAATCTTCTACACCGCTTCCTGTCTCTGTAATACCTTTCATCCTCCACTTCATTCCCTTTCCCTGTAACTCCCCTTTGCCCCCACAGCCCTCGCTACCTCTGTAAACCCCTCCAGATCAGAAACCCCTCTCCACCCACCGACCTGAAACCAGTCCCTATCTCTAACTAAGCAATGTTTAATATGTTTTAAATTTAATAGTGTGTTTACTGTTTAACATTGAGGGTTAATATATTCTGGGGGATCTTTCTCCTCTGAATGGCTTTTAATTGAATTGCAAGGTGCAGTCACAGAGCTTTACAGTTCAGCTTTACGGTGGGTGAGCAGAAATCCTATAGAACCAGTTGCCCCAGTGAGACAACATTTTTCCATGAGCTGCTAGAAGTTACAGATTTAAACACGCCAAATAATGGCACATTTCAGCAGCGTACAGTAAAATGTATCTTAGTATAAATCTTTTTAGCAATCTTTTGGTTGATCCTTGCAATTCAGATCAAATTTCACACATTTAACAGGTTGTAAAATGGTTCCCAAAATGGTGCTGGCAGTTTTACAGAACCATAGCTGTCACTGCTGTAGCCAAGAAGTCCTGCTCAATAAAGAAATTCATGCCCCAGGATATAACAGGAGCCCAAATACCATTCTTAAGTCATACATGTTTAGAGCTTGAGCAAGTTTACTAATGTCGAATATCATATAAAATAAAATTAGAAAATGCTAGAAAAATTAAGTTAGTCAGCACTAGCATTGTGTTCTATGTTCTCTGTCAGGTAACATCTATGGAAAGAAACTTTCCTCAGCATATTCAAAGTTCAAAATAAATTTATTACCATCATCACTATATACTACATTGAAATTTGTTTTCTTGCAGGCATTTACAAAAAAATAGCTAGAATAGAATTTATGAAAATTTATAGATAACAAATGGGTGATGGGGTGGAGTTATATCTCTACTAAAGGAGGGGTAACTCGCTCCTTCCCTCTGCTAGCCTGCTGGTCATTCTAGGGCAAGGTGTAGCACCTGCTTAGCCCTCCCCCCACCACCACCTTCGATCATGGTCACATGAAGCCATGGGAGCAGGTGACGGATGGTCATCTGAACAATTGGTGTAATCACAAACCCTGGTTATGCGACCATTGATACCAGGCAGACAATTTCTGAAGAGTATTGATATGTCTGCGGTCACCCATCTTGTAAAGACACTCCACCCAATTTAATCCTAGCCTGATGACAGGACTGTTTACAATTAACCTACCATAGTCTTTCTACTACGATAGGATACTGGAGCACCCACAGGAAACCCATATGGCCATGGGCAGAGCCTAAAAACTCCTTAGAGGCAGCAGAGGGAATTGAATATGGGACGTCAGTACTGTAAAGCATTACGCTAACTACTATGCCATTCTGCCTTTTAGAGGAATATAGGCCAAACAAAAGTAAAAGAGACTTAGATGGGAATCATGGTCACCATTGTTGAGATGGCCGGTTTCTGTGCTATATTAATCTATGACTTTTTCTCAGCTGTATGATCTTGGTAGGTTTGTGAGTAATATCTATTGTTTTCAAAAACAATGCTGAATGTCTTTTATATGCTTCATATGGGTATTAAGAACAAGGCATAGAATCCTCTCCAGCACTTACTACTTTCAAGCTATTTGCATATCTGATTTCTAATTCCCTGTTTCCTCCTTCTTCTGCCTTTTTGAATATCAGGATCAAAGAAGCTGCTTTCCTGAAGCTCAACACCCTTGCAGTAGTCATCCCTGAATAGATTAATTGCTGGTCACCAGTTCTAAAGGCACTACATAGTAACGTCAGTGCATTGTATTCTGCTTGTGAGAGTCGTCCTCTGGAAATCAATGGAATGAGTTCTGGTAATGGAGTACAGTGCACTGTCGACACTATTTCCCAGGTTTATTGCTTCTGACTGCAGACAAATTTCTGGATTCTTTTCTTTAACTAATGACTCCTCTTAGAACTTGACAAACAATCAGAATCCAATATAATATCACTGGCATACGAGGGGTAATTGATTAGTTTATGACCTAAGGTAGAAGAAGTCAATTTTAGAAAACCTAGCACATTTATTTTTCAACATTGTCCCCTCCTACATTTACACACTTAGTCCAGCGGTCGTGGAGCATACGGATCTTGGACCTCCAGAAAGTGTCCACAGCAGGGGTGATTGATAAGTTCGTGGCCTATGGTAGAGGGCGATAAGTTATACAGATCTCGTTACATGCACATGCAGGTCAACTCTGAGTGATTATGCAGAAAGTTTGAAGTTAATAATGCGTCAGTTAATAACTCATCGGGGTGATTGATAAGTTTGAGGCCTAAGCTAAAAGGAGGAGTTAAATTAACTTCAAACTTTCTGCATAATCACTCAAAGAGCTGACCTGTATGTGCATGTAACGAGAGCTGTATAACTTATCGCCCTCTACCATAGGCCACGAACTTATCAATCACCCCTGCTGTGGACACTTTCTGGAGGTCCAAGATCCGTATGCTCCACGACCGCTGGACTAAGTGTGTAAATGTAGGAGGGGACTAGGTTGAAAAATAAATGTGCTAGTGTGGCGAACCACTTCCCAGCGCATTCGAACCGGCATTGAGGCCGGTTCCAAAGAGAGCGCCAAGCCTGCTTCACCAGCAAGGAGAAAAGCCCGTGCGCGGGATGGGACTGTGAATACGTGCCGTCTACAGCATTCCAGCCCAGGGAGGGCAGGATCAGGAAGGCTTTAAAGCGAGGCCGCGAAATTTGAATAAACCTCTTTTGTAACTGCAGCTCACCAACTCCGTGTTGTTATTGCAGCGCTGCGTGTAGCACACCGCTACATTAGCTTTTCTAAAATTGACTCCTTCTATCCAAGGCCACGAACTTATCAATCACCCCTCGTATGTTGTGAAATTTGTTGCTTTGCGGCAGAGGTATACTGCAATGGGGGCTGGCCCTCCGTTGGTTGAGGTTGACCATGGATGCTATGTCCTAGCTATCTATGTTGTTGGTGCAGTGCATTTTGTGGCTGACAAGATCAATAAGAGAGCGAGACAGTGTTGCAAAGGTCATATCTGTAACTGGTTGGAGTTGGAGTTGCAGCTGGCATTTAAGTTGGAACTGTACTACATTGCAATACATGAGAAAAAAACTATGAATTACAATAAGAATATATATATATATACAGATTAAATTAAATAAGTCCTGCAAAAAGAGAGGGAAAAAAGATAAAAATAGTGTTAGTGTATGAGTTCATTGTCCATTCAAAAATCTGATAGCAGAGAGGAAGAAGCTGTTCCTGAATCATTGAGTGTATGCGTTTCAACTTTGGTCCCTCCTTCCTGATGGCAACAAAGAGCAGAATGATCAACCTCAGTCAATTGTAGAATCCGCAGCCGGGATAACACATTGGGGTGATTGATAAGTTCATGGCCTAAGCTAAAAGGAGATGTTATTAACTTCAAATTTTCTGCATAATCACTCAAAGAGTTGACCTGTATGTGCATGTAACGAGAGCTGTATAACTCATCTCCTTCTACCTTAGACCACAAACTTATCAATCACCCATCTGTGGATACTTTCTGGAGGTCCAAGATCCATATGCTCCATGACCGCTGGACTAAGTGTGTAAATGTAGGAGGGGACTATGTTGAAAAATAAACGTGTTAGGTTTTCTAAAATTCACTCCTTCTACATTAGGCCACAAACTTATCAATCACCCCTCATATAAGCAATTTTGACAAATGGAGGTATTATCACCACCAACAAGGCTAGCACATTCTTGCTATCATGCACCCACAAACCTTCAACTCATTGTTAACCTAGGCATCACATGTGATAATACTCTGTTACAGCTTGGGGTGTCAGAGTTCCGAGTTCAACCCCAGCGTCCTCTGTAAGGAGTCTCTGTATGTCCATGCAGCAGAATGCATGGGTTTCCTCTGGGTCCTCCATTTCCTCCCATGGTCCAAAGACATACCATGTAGGTTTAGTGGTCATTGTAAATTGTCCAGTGATTAGATTAGGGTTAAATCAGGGTTGAGATGATTTGCTGGGCGGTGCTGCTGAAATAGCCAGAAGGGCCTTTTCCACACTGCATCTCTGAATAAAATAAAATAAGGTAAAAATATTGCTGGCATACAGTACGCCTTGAAATTTGTTGTTTTGTCTTGGTGTATAAGATGATGAGAGGCATTGATCATGTGGATAATCAGAGGTTTTTTCCCCCAGAGCTGGAATGGCTAGCACGAGAGGGCACAGTTTTAAGGTGCTTGGAAGTAGGTACAGAAGAGATGTCAGAAGTAAGATTTTTACTCAGAGAGTGATGAGTGTGTGGAATGGGCTGCTGATGACGGTTGTGGAGGCAGATACGATCGGGTCTTTTAAGAGATTCCTGGACAGGTACATGGAGCTCAGAATAATAGAGGGCTATGTGTAACCCTAGGTAATTTCTAAGGTAAGGACATGTTTGGCACAGCTTTGTGGGCTGAAGGGCCTGTATTGTGCTGTAGGTTTTCTATGTTTTTCAGCATGGTACCATAGTGGCTAGCATAATACAATTACAATGCCAGTGAGCCAGGTTCAATTTCTGCCACTGTCTGTGAGGAGTTTGTGCGTTCTCCCCGTGACCACAGGGGCTTCCTATTACATCCCAAAGATGTCTGAGTTAATCGGTCACACAAGGGGCAATTGGGTAGAACAAGTTGATGAGCAGGATGGGCCTGTTACCATGTTGTATCTCTAAATTTAAAAAGATTACATCACTATTCCTCTTTTGCACTATTTGTCTGTGCATATTCATTTATATATTTATTTATTGTAACTCAACTTTTTTTTATGTCTTGCACTGTACTACTGCCAAAAAACAACAAATTTCACAACATTTATCAGTAATAATAAACATGATTCTGAAAGTAACTGGTAACCTGTTCTCAGGATGCAGCCTTCCTTTCCAGGACATCAGAGATGTCCTCCTTCACAGAATGGGATTTCCCTTCCTCCATCATTGATGCTGCCTTCACCCGAATCTCCTCCATTTCCCAAACATCTGGCCTCACACCATCTTCCCACTGCCTTAACAGGAATAGAGTTTCTCTTGCCCTCATCTACCACCCTATGAGCCTCCACGTTCAACACATCATTCTCCGCAACTTCTGCCATCTCTAAAAAGATTCCACCTCCCCCCCCACCCCACCACCACTTTCTGCAGGGATCACTCCCTCTGATTTTCTTGTCCATTTGTCCCTCTCAGCATTTATCCCTGCAAACTGCCAAAGTGGTACACCTGCCACTCGCCTCCTCCTCAGGGCTCCAAAGCATCCTTCAAAGATGAGGCAACACCTCACCTGTGAATCTGCTGGGGTCATCTATTGTATACTGTGCTCCCGATGCGGCCTCCTCTGCATTGGTAAGACCCATAGTAAATTAGTGGACTGCTTTGTCAAGAACCTCTGCTCCATCCACCAAAGGTGGAACTCCCTAGAGGCCAAACATTTTAATTCAAGTTCCCATTCCGACGTGTTTGTCCATGGTCTCTTCTTGTGCTAGCATGAGGCCACCGTTAGGATAGAGGGGCAACATTTTATATTCCATTTGGGTAGCCTCCAACCTGATGGCACGAATACTGATTTCTCCTTCTGATAAAAAAATCACTCTCCCTCTCCTCTTCCCCTATTCTCCACTCTGGCCTCTTACCTCTTCTCACCTGCCTATCACTTCCCCCAGGGTACCCTCTCCTTATCCTTTCTCCTGTGATCGACTCTCCTCTCCCATCAGATTCTTTCCTTTCCAGTGCTTTACCTTTTGGACCCACCTGGCTTCAGCTATCATCTCCTCTCTCCTTACCCCCTCCCCACCTTGTTAGTCCGGCATCTTCCCCCTTCCTTTCCAGTCCTGAAGAAGGTTCTCAGGCAAAGATATC
Source organism: Hypanus sabinus (assembly GCF_030144855.1). Lineage (NCBI taxonomy): Eukaryota > Metazoa > Chordata > Chondrichthyes > Myliobatiformes > Dasyatidae > Hypanus > Hypanus sabinus. The sequence continues at coordinate 152,359,880 of NC_082714.1, forward strand.
AACTGTTTATTCATCCATTTGCCTGACCTGCTGACTTCCCCCAGCATTTTGTGCATGCTGCTTTGGATTTCCAGCACACCTCCTGTACCTAATAAAGTGGTCATTAAATGCACGTTCATTGTCTTCTGCTGCTGTATCCCATCCACCATTCCTACAGAATGGTGAAAGGTCACCATTGCCCACAGAACTGTCACTCACTGGATGTTTTATATTTTTCACACCATTCTCTGTAAGCTCTAGAGACTATTGTCAGAAAATTCCAGGAGACCAGCAGTTTATGAGATACTCAAAACACCCCATCTGACACCAATTATCATTCCATGGTCAAGGTCACCGAGATCACATTTCTTCCCCATTCTGATGTTTGGTCTGAACAACAACTGAACCTCTTGACCATGTCCGCATGATGTAATGCATTGGGTAGTTGCCACATGATTGGTTGATTACGTATTTGCTTTAACGAGCAGGTATACAGGTGTATCTAATAAAGTGGGTGAATATGAAACATGGAACCAAGCATCCTGGTACTTTTCCAGTATTGGAGATGGCAAAAAAAAAGTGATGATGACATCTTGTTTATTCTCACGGCGTCTTCTTATCTTGCAGAGTGCGAATGGTCTTTGTGAGATGGATTTTAATTTGGGGTTGTTACTGCACACCAGCTTCGACAGAGCAAAGCTTTTATCCAGGAGCAAGGAAACCCAGGCCTTGCTGTACGGATGTTAATGGCTGACATATTAGAGGTCGTGTGGGTAAGATACTCAGCCCCAGATCAGTTTGCAAGTTACAGAGATCAGGGTTATTCATTGACTTGAACCCAAGATAGTGACAGAACACATTATAGTCCATTGGATACAGTCAGTAGCTACTCACACAGCAGAACAGTTAGTGCTGCAAGTTCCCCTCTCCAATGACCCAAGTCCAATCCTGACCTCAGGTACTATGTATGAGGAGTCTGCACGGTCTCCTCACTCTCTGAACTTCTTCCACACGCTCTAGTTTTCTCCGAATTCCAGGCTGGTAGTTTAATTGCCTGCTATAAACTATCCCAAGTGTGGGCAAATGGCAAAGAAAGATTAAACCCCTGGAAGTGTGAGGGAGAACAAGTTGAGAAAAATAAGGAAGGAGTAAATAGGAAAGACGCTAGCTGGAAGGTGAAAGGTGAAACCAGGTGGTCAAGGGCGGGAGAAGAAAGGAGCGTGGACAATAGGAGAAAGGGAAGGAGGAGAAGGCACATGGGGAAGTAATAGGTAGGTGAGAAGAAGTGAAGGATCAGAGTGGGGAATAAAGGAAGGGGTCGGGCCGTGAGGAGGGTCTCCTGGCATGTTTGCTCCCGGGCCTGGCTAAGATGGCCATTCATGGGTCTAGCCAGCAGAAAGTGGAGGGCACTGCCCAGGCTGACTGCTTGCCCCTTTTCTGAGGATACATTTGTGCCCGGCTATCATTGGAGAGGAAACATGCAGTAGTGATGAACAGTGGGGGACTTCTGGGAGCGGTGAGCCCCCCCGGGGCATTGACTGCTTAATAGGTAGTGGTAACCATATTTTAATCTGATTGTACTCACTGCCTTGTAAATATTGAATGTCTGTACTTTGTGTGATCGTTATGTAAATAAACCGAGTTTCGTAAAAAGAAATAGAGGAAGGGGAGGAGAAATCGATATTCAAGATGTCAAGTTGGTGAGTAAACATATGGAATATAAGTTATTTCTCCTCCACCCTGAGGGTGGCTTCATTTTGGCATAAGAGGAGGCCATGGATCGACACACTGGGAATTAAAATGTTTGGCCACCAAGAAGTCCCACGAAATATTTGTGTTTCTTCCAATGCTCCAATTTCCTCGCACATTCCAAAGAGTTGGGTTAGGGTACACTATGCCAGTACCGGAAGGGTGGCGACATTTGACTTGACACAAACAACATGCTTCACTGCATATGTTGACGCACATGTGACAAATAAAGCAAGCTTGTGTAATCTGGAGTGGGCATGGTTACAATGGGCTGAATGGCCTCCTTCTCCATCATCGTAAGTGAGGAACGCCTGGCCTATTACACTTGGTGGGTAATGATAAATATGGGCAATGGTCCAACAAGGGAGCATCAGGCTTTATGTTTCGTGTGTGCATGTTCAGTATTTGCAGCAAATATAACCAATATTGGCTCACAGGTAGTTTGGTTAATACTTTGACATGTTCAGTGAAAACCTGGATTGCTTTTAACTGCATTCATGCATGTGTTTGAAAGGCTGCACCTTAAAATGCTCAGCAAAGCTATTCTATTTTGCAATACATAAATTAACTTGTGGTATTTTGGTAGTGCAGCTGCAACGTAACCTTAGTAATTATAAGACTCTTCCACCACCACCACCCCCCCACCCCCCATCTCCCATATATAACAGTTTCCCACCGGTTCACAGGCTGTCATTCCTATTCAATTACAGTAGACTTTTCACAGCCTCTTACTCATAAATAAACTCTTCTGACTTTGGAAAATGTTAAGTGGGAGGGGTGGAGTTGAAGATGCAAGCCTAGAGCAGCTGCTCAGGCAGTTGAGCGAAGCTTCTTTTAGACGTCATAGCAAGGGCCAGGGAAGAAAGCACAAGAGACAACCTGGACAGACTCAAGTATCAGGGTGAAAGCATGAACAACTTCATCTCCAGTGTATTGGAGCGGCATGGTAGCGTTTGGCACAATGCTTTACAGTACAGGCAACTCAGGTTCAATTCCTGCCGCTGCCTGTAAGAAGTTTGTACGTTCTCCCCGTGATCACGTGGGTTTCGTCTGGGTGCTTGGGTTTCCTCTGGGTGTTCCGCTTTCCTCCCACATTCCAAAGGCATACGAGTTGTAAATTGTCCCCCTGATTAGGCTGGGTTAAATCGGCAGTTTGAAGAGACGGAAGGACATATTCCGTGCTGTATCTCAATAAAAAATAATTCTTCTGAATTGGGGAAAAAAACAAAACTCAATCAAAGACCCCTGCCCCATCCATTCCTCCCACACTGACCCTGTGGTTAAAGCCAATTTCCTCCTTCTGCAGTTATAATGAATCATAGTCTGGTTTATTCTCTCTGTCCTTTGTGATGAGAAATGTGTTGCTTTGTGGCAGTAGTACAATGAAAAGGTATAAAATTACTATAAATCACAAAATTAAATAATGCAAATAAAAGGAATAGTTCAAGTTCAGTTCATACATATGAATACAGCCAAATGACCAATCTGAAATCCGATGGCAGAGGGGAAGTTGTTTCTGAATAACTTGAGTGTGGGTCTTCAGGCTGCTGCCCATCCTCCTTGATGGTAGTAATGAGAAGAGGGTGTGTACGGAATGCTGAGGGGCATTCCCCTCAAAAATGATGCCGAATTCTTGAAGCAATACCACTTGAAGATGTCCTCAAAGGCGGGGAGGGTTGTGCCCATGTTGGAGCTGGCTAGGTCTACAAACATCTACAGACTTTTGTGATCCTGTGCATTGAAGCCCCCATACAAAGCCGTGAAGCAATTCTTCAGAATGGTCTTTGCCTATAGAAATTTGCAAGAGACTTTGCCTAAAATTTATTGGGGTTTTACCCAAAATATTAACTCTACTGAAACACACAAAATGCTGGAGGAGCTCAGCAGGTCAGGCAACATCTATAGAAAAGAGTGAACACTGGACTCTTCAGGCTGAGACCCTTCTGAGTCCCAAAGAAAGGTCTTGACCCAAAACATCAACTGTTTACTCTTTTTCATAAATGCTGCCTGACCTGCTGTGTTCCTCCAGCATCTTGTATATGTTCCTTTGCATTTCTAGTATCTGCAGACTTTCTTGTGTTTGTTAATTCTATTGAGTCCATGTAAGACTTCATGGGTCATTCCAATACTTGCTGTTTATGTTTGATTTCTAGCATCTGTGAAGATTTTATCATCAAACAACAGAATAAGATGTTAGAGGTCAGTCCAGGGCAACTCCTTAAACAGCTACATTTCAGCTTTCAGTTCCATTACCCCGATCGGTCTTTGTGGCTCAGCAAACTATTTCCTGTCAAGTGCAATTCCAATTCCCTCTAACACTGTTTCTATTACCCTGCAGGGAGTTCCAGATCAACAACCACTATGCATAAAAGGACATTTTTATCATGGCCCCTTTGCATCTTCTGGCCAACATTTTAGATCTGTGCCCACGCGTAATTCATTTATAGATTTAATTCTAACTTTCCCAAGTTACTGTGTGTTGTGTGTATTATGTCCACAACTGAGCATAACACCCTGATCCAGAGTAACATTGTCTCATTTGGTGGTATACATGTATATAGTTAAATGACAATAAACTTGACTTGGTCCTTGAAACATCCGCTAATGGGAAAGCCTTCTATTTTTACAACATTTATTTAATTTTTACAAGTATGTCTATAATTCTTATTGTAATTTATTGTCATATTGCTATATATTGTAATGTACTGCTGCCACAAAACAGTAAATTTTATGACATATGCCAGTGTTATTAAACCTGATTCTGAAGATCAAATCCTTCATTAATGGAGGCAGACTAGGATGCTCTTCTCCATCCTTGAACATCCTTCCTGGACTGTTGTGATGAGAATTGGATACAACTCTGCCATGGACAGTCCCAAACTGTCATCAGTCTCTGAAGGTGAATGAGCAAGTGCAGCAGGCAGTGAAGAAGGCTAATGAAATGTTGGCCTTTATTACAAAGGGAATTGAGTACAAGAGCAAGGAAATCCTCTTGCATTTGTACAGGGCCCTGGTAAGACCACACCTGGAGTATTGTGTACAGTTTTGGTCTCCATGGTTAAGGAAGGACATCCTGGCTGTAGAGGAAGTGCAGCATAGATTCACGAGGTTAATTCCTGGGATGTCCGGACTGTCTTACGCAGAGAGGTTAGAGAGACTGGGCTTGTATACGCTGGAATTAAGGAGATTGAGAGGGGATCTGATTGAAACATATAAGATTATTAAGGGATTGGACAAGATAGAGGCAGGAAATATGTTCCAGATGCTGGGAGAGTCCAGTACCAGAGGGCATGGTTTGAGATTAAGGGGTAGGTCATTTAGGACAGAGTTGAGGAAAAACTTCTTCTCCCAGAGAGTTGTGGGGGTCTGGAATGCACTGCCTTGGAAGGCAGTGGAGGCCAATTCTCTGGATGCTTTCAAGAAGGAGCTAGATAGATATCTTATGGATTGGGGAATCAAGGGATATGGGGACAAGGCAGGAACCGGGTATTGATAGTAGATGATCAGCCATGATCTCAGAATGGCGGTGCAGGCTCGAAGGGCCGAATGGTCTACTTCTGCTCCTATTGTCTATTGTCTATAAACCTGGCTGTGAAAGGAGGAGGGTTGGGCATGGGTCTAGCAACCCCAGAAGCTCTAGAGACCTCAACCCTGGGAAAGGAAGGACTTTGAAGATGAGATACACCTTGAGATGACTTGAAAGACTGGCCCAGGACGGAGGACTCTGGTGAGCTGTTGTCAGCTGTCTATGCCCCCGTAGGGGTGATGGGCTTAAGTAAGGAGGTCATAGGTTGCCATCGGTTGAGCAACCCCACATGCTCTGCTGGGGTGGTGGTGGAGGCAGATACACTAAGGACATTTAAGAAGCTCTTAGATAGGCACATGGATGATAGAAAAATAGATGGCTATGCAGGAGGTAAGGCTTAGATTGATCTTACAGTAGATTAAGTGGTTCGCTCAATATTGTGGCCTGAAGACCTGCACAGTACTATAGTGTTCTATGTTCTACATGATAAGCTCAGAGGCTTGTGTTAGTCCAAAATAAGATCAGTATGTATCATGTCTCCCACCCCTTACTTTACTTTGAAAACACTATTAAACGATATGCATCCCACTAATGGACAGACTGAACTATTCAAGCCTCGTGTCCTCATCCCAAAAGCATTGCAGGCCCAAAAATAACACAACAGCAATTTGATGATCATCTCCGTCTCTGACGGTCCTAAGCCCAACTGCGAAAGAAGGAGTGTTGGGCATGGAGACCCAAGGACAATTTGAAGTAACTAGGTAAAATCGGGCACAGTATTCCAATGGTGACTTAACCAGTAGTATAAAAAGGTTAAATATAAACTCTCTGCTTTTGACATTATATAAATTCTTGAAATAAATCCAAGGATTAGGGCTGCAATTGAATTTCATTTTGTAGAAACCATAATCATTGTTATATTTCATATGTTGCTTTAGTTATAGTCTAGGCTACTCCGAGTCTGATCTTCCCAGGGATTTAGGTTTCTGGGCAATATGTGCCAGAAATTATTACTGCTCAGAAAATGGAATGTAGAAGGTCAAAGATATTTTAGCCAATTTGTTTAACCTTCTCATCCACAGTGGCCATCAACATTGCAATCTTAAATGCCATTACATGCTTTAGTGTGATCTGGTTCATTCTTGGAATTGTGACCTGTTCCATTAAAAAAAACCGTGAGGCTTTGCTCTTTGCTCGGAGTAATGTAAAACAAATGATCGCTGGAAGATGGCTCCTTTTACATCTCTCCACGCTTTTAGTTCCAGAAAAAGAGACAGGAGAAATACACTCAATGGCCACTTTAATAGGTACATGTGTACAACCTCTAGTTAATGCAAATAACTGATCAGTCAATTGTGTGGTGGCAGCTCAATGCATAAAAGGATGCAGACATGGTCAAGAGATTCAGTCGTTATTCAGACCAAACATCAGAATGGGGAAGAAATGTGATCTAAGTGACTTTGACCATGGAATGGCTGTTGATGCCAGAAGGGGTAGTTAGAGTATATCAGAAACTGCTGATCTTCTTGGATTTTCATGCACAACAGCCTCCAGAATGTACAGAGAATGGTGCGAAGAACAGCAACAGTTCTGTGGGTGAAAGTGCCTTGTTAATGAGAGGTCAGAGGAGAATGGCCAGACTGGTTCAAGCTGACAGGAAGGCGACAGTAACTCAAATAACAACATGTTACAACAGTGGTGTGCAGAAGAGCATTTCTAAGCACACAACACATCGAACATTGAAGTGTATAGACTACAGCAGCTAAGACCATTAGCATACAGAAATACACAGAGCGGCCACTTTTTTAGCTAGTAAAATGGCCATTGAATGTATAATGAATCAAAATTCTGATCTGTTTCATTAGAACTGTGAAAGGGAGCAAACAAATTAGATTTAAGTCACAGAGGTAGTTTGAAAGGGATGATTTTTTGTCTGGAAAATTAACAAGTTTCTTTTTCTACAAATATTTCCTGTCCTTCATATTTGTATTGTTCTTTTTTCTTAAAATCAGTAAGACTGCAATATGTTTCTGTATTTTATTCAGCTTCAGACATGGTTTTGGCTGAACATTATGCTTTTTTGTACAAAAGTAAACCATGCATCATTCAACTCTATCGCACATACTTACCCTATGGTAAACTGAACTGCAGTCCATTAAACTAAAATAACACATGGAACTAAGTTACCTTGCAATCCGCGATTCGACCACTCCCCATGTTTCACAACCCTTTTATTGAGAAATGTTGTTTGCTGCAGAAGTCTCTATATTTGGCACTTTGTCAAGGAGATGTCTCCTTGAGTGTTACTGAGTAGCAAACAGACTGATAAAATAGAGGAAGTAGTTCAGGTCTAGTCACAAGGATCTGAAAATGCCATGTACTCAACACTGATTCAAAGAATGATTGGGAATTTCTGATGCAAAAAATATCATCTGCTACTTCAGGATGATAGGCTGACATGAAATTAGTTGCTTACTTTGCAAACTGATTATGATCTTCAGTCCATTTGCTTCCTATAGATGGGGTGGAATGGATTTGTAAATGGGAACATCACTTTGTACACATTAATAAAGTGCATTAACCTGAAAGTACCAGTTTGCAATGATTTGTGCAGCTCTTTATGGATTAAACAACCATATCAAACTGTATTAACATCCCAAATTGCTTCATTGGAGCATTATCAAACAAATTATTGATGCCAAGGCAAACAATGAGGTCCCAGAAGTTAGTTTCTGATCAAGGAGACTGAGAAGACACAGTTGTGTAAACAGCAAAAATCCAGGTGCTGGTGGAACTCAATGGATCAAGAATGGATCATCTGTGGTGGCACAGGGTTAGATAATGATTCAGGTTGAGACCCTGCATCATGACCTGCAATTTAAACTATCTCTTTGCTTCACTGATGCTACCTAACCCTGAGTTCCTCCAGAAGTATTCCTCCTGTTTCAGAACCCAAGGCTTATCATATGAGGAGCGTTTGAAGGCTGTGGACCTGAACTCATTGAAATTTAGAAGAATGTGGGAGAATCTCATTGAAAACTATTGAATATTGAAAGGTCTTGATAGAGTAGATTTGGAGAGGATGTTTCCTATGATGGAGAGAGGACGCAGCCTTAGAATAGAGGGACGTGCATTTAGAATGGATATAAGGAGGAATTACTTTATCACAGGGGGCTGTGGTGGCCAAGTCATTCTGTATATTTCAGGCAGAGGTTGATATATTCTTGATAAGTCAGGACATGAAGGGATATAAGAAGGTAGGAGATCGGAGCTGAGAGGAAAATGGATCACCCATGCTGAAATGGTGGAGCAGACTCAATGGGCCAACTGGCTTAATTCTGTTTCGGTATTTTATGGTCTTATAGTCTAACATCTGCTGTCTCACTGGTGGTCAAGCAAGAGGTTAGAACGCGAGAAGCACAGATATCCTGAAAGGTTTTAAATGGTAAAGATTGTTACAGAGATGTGGAGGAACAAATTTTTGGAAGGATAGGGTGGGTGGAGATCTAAAAAAAATCTATTGCTAAACTGGGAATGCTTTATGAATCAGTAAACTCAGTTTATTGATTAATGAATTTGGTGCAGGTAGGATCTTAGGTTTGTGGAGGATAAATCATGAAAAGTTTTTTTGCAGTGTATTGGAATAATAATAATAATAATAATAATAATTAATAATATTTATCTATTAATAGAGCACTTTTCATCCAAATGATGTACTTCAAAGTGCTTTGCGATTGGATAAAGTGCAAACATGAAAATAAAAGACAAAGGGATGTATGGTAGTTACGTCATGGAATGATAAAGGAATGGGTGAGGGTTTCAGCAGCAGTGGAGAAGTAGCAGTGCAGAGTTGGGTGTTATTAAGGGGGTAGAAATAAGCAGTTTTTTTGCTGGTGCAGATGTGAAGTCCAAAGCTTAACACTGGGTTAAGTATGGCATCTTGGAGTAGCATAATGATTAGCACGGCGTTATTACAGTTTGAGATGCTCCAGAGTTAATTTTCGGTGCCGTTCTGTGAGGAGTTTCTGTATATACTCACTGTGGAATGCAAGGGTTTTCCTCTGGGTCCTCCAATTTCCTCCCACAGTTCAAAGACATACCAGGTAGGACGATTGGTCTTTGGAAATTGTCCCACATTTAGGCTAGGGTTAATTGGGTCTGTTGGGGTGACTGCTCAAAGGTCTACAAGGGCCTACTCTGCACTGGACTGCTAAATAAATCAATAAATATAAACTCACACCAAGTAACTTGACACTATGTTTTCTTTGAGCAAAGTTGCCAAGGAAGAGTAGATGCAAGTGAAACACTGGACACCACTGAAGATACCAGATGTAATAGGGTAAGCAGAGGACAACAATACTTTGGCGGTGGCTAAGTGGCTACAATAAACTGGCTAAGAGCAGAACTAATCAAGAATGAACATGTGCAAGTTTTCCACTATTAATTTTGCTACAGGACTAGTGACTATCTGCACCATGTTTTAATTTGGGCTCTAGTAGGATGGTACAAATTTCACTTTATCTATATCTTCCAAATAATTGATGACATCTGATTAATCATATACATTTCAGATAGATATTACTCAGCTAACTTTTCAGATTGGAATAATTCTTGATTCTGAGTGGTGCTGCAAAATGGAGTGGAAGTGATTTGGCACCATATTAGGGAATAGATTTTCAGAATATATGCAACGGCACCAAAATAGATCACGGCAAAATGCAGAGGAGAACAGAGAAACGGAGTACATTATATTGCATAATGACAGATTCAGAAAGGCTGGTTAATTGGAAGATCTAAAGTAGTTAAGAAGGCATGTGAAATATTGAAGGTCCCTACAGCATTTTCTGTGTGTTCCTGTGAGGGGAAGACTGGTTTCTCATGATGTCCTTCTCAGTTTTGCCAGCATTTTTACATTTTATTTTTTATATCTGCTGTTTTTTGATGATTCCTGGGAACAGAGGTTTAAAGGATTTATTTTGCCATTCTAAACTGGTGATATTGTATTCCGACGAAGAAGCTTAAGTGGAAATTGGGAAAGTGTGTTCAGAGTTAAGGGTTTAGAAAACAGAAAATAGGATAAATCATTCTATTGGTTGATCAGTCAGCAACAGAAGAGCATAATCTCAAAATTATCAGCAAAAAGTAAATGAAGGAGATTTTATTTATTTGGAAGGCAGGAATGATATGAGAAACCCTACTTGGAAAGGGAAGGAAGATATAAAAAAAGGTAGGAAAAAAAGACAAAATAGTGAGAAATCATAATTACAAATAAGTCTGCCGGTGCAGGAAATCCAAAGCAATGCACACAAAATGCTGGAGGAACTCAGCAGTTCAGAGAGCTTGAATGGAAATGAATATCAACAATACAGGCTGAGACCCTTCTTTAGGACTAAGGAAGGGGAAAGGTGAGAGGAGGGGAAAGAGGGTAGCTGGAAGGTGATAGGTGAAATTACACCTGGGTGAGAAATGTCAAGGGCTAGAGAAAAGGGATTCTGACAGGAGAGTAGAGTGGATCATAGGAGAAACGGAAGGAGGAGGAGACCCAGGGGAAGGAGTAGGCAAGCGAGAAGAGGTAAAAAGTCAGAGAGGGGAACAGAGGAAGGGGGCAAGATTGTTTAACACAAGGAGAAATCAATATTCATTCCATCAGGCAAGAGGCTGCCCAGACGGAATATAAGGTGTTGCTTCTCCGCCTGAAGGTGGCCTCATCTTGGCACAAAACTAGGCTGTGAACCAATATGTCGGAATGGAAATAGGGATTGGAATTAATATGTTTGGCCACCAGGAAAGATTACAGGAGTAAAGCAAAGTGGAACTAATTAGAATGAGCTTCTTTTAAAGAATCAGCATGGATACATGCAGCGAAGTGAAAGCTATTTTTCCATGCTGTAAAATTCAATCATCCTAATAAAGTTCAATGCATACTGTATATTTGATATCTGTCTTTGAACTTGAAATGATCCACTTGTATGAATGTTACTGTGATATCTGGATTAGGAGATTAATATTAGATTTGGTGCAATTGCTATCCTAACTTCATAAGTAAACAAGTTAAAGTTTAACAAGCTATCTCCACGTTTCCTCACGTGACAGATTGCAGTTGTGAAATAGAAATTCTTGCTGACATTGTTTGTGTACTTTAACCCCCCCAGAGTTTACAGGGGAGAAAAAAAAACTTCAGTGTCACTTTGTCACTTCACATTGGGCTTCATTCAATCTCCACTGGACTGCAGCAGAACTATTATATTTATTTAGCGATACTATGTGGAACAGGCCCTTCCGGCCCTTCAAGCTGTCTGCACCAGCAACCCCTGACAGCCCCGATTTAACCCCATCCTAATCATTGAACAATTTACAATACCAATTAACCTACCTGGTACATCTTTGGACTGTGGGAGGAAACCAGAGCACCAGGGGAAAACCCACGCATCCCACAGGCAGGATGTACAGATTCCTCCCAGGTGACGTGGGAATTGAACTCAAAACTATGGAAACCACCTTGAACTTCCATTTCAAGTCATACACCTTGCTCACACTGAAAAGTTATAGCCACCTTCATTGTTTACTGGGTAAAACATAACGGCAAGGTAAAAATGCCATTTAGATACACGCAATCACAACAGTGAAATCTATAGGCCCATTTAATAATACACTGAGCAACCCCACACCTAGGATCCAGCTCAAGTGTGATTCAGCCATTTTTACTTCAACCATTCACAAGTTGCTTGAACTCAGCAGGTCAGGCAGCAGCTATGGGAAAGGAATAAAGAGTCAACCTTTCATGCTGAGACCCTTCATCAGGACTCTGTCCACACTTAGCAAAGCAGCCAAAATAATCAAAGACCCACCCACTCCCGGATATATTCTCCTCTCTCCTCTCCCGATGGGCAGAGATACAACAGCCTGGAAGCACATCTCGCCAGCCTCAAGAACAGCTTCTATCCCATTGTTATCAGATTCTTGAATGGACAACTTGTATGATAAGATAGACCTTTAGCATCCCAATCACTATGATCTTACACTTTATCATAAGCCCACACTGCATATTTTCAGTAGCTTGTACACTCTATTCTGCATTGTTATTGTTTACCTCATTTTACTTATAATGCTTTTGACGATATGAATAGCATGCAAGATGAGCTTTTTAAGACCAGGTGACAACAGGAGCAGATTAGGCCATTTGGCTCATTGAGTCTGCTCTGCCATTCAATCATGGTTGATCCTTTTTTATCTTCTCCTACTCAACCCCAGTTTCCGGGCTTCTCCCTGTAATCTTTGATGCCATGTCTGTGATGCTGCATCTTGGTACATGCAATAATAATAAATCATGATTAATACCAAGGTAGCTGGCACAGGACTGCAGCAATTAGTGTTTCTATGCCAAGTTTTCCTTGTCTGACCACAAGGGCTTCCTCCAAGAGCTCCGGCCTCATCCCACGTCCCAAAGGTGGGCTGGTAGGCTAACTAGCAACCGTAAACTACCCTTAGTGCAGGTGGGTTGCAGGAAAATTGGAGAGGGAGGGAGACTTGTAAGAAAGAATCAATTACAGGAAAATAATAGAGGGGTCGGACTGATGGAAAAACCCTGAGAGTTGGCATAGATCCAATGGGAGAATGGCCTTACCGTTATGAAATAAGCCAGAGAAAATCAGTGCTGATATAATCAAGGATTAACTATTTGCCAAATACATCTACATGCATTAGGAATTTGCTCTGGTGTGGGCCAAATCATTGAATGCATTTAAAGTGGCTGATAAGGCATCAGAGAGAAGGCAAAAGAATGGGGTTGAGAAGGATAATAAATCAGCTATGATGGAAAAGCAGAGCAGAATTGATGGGCCAAGTGGCCTAATTCTGCTTCTAAGATTTATGTTCTTTCGTGACTAAGAGGTAGCAAGATGGCACGGTGGGTAGTGCTGCTGTTACCTGGATCTGAACTGGATTTTCATTGTTGTCTCCATGAAGTTTGCATGTTCCCCTTGCAACTACACGGGTTCCCACCAATGTTTCCTCTAAGGTGTACACATGTGTACGTACACACACCTTTTGCTACTTGTGCACAACGGAATTTAAACTGTGCAGAAAAGGTTACCACCCTGTATCTCGTTGGCATGTTAAGTATATTTCACAATCGTACATAATCACATTTCCTTTTCTGGTTTCTGATGCAGGCGGCATTGACAATGTGGAGTTTGCGATGATTTGTCTGCAGATTTTAGAGCTGGCTTATTTATACTGTTTTTATTGAAGAAATTATTCAGTGCACACATGTTGTTCTCAGTGGGCAAAAAATTGCACAGCACAAGATTTTTGCGCACAGTTGTCATTACAAATTAGAGGGAACATTGCTTCCCAATGGGTGCCCTGGATTTCCCCCCACATCCCAAAGTTGTGCTTATGCAATCACTTTCTCCCTTTTTCAGTTCCTGCTTCTTTGCTTTAAAAGGAAAACGCACCACTAGATAACTTCTGCTGGTTTACTTGTTGTCTGGGTACATGAACATTTGCGATGCAGATACACCAGTATTCCTTCCTCTTCTTCAGTAAAAGGTTTCGTCATTACCTAAGCATTCCAGCTAGTCCTCTCATCAGCTCCTCACTGAACTCTATGAAGATTAGATTCGATTCAACTTTATTGTCTCTGTGCTGAGTACAGATACAAAGCCAATGAAATGCAGTCAGCATCTAACCAGAAGTGCAAAAGAATAGTGTTATTTACAAAATAACTGTGAATAAAAAGTAAGTGCTACAGCATACAAATATAAAAGTACTGAGACAGTCCAATATGGGTGGAATACTGCTTAGCGCTGTGATGTGAGGTTCAGCAGGGTCACAGACTCAGGGAATAGTCTGTGCCTGCTGAACCTGCTGGTGCAGGGGCAGAGGCTCCTGTATATGTTTGCATCGTCACTCTTTTGCCTGGGGTCCCTCTAATTATAGAGGGAGTAGATTTAAGGTGAGAGGGACCAAACTCAAAGGAGATGTGTGGGGCAAGATCCTTCACACAGAGAATGGCAGATGCCTGGAATAAACTGATAGGAGTGGTACTGGAGGCAAATACAACTGGTGCTTAAGAAGCATTTAGATAGGTACATGAATATGCAGAAGATAGAGAGACATGGAGATTGTGTGGATGAGGTGACTAATTTAATTAGGCATTTAATTACTAATTCAATTAATTTGGCACTGTATGGTGGGCCAAAATTGTCTATTATTTGCTAATAATTATCAATGGGGGAATTAATCCAGTGTATACTGCCATGTTCTTTCAATTGACTGTAAATGAGACTGTCTTCAAACAATGCTTTCAACAATTGCATCATCCAAATTGTCACTTTCATTGTAACATTTAAGATGATTGTCAATATCTTCAAATTCTTTGTAGTTCCTGACTTGTTGAAGTAGTGAACTCGTTTAATGCTTTCAAAGATTGTGTCCTCCAAATCATCATTTTCATTGTAACAATCAAATTATTGGTCAATACCTTCAAATTCTCTGTATTTCCTGACTTGAAGTAGAGAAAATTCATTTTCACTTCCAGCTGTTTTTGACATCTCCAAACCTGAAAGCTTGAAACCGCGTTGAGCAAAATGGTTCTGAATTGTCTTTCTGCTTATTTCTTGATAACTATGAGTGACAAATATCACTACTTTTTGAACGCAAACATATGGAAGTGATGCTACTTAATGTTTGCCTAAAGCACGGTGTTACATCCAACAACCATGTAATGTGAATGCAACTAATGCTAGTTAGAAACAATTTGGCAACAGTCTCATGTCTCTATCAAGCTTCATAGTGTCCCAAATAAATGAAAGCATTCCTGGCTAATTTCTCAAAAATAAGCCATGAGAGCAAAATTAGACAATTTCATCATGGCTGGTCCATTTCTCTTTCAGCAACAATCCTGCCTTCTCCCCTTATTCCTTCATGCCTGACTAATCAAGAGCCTATCAACCTTTGCCTTAAATATACCCAATGACTTGGCCTCCACAGAATTCCACAGGTTCACCACAATCTGGCTAAATAAATTCCTCCTCCTCTCCTTTCTAAAGGGTACATCCCTCTATTATGGGGCTGTGTCATCTGGCCTTAGACTCCCCAACCATAGGGAACATCGTCTTCAAATCAACCCTATTGTGGCTTTTCAACACTGAATAGGTTTCAATGAGATTACTCTCCCCTCCCCCACTTACTTTTCTGAATTTCAATGAGTACAGGACCAGAATATTCAAATGCTCCTCCTATGATAAACCTAGATTTGTTTGTTGTCCTTTAAGAATTATCCCAATT
This sequence comes from Hypanus sabinus, assembly GCF_030144855.1. Lineage (NCBI taxonomy): Eukaryota > Metazoa > Chordata > Chondrichthyes > Myliobatiformes > Dasyatidae > Hypanus > Hypanus sabinus. The sequence continues at coordinate 152,375,424 of NC_082714.1, forward strand.
ATTGGATGCCCTGTTTAACCGATGGCACGGTTACCCAGAATCCAGTTCTTTTTTTTCTCTGTCCATTGTTCACAGCCCAATAAATTGCTTTCTTAAATTGCACAGACCCCATCCATTGATCCTATCTACTGAGAGAGTGGCCACCTCAAAGACTAACTCAATTAGTCTGATCCTTCACAAGTCCTTGTTGATCTATCTGCTCAGTTACTTTAACTCGGATGTTAAATTCTGTATGTAGAGGATAAACCTGAACTTCTATATAGCAATTTACAGTTCACTGTTACTGTTCCTTTACTCCCTATTTTTTGGGAAACAAATATTGTTTTTTTTCTTCTTTATTCCAGGCTTCTGGACAATATCCGAAATTGGCTGACCCTATTGCCACTATTATATTACACATCTGTTGTGTGTTATCTTAGACTTGGCACTCTATTATCTCACCTACTCCCACCCCCTCGAGTCAGTAATTCTATTTTTATAGCCCGTTTGTGTGGATCTGCAGTAAAATAATTGCACATAATACATTCCAAAACTGCCTGTTGTCATGGCACTGTACAACCCAAGGTTCAAGGTAGTGACTGACATGCATTTGAATGAAAACAGGGTCAAGGAGCACACGGAGGATGGGGGGTGTGGAAGAACTCCAGTGGGGGTCTCTCTATGCAGGACATCCCCTTTTTACACTAGGGACCTTGGTGAGTGAGTGTTGCACAGAGCGGTACTGTGAAACAGGTTCTTAATTTGGTTTTCAGACTGTGCAGCCCACTGCCATTTCTATGGCTGTGAGGGGTGGTATATTACGTATACATGAGAGGTTCAAGCCTCTATACAAGGGGGTGCTCCTCAGATTTTGGCTGCATTTCAGCTTCATACTCCTGATTCTTAGTCACCTGGTGTAGGGTGAGAGTGGAGGTGGGTGGGGGTGTAGGTTGGTCAGGGGATCTCCTGGTCACTTTGCTCTAGGGCCTGGCCAAGATGGTCACTCATGACTCCAGATGGTGATCAGTCAAGAAATGACTGCCTGGTCTTCTTCCAGAGTTACATGCATTTCCCTGGACGAGGAGCACACTGTACTTACAGCTACACGAGGGGCTTTCTGGTACTTGTGCACACCTTGGGGGCTCAAAGAAAAATGAAATAGTGTTAAAGTAGTTGTACTAGGCTGGAATGGGCTAGATGGGCCTAAAGGCCTGTTTCCAGGAGGATTCTTTATGCAGGGGCCTAGAAGATGGCAGTGAGTGCTGAGGCACAGGAAATAGGGGATGTGCAAAAAGCTAGAATAATTCAAATGCCCTATTCTGATTTGGAAGGGAGCAATATGGACAGGAAGGGCAAAACAGCAAAGGGAATTGAACATAAGGATCTTAAAACTTTGGGCATAACTACTGCATTCAGTATACAGATAAAACTATAAAAGCCCATTACAGAATTGTTATGAAACTATATCTGAACTGTGCTGCAGGCAAGCAAAACTTCAATTCTATACCAAAGATTTATTACGTCATCCATTATGAGCATACCAATTTTTCTGTACTTGGATTATATTTTACATTTAGTCAGGATGTCCTGTAACTGTCACAGTCATTACCCATTGCATTTCAGCCATAAAATACCAGATGTTATATTTTGGAGGTCACACTGAATAGAACCTCACAAGGAATCAACTTCTACTGATACCTTGGGTACCAAATCAAGTACGTTTATGGTCTTCTGCTGCTGTATTCCATCCACTTCCAGGTTCGACAAGGTGTGCATTCAGAGATGCTTGTCTGCACACCACTGATGATTTGGGTTACAGTCACCTTACACCAGTCTGGCCATTTCCCTCTGACCTCTCTCTCTGACAAGGCATTTTCACGCACAGAACTGCCACTCTCTGGACATTTTTTGTCTTTTGCACCATTCTTTGTAAACTCCAGAGACTTATGTGCATGAAAATCCCAGGGGATCAGCAGTTTCTGAGATACTCAAACCACCCTGTCTGGCACCAACAATAATTCCACAGTCAAAGTCACTTAGATCATATTTCTCTCCCACTCTGAACAACTGAACTTTTTGACTGTGCCTGTATGCTTTTATGTATTGTGTTGCTGCCACATGATTGGCTGATGAGATATTTGCATTAGCAACCTGGTGTACAGGTGTACCTAATGAAGTGGCCATTGAGTTTGAATCATGTTTACTTTCTTATTTTGACTAACCTATTGTATCCAGCCCGCTCTTTATGTTCTTGGAATGCATCCTCAAAATTATAATTGATGGATCATCAGAGAAGAGATATAAAACCATTGGAAAGTAAAAATTTTCGGGGGAGAAACTTGTCCTTGGTCACCAGGCCATAAGGGAATATGACAATGCATTGCATTCACCTCCACACATTCTAATCCACTGGTGTGGAACCAAACATCAGAAGGCAAGTAAAGCTTCCAGCTGATACTCCTGCACATTTAAAACTTGGGATCAAAGGCAGATTTCTCTCCCACTTTCATTAGGAGTTCGGTCTTCAATTTCTATATATTCGTTGTAAAATTCTATGAAGCTGTGTGACATAGCTTGCTCACAGGCAAAGATAATCCTGAACAGTCCTGTGGGATAACTTGTCACATATTATCTTTTCTCATTCATAGCCCAAAACAACCCATGCCACTTGAATGCACTTCCCCGTTTTTAAAGCTGGCTATACACCAGTTGTTTAATATGGTTTCACGAGAATCAGAATCAGGTTTATTATCACTGGCATGTGTAGTGAAATTGTTAACTAAAACATGTAAATAAGTAAATAAATAAATTGCAGTAAATGTATATTGAATGGAATAAAAATCATGCAAGACAGAAATAATTTATATTAAAAAGGTAAGGTAGTGTTCATGGATTCAATGTCCATTTAGGAATCGGATGGCAAAGGGGAAGAAGATGTTCCTGAATCACTGAGTGTGTGCCTTTAGGCTTCTGTACCTCCCACCTGATGGTAACAGAGAGAGAAAGCATGCCCTGGGTGCTGGGGATCCTTAATAATGGACGCTGCCTTTCTGAGACGCCACTCCCTGAAGATGCCCTGGGTACTTTTGTAGGCTAGTACCCAAGGTGGAGCCGACTAAATTTCTGGGACTGAAATCCTGGGAATGACAGGATTTTCATATGTGGAGCATTTGATAGCTCTGGGCTAGCACTCCCAGGAGTTTGGAAGAATGATGTGGGGGGGGGGGGGGCGGTGGAATCTCATTGAATCCTATTGAATATTGAAAAGCCCAGATAGATTGGATGTGGAGTGGATTTTTACCAATGCTGGGTGGATCTGGGACCAGAGGGAACAGCCTGAGAAAAGAAGGATGTATCTTTAGAACAGAGATGAGGAGGAATTTCTTTGGGCAGAGGATGGCGAATCTATGGAATTCATTGCCACACATGGCTGTGGAGGACAAGTCATTGGGTGTATTTAGCGTGGAGGTAGATTGGTTCTTAATTAATAAGGGTGACAAAGGTTACAGGGAGAAGGCAGGAGAATGGGGTTGAAAGGATAATAAATTATACATGATAGAATGGCAGAGCAGAATCCACGGGCTAAAAAGCCCAAGTCTGCTCCTATGTCTTATGGTGCTATATGACCTAATTTCATAAGTTCACAATAAGGTGCAAGCAGGTCATGCCTATAGATCTATTATTCTTACTATTTGAAGTCTCAGGCTGTCTACTTGCAGTTTATGAATTACATAATAACAGCTTTATTAAGGTGTAGATGTGGTCCAGTAATAAAGTTCTTAGCCAATTATGTTTCATCAAAATCAACTATGATTTAATATAATTAAGTATTGCTTATCCCGCCCTTGTTACACAGCTGCAGCTTTAATCTCTGAGTGTTTCTTAATATTAATTAGAATATAATTATATGTCTGGAATATATCTAATTATAGCTCATCGTTCGGGATTTCTCAGGGTTGCAATTACTTCTCATGTGGTACATGATATAAAACACAGCTGAAACAGACAAGAGCAGAAAACAGTAGGCAAAACGATTGTCAAAGCCTTATTCATCACATGCAAATGTTTTCATGATTCATTAAACTGATTTTTCTAGCATTGTCACCAAAATAAATTAGTGTCTTTATTTTATAAAAGCTTCATCATGAGGCAAATCTTTTGATTACTCAACCTTCAAGGAGCTGAATGTGTTAAACATATTTCTCACCTTCAAGATAGGGAATTAGGACAAGACCTCTACTAAGAGTAAAGATTCAAAGTGCGTTTATCATCAAAGTATGTATGCAGTATACAACCCTGAGATTCATCTTCCCACAGACAGCCATGAAACAAAGAAAATCATTCAACCCGTTCAAAGAAAAACATCAAACTATACCCCCCAAGACACGATAGAGCAAATCACATCTGCATCAAAATTGCACAAAAACAACAATAAGAAAAGGAGTGACCAGAGACCAGAAACATATCTAACATGAACTTCTGAGTCCAATCCATAAAACAACATTGATTAAACCTCTCCCAAGACCCAAAGCCCCGACACCATCCTTTGGCAGCATTGAGCGTGAGAGGGAGAGAGTGAACAGTTAAATGCAGGCTTCGTTCGAAAGCAGAGAGCAAGAGGGAGAGAGAGAGACTGGTCAAACATGGGCAGACTGTCCACTCTCGTCCTCATTGATTTCAATTTTCCTCAATGCTTTAATCAACGAGGTCAGTGAGAAATGGATTTGCTGGAGATAGGATGCTATTCCATATTCCAGTATCTGCAGTCTCTTGTGACTCCTGAAATAGCCACAAAAGTAGCTATGCTCCGTGGCTGGTTCTGCTAGTTCTGTTAGAGTAACCAGACTCTTCAACAAGAGATAAAAACACAGAATGCTGGCAGAACTCAGCAGGCCAGGCAGCATCTACGGGAGGAGGCAGTGATGACGTTTCAGGCCGAAACCCTTTAACAAGAGGTTCTGCTGATACTGGAAATTCAGAATAACACACACAAAAATGTTGCGTTCCTCCAGCATTTTGTGTGTGTTACTCTTCAATTGTACTTATTTTTATTATTGTCACATTTAACTTATAAATTTCTATATATAAAAAAAGAAATTTATTAACCTGTATATCATCATCATTATGTGCCATTTTGTATGATGTGGGGGATCATGGTCTTGCCCACGACTGTTCTTGACAAATTTTTCTACAGAAGTGGTTTGCCATTGCCTTCTTCTGGGCAGTGTTTTTACAAGACGGGTGACCCCAGCCATTATCAATACTCTTCAGAGATTGTCTGCCTGGTGTCAGTGGTCACATAACCAGGACTTGTGATATGCGGTAGCTGCACATACAACCATCCACCACCTGCTCCCATGGTTTCATGTGACCCTGGTGCTACACCTTAGTCAAGGAAGGCTAGTGGGGTTGGGGGAGGAATACCTTACATCTCCTTTGGTAAAGACGTATCTCCACCCCGCCAATCGGTGTATACCACTGTTAAGTGGTTCATTACCACATCTTGTCTTACTTTCAAAGATTTAAAATCATGAATATCACTTTCTATTTTTTTTGCCGAAAATTGAATGGATTTTAAAAAATGAATTCAAAATCTGCCTTGTCATTGTTAAAATGGAGTTCATTTCATTTTTCCCACCAACCCCAGCCTCAGCCTAGTTGTGGACCGTACCTTCTGCCAGGGCACAACAATTTTGTTACTGTCTCCCCAATGCATTGAATTTTGGTAGAAAACAGTTTATCCCTATTCCAGACTAAACCTGTGCCTCCCTGTATCTCACATTCACATGCAGACATTATAGCAGCAATGACATTGAGAAACATGAACTATGGCCATATTTGATTTGCTCCTCCACACCTCCAATTCAAACCAATCGTAGAACCTTTGCTTTTCATGCAGAGCCATCAATTCCCATCTACCTGTGGCCAGACCCCTGTACCTCTTTTATCCGTGTACCTATCCAAACTTTTCTTTGGCGTTACAATGGAAGCCATGTCTACCACTTCACCCAGCAGCTCGTTCCACACTCAGACCAACCTCTTGAAGTTATTTTACAACTCATGCTCTGCAGATGGGAAACAGAATTAAAAAGGGCAACCACCAGGAGATACAAGTGACCATGGTGGATGGTGCCAAGGTGGTCACTGAAGCAGTCACCTAATCTGCATGCCAACACTGATGTAGTGGAGGCTGCCAAGGGGGCACTGAATTCAATAAATAATACCATAGAATTCAATATAAAAGTCTGCCTCACCCAGAAGGGTTGTTTAGGCCGTCAGTTCTGAGAGTGGGATCAGTTCTGCCCTCTATATTTCTCTGGTCAGTCTTAGCTGATATATTCACAAATCCTACTAACTATCATAGACGTACAGTGAGCAGATACTTTATTAAGTACATCTGTGCATCTGCACGTTAATGCAAATAGCTACTCAGCCAATCACGTGGCAGCAACTCAATGCATAGAAGCATGCAGACATGGTCAAGAGGTTCAGTTGATCAGACTGAACATCCAAATGGGGAAGAAATATGATTTGAATGACTCTGACCATGGAATGATTGTTGGTGCCAGACAAGATGGTTTGAGGATCTCCAAAACTGGTGATCCCCTAGGGTTTTCATGCACAATAGTCTAATTGAGTGGCCACTGAACGTATTCGCTATATCTTCAGCATGGAAATCTATTTGTGTCACTTAAAATCTGTTTCCGTATGGATAATTGTTGTTCTAATCCTTGTGTTTCCACCTTTTGTATAGAAATAAAACTTACTCATATAGCTGTCAGGTTGAATCAATAATACCCTCATAAGATCAGACTGTGCAATTTACTCAATCTATTAATATCCCTTTGTAACATTATACTTCCACCTACACTGCTTACAGTGCCGTCTATCCTTACACTATCGGCAAACCTGGATGTGTGACCTTCTTTTTCATTGTTTAGAAATAGTTGCAAGTCTACTCCAGATCAAACCCTGCAGACACAGCTTGCCAACCTGACTGCCTCACTATTGTCCCGACTCTCTTTAACCCACTGTTCAGTTCAAGTTTATTGTCATTCAACCATACACATGTATACAACAAAACAAAACAATGTTCCTCTGGGGCCAAGGTGCAAAACACAATACATACAGTCACACAGCACATATACTGTGGTTAAGATAGCACATACAGTCACAAAATAATATTATTTTGTCCCTGAATAGCATGTCCTGAAGATTGATGGGTAGATATAAAGTGTGAGGTGTATCTTTATGTAGGGCACTATAAGGTCACTGACACTTTTGTAATAAAACAAGCAGACCTATGTACATGTGAAACAGCCACAATAACAGACAAAAAGTGACCAGTGCAGGATGAGGGTGTGTCTCTGAGCTGGGGAGCATTTGGTGGGGGTAGGTGCAGGAAGACAGGGCATTCAGATGGAGTGTAGATATATATTCTGGGTGGCAGCAGGGTAGTAAGATAAGGGACAGCCTAGGGGAAGAAGCTATTACCCACCCTGGCAGTTCTGGTTGTTAAGCTGCAATACCTCCTGCCTGACAGTAGGAGATCAGTGAGCTTGTGAGGAGGGTGAAGGGGGGTCTTTGACAATGCTGGATGCATTGCAAATCTAGTTGATCAATTTCCAGCTCAGTAATTTGCCTCCAACTCTTTCATTAACCATCTCTTCTGAAGTTCTAACCAGGAAATGTTTGATGTACTCAGTGTGCCGGGCAGCCTCTGCAGAGAGAGAAACAAAGGTTTCAGGTCAATAATCCTTCACCAGAAAGAAAGCTATTTTTGATGTCATATAGAAGGGTTTTGGCCCGAAATGTCAACATCTTGCCAGATACTGCCTGATCTGCTGAGCTCAGCATGGTGTTTATTGCTCTAGGTTCCTAGCATCTGCTGTACCTCTTGTGTCTATGAAAGTCATATTGTGCTGCTTTTGATAACTTTATACTCCCATTTTGTAGCTCCTATTACGTCAATACCTCTGGTTGTTCTTTGAATCCTTTCCAAAACTGACATAAAAGCAAAACATTCTTTCTTTCCACTTAGACAAGGGAAAGTTATGATTCTGGGTTCAAGATTGAAGTTTACTTATCATGTGTACATCAAACCATACAGTGAAATGCATCGTTTGTAACAGTCGTCACACCTGTGGCTGTGCTCAGGGAAGCTTGCAAGTGTTACCACACATTCCAGCACCAATATGGTATGCCTACAATGCTTGGCAGAACAGCACCGAACATGGCAAGTAATAAAACAACAACAGCAAAACAAATCTCATACGTCCCTCCCACACACATACGCAGCCCTCTGAACCCAGGAAAGGCTTCCAGCTTCCATTCTCTAGTGGACTTGGACTTATAGACATTGGGCTTCAACTTTGAGTCCGTAGAGTCAGAGTGCTACATCACAAAGATACAGGTTCTTTGGCATATCTAGTTGGTGCCAGACTGTTATTCTGTTTTGTTCCATCAACTGCATCTGATGATAGCTCTCCATACACCTCTTATCCATGTACCCATCCAAACTTCCCTTAAATGTTGAAATTGAACCACTTCCACCGATTGCTTTCCTCAATTGACACAGATGACCTATTTATTTTTGAGCAATCTACACAAATGCTTCCTTCCAAAGAGCATCTATGGAAGGAAATAAAGAGTGGACATTTTAGGCCAGGACCCTTCATCAGGTCTAGAAAGGAAGAGGGTAGAAGACAGAATATTTCTAAAAATAAGACTTCCAGTCTCTGCAGAATCTTTTGCGTCTCTAATTTGCTTTTGAGCATTTCATTCAGAGTAGGAGGTTGAAGGAAAAATTACAGAGGAGTGTCCAGAAATTCTAGTATGCGCATATCATCAATGACCTTGGAGTCCAGTCAAATGCTGCAGAGGCTGCTAACATCCTGGATCTTGAATTACTGAAAGGGCATTAATCTTTCTCGTGAAATAAGCCACACAGAATGGAGGCTGGTTTAAGGGTTAAGTTAAAGAAAAACAGGTGATCATGATCCTCACTATGTCCTGCGATAGGTCTAGTCAAGCAACAGATCGGCAGTCGGATGTTCAGAAGATAGGGCAAAGAAATTATGGCTTTGGAGAAACCTTTGATCCCGTACCTCCTTAGACTGGACGATGGTGACAGAGATCACAAAGTGGGTGATGTGGTGGGGAGGGTGAGAAATTGAGCCAATCATGAAGATGGTGTACAAATGTTACAAGTGTGGGACCTGCCTTCACCAGGTGTCAGTCTGACCATGTGATGCCAACAACTGATTGCACCAAAGTTCAACGTACGTTTATTATTGATGTATACGTTATGCAACCTTGAGATCCGTCTCCTTACAGACTGCCACAAAACAAACCTGAAAGAATCCATAAAAAAGACCATCAAACACCCAATGTGCAGAAAGAGAAAAAACAAATCACACAGACAATAAAAGTAGGCAAATAGTATTTAGTACGAAAGTGAATCCACAGACACAAAGCCCAGAGCAGGCCAGCGCCTCAGGCACAGTTCAGGGCAGAGCCAATGTAAACATCACAGCACCCACAGATGAGAAGCCCAGAGCTGCCGAAGTAGGCCACACCTTCAGCCTCAGAGTAAATGTCACAGAGTATCAAGCAGAAAAGGCCTCATCTCTGGTCCCAACACCCTACCTTTTCGATCCATCCAGCCAAGCGTTTAAATCATCCAAACTTTGCACCCTTGACTCAGTCTTGCCTTTGCTCGCCTCTTCATTGTTTGCAGTGATTGTTTACCATAATGTTTTACACAAAGTGTTATTAATAAAGTATTTCCTTGCTTTTTAACTAATAAAGTATTCTTTATTTTGTTTGCCTTCAATAAGTAGTCACTGGGCCACCAGTGCCATCTTAAACCGAATCCAGGCAGTTCCCAAGCATAATTGTAGTGGTGCAGCAAGAATAGATACTGTTTCATAGCTCCAATAACCTGGATTTAACCTTGACCTCTGGCACTGACTGTGTGGAGTTTGCACGCTCTCCAAGAAACTGCACTGGTTTCTCCCCGCTGTTCTGATTTCCTTCCACTTCCCAAAGAAATGAGATATAAATTGCCCCAGGTGGGTAGGTGATAGATGGAACCTTGCTTCATCAGTAAGATTAAGAAATTTGACCCAGGACTTCAGGAACTGGAAGTTGGGAGAACTCATCTTGACTTCCAGTCAAGATGGTGCTAGCAAACAATGATTCCTTGGGTGACATCTTCCAGAGGTCAATCATTTCAGTTCCTCAGTGCCGCTTTATCTTAATCTCAATTTTGTTTTGGAACTGTTGAAGCCTGGGACTCACGGTCTATAGTTCGATCCAGTTTGTTCGTGTCGCTGCCCTTTTCTTTTCATGCGGACGGGTGAATGATGCCTTTCTTTCAACTGCTTCTATGGTTTTTTTGTATTTTGTGGCTACCTGGAGAAGACATATCTCAATGTTGAGTTCTGCATACATACATAGATAATAAAAATGAACCTTTAAACGTACCAATCTTCATTGAGGGGTCAGCAGTGAAAAGGGTGAGCAGCTTCAAGTTCCCGGACGTCAACATCTCTGTGGATCTATTCTGGGGCCAACAGATTGATGCAACTGCAAAGGCGGCAGCCAGTGACTATAATTCATTGGATGTTTGAGGAGATTTGGAATGTCGCCAAAGACTCTTTCAAAATTAAGCAGATGTACCATGGAGAGTGTTCTGACTGGTTACATCACTGTCTGGTATGGAGGCTTCAATGTACAGCATCGAAAGAGGCTGTAGAGAGTTGTAGGCTCCATCATGATCACAAACCTTCCCATCTTCATGGATATCTTCAAAAGGAGATGTCTCAAGAAGGTGTCATCCATCATTAGGGACACTCACCATCATGGATATGCCCTCTTTCCATTAATACCATCAGGGAGAAGGTACAGGAGCCTGAAGACATTCATTCAATGTTTTCCCCTCTGCCACTAGATTTCTGAATGGATATTGAATCCATGAACACCACCTCACTGTTCTTTTGCACAATCTATCTATAATTGGGGCTTAAAGTAATTATTTACATCTTGCACTGACTGCTGCCGCAGAACACACATTTCATGACATATGTCAGGGATTATAAGCCTGATTCTCATTCTGACCCTATGAAAGTTGGGGAGAATAGACTGTGATTAGTGCAAGATAAGTGTAAATGAGTGCTTGTCAGTTAGCACAGGCTAATGAACTAAAGGGACAGTTTTCATGGTGTCTGATATTATGAGTGTCACTGATGAAACATTGTTCAAAAATGTGCATTGCGTGCAAAAGATGCAGCTCAATGCAGAACTGACTCGTGCCAGGAAGTGCACAGTTCACTTGTTCGGGTAATACAAAACAACTCTGAAATATCATAAGGACATCTCACTCCATTTCGTCCAAATAAATAGTGCAAGGGAATCTAATTTCTAGGCTGAATTGAGCAAAGTCTACTTCACATGAAAAAAAGTATTCAAAGAGTTAATAATTGAAGAGCGTGTTAAAAATGGAGCTGAAGTGACGACATGTAACAGGAAGAGATTAATATTACAAAGTATAGCAACTATCTGAGAGACATATAGCTAGTAAATACATGGTAAAAATGAATCTTCAACCAAAGCGTGTAAACAATATTATAAACTGTGTGCAAAGGTTCAGACCGTAAATCAGCTTTATAACTTACCCATGTGCGTCACTAATCATGGTAGCACCCTGCAGTAAATCCCTAAACATGGAAAATCCTTGTCGTTTTTATAGTTATTCACATTGTGCTCTCTCTATTTAAATTCAAAACTCAAATGTTAGGATTGTGCAAGATAAAAGCTAACACAAAATCAGTGTTTGGAAAAAACTACACTCACCTGTGATTGGCTCTGAAATCTTCACAGCATCAAATTTGTATGTATAAATCAATGATAATCAGTTCTGACAGATTTGCATCCCACTTGGTTTAATTGGCTCTGACTTTCTAAGGTCTATTCCTCCCTGTGAATGATTGATTACTAAAAATGACAGTCTCTCAATCCAGACAATCTAATGGATATTTCTTTCAATTCTTGAAAACCAAGCCGTAGAACAAAAAGAAGAACTGTTTCCTTAAATGTTGGCATGTTTTAGTATGCGTCTGAGATTTTTCAAAGTTCTAAGTTCAAAGTCCATTTATTATCAAAGTACATGTATATACCTTGTGATTCATTTTCTTGCAAGTGTACACAGGACAATAGAATCAATGAAAAACTACACACAAAGACCAACAAATAACCAATGTGCAAAAGACAAACTATGCAAATACAAAAAAGAACAAATAGTGATGATAATAATATAAAAAATAAATAAACAAGCTAACAAACAAACACATTAATAAATAAATAATACTGAGATCTTGAGTTGTCAAATCCTTGAAAGTGACTCCATAGGTTGTGGAATATAATTGAGGGTCCCTTGATTATGATGAGTGCAGTTATCCAAGTTGGTTCAGGAGCCAAATGGTTGAAGGACAATAACTGTTCCTGAACCTGGTGATAATGGACTTAAGGCTCCTTCACTTACTTCATGATGTTAGCAGCAATCAAAGAACATGGCATAGATGGCAGGAATCCTTGATTATAGAGGAAGCTGTGAGTTATATACGAACAGCACACACAAAAGGCTGGAGAAACTCAGCCGACCAAGAGGCATCTAGGAAAAGAGTACAGTCGATGTTTCAGACCTGGCCTGCTAAGTTCCTCCAGCATTTGTTGTGGGTTGCTTAGTTTTCCAGCGTCTGCAGATTTTCTCATGTTTGAGAGTTATATTAGAAACTTCTATAATGAAGGAGAAGCAAAGTTTGGATGGATTTTTTCCCAGCAGGATCTAGTTTATACAATCCTTGACCTCAAAATGTACTTAGAGATAGTTAGGTTAAGGGAGCAATGATCTGTCTGTTGGGATAGAATCAAAAGTAATTCCTAGTTCAATGCCATGTCAGCTAATCTCAGATGGACAGTGAGGAAGACCTACAAGTGACCTCCCTGCCCTTGGAATAAGGAGTTAATATGGAAAGCATTCTTCATATCCATTTCTGAACATCTCATTTCCTGGACATCAACGAATAACTTTGGAAGAGCAGCCGCAGTTGTAATATAGGAACATCAATCTGCAAGAGGCAAGTTCCTACTAACTATAATCTGAGAGAGAGAAAGCAGACAATCTGTTTTTAAGTGTTGTTAATGTTTGGTTGCCTCAGGAAAAGATACTTAATACCCCAAAAATGGTTTACAAAGCCTCAGTGACCTCGCCCTCCTGTAAGAGACATGTACAATCACTAAGTACAATCTGTACTGACATGTGCTGTGTCTGCAATCTCCACAAATCAATTGGCAGGTTAGATGAACCAGTGTCAGCTTCCTCTCCCAGCAAATAACCTCGCCATCAGGACTTTGACCATGCTCCACCAACCCCAGAGCGTAGGCCACAATACCTGCATGCCTGACATTAGGGTCCTAAATCTGACAGTCTACTCCTGATACAGGATTACAGATACAGATTTATTTATCACATGTACATTTATCACATGTGCCACTTCTGTTAGCAATCAACACAGCCAAGGTGCGCTGGGGCAGCCCGCAAAGTGTCGGAACACATTTCAGTGCTAGCATTGCATGCCCAGCAGAGAAACACAAACAGCAACCCACAACAAATGCTGGAGGAACTTAGCAGGCCAGGTCTGAAACATCGACTGTACTCTTTTCCTAGATGCCTCTAGGTCGGCTGAGTTTCTCCAGCCTTTTGTGTGTGTTGTTCGTATATAACTCACAGCTTCCTCTATCATCAAGGATTCCTGCCATCACAGCAACAAAACAAAACAAGCACCAACAAGAGAAAATCTGCAGATGCTGGAAGTCCGAGCAACACACACAAAATGCTGGAGGAACTCAGCAGGCCAGGCAACATCTATGGAAAAGAGTACAGTCAATGCTTCAGGCCAAGACCGTTCAGCAGGACAAAACTAAACAAGCACCCATTCCCACCAATTCACTCACACACACTTACAGGCCTCCAGCCATAGCACAGTCCAACCCTGTCAGGAGACGAGCCAAATTTCACTTCCAGGACTCTCTCAAAGTGTCTTTGAAAGTGACTAATGTCATCACTAGCCCATGAGGATCCAGAGGAGTACAGAGCACCTAGCATCTCTCCAACTGGGTGTGAGTGCAAAGAAGATGGTGCATACATCATCCCGGACAACCCCGTTCATCTGCTCATCTCCAGCCACCTCAGAATCTGCAGAACTGGACAAGAAGCAACTTCTAGAGACTACTAAAAAAGAAATAGCCTCCAGTCAAAGGGTTCCAAGTTTACAAACTCACTCTCTGAATGGACAAATACAAAATTGTGCAAAGTCACATATATATATATACACACATATATTATATATATTATATATTAATATTATATATATAAAATATCCCTTCAATCACCTGTCCTTCACCCACCTACCCCACTTCATGTTGAACCTTAACATTTCCTGCCTTATCTCAACATGAATTACTCAGCCTTACACTCCCCTGTGTAAGGCTTACAAATATTCTCTTCCCCGTTACGCATGTGTCACACTTCATATCATCCTCAGATTCTGCCTGCTGAAAAAGGCCATTTTAATCCTCCCCCTCTCTCCCCTTCCCCTCTCTCCCTCGTTCATTTTGTTTTTACACTATTTATATCTGTTGCAATATCTGATTGTTCACAATGACTGAAAAAAAATGATCCCGTTTACAAGCTTTACGTATTTCTGGCTTTTCTTTGTAGCGACTAAGATTGTAGCAAATCCATGTTATGTCTTCTGCAAAATGATACTATCCTTCCTGTTATGTAGAATCCAAAACTGCACAGAGTATTCTAACTGAGGTCACTTCAAGGTCTTCTTCTCTCATCAGCGTCAGTTAGCTTTTACATTCCGTCGTTCTCCAGATAAAATCTAGAATTCTACAAGTCTGCAGGAAAATAAAGTTGGCATTTCTGTTTTCGTCATGAGACACCCAAGACACCTTCCAAGTGTGAAGGAGAGATGAGGGAAAGATACTTACTCAAAAGATTCACTTCAATTGTGCTTGTTCCTTATAATGGTCAATTGATCCAAAACTGTCCTTTTGAAACTATGTTTTCTTACTTATTTGGAGATACAGCACCATGACGGGCCCTTCCAGCCCAACTGGACCATGCCACCCAATTACACCCATGTCACCAATTAACCTGCTAACCCGTACGCCTTTAGACTGTGGGAGGAAACCGGACCATCTGGAGGAAACCTGCGCGGTCACGGGGAGGAGGTACAAACTCCTTCCCGACAGCGGCAAGCAGTGAACCCAGGTTGCTGACACTGGAATGTAGTTGCTCTAACTGCCATGCTAGTGTTCAAAGTTTAAAGTAAATTCATTAACAAAGAACATAGACAACCCCGAGATCAATTTTCTTGTGGGCAATCGCAGTAAAAAGAAGAAACACAATAGAAGCAATAAAAGAGCGCACACAACGGAATGACCACCTTACAATGACTTTATGTCTGTTTTAAGAACATGGGAAATGAACACAGGAATAGACATTCAAACCCTTTATGCCTTTTCCAACTCCCAGTTACTTCATGACTGACCAGCTACTGGAACATCACTTTCCTACACTAATGTTGTGTCCCATTTACAACGTTAGTGGGGAAATTGCTGTGCATTCTGCTCACACATGACTGCGCGGCCAAACACATGTGCAATCACATCATCCAGTTCGCCGATGACACGACAGTGTTGGGGCTCATCACCAACAACAACGAGACGGCCAACAGAGAGGAGTTGGAAGAGCTTGAGTCCTGGTGCCAGGCAAATAACCCCCTCCTCAATGTCAACAAGAGAAAAGAATGGTTATCAACTTTAGGAGAACTCGTACCAATCACACCCTCCTTTACATCGGTGGCATGGCAGCGGAAACTGCAAGCAGTTTCAAACTCCTGGGAGTGCACATCACACACAACCTCTCACATTCCCAGGACACAGTCAAGAAAGTTCACCAATGCCTCTACTTTCTGAGGAGGCTGAAGAGGGCTGGACTTTGCACATCCACACTCACATCTTTCTACAGATATGCAGTAGGGAGCATCCTAACAAGCTGCATCACTTCTTGGTAAAGAAACTGCACTGCGGTGCACAGGAAGGCTCTACAACAGGTAGTCAAAACTGCACAATGCATCAGTGGCACCAGCCCACCTACTATCAAGGGCATATATACAGAAAAGTGTGGTAAAATGATCCCACCCACCCCACTCCTGGTCTGTTTGTCCCACTTCCATCAGAGAGGAGGCTATGTAACATCCATGCCAGGACCACCAGACTCAAAAGTAATTTCTTTCCCCAAGCAGTAAGGCTGATCAACACCTCCATCCACTAATTCCACCACTACTTTATTATTTCCTGTCAGTCACATTATGTACAGCCTAGCATCACTTTATGGACATACAATTGATGTATATACGCTATCTTATGTATTTATACAGTACTCATTATGCTCTTTTCATTATACTTGTGTTCTTTAACTTTCATGATTATTCTGTGTCGCACAGATCAGGAGTAATAACTATTTCATTCTCCTTTACACTTGCATACAGGAAATAACATTAATAACATACAGGAAATAACCAAAAGCAAAAATATCTATTAATCTCTGACTTTTTCTCTGACTTTTTCCCTGAACTTCTGTTTGCTCCATCTCATGCTTTGCAAAGTTGCTCGATCTAGACAAATATGCATCAAGTTTCATTCCTACTCCTCCGCATACAAAATTCAAAATCAGAAAAATAAAGTTGTTTTAGAAAAGTATAGCGTTTGTATTGAATGACATATTTTTGCCATCTAGTATCAAAACTTAGTAATCAGGATCAAAAAACCAATATGTTATTGTGATACCTTCATTGTGAGGCAGCAGGCAAACAGGAAATGATGATCAATTGTATGGCTCTAATGCTGAGATCTCACGACACTTCTGATGATGGGTTTCGGCCCGAAACATCGTTATTACCTCCTCCCATAGATGCTGTCTGGCCTGCTGAGTTCTGCCAGCATTTCGTGTTTTTTTTAATTTATTTCCAGCATCTGCAGATTCACTCGTGTCGTCTTTCATTTGAGTTGGGGAGTGCATATATACTTAAAGCAACAAACTGAATATTGAGCTTCCTGCATTTCCAGAAGTTATAAGCTTCCAGTCACAACACCATGTACCTTCTTAATAAAGAGCCTTTTCTTCCTTCATATGACCCCCTTTACATCTCACATGGATTCTTTCTAATTTTAGCCAGCCCTCCACTTGGGCCTTCTGAGCCTTGCAGAACTCAAATACTTTGGCCTCATCAAACCCTCCAGATGGCTGTTCAGAAAATTCAGTCAAGTTCATCAGACACACCTCACCTATAACAAATCCATGGTGACTGTCCCCGATTAGTCTGCCCCATTCTAAATTAATGTTTATACCATATCTCCAAACTGATCCCAATAATTTGCCCAGCACAGAAGTTAAACTAATTGGCCTGTAATTACTCAGTTTATCCCTTCCACCCTCTTAAACAATGGGTACAAGTTCAGCAGCCCTCTAATCCTCTGGCACCATTCCTGTAGTTGGGACATTATAAACTGATGTTCGGAGCCTCTGCCATTTCCTCCCTTGCTTCTTTTAAATCATAATTGGCTCTTTTGCTTTTCCCCCACATTTATTTAGGATTAAATTGAAAGAGTGTCTGTGTGTTTCTACATGGCCAAGCACACAAGGCTTTTAATCCATTAGGCCTCAGTGTAATTATTGTTTTAACCCACAGTGCACTAAATCTCCTCCCGGAGTGATGTTTTCCAAATCCTGATGACTGTGATTTCAGCAATTCGATGCCATACCAAGTGAATGAGGTACATGCACCACAAAGAGAAAGGTCCTCCATTTCCTTTCTCTGAAGTGCTTTTCACCTCCACTCTACACAACGATCTAACTCAAAGCCCACCATGTACCGCAACACGGCATTCTCAGAGAACCAAAGTGTAGGGTGCAACTTGTGCTAAGCTCGCGTGATTAATACTCTCCAGCTGGGGTGATTGTGTAGCTTGTATGATGGAAATGTGGTTTTATGAATCATGACTGATGACACTTCTAAAACAGAAGTGTGGCTGAATTCGAACATGGTTAAGGGTGTGGCCTGTTCAGTTTTAAACTTTGTGACGAATAAAACAGCCATATGGGTTGCAATGCATGCTGGGTCCACTAACGCACATGCAGTTCAGAGCAGAATAAACAATTGACTCAACATAGAACATAGAACAAAAAATACTTCCTAACACAGTGCAGACCATTCGGCCCACAATTTTCACTGACCTTTTAAATTACTTCATTTGTTTATTGAGATACAGCACGGAATAGGCCCTTCCATCTCTTCGAGCCCTGCCACCCAGCAATCTCCGATTTAACCCTAGCCTAATCATGGGACCATTTACAATGACCAATTAACTTACCAATCAGCACATCTTTGGACTGTGGGAAGAAACCCATGCAGACATGGGGAGAATGTACAAACTCCTTACAGGCAGCAGTGGGAAATGAACCTGAGTTGCTGGCACTGTAAAGCTAACCATTATGCTATCACACTGCTTTTCCAAGATCAAACTACCCTTCCCTCCTACATAGCCCTCCAGTTTTCGATCATCCATGTGCCTATCTAAGAGTTTCTTAAATGTCCTAGATGTATCTGCCTCTATCACCACCCCTGGCTGACTTTTCCATGCTCCCACTATTCTCTGTGCAAAAAACTTACCTCAGACATCCCCCACATACTTTCCTCCAATCATATTAAAGTAGGTCCCCTGGTATTGGCTATTTCCATCCTGGCAAAAAGTTTTTGGCTATCACCTCGATCTATGCCACTTATTATCTGATACACCTCGGTTGAGTAAAGCCCTCCCAGTTACTGAGCACATCCACATGAAATGCTGTGGTAGAAAAGCAGTGTCCATCGTCGGGGTCCCCTACCACCCTGGCCATGCTCTCTTCTTGCTGCTGCCATCAGGGAGAAGGTACAAGAGTCTCATGCCCCACACCACCACGTTCAAGAATGGTTACTACCCCTCAACCATCAGGCTCTTGAACGAAAGGGGATAACTACACCCGCACACCCATCCATTGAGATGACCAATGATCTCACTTTAAAAAACTCTTTATCTCATTATCTCATGCCCTCATTTATTGCTATTTATTTATATTTGTATTTGCACTGTTAGATGCCTTCTACACTCTGGTTGATCTTTCACTGATCCTTTTGTTGTTACTATTCTACAGAATTGCTGAGTATTTCCTCTGGAAAATGGATCACATGGTTGTACATAGTGACATATGTACATTGATAATAGAATTTACTTTGAACTTTGAACTCTCATCAACAGTTCCATAAGTTGAAATACATGTTAGGTCCACAAGCACGTATGGAGAAACAATAGACTGAAGACCATCCAAATAATTTAACTTATACCTTCCACAGACCACTAATAATTCACCATATTCTGAACTATAACTTCAAAGTCTTTGCAAAGAAAACTCCTGAATTGTCTAACTGTCCCCTTCCCATGATATTTTAGAAATATTTCCGTATACTTATTTAACCAACATCATTCATGATTAATTGTGTCCCCAAGGCTTTACACTGTATTGGATTGACTCAATGGCAGCACTCTCATCCCTAGTTGTACTTTCAACTCCCTGTTAAGGGACTGGAGTTCATTATTGAAGGCAATATGTATCATAGTGAAACACAGAACTAATGGGAGCCTGCTCAATCATTCAATAAGACTATCCCTCATCATCATTTTCAATATCCACTCTTTCCTCATAACTGTTGTTGCCTCTTGTACCTATAAATCTAGCTCCTTCCTCAACATCAATACTCATGACCTTCTCTACAGGTGCACAGCACAGAGCATCCTAACATGCAGCATCACAGCACGCTATGGAAACTGCACCGAGGCAGACAGAAAGGTTCTACCACAAGTAGTGAAAGCTGCCCAACATATTTCTGGAACCAGCATGCCTGCCATCAAGAACACATTTACAGAAAGGTGCTAAAAAAAAGGCCAGCAATGTCAGAAGTAATCCCACCCATCCTGGTCATGGACTATATGTCCCTCTTCCCATTGGGGTGAAGGCAGTTTATCAACCACACCAGGACCGCCAGACTGAGAAACAGTTACTTTCCCAAGTAGGGAAGCTGATCAACACTTCCACCCACTAACCCATCCCACCACAACCCCCAACACCACTACTTTATCATTCCTGTCAGAGTCACCTTACTTAGAGTGATCCTGTGTCTGGCATCCCTTTAAATACATACAATCAATTTACATATATAAGCTATCTTATGTATCTCTATTTGCTGTGTATTTAATATTTCAGTAATATTTGGGTAATTTTGGATCTATATTGTTTGATTAAGTTTTCTTGTTCATTTAAATAATTCCTTCTGGGTTATATGTAGACATATGTGAAGGGCATATGTCATCACAATACCACGTGATACGTGCGCACGTCACTTAAAGTAAGCACCAAGTTAGACACACATTTTGGACTCCTGTGTCTTCCTTTGAATTAGTTTGATGTTTTGAAGTTACAAAAAACAATATTATTGTTTATTTTAAATTATTGAGCTCTTTATCTTTGTGTGAATTTTGTGTGCTACATTGAATCTGGAGGAACAATCATTTTGTTCTCTTTTACACTTGTGTACTGGAAATTATATCAAACAATTTTAAATCATAAAAAATTCAGTGACTTGGTCTCATAGCCTTCTGTGGTAGAAAATTCCACTGTCCTCCAAGTGAAGAAATTCTTCTCACCAGTTCAAAATATCTTACTCTTTAAAACAATTCTGTAAGCTGCTCCCACCCACCCAAGTGAAATGCCTTCCCCACATTCAGTTTGCATAGTCCTATCGGAATTTTCAATTACATCTTTTTCATTCTTCTGAAATACAGGGAATACAGGTTTAAACAACCCAACCCTTTCACATACAACTGTCAAAACATTAGGTCCAAAGAATAACTTTGAAGTAAGTTCAGCTATGTCCTGGTCATCTCCAATGAGATGCAAAGATCCCATGTCACAACATACAGGAGAACAGGGTGTTCTCTTGATGATGCTTCTCTCCAAACAATGTGGTCTTATATGTGTAAATACCACCAAGAATTTGTCCTGATATAATTAGGACAAATCAGATGCCTTGCCAAGAAAGTACACCAGCACCTCCCCTTCCTCAGAAGGTTAAGGAAATTCAGCAAGTCCCCGATGACTATCACCAAATTTTACAGATGCACCATAGAACGTATCCTATCCAGCAGCATCACACCTTGGTATGCTGGAGTGTGCAAGAAATTGCAGAGAATTCTGAACACTTCACAGTCTATCGTGAACCCATGAACACTACCTCAATACTTTTTTCACTTTTATCGTGACAACCACCTCCCCTCCATTTATTCTATCTACACTTCGCTCTGCCTCAGGAAAGCAACCAGCATCATCTAGGACCCCTCCCACCTTCCATTTGGCAGAAGTTGAGAAGCTTGACAGCTCATAGCAGCAAGCTGAAGGACGGTTTTTATCCTGCTGTTGTAAGAACTCTTGAATGTTAAAGATGAACTCTTGGTCTCTCAGTTTACCTTGCTGGGACCATTGATATTTATTTACTGTACTTACCTGGGCCGTGCTTTCCTTGGGATTGTAACACTATAGTCTGTATTCTGTTCTATTTTTTCCCTTTCGTACTGCCTTGATACACTTACACTACCGTGCAGAAGTTTTAGGCACACATATATAGCTAGGGTGACGAAGACTTTTGCATAGTACTTTAATAATTTTATTCATTGCATTGTACAAATGCTGCAAAAATACAAATTTCATGACATGAGTGAGTGATGATAAATCTGATTCTGATATGAGTGGGAAGGTGGCAGGAAGGGGGGGGGGAATCATGGTTGAGAAAAGGGGAAGGGAGAAGGAAGGTCGAGAGGTGGGATTGGAAGCACCACAGACATTCTGTGATAATCAATAAACCAATTGTTTGCAAAAAAAAATGACCTTGCGTGTCTCAGGATTGGGTGTGCCTGCACCTGTGCCAACCCCTCCTTCTCTGCCACCTGTCCCACACCCCTCCTGCGAGACGCCACCCTCGCCATTCCCAACATCCTTTATTCCCACCAAATTACAAACACGCTCTACATTCCACGTTGACAAATATAGTACTGTGCATGAGGATTAGGTGCCCTAGCTATATATATTTGCTTAAGACTTCTGCACAGTACTATGTAATAACGCTGCATCTTGGAATATGTGACAATAATCAAGGATTAAGGCTCAACTTCATTCATCATATATATTTATTAGGAGTTTACTGTGGTGTGTTGGTCAGGGCATGTCATACAACAAAAATCAACATTCAACAATTATAAAGCATAATGAATTCTAGTTTAAGAAATAATAAAATAATTACCAATTAAAAGCACTCAGACTGGTTCAAAGTGAATTTATTATTTTAAAGTAAATGTTATTGTCAAAGAACATATATGCCACCATATACAACCATGAGATTTGTTTTCCTGTTGACACACTCAGCAAATCTGTGAAAAGTAACTATAACGGGGTCAATGAAACATCAGCTAGAGTGCAGAAGACAACAAAATGTGCAAATGCAGATGTAAATAAATAGCAATAAATACCAACATGAAATGGAACCATGCTACATGTAAATGAGATGTAATATTTCCCTATGACACTGCAATAAAGTAGTTTAGCCTGCATGCAGAGAAATTAGTGCAAAATGAAAACAAAAAGAAATCATGTAATGCTTATTAGTTACAAGAATAGCGAGCATGTCAGCACAGATTGCACCTAATATATTTGCTCATGATAATGACTGCAAAAGCAAGAAAAAATACTTCTGAATGTCAGTTAAGGTAACAGGTTAGATAAGGGCAATCGTTTAAAAGTAAATACAAGAAGAACCAGGTGGGCATGTTTGCTCTTGGAACCTGGAATCTTTTGATGAAAAGGTGTATTGGAAGCAAATCCAAAGAAATCTTCAAAAGGAGATGGGTTGAATAGTTGAACGAGAAAGTTTGACAGACACTAAAGAGGTAAGGAGGGTTCTAATTGAATAGCTGTTGGAAGTACAGGGGAAAAATGGGCTGAATGGCCTCTTACATAAGTGTCTTACTGCACTGCTTCACTACAGATTGCAGCGATTAGTTGCAAGGTTTTGGATGCATGAATTCTCAAAGGTGGAATTCACAACTGGAATTCAGTTTGACTTTGACTAAAGGTCACTGGGCAGAAGTCAAATGCTTAGCTGCACTTGTTTATCTTCAATAACATCCTCAGGAGTGATAGAAACAAAGGAATGGAATCGGCTTGCTCCTCTTTGAGTTCAAGTTCAGGCTTATTGTCATAAACATACATCATCACCATCATTATGTGCCTTGTCTTATGATGTAGCCAATCATGCTCCTGGCAAATTTTTCTAGAGAAGTGGTTTGCCATTGCCTTCTTCTGGGCAGTGTCTTTACAAGACGGGCGACATCAACCAATTATCAATGATCTTCAGAGATTGTCTGCCTGGCATTAGAGGTCACGAAACCAGGACTTGTAATATTCACCAGCTGCTCATACAACCTGTTCCCATGGTTTCATGTGACCTTGTTAAGGGGCCTACATTTTGCCTAAGAGTGACCTGCAGGCTAGCAAAGGGGAGGAGTGCCTTACACCTCCTTTGGTAGAGACATATCTCCATTCTGCCGCCTTGCATACACAGGATATAAATGCCACAGCAATGATAAATATGAGAGTTGGAAGTTCAACTGTGGTGCAAAGGAGAAGAAATGTATAAAAAGCAAATACTTAAGAGTTACCCAAAACAGGATCTGTGTAGATTACAAGTAAATGACTTATTTGGTGTGTTAAAGTGAGAGAGCAAGTGTGCCAAATACCATAATTATCTTTAACCCGTGTACTCAGAGGCTGATTTCAGTGGGAAAGGTACAATGCTTGAAGCATCCTCGGAAGCCAGTCTGAGGCCTTCAAAGTTTCAATAGATTTATCAGCAAAATGCACAGGAAGAATATTCTAGAATATGAAAATAGAGAATGAAGTTCTTGAGATTCCAGGTGTTACAAAAGGTGGTTCAGAGTACAAGGGCAAGGTGAAATGACAACCTTCATAATCATTGATCTGATCACAACTAATGTATCATGTTCTCATTAGGACAGATGGGAGAATGCAGAATACATTTACAAAGAAATGAGAGACCGGAGAAACAAGGGAAAATCTGCAGATGCTGGAAATCCAGGCAAAACACAAAATGCTGGAGGAACTCAGGAAGCATCTATGGAAAAGAGTACAGTCAACGTTTCAGGCAGAGACCCTTCAGCAGAACCACAAGTGTCTCTGAAGACCATGTGTCTTCTGACACAGAAGATGGGGGAGTCTGGCGGATAATATGATATTTACACTTGCATCAGGTATTGACAGAGAAAGAAACTGGGTTTACTGGCAGGGGACTAAAAATCTAGGGGTCATAACTTGTGAGCATCGGCAAAACAATGAAAAGTGAAATAATCAAAACCAATGAATGTAAAGGTCTGGGATAAATTATCTGTGAAGGCAATGTAAACTTGCAGGAATCACGGAGAGCTGAATAAGAGCTTGTAGGAAACTAGTCCTGAAGAGGGGTCTTGGCCCAAAACGTCAACTGTTTATTTATTACCATAGATGCTGCCTGACCTGCTGAGTTCCACCAGCATTTTGTGTGTGTTGTAGGAAAATAATTTTATTTAGGGATACAGCCATTCTAGCCCAGTATGAGCTCATGCCACCTAATTACCTCCATGTGACCGATTAACCCACTAAGTCATATGTCTTTAGAACATGGGGGGAACTAAAGTGCCCACACGGTCATAGAAAAACGTGTAAACTCCTTACAAGACAGCAGTGGAATTGAACCCAGGTTGCTGGCTTTGTAATAGTGTTACACTAACCATTGGACTTTATGTGCCGCAAGACAATCGGAGGGGGACCAAGATGGGCTGCTTTTACAGGATTGGTGGACCAAAGGGTCTTCTTGCATTCAGTGATCCTGTGACTGCAGTGCTCTGTGAAAATGAGTAAGTTTCTTTTCTGCATGAGGGAACCACGTGTGACCTGGGAGTTCTGCTTGCGTTTCATTCTTTTTCTCTACTGCAAACACTCGAGGCCCATCTTCAACTTAAAGGCATGCGGAGCAGTGCAAACGTGGAGCCGTGAAAGACAGCAGAAACACAGCTGGTCCCCTTCCATCTGTCACTGGGGTTCCACTCGGGTGTGAGACGAAGAGTATAATAAGGAATATTAAGAAGAGTGATTGAAGAGAATTGCTGGAACTGACAGGTTAGGGAAATTCATGCATATTGATGAGGAACTTTAAGAAATCCATAATTCAGTTAATCTTTTAACTTGTCATTAAAGAAGCAATGCTTGAATTATCAGGGATTTTACCCTCACTCTCATTTCTATAATTTAACACTGTGCAGTTAGGAAATCAGTTAAAGCATAACGATCATATTTCATCTTACTCTCTCTATCTTTCTGCTTTGTTTTTCCTGCATTCCCTGGTTGCAAGATCACATTGCCTTTTGCAACTGAATATAGCAAGAGCAAGCAATGGTGAAGTGAGATTTGGCGAAGGTGGGGGGTGGTGTCAAGCTGCACCCTGGGGATGAACATGGATGGGGGGGGGGGGGCGTGTGGTTGACATGGTGTGTCTACAGAGGGGATAATGCTGTCACATCTGCAGATCCCAGCAAGATTATTGTGAACTACAACTTGAGCTTGATTTAGCTTTCGATTGGGGTGATTTATGGTACTTGAAGGAAAGTGTTGTCCAACAGATGGTATTCAGCTAGATGGGATAATGTGGTTCTGTATCTGGTTTTTATGACCACAGTGGAGGACACACAGCAGGCAACCATGTGATAGACAAATTCTTGCACGATCAAGGAAGCCTGGGAATCCACAGAGGATAAGAACATGGACGCTTTTCACAAAGGTCGAACCTGTGAGCGGAATAAACACACTCCCTCCTTCTCTCAAAGTGATAGTTACCCACATTGTGATTTTAGCTTTATACAGGTCTCTGCTTGTGAGGGAGACCAAACTGAAGGCCGTAAAAATAGGACAACTACTGATAAGTCCAACGGGGAATTGAGAAGAAATTGCCTAATTCAGAAAGCAGTTAAAATTTAGAACTTGGTACCATCTGAGGTGAATAGTACAAGTCTCCTAAAGTGAATGTGGTCTCACAATTCAACAAGTTTACTCTTCCATTCAGTAAGACAAAGGTCAACCTTAGTATCTGCATCTTGAGTATACGGATCAGGTATAAATGGCAGATTTTCCCATCATCATAGAAGATGCTCCAGTTTATGTGGAGACAATCAATGTGGAAAGTCATTAATAAATCTTTATTCTGGCTTCTACCCGGAGAATAGAGTGGATGCAGAGAGGATGTTTCCTATAGCGGGTGATTCTAGGATCAGAAGGCACTGCCTCAGAATAGAAGGACGTCCCTTTAGAACAGAGATGAGGAGGAATTTCTTTACCCAGAGGGTGGCGAATCTGTGAAACTTATTGCCACAGACAGCTGTGGAGGCCAAGTCATTCGGTAAAGTAGAGGTTGATAGCTTCTTTATCAGTAAGTGCATCCAAGGTTACGGGGAGAAGCCTAGAGAATGGGGTTGAGAGGAATGATAAATCAGCCATGATGAAATGGTGGAGCAGACATGATGGGCTGAATAGCCTAACTCTACTCCTGTGTCTTATGTCCTCATAGTCTTAGCCTTTCCTTTCCAGTCCAGATGAAAGGTCTCAGCCCAAAACGTTAACTCTTCACTGGAACTCAAGGATTTTGCTTCTTGAATACTTCTGGGTGTATCTTATAGATTTTAGCCTGCTGATCATGAAAATCGTCATGAAATTTCCCGATCACACACCAATTTTTAAAAAATCGCCTATATTTGTTATTTCAATTCCTAATTCAAGTCAGAATAACTGATGTCAAGATTAAAAAAAGGTATCTTTGTCGGTAAACAAATCAAACAGGTCATCAATGACAGGCAATTCAAAGAACTTCTAGTGGGAATGGAAAAAAATCACATGGAAAGCATTCAACTACAGAGCATCAAACTACATGCAGCAGTTTGACAACATGCTTGAAGCATGCAAAATCATTTAGTGCAACATGTCACTAAGGACACACAAAATGCTGGAGGAACTCAGCAGGCCAGGTAGTGTCTATGGAGAAGAGTAACCAGACAATGTTTCAAGCCAAATCCCTTCATCAGGACATGAAGGGTCTCGGCCTGAAAGGCCGACAGCTTACTTGTTTCCATAAATGCTGTCTGGCCTGCTGAGTTCTTCCAACATCTTGTGTCTGTTGCTTGGATTTCCAACATCTGAAGATTTTCTCATGTTTATGTCACTAAGGATTCATTTTCTGCATTCCCATTTAGACTTCTTCCCTGCAAGTCTTTGTGCTATCAATGATCAGCATGGTAAAAGTTTTCACCCGGACATTGCAGTCATGGAGAAATGGTAACAGGACAACTGGAACCCATCAGTGCTGGCTGATTATTGTTGGAGACTTAAGCAAGAAGACACTAAAATCATCAAAATAGGTTTAGCTTAATTGAACTTTTACAAAGCATTAGAACCGTTATGCAATTAAATGCATGATATTTAATAAAAGCTAATTTCTAATTCTAATTAGAAATTTCTAATTTCTCTAAATTCCTAAGTGATACACTCTGAAATTACATTTGTTTTCAGCTTCATAATCACAGTAAAGTTCTGCAGAAGCAATATTTCTGAAATAATTTGTTGTCCAATGTCATTCCTCTTCAAAGATGCTGCTTGAGTTGTCGAGTTCATCCAACATTTTGTATGTGGGCTTTAATCTGGATTTTGAGTGTTTGCAGAACCTCTTGTGTTAATAAATCCATTGAGGAACTTAGCAGAAATTTCTTTACTCAAGAGAATTGTTAGAATGTCAACTTGATACCCAATGGATTCATTGGGATCAATAGTATACATGACTACCTTCAAGGGAAATTGAACATGGTCAAGAATGATGTCACTTGACAGGAAGCTTGGAGCATTGATACCAAATGGCCTGCTTTACCACCATAAATTCTATGCAAAAAAAACCTCAATCCTTCCGACTGTTGCTATGATGACATTACTAGAAAAGTAATGAAATAT
The DNA here is from genome assembly GCF_030144855.1 of Hypanus sabinus. NCBI lineage: Eukaryota > Metazoa > Chordata > Chondrichthyes > Myliobatiformes > Dasyatidae > Hypanus > Hypanus sabinus. Next base: position 152,403,721 of record NC_082714.1, read on the forward strand.
GGCAAAATGGATGTTTATAAGAGCTGTGAGTATAAGGGTATAATGCTTTCAAATATCTCTGCTAAATGTTGCTTAAAACATCTTAAAAACTGTGGGATGTACGAGCAGATTCGTCAGCACATATGTCAAAAAATTCTTGTAATGCCCTGCATAAGTGTTCATTGGAGATCATGTACTTGTTAAGTCATCCGATGTGTACAGTTTTATGTGGATTGCAGAGGATTTAGTGACAGCTGTTAACAATCAAATTGATGGTACAGATCCAGCAGAACCATAAATGAAAGGAAAATCAGCCGTGACAATGTGGATCAACATACACAAAATGCTGGAGGAACTTAGCAGGTCCGGCAGCATCTATGGAACGGATGAAACAGTTGATATTTCAGGCTGAGACCCTTCATCAGGACTGGGAAGGAAAAAAGGCGGAAGGAAGAAGTTTCTGGCTTCTTCCCCCTTCCTTTCCAGTCCTGATGCATTTCCTTGGCCCAAAACATCAATTAGAATTCCTCTCTCATGCCTGAGTTCCTCCAGCATTTTGTGTGTGTTAGAACGTAGAACATAAAGTACTACAGCACAGTACAGGTTCTTCAGCCCACAATGCTTTGCTGACTTTAAGACTTACTCTAAGATCAACTTAATCCTTCACCCCTACATAGCCCTCTATCTTTCTATTGTCCATGTATCTATCTAAGAGATTCTTAAATATCCCTAAAATATCTGCTCCCATCACCACCCCTGTCAACACGTGTCATGCACACACCATCCTCTTAAAAAAAACTTCTGACATCAATAATATACTTCCCTTAAAGCACTTTAAGACTGAACCCTCTCTCTTTAGCCATTTCCACTCCTCGCACCTTTCTCACTGCAGAGAGAAAAGCCCTAGCTTGCTCAACCTACCTTCATAAGACATGCAGTCTAATCCAGATAGCATCCTGGTAAATCTCCTCTGCAACCTCTAAAGTTTCCTCATACTGCATGTAACAAGGCAATCTCACTTGATCATCAAGATTTCCAACATCTGCAGAATTTTTTTTGTGTGGATGTATGTTTTAAGTGCCACCAAAACTTTTGGTGCTTCTTCATTTGCGACCATGTAGAGTGCTGGCGTCTTTTTCCTGCTATTTTTAATGCAAATATAATTCTTAGCTACTTTCCAGGTTGAAGCCGCAAACTATAACCAGAAACAGGTGACATCGTAATAAGAAATATATTGTCCGATGTTCCACAACAACCAACCCCTGCCCAAATATTCAAAAGCAGAAGATAAATTATATATTGAGCAAATGGAATTAACAGCCCACATCTCTTCGGTACTACTAGGTGCTGATCTTTATCCAAAGCCAATTCTGGGAATCAGCCTTGGTGCTGTGGAAATGACAAGTAATAGGAAAGCGAATGGAATGTTGGCCTTTATTGTAAGGCAGATGGAGCATAAAAGTAGGCAAACCCTGATGCAACTTTACAGGGCACTGCTGAGACCACACCTGATGTTTTGTGTAGAGCTTGATTCTATATTTAACGAAAGAAGGAGTCGTCAAGTCACGCAGCATGGAAACAGGCCCTTTAGCCCATCTAGTCAATGCCAATCAAGATGTTTATCTAACCTAGCCACATCTGTCCATGTTTGGCCTACATTCCTCTCACCCAGGGATTTCCAACGTTTTTTTCCCATGAACCATTATCATTAACCAGCAGGTCCAGGGAACCCAGGCTGGGAACCCCTGCTCTAAACCTTTCCTAACCAAGTACCTTTTCAATGTTTTTAATGTGCCTGCCTCAGCCACTTCCCCTACCAGCACGTTCAGCCTCTAGGTGGAATAATTGTCACTGGGCTCCTATTTAATCTCTCCCCTCTTACCTTAAACTTCAGTCTTTGCCTCCCTAAATATGGGGAAAAGATTGCCCTTTGTGATTTTAAACATATCTAATACAGTTAACCCTCATTTTCCTGTGCTCCAATTGATAATCCACTGTAGTACAGCAGTTAGCGCGATGCTACTACAGCTTTCAGCATTGCAGTTCAGAGTTCAGTTCCAATGCAGTTCAGAGTTCAGTTCCTGTAAGAAGTTTGTGTGTTCCTTCTGTGAACTATGTGGGTTTCCTCCGTGTGCTCCAGTTTCCCCCCACAGTTCAGCGACATCCTGATTAGTAGGCTAATTGGCCATTGTAAATTAGACTAAGGTTAAATTGGTGGGTAGCTGAGCAGTGCGACTTATTACACTGGAAGGACCTGTTCTGCACTGTACCGCGAAATAAATAAAATAAAATCTGAGACTGGTAACATTAACATTAATCTAGGGCTATCTTCCCTAGGACTACGGGCAAGAAAGTTCCATCTTTCTGATGATAAAGGCCAAAATTCCATTCGCCATTTCGTAGCTGCGCAGACCAACCATTGCATTCACTTGTCCAAAATGTAAAGTCATTCAATATATTCAAGCCAGTGGTTGTAGACACTTAAATTACAAGGCTTAGGAAAGGTTTTGGGATATGGGCCAAACTTGGGCAAATGGGACAAGATTAGATGGGGATCTTGATCAGTATTGTCTGGATAAGCCAAAAGGCCTCTTTCCCTGCTGTATGACTCTATTACTCCTCCTTTCATTAAATACACAAGGTACTTCTGGCCCTCATCCAGAAGGCCTTAAAGTTCTCTGCTTTGTTCTCAACAAATGACTTAACCAGTTCCTCTCCACCACTGCCCTCCTCTATCTGGCAAAACTAGTCCTCAGCCTGAACAATTTTTCCTACAGCTCCTCCCAATTCATCCAAACTCAAGGGGCAGCCATGGGCATCCACATGGGCCCCAGCTTTACCTGCCTTTTGGTCCATGTTCCAAGCCTTCCTTTTTAATGCTCCCCAGCTTTTCCTGCACTACGTTGATGACTGCATTGGTGCTGTTTCATGCACCCATGCTGAGCTCATCAATTTCATCATTTGCCTCCAACTTCCACCCTTCCCTTAAATTCACTAAGTCCATTTCTGACATCTCTCTCTCCTTCCTCGATCTCTTTGTCTCCATCTCTGGAGAGAAACTGTCTACTAACATATTTTATAAACCTATTGATTGCTACGGCTGTCTTAACTATACTTCTTCCCACACTGTTTCCTGTAAAAATGATTTTCCCTATTCTCAGTTTACTTGTCTCCACCACAACCTTTCCCAGGATGAGGCTTTCCTTTCCAGGATAACAGAGGTGCCCTTCTTCTTCCCTTCCTCCACCATTGATGCTGCTGGGATCGCTCCCTCTGTGATTCCCTCATCCATTCATCCCTTCCCACTAATCTCCCTCCTGGCACATATCCCAACATTTCAACATTTACGAAAAAAATCTTAAGTACATGGATGCAAGGGATATGGAGGACCATGGTCCATTTCGTAGACATCCATGATTACCCTGTCTTCCCACTTCTTGAAACAGAAATAGTCCTCTTGGTCCAGATGCAGGTCGATGCCAGTAAGCAGAATAAAAGCTCGGCCAGGACTGGATGGACCAAAGGGCCTATTTATGTGCTATAGTGCTCTATGATTTTATAACATAATAGACACTGAAGATGGAGACTGTCAGTAGAATTATATCTCATGAATGATACAAGTATACGTGCTCCCGATGTGGCCTCCTATGCATTGGTGTATGTAAACTGAGGGATCACCTTGTCGACCACCTGTGCTCCATTTGCTAAAGGAGGAATTTCCTGATGGTCAAACATTTTAATTCCCATTCCAACATGTTGGTCATGGCCTCTTTTTGTACCAAGATGAAGCCATTCTCAGAGTGAAGGAGCAACGTCTGTTTCACATTCCATTTAGGTAGTCTCCAACCTGATAGCGTGAACATTGATTTCTCCTTCTGCCAAATTATTTGTTTTCTCCCTTCCCTCTTCTTCTACTCCCTGTTCTGGCCTCTTATTGCTTCTCCTCACCTGCCTATCACCTCCCCCTGGTGCCCCTCTTTCTTCCCTTTCTCCCATGGTCCACAATCCTCTCCTTTCTGATTCCTTTCTCTCCAGCCCTTTACCTTTCCCACCTGTCTTAACCTTTCACCTTCTAGCTGGTCCTCCTTCCCATCTACCCCCCCCCCCCCCACCAACTTCTTTATTCTGGTATCTCCCCCTTTTTTGCCAGTCCTGAAGGCTCTCGGCCCGAAATATCGACTATTTATTCATTTACATGACACTGCCTGACCTCCAGCATTTTATGTGTATTGCCCTGGATTTCCAGCATCTGCAGAATCTCTTCTGTCTATGATTAAATCCAGCCGAGTTTTTTTTCGCCTCAAGACCATGTAAAATGCCCTTGGTTCTATTTAAGGAATAACAGGGATATCAACTGAATGAATGTTGCAAAATACAAAAGGAATATCTCTTTATTTATGCAGTGATACTAGAGAAGATAGGGTTATTTTTATTACAGTGAAGAAAGCTAACAGGAGATTTAACAGACAACACGAGTGAATCTGCAGATGCTGGAAATAAATAAAAACACAAAATGCTGGCAGAACTCAGCAGGCCAGACATCCTGATGAAGGGTTTTGGCCCGAAACGTCGTCACTACCTCCTCCCATAGATGCTGTCTGGCCTGCTGAGTTCTGCCAGCATTTTGTGTTTTTATTAGGAGATTCAATAGGCTATTTTATGCAGCATGTACCATTTTCATAGAACACTACTGCACAGAAACAGGCTCTTTGGCCCACCTAGTTCACACCAAACTGTTATTCTGCCCAGTCCCATCAACCCAACTTGTACCATGGTCTCCATCCATGTACCCAGCCAAGACTCTCTTAAGTATTGAAATCCAACCAGTATTATCTACTTCCGCTGGCCATTCTCATTACTCTTTGGTGAAGAGGTTACCCCCCCAACCCCCAAATCAGGTTCCCGTTAAATATTTCACCTTTCTCCCTTAACCTATGACCTCAAGTACCACCCAACCTCAGTGGGGAAAAAAGGCTGCTTGAATTTAACCTATCTATACCCCTCATAGTTTTGTATACCTCTATCAGATCTCCCCTCATTGTCATACACTCCAGGGAATAAACCTATTCAACCTTTCCCTGAAACTCAGGTACTCCAAACTCCGCAATATCCATGTAAATGTTCACTGTGCTCTTTCAATCTTATTGTCATCTTTCCTATAGGTAGGTGACCAGAAGTAAGACCATAAGACATAGGAGCAGAATTAGGCCATTCGGTTTGCCGAGTCTGCTTCGCCATTCAGTCCTGGCTGATTCTTTTTTTTTCTCCTCCTCAGTCCCATTCCCTGGCCTTCGCCCCGTGACCTTAGGTTCTTGATTGGCTGCAGCATCAATCAAGTTCTGCCTTAAATACACCCAATGACTTGTCCTCCGCAGCTGACTGTGGTAATAAATTCCACAACTTCACCACCCTCTGGCTAAAGAAATTTCTCCGCCGCTCTGTTTTTAATGGATGCCCCTCTATCCTAAGGCTGTGACCTCTTGTCCAAAGTTCCTCCACTATGGGAAACATCATTTCAACATCTACCATGTCTAGGCCTTTCAACATTCAAAAGATTTCAGTGAGATCCCCCCTCATCCTTCTAAATTCCAGCGAGATCCCCCCTCATCCTTCTAAATTCCAGCGAGTGCAGATCCCCGAGCCATCAAATGTTTCTCGTATAATAACCCTTTCATTCCCGGAATCATCCTTGTGAACCCTCTCTGGACCCTCTCCAATGCCAGCACATCTTTCCTTAGATGAGGAGCCCAAAACTGTTCACGATACTCAAGGTGAGGCCTCACCATTGCCTTATAACTCCTCAGCATCACATCCTTGCTCTTCTATTCTAGATCTCTTGAAATAAATGCTAACATTGCATTTGCCTTCCTCAACACTGACTCTACCAGCAAATTAACCTTTAGGGTGTTCTGCACAAGGACTCTCAAGTCCCTCTGCATCTCAGATTTTTTCATTTTCTCCCTATTTAGAAAACAATCTGCACATTTATTTGTTCTTCCGAAGTGCATGACCATGCATTTTCCAACATTTTATTTCATTTGCCACTTTCGTGCCCAATCTCCTAATCTGTCTAAGACCTTCTGCAGCCTACCCGTTTCTTCAGCACTACCTGCCCCTCCACCAATCTTCGTATCATCTGCAAATTTGGCAACAAAGCCAACTACTCTATCATCTAAATCATTGATACACAGCATAAAGAGAAGTGGTCCCAACTCTGGGCCCTGAGGAACGCCACTAGTGACTGGCGGCCAACCAGAAAAGGATCCTTTTATTCCCGCTCGCTGCATCCTACCGATGCTCACTACTCCAAATTTAGCCTCAGTGTCTTCTACAACATCAATATAACATCCCAACTCCTGTGCTCGATACTCTGATTTATGAAGGCTCTCTTTGTAAACCTATCTACCTCCTACACCACTTTCAAGGATTTATGGATCTTTATTCCCATATGGATTTCTTGCACTCCTCTGTGCTCTACGGTTTAAATCCTACTTCACGAAATAGAAATTTAGTAACTTTTAATAGTTAACCTAGATTGGCAAAAAATCAAAAGCTTCCTGTAATATACAAGGAGCTGATCAGTCCATCAAGGCTGAACCAGTTGTTAGTGCATCTCCATTAGTCCCATTCTTCAAATGAATTCCTTCTGACTTATACCTTCTCATAAGTCCATCAACATCTCCTTGATTAACCTTCCACTCACCTACTCCAGGGGTAACTTACAGTGGGCAATTAATTAACCAACACATTTTGGGGCCACAGCAGGAAATAGAGCAGACAGTCACAGACAGAACAGGCAAACTCCACACAGGCAACACATGAGGAAGGATTGAATGGACATTTCATGTCTATCTGGAGAAGACAACTATCAGAGTTGTGTTGTACGTGCATACTTTGACGATAAGATTAACCTTTGAACCATATCCCCAGAGCTGCAAAACAATAGCAATATTGCGGCACCACTGTGCAGGCCCAAGTTGAGGAAAATTATAAAAATCCACAAGATTCTGCAGATGGGAATTCAGAGAGAAAAAAAAAACAAAAAATGCAGGAGGAGCTCAGCAGGACAGGCAGCATCCCTGTTGAAAATTATGTGATCTAGTGTACATTGCCTGGGAAGAATAGAATCAGATCAGCTGCTTTCAGGAGGAAAAGTGGGAAGGAGTGAGGAAGGGTGGTAGATCACACATGAACTGGCAAGCTTTATTAATGCATCTGCCAAGAGGCACTCTCCTCCACTGCTTTATGATTCAGTATGATTACGCTTGCTATTGTTTATGAATCTGGTTGCCACATTTCCTCTCTTTACAAATGCTCTGTATTTAATATTTCAATATTATTTGAATAATATTGTCAATCTAGTGTTTGATTTCCCCTCTGCCATCTGATTCCTAAATGGACGTTAAACATTTGAACACTACCTCACTTTTTAATATATATATTTTTCTGTTTTTTGCATGACTTTTAATTTATTCAATACATGTATACTGTAATTTATTTATTTATTACTTATTTTTCTTCTATATTATGTATTGCATTGAACTGCTGCTGCTAGGTTAACAAATTTCACGACACATGCCAGTGATAATAAACCTGATTCTGATTCCAATTAATCATTCTTAGTTGTTTAAATAATTAATTATTGGTTATATGTATAAATACGTGAATTGCATACGTTACCACATGATACTTGCATGTATCGCTTCAAATAAACACAAAGTTCAACATACATTTCAGACTTGTCTTCCTTTGAATCAGTTGAATATTTTGAAGTTACTAAACATCACAATAAAGTACCTATCTTTTTTAAATCACTTAATTGCTGTGAAAAGCTTTGTAACGTTCCAAAATGTTCTGTATATTCAGTGGATGTTTTCCGAAGGATATGGAATATTTGCTATTAACTGGGATCTCACATAAATATGAAGCAATCACTTGGGACAAACTGATATAACGAAGCACCAGTTATAACAAGTAGAGTAGCTAAGATTAGTCTATTTTTGTGTTGGGCAGGCATCAAAGCGCCATATAGAACAGTATTATCCACTTTTACTATTGTCCGCTTTCCTGCATTGTTTGTATTTTGATGCTCCGCTTCTGTCTGTATCTGAGTGTGGCTCATTTCAGTTGATCATTATTTCTTGCATCTTACATTGTGACATTTCAAAATGAAGGAAAAGTGTGTCCTCTCCGGGGACAGAGCACAGAATGGAGCAACAGGCTGGGATGTCCAGATGTTTCCAGCAATGCTGGTGCCTCACCTTCCTGTTAATCCCAAGATAAATAGCAGCCTCATTATTTAGCCATCTCGAGGGGGGTGCCTTTACAAATTAGAAAAATAAATACATACCCCAGCTCAAATATCTCCCACTGCTGCTTTGTGATTTTTAATTGTCAAATAGCTAAATATGCTCAGATACTTCCTTTTCACAAGACAGAGGGTCAGTAACCCTTTCACCTCCCCACAGTTAGAGCTGATCACAGTATCCTGCTGGCTGTCCTTGTAACGACTGCCGATTAGCTTTAGAATCCGCATGTGATGGACAGATAAAACTGTGTTCGCTTAGCTCCTTTGATCCTACCAATATATGAAGCAAGAGTTTAAAAATCCTTCAAAAAATACTTCTAAATAATTTATATATTTTCCCCATAACAAAATAAACTGTAAATGAAAATCAAACATATATTTACAGATGCTGAAAATCTAAAATATAAGCAGTAAGTTTTGGAAACGCTCAGCAAGTAAGACAGCATCTGTGAGAAAAGACAAATCAAGTTACCATTTCAGGTTGAGCTGCTGAGTGCCAATTATTGCAAGCATTTCTGTTTTTGTTTTATTTTTCCACTTAGAGATACTGCATGGTAACAGGCCTTTCTGGTTATGACGGGAATGAAGTCAACAGAGAGACACTGGAACTAGTGGATATAGAAGTTTATTCAGCACAACGAGCAGCTATTTGAGACCCCCTCGGAAGAGGCCTGCTTGACCCAATACTACATGACATTTTATATGCTAAAGGTCAAAGTTGACAACAGGACAATTCTATGGTTGCAATGTATCTACAATGCTTCCTTTGAATTACATATACTTTTCAAACACCACCTTCTTCACATCCACACACTCCAGACACTCAAAATGAATGTTTAATTTCCACTGACTCTAAACTGCATTCATGTATATACAGGTATCGGAGGCTACATCCACACTAGACTGGGTAATTTTGAAAACGCTGGTTTCACGTAAAAACGATAGGCGTCCACACGATGCATTTTTGAAAATCTCTATCCACATTGAAACGGAGATTTTGGCGAAACTCCTCCTGCTGTGCGTGCGCAGGACTGAAAACAAGTGACATGTTTGGTGTCGAATCTCATTGTAAAAGTACGCGTTTGTGTAGTTACAGACTAGAAAAACTTAAAACGATGGACAGCTGTTGGCTCTCACGTGGGAGAACTTAAAACTAAATAAAACAAATACTGGAACGTACGGAGGCAACTGACAGGGAATTCACGGACTGTATGACCCGGCTGACGACGAACATTGAAAAACTGACCAACTCTGTTGCATTAATAAAGCACCTTGTTAAATGTATAAAACATGTCTGCATCGGTGTTATCTTGTATTTCCATACAATGTTACATTAGGCTCTTACACATCTATTGTCAGAGAAGTACTTGCATAAATAGGTAAATCACCTTCATACAAGCAAGGATAGAAAGCAGGGCAAAGTGAGTATACTTATTTATTCAGTAAGTTATGGGTCAAAGTATTTGATGAGTACATTTCTAACTCTTCTGTCTTCGGTCTTGTTGCCGTCTGTTCTGAAATTGTTAGGTTGCGTTCAAGAAAACAATGAAATAGCGTGCTGTTGTCTGATAGCGTTTTCAAAAGTCTCCGGTTACTCCGTCCATACTGATCTGCCTGAGCAGCATTTTCAAAAATACCCACCCTGGAAAGCGTTTCTGAAAAGCTCCAGTTTCGGGGGATGAAAACGCCGTTTTAGTGTGGACAGAGGGTAAAAACGAAGAGAAAAAGCTTCGGTTACGGACTTATCCAGCATAGTGTGGATGTAGCTTGAGGTCTAATTGTTCATAGCCGCTTTTTAAATGCGATCTGCAATCCACATTCAAATCTGAAAAGTGGTTGCTGGTGGAATTAACATTTGATATATTCCCCAACTCCAGAATACGCCCTAACACATCAAACTCTGGAGTCCCATGCTGCCCAATTACATCCATGTGAACAACTAACTTACCAACCCACATGCCTTTGGAATGTGGGAGGAAACCAGATCAGGGGAATGTATATATTCCTTACAGACAATGGTGGGAAATGAAGCCAGGTTGCTGGCGCTGTAATAGCGCTATGCTAACAGCTATGTTACCATACAGTCTTTCTCATAACCAAAAGTACAGTGATTCGCCTGTGGTCCTTATTGTTTCATGAGCTGATAAGCTGAAGAACCGTAGAAGGAATACATACCCTCAGTGGAACAACTTTCCAGATAAAATTTCACATGAATGTCCACAATACCTCCACACCAATAGAACAAATAGTACTTTTTCCATATTTTAAGAGTCAATTTCACCCATGGGTTATCAGTAGTATTTATGTACCTTTGCAGGTTATCAGCCAAAATACTTTGTGGAGATTTGCAATATATATGATTATATGATATATATGTACAATATCTGAAATACATCTTATGGAAATGTTTGTTTGATGATGAACCTCAATAAAAAATAAATTACCAAAAAAAAGAGAACAAATAGTAAGGGTTATTTCGGGCCAAACTCTCTCTCAAACAATGTCATTAAAACGAATGCATACTGTCAGCATCTTCAGAAGAATGAACATTGGAAAAGACTGAAATAAAACAGAAAATTGTGGATGCACTCAACAGCTCAGTCAGCATCTGCAGAAAGGGTTAGTGTCTGCACCCCACAATGAGAAATGGCAAAGTGAGTCCTCATTCTGACCAACAGTCACAGTCCTGACTTCAGATTCCGACTCATCTTTATTTGTCACATGTATATCAAAAGCATGCAGTGAAATGTGTCATTTGCATTAACAACCAACACACACTTAAGGATGTGCTGGGGACAGCCTACAAGTGTTGCCAAACATTCTGGCGGCAACGGAGCATGTCCAAAATGCATGGCAGAACAACACAAAACACACAAGCAACAATTCAATAGAAGTCCCACTTCTCCTTAACGTACACATGTAAACAGTCCTCCAAACCCAAGATAGGCCTTCTCCAGCCTCCAGACCCATGGAAGGGAAAGAAATTTGCTTCTGTTTCCACAGATACACCTGGGTTATTCCAGCACTTTCATTTTTATTAACAAAAAATTATCTCGTGAGCACCCAGCTGTGAGATACCATTTTCAACCAGCCTGCTTGCTATCACATTTCTGTTTGTGGAATCTTGCTATTCACAAACTGCAAATCCACAACAGTGACTAATTAGATTCAAGAGCCTCATGACTCACACCACAAATTTCAGTAACACTTGCGACCCCTCAATCGTCAGGCTCTCGGATAAAAGGAGTTAACTGAGCTCGCTTATCCATTGAGATGTTCCCACAACCCATGACCTCACTTTACGGACTCTTTATTTCATTTCATGTTCTCGTTATTTACTGCTATTTATTTACACTTGCATTTGCATGGTTTTCTGTCTTCTGCACTCTAGTTGATCTTTCACTGATCCTGTTATGGTTACTCGTCTATAGATCTGCTGTGTATACCCACAGGAAAATGAATCTCAGGGTTGTATATGGTGACATATATGTACTTTGATAAAAAGATTTACTTTGAACTTTGAATTCATTAAACATGACATGGCTCAGAGCCTTCTGAGCCTATGAAATAGGTTCTGAGTGTGCACATATTTTCTCTCAATCACGTCGATCTAAGATTGTTGCTCCATTGATTTCACAAACTGGTTTAGCATAATATTGATAGGACAAATGGTCTAATTATGCTCCAAAGTCTTATGGTCTAAAATATTGAAACCTCAAATCAAATACTCACCAAATCAAGCAGCATCTCAGATGAGATTAAAGCAGCATTAATATTTAATATCTGTGAACCTTTGCCAGAATTAATAAAACTAATGACCCGCTGAATATTTCCAGCAATTTCGGTTTAATTTTAAATTGGCAACATCTGCAGAACCCTTTTTTTTTCATTATTAAGCACTACAACAACTATTATTAAACACTACAACCGAAAAGCTTCAAGGTGGGCACTCAGCTCCTGATTTCTCAGTCAACACTGGTCTTATCAGTTCTGTCACAGATACAATCAGTACTAATACAGTTAGTCCTGTTACTGGCAACAGTCTGTAGTCAATCTGTGCTGGGAGTTGAGGATCTGAGAAGAGAATTTTCATAAGAGCCTTAAAGAGAGCTATCATAAATTGTCCTTCATAAATCAGAGTATTAAGTACAGATGCCGGAATGTTATGTTGAAGTTGTATCAGACATTGCTGAGGCCTAATCTGGAGTATTGTCTGCAGTTCTGGTCACCTGCCTACAGGAAAGTTATCAATAAGATTGAAAGGTTACAGAGAAAATTTACAAGAAGGTTGCCAGGATGTGAGGAACTGAGTTATAGGGAAAGGCTTAATAGGTTAGGACTTAACTCCCTGGAGTGTAGGAAAATGAGGAGAGATTTGATAGAGGAATACAAATTATGAGGGGTATTGATAAGGTAAATTGCAGACAGGCTTTTTCCACTGAGGTAGGGTGAGACTAGAACCAGAGGTGATAGGTTAAGGGTGAAAGGTGAAATATTTAAGGGAAACCTGAGGGAGAATTTCTTCACTCAGAGAGTGGTGAGAGTGTGGAACAAGTTGCCGGGGATGCAGGTTCAATTTCAACATCTATGAAAAAGATTTTTAAGTGCGTGGGTGCAAGGGCTATGGTCCAGATGTAGATCGATGGCAGTAGGCAGAATAACAGCTCGGATGAGCCAAAGGACCTCCCTCTGCGCTGTAGTGCTCTATGATTTTATGACATAATAGACACTGAAGATGGAGCCTGTCAGTAGAATTATATCTCATGAATGATACGAGTTTTGTTAACTTTATTTTATATTCATCTATATCCAGTTTTCTAACACATAGTCAGCACTGCACCAGTAAGCATCTCTGCATACAGTCAGAAACAGAGTCATTAAGTCATATAGTGTGGAAAGTAGCTGTCAGTCCATCTAGCATAAGTCCAGATGAAGGGTCTCAGAACGCAACATCGTCTCATTATTTCTCTCCATAGCTGCTACCTAACCTGCTGAGTTTCTCCAGCATTTATTTATTTATTGTTGAGATACAGCGTGGAATAGGCCCTTCTGGGCCCTTTGAGTCTCACCACCCAGCAATCCCCTGATTTAATCCTAGCCTAATCCTGGGATCAATTGACCTATGCATGGTAGGTCTTTGGACAGTGGGAGGAAACTGGAGCACCCAGAGGAAACCCACGCGGTCACGGGAGGAACGTACGAACTCCTTACAGGCAGAGGCGGGAACTGAACCCAGGTCGCTGATGCTGTAAACCATTGTGCTAACCATCACGTGACAGTGTCACTCCATTTTGCTGTGTTGCTCTGGATTCCCAGCGTTTGCAGAATCTCTCTGTGTTTATGTCCAGGCTCCCAGTTACACCACTTTGACGTGAATGCCATCTTTCTTCTCTCCCACTGCCAGCAAGTACACTTTGAGCCTGCCACTCACCTATATGATATTACTTACACAAAAAATGCATTATTACATTTATAAATATTAATTGATAGCAGCCAATTAGTCCACTACCCATCTGACTGTGCTGCAGGAGGAAACCAAGGCACCCAGGAGAACATACAAGCTCCGTGCAAAGAGCTACAGAGATCAGGAGGAACACAGTTCACTGAAAACGTGAGGCAGCTGCTCTACGAGCTTATGCCACTGTGGAACAGCTAAGTTTATTACACACACAGCCACTCCACAGATGAACAGTTTCATTTTTGTGCTGGGACAGTGCGTTGTGCTGTAAACAGCATTAACCCTTCCAGTTCTGTTTCTGGACAATGTGTAGCTTGCCTCAATCCATTAAAACCATCCCACCAGTATGATTCAGATTTGTTAGTTTTAACATTACATCCAAAACGTTGAATTCAATTGAATTGAGTTTATTACTTGCATTCTTCATACACATAAGGAGTAAAAACATTTACATTACATCTCCGTCTAAATGTGCAATGTGTAATTTATAGCAATTTGTAATAAATAGTTTGGTCAACAGGACAGTCAATATAACAGAAATACAATTGTATCAGTGTGAATTAATCAGTCTGATGGCCTGGTGGAAGAAGCTGTCCCAGAGCCTGTTGGCCCTGGCTTTTATGCTGCGGTACCGTTTTCCGGATGGTAGCAGCTGGAACCATTTGTGGTTGGAATGACTCAGGTCCCCAGTGATCCTTTGGGCCCTTTTTACACACCTGTCTTTGTAAATATCCCGAATAGTGGGAAGTTCACACCTACAGATGCGCTGGGCTGTCCGCACCACTCTCTGCAGAGTCCTGCAATTGAGGAAAGTACAGTTCCCATACCAGGCAGTGATGCAGCCAGTCAGGGTGCTCTTAACTGTGCCCCAGTAGAAATTCTTAGGATTTTGGGGCAGATACTAAACTTTTTCAACCGTCTGAGGTGAAAGAGGCATTGTTGTGCTTTTTTCACCACACAGCTGGTGTATACACACCACATGAGATCCTCGGTGATGTTTATGCTGAGGAACTTAAAGCTGTTCACCCTCTCAACCCCAGATCCATTGATATCAACAGGGGTTAGCCCGTCTCCATTCCTCCTGTAATCCACAACCAGCTCCTTTGTTTTTGTGACATTGTGGGAGAAGTTGTTTTCTTGACACCGCTGTGTCAGGGTGATGATTTCTTCTCTCTAGGCTGCCTCATTATTATTTGAGATAAGGCCAATCAGTGTAGTATTGTTGGCAAATTTAATTAGCACATTGGTTCTGGGTGGCGACACAGTCATGGGTATACAGAGAGTAAAGGAGGGGCGTAGGACACATCCCTGAGGGGCACCTGTGTTGAGGGGCAGAGGTGAGGGAGCCCACTCTTACCACCTGCTGGTGATCTGACAAGACCAGGATCCAGATGCACAAGGCAGGGTGAAGGCTGAGGTCTCTGAGCTTCTTGTCGAGCCTGGAGAGAATTATAGTGTTGAATGCTGAACTGTAGTCCAAGAACAGCATTCTCACTTCTCCAGATGTTTAAGGACAGTGTGTAAAGCTCTGGCGATTGCATCATCTGTCAGTCGGTTGTGTCAGTAGGCAAATTGTAGGGGGTCCAGTGTGGGTGGCAGCATGCTGCGGATGTAGTCCTTGACCAGCCTCTCAAAGCATTTGCTTATTATTGAGGTGAGTGTGATAAGACACCAGTCATTCAGGCATGTTAACTTATTACAATTACATAAAATAAAGAGCAGTGAACTTTATTAAAGTTCAAAGTAAATTCAATTACCAAACTATGTACAGTATATGTCACCATATACTACTATCTTGAGATTCGTTTTCTTGCATGAATTCACAGTAGAATATAATAGAATCAATGACGAACAATGGTATGTACTTCAGGTGGTCAAGTCAGCCACTCCTAAAGTCTCATTTTTCTGTAAAAAAAGAACATTGGATTTGCTTTGCTGTGGATCTTGTTACCACCACAGTTTCCTCAAGACCATAGGACATATGTAGGAGGAAAATTGGGCCATTCCGTTCATCAAGTCTGCTCTGCCATTCCATCATGGCTGATTTATTATCCTTCTCAACCCCATTCTTCTGCCTCCTCCCCATAACCTTTAACACTTTAACTTATCAAGAATCTATCAATCTCTGCTTTAAATATACTCAATGACTTGGCCTCCACAGCCATCTATGACAATGAGTTCTGCAGATTCACCTCTGTCCTAAAGGGACGTCCCTCTGTTCTGAGGCTGTATCCTCTGGTTCTGGTATCCTGCAGTACAGGAACCATCCCCTTCACATCCATTCAATATAGGCCTTCCAATATCAGATAGGTTGCAATGAATCAGTCATGATTCTTCTAAAAAGTGCAGGCCCGGAGCTTTTTAAAAGCTCTTTATATGTTAACCCTTTCATTCCCGGGATCATTTTTTTGTGAACCTTCTCTGGGCGTTCTCCAGACCCTCTCCAATGCCATTTCATCCCTTCTTTGATAAGAGACCCAAAGCTGCTCACAATACTCCAAGTGGAATATGACCAAAGCTATACAAAGCTTCTGCATCACATCCTTGAGGATGAAAGATGACGACAGAACAAAACAAAAAGTGGTATCTGGAAGTTATTTCTAAAAGGCATTGGTGGCTCAGAGAGGAGAGATTCTAAGTCACTCTGAGTCCTTGTCACAACTTGAGGTTGTAACTCCACAGTCAATGCCTTCCACACCGTACTAAATGTTGACAGATGTCCCACTCTGAGAGAAAAGGCTTTGCTGCAGTGTGAAGGTGAAAATGTTTGCAAACTTAGCAGCACAGTCCCTTCCAGGGCAGACTCTCCCTTGACCACGTATCATTCTGCCCCAGAGGCTGGGAGTGAAATGCAAACCAGGAGGTGTGATTAGGAGATACAGTACATCACAATAAGTATGTTTTTTTTAATGTTTCTTTTTTTTAAGCTGAAATCTGCACCTTCATCAGTTTTAGACCCTTCATGCAGCAGGTCAGTAGGGAATATGGATATATTTAGCACAGCCAAGGAGTTCTCCTTTACACCATGGTACAGGATGCCACAATATTTTAAATATGCATCTAAATTTGTTCTTAATTCAATACAAACCTATAAAGTGCATTTTACACTCCAAGAACAATTATAGTTAATATATTCTATGTAATAACCTGATACACATGAGTTGGCCAAATAAATGCAGAAAAAAGGAATATTCCATTCAAAAGACTGCTTTTCCCCATCTTCTACTAGCTCTAATTAATTGGTTTGTGCCCAATTTCAATATCCTAGAAATAACAGCTTGAAAAAAGTGTACTGGAAGTGAGATCTGCATGTCACCCTGGCCCGGTATATATTAGAATAATCAAACTATACTACAGGGTGTTGGCAGGGTGTAAAAAGGGCTGTAAAAAATGTGATTCACGATGTTTCAATTTAGGTAATCACATGTAAGTTATAGCCTATCAAGTGTAAGTGTATCAGTGCAGCTTTATTAAACTGTTAGGTGCCCAGAGTTAATTGAAAAATATTATCTGATGGAATAATTTAAGATAGCTAGATATCCAGTTAAAAAGAACCCAGTCATATCCTATGGATTAACTCTGTGAGGTCAAAAACATAATCGCTGCACCAGCGTCAATCAATATGACAAGCAATAACCTTCTTAGATTACATCTGGAGTAATGGAGATGGTAGAAGCGTTTATTTGAGGATTATCATTGGGGAAACGTGAAGTGCAGAGCACGCAGAACAGTTCCAGTCACAAACAAATTGCGCACTGCATCACGCTGCAGTTTGAATGCGTGGGGGAGATCAATGTGTCGAACCTAGTGCTATTGTTACCTCTTCATCTAAAATTACAGCTGCCTGTAAATTCTAAATTGTTTACAAGAAGGAGGGGCACTATGTCCAGCAAATTCATAGAGCTGGACTTTCTGGCCCCAGTTGGTCCATGCTGGTAAAGAGTCCCCATCGAATTGGTCCAGTCCCCATCTGAGTAAAGCCCATCTGGCAGCATGTAGTCTGTAATCTTCTAAACCTTTCCAAATTCATATATCTGTCTAACTGTCTTTTAAAATTCTCTTTATTCCTCTCCATACCTGCTGCCTGACCTGCTGAGTTCCTCCAATACTTTTTGTGCTACTCTGGATTTCTAGCATTTGCAGAATCTCTTGTATTTTCAAAGTGGTTATACTTGCCTCAATTTTGCATACATACCACCCTTTGTGTAAAAGTGTTGTATCCCCATCTCCTATTAAACCTTTCCCCTCTCACCTTAAACCTATGCCTTCTAGATCTTGATTCTCCAACCCTGGGAAAAATGACTGCATGCGTTCACACTAAAGAATTTAAAGTTGCTCCCCCTCTCCCCCTCTGATCCTCTGATGTGGACTGGCTCATGGATCTATGGTTTCCTTCTCCTGTAGTTTATAATCAGCTCCTTGGTCTTGCTGACATTGAGCAAGCGGTTGTTGGTATAACACCACTCAACCAGATTATCGGTATTCATATGAGTTTATACAACGTAAAAAATAATTGGAAGAGGTTCCTTGGCTTTCCTGGGGATTATATTTCCCAGTGGGATACTAAGATGCTAACTGGATTGCTGTCAGAGTTACCATAGTGGATGTAAGTAAGTGTGTGGGTGTGAGGAAAGGGGCTTTTTTTGCTGTAGTTTTGTTGCTTTTGGTGTTCTGTGTTGTTCTGCTGACCATTGTGGGCCATGATATGTAGTGTCAGCATATGGGTGACACTTGTAGGCCGCCCCCAGCACATCTTCAGGTTGTGTTAATTGCAATCGGTGCATTTCACTGCATGTTTCGACGTACATGTGATAAATAATTGAAACTGAAGATATAGGCTGGTGACAACCTCCATTGACGTAGGCAGAGGAGGATCAGCAGGTGCTGAAGTTCTTGAGCAACATCCTCAAAATGCTGGAGGAACAGAACAGGTCTGGAGTGTCTATGGAGGGGAATAAAAGGTAGATCTTTTGAGCTGAAAGCCTTCATCGCTTTGATCCCCTCACCTTGATGAAGGGTCTCAGCCCAGAACCCCTCTGTAGATGCTGCCTGACCCGCAAATTTCCTCTAGTATTTTGTGTCCATTAATGTAGAGCCTTTCACATATCAAAATCTTTCTAAGATACTTCACTAACCAACTAACTTCTTAGCCCCATGTTAGCTGATATTCCAAATGGATCTCTTTCTCCTGGTTGGTCCCAATTGCCACAGACAAATATGATTCCAGACCCAGCAAAGCGGTAGACTGTTAATGGTCCTCTGAAATGTTGGACAATCTACACAGTCATGCTTGGCCTTGTAGCATCATGAATGGGCCCCCGCCATAATACTTCCTGAAGGTAACACATCACCATTTTCTCAAGTGCAATTTGGGATGAGTGTTGGGTTCAGGGTTTGCCAGCAATGCCCTTATCCCAAGAGGGAATGAGAAATATCTTTGATGGTACTTGATCCATTATCCACTTAAGGTGTGTGATCTTGCCAGAATACAGCAGCAGGTTTAGATTAAAACCCTTGCAGGAGAGAGATGATTAGACAACTTATACTGGGTTGGTGCCAGCACACTTCTTCATACCAACTCTGCCATGGAATGAAAGGTAACTGCTAAACCAATACAGAATGAGAGCATAATGCACTCGGTGGCCCTTTTGTTAGGTAAAGGAGTGGAACTCAGCGTGGCCTTCTGCTACTCTGGTGTATCCACTTCAGGTTCAATGTGTTCTGTGTTCAGTGATGCTTTTCTCCACACCACTGTTGTAAAGCACAAGTTACTGTCACCTTCAACCAGACTGGCCGTTCTCCTCTGACCACTCTCATGAACAAGGCGTTTCCACCCACAGAACTGCCATTCACTGCCAGTGTTTCTGCTTTCTGCAATATTTTATGTAAACTCTAGAGACTGCTGTGCATGGGAGTCCCAGGAGATCAGCAGTTTCTAAGGTACTCAAGCCACCCTGTCTGGCACCAACAATTATTCCACAATCAAAGTCAGATCACATTTCTTTCCCATTCTGATGTCTGGTTTGGTCTTAAACACAAGAAAATCTGTAGATGCTAGAAATCCAGAGCAACACACGCAGAATGCTGGAGGAACTCAGCAAGTCAGGCAGCATCTACGGTAATGAAAAAGCAGATGCAATTTTGGGTCAAACTCCTTTAGGACCCTAACCATCTCTGCATGCTTTGATGTATTCAGTTGCTGCCACGTGGTTAGCTGATTAGATATTTGCATTAACAAGCAGATCCAAGTGCACCTGAGAACGTGGCCACAGACTGAAGTTGAGGAAGGATAGATAGCACAAGTAAACACATCACCAGGAACTTCAAAATTCATTCAGTCTTTCTGTGAAGATGTAACAAACACAACGTTGGGGAGCTCAGCAGGTCAGGCAGCATCTATGGAAAGGAATATACAGCCAACGTTTCAGGCTGAGATCCTTCTTCAGGTTTGGAAAGGAAGGGATGAGAAGCCAGAATGAGAAGGTGGGGGAAGGGAAGGAGCACAAACTGGCAGGTGAGAGGTGAACACAGTGAGGGGGAAAGTGGGTGAGTGATGGAAAGGAGATAAAGTGAGAAGCTAGTAGGTGATAGGTGAAAGAGATAGAAGGCTGAAGAAGGAGGAATCTGATTGGAGAGGCAAGTGGACCATGGGAGAAAGGGGATGGGGGGAATAGGCAGGCGAGGAGAAGGGAGGAGAAAGTGTGTAGATCAGGGAAGATGGCTGCGGGAAGAAAGTCATGCTCTAGTAGAAAATCAACATTCAGTCATGAAAGGGTTAACATTTGTTGCCTTTAAGGAGAGGTCAACTGTCTGCAGTTTTATTTTGCAACCTGGATGAAAAGCAACCTGCATCAATGCTGCTTTCCGATCTTCTGATGCCGTCTGAGTTGATAGTAGTGTTTGGAAGCTTTCCAAAAAAAACAAATGTAACTTTTATTGTACCCAGAGAATTTCCTCCTCCCTCCACTCCCACCCTGTCCTGCCCCACCCCCGTCATTTTAATGATAAAACGTTCCTTTCTGCTTTTATATCAAGGCCATGGCAAATCATCTTCAGGCAAAGTAAACCACGTGTGTGCCATATTAAACAACTGCCTTTAGAAAGCACCTTTAACACTGCAAAAACATCCCAAGGCTCTTCACAGAAGCATTAGCATACACAGTATTGAACTTGGGCAGATGACCAAAAGCTGATCAAAGGAAGTAGATCTTAAGCAATATCTTAGAGCAGAAAGAGAGGGGGAGTAGGGCTGAGAGGGAATTCCAGAGTTCAAAGTCACGATGACAGAAGACTCAGCTTCGACGGTGCATCAATTAAATCTGAGTTTCCTCAGTTATTTTGGCAGGTCATAGGGTGGGAAGGACATGCCGAGGTAGTTGACCACAGAGGTATTTGAAGACACCACTGAAAAAAATCAATATCAAAGTTTTGCTGAACGAGGTAGCCTGGTTTAATCTCACAACAGCAACACAGGTTTTGAATTTATCATTGAAAACTCAGGTGAGCAAAGCACATCATTTGGGACTGCTACGCCCATCAGTTCCTAATGCATCAATCAAGCATGGCTGTACTTGCTAACCAGCTGCCACTCCCCGGAAATCAGCCCTTAGGGGCAGCCACAGCACAGGCTACTCCGTAAATCTTCTCAGCAAATGTGCAAATGCCTAATTATTGTAATGTGTCAAGTACGTCATAGCATATGCACTGATCATCATGAATGTAACATGTGTCAATGTATTGTAATTAAAGACAAGAAAATATTAACAAAAGTTATAACACATGCTAATATGAAGTTAAAGAATTATTGTAATGAAGTCATGCTTAATGCAGAATTGAAAATTAAATCTGTCAGCCATTAAAATATATTTTTAAGATAGTTTAACTTCTGATTATTGCAACCTTGATGCTGATAAAACACCAGAATTTATAGAGGAATTTATATGATTATTAGTTAGCTTTATTTCAGTCTTAATGGTTTTTTATTTGAATACTTCCCCTAATGAGGGATGTCTTCTATGGGTTAAGACCAGAGAAATTTTGATACGTGTAGCAAACATTAAGATGAAATACGACATACAAGGTCTTGAGTGGTTTAGAAAGGGTAAAGAGAGGGTAATTGTTTCTACTGAGAGCCTAGACTTAACATTTTGGACAATAAGTATAAGGTGTGAGGGAGAAAAATAAAGAACAAATTTAAAAAAAGGAATTTCCTTCATAGAACAAAGTATCGTTTGCAGGAGTAGGGCTGTTATGATGAAGTTCCATAGGATGTAGCTGAGGCCTAATTTGGAGTATTGTGTGCTATTCTGGTCACCTACCTACAGGAAAGATATCAATAAGATGGAAAGAGAGCAGAGGAAATGTACATGGCTGTTGCTGGGACTTGAGAACCTGAATTACAGGGAAAGATTGAATAGGTTAGGACCTTATTCCCTGGAGTGTAGGAGAATAGGGGAGGTTCGACAGAGGTATACAAAATTATGAGGGGTATACATAGGGTAACTGCAAATAGGCTTTTTCCACTGACATCACACACACAATGCTGAAGGAACTCAGCAGGTCACGCAGAAATGAACAAGCAGTTGATGTTTCTGGCCAAGACCCTTCTTCAGGACTGGAAAGAAAGGGGTAATGCACCAATTTTTCCTGTGAGGTTGGGTGAGACTCGAAATAGAGGTCACAGGCTAAGGGTGAAAGATGAAATGTTAAAGGAGAACATGAGGGAGAACTTCTTCACCCAGAGGGTAATGAGAGTGTGGAATAAGCTGCCAATGAAGGTAATGGATGTGAAAAGTAATATCTTCAGATTCAGCATAGAGTGAAATACGTCAATTGCATTAACAACCAATACACCCAAGGTTGTGCTGGGGCAGCCCACAAGTGTCACCACACACACTGGCCCCCACAGAACTTGCCCCCAATGCTCAGTAAAATAACACAGAACACAACAAAAGAGCAACATCAAAACAAGACCCTTTCCTCCCTCCAGTCTCTAGCTTCCAATCGTCCTTCAGGCTTCAATCTTCAGTATCAATCCACAAATGAAACATTTTGTCACCTTATTATTCTGGCTTCTTCCTTTCCAGTCTTGACGAAGGGTCACAGCCTGCAACATAGACTGTTTACTCCTCGCCATCAATGAAGCCTGACCCGATCAGTTCCTCCATCATTTTGTGTGTGTTGATTTGGATTTCCAGCATCTGCAAAACCTCTTGTGTGCATCAGTACAAGCTGTTTTCCTTTTTACCCATTTGACATGATTGTGTAAAGAAAATTTCCACATCTCAGTTCATCCATCATGCGATAGATGTAGAGGAAAGTGAGGTAATAAAATACAAGATGTTCCCTGGAGGCTGTTGAAAAATGGCAGCTCATCCAACCCACACTGTTCTTGCTTATCTTCTGGTAGTTATCTGCAAACAATGCAAACTGGATCCTGCAGATGGTTCAACTATGCAACTCTTCATTTGTTAACAAAACAGGAGTTGAAGGAAAAGGAGACAGAAAATAAGGAACAACAGCATTGAGAAGAGGAATAAAACTAACTTAAAACTGCTTTTAAAATTCAGCATGTGCTGTGAGATCAATCAAGCAGGGAATTATGATGTTACATGTGTTAACTGTGTGATTGAATATGACATTTTAGCCCATAAGGTCAGCTGTGTATTGTCCAAGACATGACTGCTATTTCAGTCCATGTCCATACTTCTCCCAAATCATAGCTTGTAAAGGGCTTAAAAAGCAAATGCAATAATTGAAAGCATTGGCCCTGCTAATATTTTCACTACACTGTAAGAACATGCTGCAGAAATTGAGTGATTTAGACAGTTCACTCAAAGCATTTCTGGTAAAATTTTAGGAACATCTGATAAGCACTGAGAGCACATTGAGTAATTTCAGTCAGACTGTGTGGCAAATGTAGTCACAGCCTCGATGAAAGTTGCAATTTCATGCCATGTACAAATTTTTTAAAAAAGGATCAGAGAGATAGGGGTTAAAAGCTGCTGGTAGTCAAACACTAACAAGGGCTGCTTGCGTTGTTAGACAAGCCTGAGCCAGTCTGAGTGGCAGCAAATCACCTCACAGCAAAGCAGAGAAACCTGTTTAACTGGCTGGGCTAACTGAACCTGCATTGTGATAAACAGTAACACCGGCTGAGCCTGAAGACAAGCTGAAGACCCAGCAAGGCAATTATCGATATTAGGCTTTTTGGGGTGGGGAGATGCCTTTTAAGTTTCTCCCTGCACCAAAACTGCTGCAAGTTGAGACATTATCCACTTTTGTGAGAAGCTATTTATCATTTTTTTTAAAAAAAGTTATTCAGAGATAATGCAGTAACAGGCCTTCCAGGCCCAACTAGACCATATCGCCCAATTGCGTCCATGTGGCTAATTAATGCGCTAAGCCATAGGCCTTTGGAAAGTGGGAGGAAACCAGAGCACCCGTAGGAAACCCATGTGGTCAAACTCCTCACGGGCAGCAGCAGGAATTGAACCTTGGACACTGCAGCTGTATTTGCATTACACTAGTATGTCATCCCACCAATCCTTGACCAATAAATCTTTCACCACCCCTCCACAAAATACTTCCCCTCACACAGTCAATAAATATTTCGAAGTATGCTGTATCACGAGTTGCTTCAGAAAGCATCGGGGTAAGAATAAAAAGCAATCCTACTGTTTAGGGCAGGCAACTGAAATGCAAATAATCAGCATGGTGGTCAATCAGCATCTTCTGTGTGGATACAAGATCACCTCGACCACAAAAAAATTATCAGCACCTTTTTTAAAAAATCACAAAACCGTCTAAGGCATTTCTTTTCTTCCCCCAGAGCAATTAATTCTAGATTTGTGTTTGGGACTTTCAACATCAGAAAAATTATTTGGCGCTGAATTCCAGAGACTTTCTGCTTAGTGATTTTATTTATTTAATGATACAGCGAGGAACAGGCCCTTCCGACCAAACAAGCTGACTCCAACCTAATCATAGTACAATTTACAGTGACCAATCAACTTATTAACCAGTGTGTCTTTGGACTGTGGGAGGAAACCCATGTTCTCAGGAGGAGAATGCACCAACTTCTTACATCATTTTTTTTTATTGAGATATAGTGCAGAATAGGCCCTTTGAGCCATGCTGACCAGCAAAACCTTGGTTATTTTTTCTTTAAATCCTAGCCTAATAATGAGGCCATTTACAATGAACAATTAACCTACTAACTGGTACATCTTTGGACTGTGGAAGGAAACCAGAGCACCAAGAGGAAACCCACATGGTCATGGGGAGAACGCACAAACTTCTCACAGGCAACGGGAGGAATTGAACCCGGGTTGCTGGTACTGTAAAATGTTGTGCTAACCATTACACTATTACAGGTGACATTGAAATTGCACTCCGAACTCCGACGCCCCAATCTGTTATAGCGTTGTGCTAAACGTTATGCTTCCATGTAGTGCAATAATAATGCAATCGATGTATCTATAAAATCAATAGATATCTTTATTGGATAATCCACAGTATATTCATAACAGAATCATATCAGATTGTGTAATGCTTGTATTGAACTACATATTTTATATTCTTTTTTGGCTGGAATATGACACCATTGACAAGGCTGGCATTTATAGTGCATACCAAATTGCTCAGAGATGGCATGAATTCAAAGAAAATCTGTTGTGGCAGGAATCCTGAAATCAAAACAGAATACACTGGAAACACTCAGATGATCTGCCACCATCTGCAGAAAGACAAACAGAGCTAACGTTTCAGGTTAAAGGCTCATCCTCCATTCACCTTCCCTTTGTATTGCTGCCAAAGCATCTTCCTAGGTTGGGTTTTCAGCCTGTAACGTTAACTCTATTTCCCTTTCCACTGAGGCTGCCTGATCTGCTCAGTGTTTCCAACAATCTCTGTTTTGACCCAGGGGTGATGCAACTGAGTGGAATTCCAAAGCACTGCAGCAAGAGAGTAGATGTATGACTGGAAACTGGAATAACCTAGATTTAAAGCGAGAGCTGGTTTCCTTCACTCAAGGACATTTTTCAACCAGTTAAAGTACTCACACAATCTAACAATATTCTTATTGCTTTTACCATCAAGTGTTTATTTCTAGTTTTCTTTCAAACATAATCCGATCCCATAAAGCCATAAGACGCAGGAGCAGAATTGGGCCGTTTGGCCCATCAAGACCACTCCGCCATCTCATCATGGCTCATCCATTTTCGCTCAGCCCTGATCTCTTTCCTTCTCCCCACCCTCCTTCATGCCTTGACTAATCAAGAATAATCTATCAGCCTCTGTCTTAAATATACCCAATGACTTGGCCTTCACAGCTGCCTGTGGCAATGAATTCCACAGATTCACTACTCTCTGGCTAAAGAAATTCCTCCCCATCTCCATTCGAAAATGTCACCCCTCTGTTCTGAGGCTGTCATCCAACCTTAGACTTCGTCAGCATAGGAAGCATCTTTTCCATATCCACTCTACTGAGGCCTTTCAAATTTGATAGGTCTTCTGAATTTGAGTGAATATAGGCCCAGCGCCATCAAACGCTCATCATATGACTAGACGTCATCTCTCTCAACTCCATTCTCTTGCCTTTGCCCTGTAATGTTTGAGGCCCTTACAAATCCAGAACCTATCAACCTCTGCTTTAAATACACCCAATGATTTGGCCTCCAAATCCATCAGTGGCAATGAATTCCACAGGTTCACATAACTGCAAAGTGGAATTGATTCACTTTCCATCGAGAGCTTGGTTCAGAAATTGGGACTATTTATCTAACCACTCCTGGGGTAGGTCATAACATAACTTAGTGAAGTGGCTACAATAGTGTTGTTAATTACTCTACTTGCAGTGAGCAAGCTAATTAATTTGTGACCGTGGAATGATTGCATCATGCAATTCATATTAAGCAAGAATTTAAACTTGACTTGGGCAGAGTTGGCTAAGCTGCTCCAAGTATTTTCGCACCTTTCTGTGTAAAGTAACCCGGGTAGCTATTTTAGATGACTTGCAGACCAGCAACTGTAATCTGATATGCTAAACCAATCTTCCTTCAAAATTTTAATATCATTGGGGATCGTTGACACTGCATTAGCTGACACACTTGAAATTCCCCTTAAATCTCCACTTTCACCTCACAAAGCAAAGCCATTTTTTTACCGTTATTAAGAGAATGCATTATTCATGTTTTAAATATGTAAAATCTTAAAATACTCTTAATTGTATATACAGCTCTGAATAATCTAGCTCCTCTGTATATTTTGGAATGTCCATCCCTTTACATCTCTAATCGTAATCTTAGATCCACTAATACAGCTTTGCTTAGGGTTCCTAGAGCCAAGCATACAAGAACTGGTGATGCCGCGTTTGCTCTTATGCACCTAAAATCTGGAATATGCTACCGACCGAGATAGACTAGGCTAGGCTAGTACTGTGAAAGATTTTAAAGCACTTCTAAAAACCTACTTTTTTTAATTTGGCCTACTTTTAGGATTACTGTTGATGTTGATTGTATTTATATAATTTGGTATACTCAATTACATTTCTTTTCTGCATAACATTTGTCTTTTCTTATGATTTTTAATTGTCTCATATTTTTATGACTGTATTGATTTAATCTTACAATCTATGCAAAGCATTTTAAGCCTCTATCTTACTGTTTGAAAGGTACTATATACATTAAATAAAATTATTATTATTTCTTAGCCCTATCAATTCTGCAATCCAGAATCTTTCCCCCAAATTATAGCATTCATTGTTAAGTATTTAATATTTCAGCAATATTTGAGTAATACAGTAAATGTGGTTTGATTAAGCATTCTTTGGTTGTTTAAATAGTTCATTATGGAACCTATGAAAAAGAATATGAATGCATACGTCAGTACGTCACCACATCATAAGACTGCGTCTCACTAAAGTAAAGTGAAAGTATGACACGCATCTCCTGGCTCCTGTGAATTTTTGTTCAATTGGTTCTGTGTTTTGGAGTTAAGACTCCAAAGTTAAGACAAGCATTCATGCTTGTCACGGAGTCATACTTTGTGAGAGTTGAACACCACTTAACAGAGTTCATTTTTAAACATTAAAACAAAAACACTTACAACTGCCCTGGTTTAAAAATGAAACGGTTGCACAGAGTTATGAACATTTATTATCTTGTGTTTTCCACTCATCAAGGCAACATTTTTAAAAAACTTTTCTACTAAACCAGGGTGACATCATCGGGGAAAGAATTTGCAATTAAGTAGCTTCTTTGACGTCTCTTTTCAGTGAGGGATTTATGAAGGGTAAACACTGCTGTGATATTGCAAAAAGCAAAAACTAATTTACAGACTGTAAGACCCCACAAACAGCAGTGCCCACACAGTCTCTCTATAGGGATGTCAGTAGCAGCTGCACACTCCTGTCCATTCCCAAAATCCAGTTCTGTTAAACTTAACTTCCATTAACATTCAAGATATCAGATATGAAGCTTGGAAGCATGGACAGGATTCAAGATTCAAGTTGATTCGTCACGTACATCTAGACACGCGGTGAAATGTGTCACTTGTCTTAATAACTAACGCACCCCAAAGTGTTCTGGGGGAAGCTGACAAGTGTCGTACCATTCCGATGCTAATCTGAAATGCTCACAGCACAAAACACAACACAACTAGACACAAAGCAACAGCAAAACCAGCCCCGTTCCTCTCTCTCACCCACACACACTGTCCTTTGACCCCTGGACAATCCTCCAGCCTCTCGCAGACTTGGACTCAGGCCACTACCAACAAGGGATGAGCACCTCGACAGCTTTCTTGAAGTTGTGATGCACAGCTGACGCAATCCTTAAGTAGACACAAGAGATTCCTTTGCATTATCATGAAAAAGAACAAAGTTCAAGAGGTTGTGGCCTGGAAAATTTAACCCCTCGGTAATACTCAGTTTACCTGACCACTATCACATTGCTGTTCATGGGATTTTACTCTGTGCATATTTGCCACCTACCTTGCATTAAATGTAGCTCATTGACCTGGTGGAACATCTTGACAGGAAGATGAAAGTCATTGCAAGCTTCCTTTCCTTCTGCCTACCCACTAAAGAAGCTGTTACAAACACTAGTGGTCATTTTATTAGATAAGCTTGTACACCTGCTTATTAATGCAATTATCTAATCAGCCAATCTTGTGGCAGCAACTCAACGCATTAAATCATGCAGACATGGTCAAGAGGTTCAGTTGTTCAGACCAAACATCAGAATGGGGAAGAAATGATCTAAGTGACTTTGACTGTGGAATGGTTGTTGGTGTCAGACGTGATGCTTTGACTATCATACAAACTGGGATCTTCACGCACAACAGACTCTAGACTTTACAGACAATGGAGTGAAATAAACAAAAAACAACCAGTGGGACAGCAGTACTGTGGGCAAAAATACCTTGTTAATGAGAGAGGTCAGAGGAGAAAGGCCAGACTGGTTCAA
This sequence comes from Hypanus sabinus, assembly GCF_030144855.1. NCBI lineage: Eukaryota > Metazoa > Chordata > Chondrichthyes > Myliobatiformes > Dasyatidae > Hypanus > Hypanus sabinus. Next base: position 152,432,933 of record NC_082714.1, read on the forward strand.
GCTGACAGGAAGGCGACAGTAACTCAAATAACAACACGTTACAACAGTGGTGTGCAGAAGAGCATCTCTGAATTCACAACACGTCGAACCTTGAAGCGGATGGGTTACACAGCAGCAAAAGACCATGATCATACATTCAGCGGAACAGGGTGTACCTAATAAAGTGGCCACCGAGTATAAATGGAACAGCATCATTACGCTCATTGTTTTCAATTCGGGTCCCTGTCAGCTATCAAACGACAATTCACACCATGCCGTTAATCATTACATTTCACTCTCCCCACATTCCCACCGGACTCTGCCGCTCATCCGTATACTGGGGGCAACAGCAAATGGCCAATTAGTCGACAGACCTGCATGTGTTTGGGACACTGGGAATGCCCAGAGCACCTGGAGGAAAGCCAGGCAATTGTGGGGCACCAGACTCAGCTCTAAAGTCAGGATTAAATCCAGGATGTCAGAGCTGTGGAGCAACAGCTGCTGTGTCACAATCTGAGTGCATAGAATTTGGTATCAGGATGGGTGGAGGGGACGTTAAGGAAAAACGCTTTCATCCAGTGGATGGTGAACCTGGAACTCAATGTCCGAAAATCTGATAGCAGAACCCTTCTGATGTCTAAAAGATAACAGTGGGTGGGTGGGAGGAAGGAAAGGGGCTTGTTTTACTTTTGTTCTGCTGAAAATGGTGGGCATGTTATGTTCACGCCAGAATGTGGGACAACACTTGTGGGCTGCCCCAGCATATTCTTATGTTCTGATGGTTATTAACACAAACAACGCATTTCACTATCTATTTCGATGTAAGCACGATAAATAAAATGAATCTGAATCAGATTCAGTATATGTGTTTAACTTGTCACAGCATTCCAGTCTAATTTGGGCCTAAAGCCAGGATATGGAAGTAAATTCAATAGCTCATTTCGGCCAACATGGGTTTCGGCCAAATAGGGAAAGGTGCATCAGATCAAAGAAAAGTGTCAAGTTGGATCCAAAGCTGATTCGTGGCAGGAAACAGAGTACAGATGGACTAGTATTTTGTGGTTCCAAGGTTATTACAAATGGGATCCACAGGGCTCAATTTCCATTCACACAGAAAATGCAGGAGGAACACATCAGGTCAGGCTGCATCGGAGGGGGGAATTGAAAAGTTGAAATTTCTGGCCAAGGTCCTTCATCAGGAAGAGAGCCCCTTCTCACCTAGACTCACCTGTTACCTGCCAGCTCGTGCTCCTCCCCCTCCCCCTACCCTTCCATGCTGGCTTCTGTTCTCTTCCTTTCCAATTCTGATGAAGGGTCTCGGCCTGAAATATTGACTCTTCGTAGACCTGTTGAGTTCCTTCAGTGCTATGTGCATCTGCTCCTCAAGACTTCCAACATCTTCAGAATCTCATCTGACAATCCTTGTTCATTTGCATTTTGTGAGATAAGTGAAGAGCTTATACCTAAACTAATTAGAGAAGAGACGAGAAAAAAAAACACTTCCATTTGGAGAAGGGTAAGGGCTGGAACTCACTTCTTGAAGATCTGGAAGGGGTAAAATTCCTCAAAACATCTGTGGGCGGCACAGTAGTGTAGTAGTTATCATAATGCTATTACAGTGCCAGTGACTTGGGTTCAATTCTCCCAACTGCCCGTAAGGAGTTTGTACTTTCTTTCCATGACTATAAGACCATAAGATATAGGAGTACAATTAGGCCATTCGGCCCATTGAGTCCGCTCCACCATTTCATCATGGCTGATCCATTTTCCTCTCAGCTCCAGTCTCCTATCTTCTCCCCATATCCCTTCATGCCCTGATTAATTAAGAATCTGTCAATCACTGCCTTAAATATACCCAATCACTTGGCCTCCATAGCCACCTGTAGCAATGAACTCCACAGATTCACAACTCTCTGGCAAAAGAGTTTCCTCCTCATCTCTGTTCAAATTAGACGTCCCTCTATTTGGAGGCTATATCTTCTGGTATTAGAATCCTGCCTCCTCCAAGGAAATATCCTCTCCACCTTCACACTTCTGAGGCCTTTCAACGTTTGATAGGTTTCAATGAGGTCCCCCTCATTCTTCTGAATTCCAGTAAATGGAGGTCCAGAGCCGTCAAACACTCCTCATATGATAAGCCTTTCGATCTCAGAATTATTTTTGTGAACCCCCTTTGAAACCTCTCCAAAGTCAGCACATCCTTTCTTAGATAAGGGACCCAAAACTGCTCACAATACTCTGTGAGGCCTTGCCAGTGCTTTATAAAGCCTCAACATTACATCCTTGCTGCATGTGGGTTTCCTCTAGGTACTCTGCTTTCCTCTCACAGTGCAAAGACATTAGGGTTGATAGGTTAATTGGTCACATGGGTGTAATAATGACATAGCTGGAGGCTGAGACATGATGGTACTAAAGTGCGACTCTTTCATGTTCATCTACGAAAACGGCTTAATTTGATGTCCCTCCTTTTCCCTTTCAGGGTGGAAGGGGTTCTGTCGACGACACTGACCTGGAGTGACACTCAAACTTTGCGGTGGTGGGACCCACTCCCAGTGGCACACGACCAGCCGCTTTTCAATATCCCAAGGATGTGGCCTGAAAGACAAGCTTTCCTTTGAGGTCCCGAGTTCTCACAGCCCTGTGGACGAGCTGCTTCTAAGTCAGTGCCGCAGTCTGAAGTGTCGCAGGAGAGAACGGAACATTGGGAACAGTGTTTCAGTTGTCAGAGGTCCCATACTCGGTGAATTGGCGAAGTGTGCTCTCTCTCTCTCTCTCTCTCTCTCTCTCTCTCTCTCTCTCACTCTCTCACTCTCATTGGTGGGTGAGAGATTGTTGCCGATTCTCGGGTCACAGAACTCAGTTAAAAAAAAGCGGCATGACAGACTTTTAATGCTGCAAATCAACGAGTTGTTTTGTAACGTCTCCCTTCTCTCTATGAAAGGGGACTTTTCTTTTTCCCTTTAATAAGGGGAGAGAGAGAGCCTGTGGTATGTCAAATTGTCGACAATTAATTTTTGTTGTATTGTAGACCATGGTCTTTCTTGGGGGCTTTGCTATTGTACGCTTGGTGGGTGGAAGGTGCTGATATTTTTTGTGGAAGTGGGTGGGGGAGGGTCAGTGCTTTGCTGCAGCTTGTGCGTGTGAGGAGGGCTTTGGGACACTCTTCTGTTTTTGTGGAATTCTGTAAAGAAAAAGAATTCCAGGATGTATATTGCTGATATTAAATGGAACTATTGAACAATTGAATTGATTGGAGCAGGCTCATTGGGCTGGAAGGGGCTGTTACCATGCTGTATCTCTTGAAATCAATAAAAACAGTGAACATCTAAGAACTGCCTGAATGCCTACTCAAAGAGCTGTGACATGCAAGGCTTCAGACAAAGTCCTGGAAGGTGGGGTTGGGTTAGATAAGGTGGGGGTTGTTCTTCGACTAGAACAAATGAGATGGGCTGAAAATCCTTCTTCGATGTCATAAATTTTCAATGAAAAGGTTTTTGGCACCCTGGTTTTTATCAGTCACGTCACCGAATATAGAGGTTGGGTATTATGTTTCAGTTATACAAGGTGTTTGTGAGACTTCATATGGAGCAATGTGTTATGTTTGTGTTACTTTGCTCTAGGAAAGATGTCATTAAGCTAGGAAGGGTGTGGCATAGACTTATGAGGATGTTGCCAGGTCTTAAGAGACAGAGTTATGGAAAGAGGTTGAGCAGGTTGAGACTACTTTAATTGGAGCTTAGGAGAATAAGGGGTACTGTTACAGAGGTAGATAGAATCATGAGGGGTTTAGACAGGGTGAACGTGCACAGTTGTTTCCCAGGGTTGGGACATTAAGATCTAAAGGGCACAGTTTTAAGATGAGAGTGGAAAGATTTAATAAGAACCAGAGGGGCATTTTTTTTTTCCCTACAGCATGGTCAGTAATGAGGAAGTGGTTGAGGTAGTTACATTAACAATATGTAAAAGGTATTTGGACAGGTAGGGAAGATTTAGAGCAGGGGTTCCCAACCTGGGATCCACGGACCCCTTGGTTACTGGTAAGGGTCCATAGCATAACAATGATTGGGAACTCTTGATTTAGAGGGACATGGGCAAATTGTGGCAAATAAGACTAGCTTAGATGGGAATCTTAGCTGTCGTGAACCAGTTGTCTTGAAGGGCCTGTTTCCATAACTAAAAGATCAAGTGACTACTTTTTGTTCCATAAATAATTATCATTATAAGTCAGGGATGTTCCTGCTCAGGCCAGGCTCTGCAGATTGCCTGGATGTTCCTGCTATGGGTCATCAAGTTCAAAGCTGCTCTCCATTTCATCACTATTACAAGGCATCGCAATAGCATAGTGGCTGCTCCAAAAATTGGGGTTCAATTACCGCCATTGCTTGTAAGGAGTCTGTCTGCTCTCCCCATGATGGCGTGGGTTTCCTCTGGGTGCTCTGGTTTCCTCCCATACTCCAAAGACTTACGGGTTTGGGTTAGTGAATTGTATGCATACTATATTGGTGAGGGAATTATAGCAACACTTACGGGCTGCCCCCAACACATCCTTGGACTATTTTGATCATTCATGCAAATGCATTTCACTGTATGTTTTGACATACATGTGACAAACAGTGTTAATCTCTATGTCCTCTCATTGATAGTAAAAGTCTACAATGGACAACTTGTCCACAGCGCTCCAAATTCGGCCTCACCAACATCTTATATAAATCAGCTAAATCACCAGAGTCGTATAAAGAATGCCAGACTTCCTTCACCATGGTGCTTCAGTGATCTGGATAGGATGTTTTAAAAATAAATCAGCTATCTGACTGCATCATGTTCATCACTAAAAATACCATTGATTTAAATTCTAGATTTATTTATATTACTTAAATTTAAATTTCCCTCTGTTGGGAGTTGCCCAACCCTCAGAAAGCTGACGCAACACTTAAGCTCTGTACTCGCTTGATGGTAACACATATATCTGGGACCTGTAATATAACGCCCGTGGCTGCTAACAACCAAACAGTGCAGACCAAAGTTTGGGACCTCAGTAAGTAGGATGCATGCCCCTTGACTCTGGACAAATTGATCAATAATGACTGAATGGTATGGAGTCTATAGGGAGAAGAGAAGGGATAAGAGGAGAGCCAGATGGGGAATGGGAAAAGAGAGAAAGGTAAGGGGAAGAAATTACTGGAAGTTAAAGAAATCAATGCCCATGCCATCAGATAGGAAGCTAGCCAAACAGAATATGAAGTGTTGCGCCTCCAGCCTGAGAGCGGGCTCATCGTGGCAATAGAGGAGGCCATGGGCTGACATGTAGGAATGGGAATAGTCAGTGGAATTAAAATGGCTGGCCACTGGGAAACCCTGCTTGTTACAAATGGATCGTAGATGCTCTACAAGGTGGTCCTCCAATCAACGTCAGCTTTCGTTGATGTAGGGAGGCACAATGGGAGCATCTGATACAGTAGTCTAAGAACTGCTTTCATTCCAATAAATAGGCAACTCGTTCGTTGCATGTAATTTCTGCTTGCCTGCAGTCACACCCCTCTAAAGTATGGGTGTTTAGTACTGCAGCAGGAGCATTGTACCATAACAGGGCTGTTGACTGGCCCCATAAACAGCCAAGTACAATCAGATAACGTGGGTGGGGTTGGATTGAGATGAACCCTCCTGAGACCATCTTCCAAAGCTCACTCAGTCACAGGGTGTTTCTTTTTCTCTACTTATTTATTGAGATATAACGCAGAACAGTCCCTTCCAGCCGCGCCACCCAGCAACCAACAATTTAATCGTAGCCTAATCACAGGATAATATGCAGCTACTTAACCTACCAACCAGTGCTTCTTTGGACTGTGGGAGGAGACCACAGCACCTGAAGGAAACTCATACAATCACAGGGAGGACGTACAAACTCCTTACAGACAGCAGCAGGAATTGTACCCAGGTAGCCTTGCACTATAAAGCATTGTGCTAACCACTTCACTACCATGCTGCCCCAGTTAATGACTTCACTCCCTCCTATGCAAACCTAGAAGGATTCCAAGCAGGCTCACCAGAATATCTGGGACTTCAAGAAGCGTCTAAACCCAAGATTGGATGTTGTGCTGCCAATCTCCATGTATCCTCTTACTTTTTATCTGCTCTCTTCTGGGATATACAGTAGAAGCCTGCTCAAGTATAAGAAAAGCCTTCCTCAGATCAAACGTTGTTTGCTATCTGCTTTCAGATCAGATGCTGGCAAACACTATTGCTTCAACCCACCCCAAATGCATTAATTGATCTGTTTCACTCATGACCTTTCACAATAAAATGAGACACCATTTGACCTGCTTGATCTGTTTTGCCTTTTAATATATGAGCACATTCATTTTATGCTGGATGCTGCTCATTTAGCTGAGACTAGATCCTTGGCGTTGAGCTGCTGTCACAATACAATGTTGTGGCAACATGAAAAGCTGTATATATTTTGTCCCCAGTGAAATGATTCCTTTGTATGCTCCTCATTTTTAGATAGAAGGCAACCTTTAACGAAAACAAAAGCAAATTTCAAAATTACTTCTGGAATGCCAAGATACCCGGTTCCAAAGCAATTGAAAAGATGTTTACCTTGTGTGAGGCATGGAGCGCAGTGGCTGCTTTCTTGTGCATTTCATTGGGAATCTGTGTAAATGTAAGATATAAAATCAAAAGGTAGATTATGCTTACTTTCAGGTGATCTCGTTGGATGAAACACATTATGGACAAATGGTTAATGAATTGCACCAAATGTGCCTATTAATGAATCAGTTCATTGATATTAATAACTTGGGATTAATCAAATAAGCCACTGTACAGGAGGCTAAGAGCAATTAGATTTTATGAGTCCACAACAACAATCCCCATTAATGTAGCATCTCAAACATGGTGAAGTGTCTCATGGCTCTTCACAGGAGCTAGCTCAAGCAAGAACTGGCAGCTAGCTTACTGGGATATATTGGGACCAGTAATCAGAAAGTTGCTCTGTTAGAGAGAGTCTTAAATACCAAGGAAAGATAGAGAGGCTGACACGGTTAGGAAACCGATTCAGGGACTGTGGACCTTGGCTGCTGAATGGCTGCCAGCTAACGATGGGACAACCAGCTCCAAAGATGATCAACACTGGGGGATTTTCAAGGCTCACGTCTTTTAGCGGGTTGTAAAGTAGATGAGGTTATAGAGAAGGAGGGGGAAATAATGCAGAAGCATTTGAAAATTTTTTTAATCTGTGCCTGGCTCAGCTAGTTTGGTGTTAAATAATACCTCACCGAACTTTTATCACTCAGCACAGAAAAAAGGTCCATCAGCCCTTCACATAATTCAAACCATTAAGCACTAATCCATACATTGCTTATTTCCTCCTGCATCAGCACCCCCAGCCACACTCCTATTCCCCTGCCACTCACCTACATGAGGGGCAGTTTACAGCAATCATTTCCAATTAGACTGTTGACCCTTGTATCTTGGGGTGTATGGAGGGAACCGGCAGGAGGCTGAGCAGTCACAGGAAGAACGTGCAGACTCTGCACCGACAGTACCCGTGGGTCAGGATTGAATCCAGCTCACTGTAGCTGAGAGGTGGCCTTGACATTCACTGTACTGATTTATTCTGTGTAGCCTGGGAGGTGCAAAGTTATTATCAGGGGGTCTTTCAACATAAACCTATTTTCTCTAGTCCCACATCAAAGAGAGCAGGGTCACGTAAAGTGAGTGGCTGATGCACAGTACAACTCTTCCGTTCTTCCCCAATCGCCTGCCTGAGCTGCTATCTCTAAAGAGCACCCTCCGCTGCATAAGTGTGGTATTTCACTTCCCACACAGGCAGGGGCCTTGGCAAAGCGTTCTGAGTTACCAACAGTTTTCTGCTGTGACTTGGCACCTCCAAGCAAACCAGCTGAAGCTACCATATTACATTTCATTTGAGACCTTTCATTAAGGCCCACCATCACACCAGACTAAGCTAGTTTGAACCTCACGATCCAGATTTATTAGGGGCAGTGGGATAGCCTAGGGTCTTGGTGACGGTCTTCCAGTGTTGATATTTTATCTACTGTTATCTATTCAGATCTACAGTATATGTGTTATGTCTAGTGTAATCAAGATAGATATCTGCAGTTTAGTTTTAAACTGCCGTTTACCTTCCCTCTCTAAACTTGTTCGCTGACATTCTTCCATATGACCTGTCATTCTGAGTAAAAAATCTGCTGCAAAGCTGCGAGATTTTTAAGAAACTGCCCCTTCTACAGTGCAGTGCACCGTCCATGTGCAGAAAGCATTACCAGGAGTGAGAAAGTCATATAGACATTACGTTGTTGGGGGGGGGGGGGGGGGGGGTTGGGCACAGAAGGTAGAAGTGAGTGTAACGCCTTACAGGACTAACGATCAGTGATCTGTAACCGGAGCTCAATTCCTGCTACTTTCTGTAAGGAGAGTGCATGCCCATGTGGGTTTCCTCTGGGTGCTTCGGTCTCCTCCCACATTCCAAAGACTATTAGAATTGCGGTTAGTAAGCTGTGGGTACGCCGTATTGTCAGCAGACACTTGTGGGCTGCCTCAGACTGCTGGTCATTGACACAGACGTTGCATTTCACTGTATGTTTCAATGTAAATGTGACAAGTAATGCGAGCCTTTCCTCCTTAATCTTTAATATCTTCCTGTTCTCTCTCGTTTTACCGTCTTGTGCACAGAAGAAAATCGAGGGGGTAAGCAGGACTTCAAACGTGACCAGTGCGATTATTGGAACACAACAAATTCCTGCAAATTTATAACCTCACATTCTACAGTCTTTTGAGATTATGTGGCAATTGCCTGTTTATTTGCTTATTACAAGGCTGAAGGAGGCCTTTTAGTTTGTCGACAATGCCGGCTAAAGGGAGGGCAGTTCTAGTCCCACTCCCATACTTCTCTGCAGCTAGGTATGGATTTTCTCCCACAGGCTTGTCCATTTCTCTTCAGTTCTTTTGTTACGTTCCTACAGTACATTAAGGGGTAATTTACAGTTGTCAATTAACCAGCTCACATGTTCCTGGGATTATGGGAGAAAACAAAACCACTCAGCAGAAATCCACACAATTATGACACCAGGGTTAGAAATGAAGCCGAATCCCTGGAGCTGAGAGGCAGCGGAAGCAACTGTACTCCCTGCCCTCCTTTTCTGTGTAACTTTGGTGAAAGGAGATTTCAGAAGTGTCAAACTTAAGGCTTTTTTTTGCCAAAAAATTAATTTTCCACCAACCTATTTTGCACATGGTAGGATCACATAAGGGTGGTATGGTAGCATAGCAGTTAGCGTAACACTATTACAGCACCAGCAACTTGAGTTCAGTTCTCGCTGCTGTCCTGTAAGGAGTTTGCATGTTCTCCCGTGACCGCATGGGTTTTCTCCAGGTGCTCTGGTTTCCTCCCACATTCCAAAGACAGACAAAGAGCAAGTTAATTGATTACATGTATGTAACTGGGTGGCATGTGCTCATTGGGCCAGGAGGGCTTTTTACCATGCTGTATCTCCAAATAATTAAAATATGTTTATTAGAATCTGGATTTCCAACTCCTTTACGTCCATCAGACTTTAGTAATCTCCTTTCCTACCTACCCAGTTTATGGGATCTTGCAGTCAGCTCACCACCAACTTCTTAAAGGCAATTAGCGACGGGCAATAAAGATTTTGACCTTACTTTTATATTATTCATATCACCAGAATGAATTTTTTTAAGAAACTGCTGTGATGCCACTGAGCTTTGGAAGTCTTAGGTCATGTTTTCTAAGATTGGAAATATGTACATAGCCCACTGTCTGACCTTTGTAATATGCTAACTCCTGGAGACCACTGAGGTGGCTGTGTTGTTATTATCTAATCAGATTAATTGATTTCATATCTCATGCTTTTCCTTCAGCAAGTTTGGAAAAGAAAGTATGTGTGCTGTGACAAGAAAGCAACATCTGTTATCAAATACCCCCACAATCCAGCCCATGCTCTCTTTTCACTGAGGTCACCAGGAAGGACGTGCAGGAACTCTAGGTCCACACTACCCCAATCAGGAACAGATATTCCTCTACAACTATCAGGCTCCCTTAGCCAGCCAATGGTGTAGTGGCATAAGCACTGGACTTCAAGGCCAAAGGTCCCAGGTTTAGATCCAGCCAACAATTTCCATTTATGCTGGGTTCAGCATCAAGCTTGCAACTCGGCCTAATAAAAAACCAGACAAACCTAAGGAAAAGGCAAAAAATACCATGAAAAGGAACAAGAAATCAATCTCCTAAACCATTGTAGATAACTTCATCCACCTCAATGCTGAACTGATTCCACAACCTCACTTTCAAGGGCTCTACAACACGTTTTCAATATTTATTTATTTATTTGTTTGTGTGTTTATTTATTTATTGGTCTTATTTGTATTATTATTGTTATTATTATTCATTTTCTTTATTGATGCTGTTTGTCTGTCTTTGTGTGTAGATTTTCATTGATTCTATTGTATTTCTTTGTTCTACTGTGAATGCCTGCAAGAAAATGAATCTCAGGGTAGTATATGGCATACATTGATAACAAATTTACATCGAACTTTGAACTTTAGCAGATGAAGCGACCGGTTCTGTGACGAAGGTTGAGTGTGAGTAAGGCTTAAGAGATCATTTTACGTGAATGAAGCATTGCATGGAGCAGAGGAAGCGTATGAATACTTCCTTTCTGGATGAAGGATTAGAGCCGAGGCTGTTTCAACTTCATGATCCATATTAAACATACACAATTCATTTCCTGCTGTCAATAGCAGCAGTTTATGGATAAACTCCAATGATTAGAATGACATTGACAGGTATTATGTTGTGATGAACCAGTTATCAGTGTGTGAAGTTTTTGCTCATCCATAGGGCAAGTGATTTGATGTAGTGCAAAATTCCACAACCAACTCTGAGAATTTCAACACTTACGACACAGTGTGCATGGCAATTACTGCGAATTCTACACATTAACTCCCAAAGGCAGGAAGAATGCCGGTTGCTGAGTGGGTCTGAGCAGTAGCACATCACTTACTGTGACAAGCGCATCACGCAACCTACTCATTATCGACAAAAAATATATCACATGCATTCTCTCACACATGCAAATCATTACGTATATTAGCTAACAGCGGTGACCAGTGTAAAATAGCATGGTGAAATAAAATAAATAAAAATCTTCCACTTTTTAAAAATTCTGCAGCTTTTATAGCATTGGAGGCCTGTATTTAACTGATCGTGCCCATACCTTTGAATTGTCTGATATCTACAACAATTTTATTTCCACTATTACAGCTCAAGGTGTCAGAGCTCAGAGTTCAGTACCAAAGCCGCCTGTAAGGAGTTTGTACTGTACGTTCTCTCCGGGACCACATGGGATTCCTCCGAGTGCTCTGGATTCCTCCCACAGTCTAAAAGCATATCAGTAATTGTTAATTGGACATTGTAAATTGTTCTGTGATTAGACTAGGATTAAATAGGTGGGCTGCAGGGCAGTTTAGCTTGTTGGGCTGAAAGAGCCCATCCCTCACGATATCTCAAAATAAATTCTAAATATATATATGACCGGTTAAGAGTGACAAAATTAGTTTTGCCAGCCCTACGTTCTCGATATTAGGAATGATTGATGGTCCTGTTCTATCTCACTCTAAGCTAGCTATACAAAACCAAAGGTTCCAGCAAAATGTTTGTGTGTTAAATGCCACCACTAGTTCAAAGAGGATGAGCAAGATCTGAAAAACAAGACATTACCTGACTGTCCATGTGTTTGGGGTTAGAATGAATCGCTGTTTGAGGCATTATTCTGTTTTGGTGGAGATAGTGGTATCAAGCTGCTGTGTTTAATATATGCGGTGAATGATCACACGGGACACTTCTATTATCCAGTGGCCAAAGCTTTTCATCTAAATCACTCAAAACAATTATTATCTCCCAATGCAATACACAGAACTTCAATTCTTTGGGCTTGCTAAACATTTAAATGATTATTCCTTAAATTAAGCTCTTTAGAATTCAATTGGCAGCATTCTTGTCGATGTTCTTGATCAGAACCTGGGAAGGTGTTGCAAAATTTATGCTAGGCACCCCTACTGTCTAGATAAAGGCCAAGTGAGGAGTGCTTCACTGGTTGTTTAGTGGAAAAATGCAGCTGGTTGGCCGCAATGAAAAATGAGATGCAAACACATTCCGAAAGATCTGATGGTTTGAAACAAAAATAATGCTAAACTTGTTTCTTTATAAGCTTCACTTATTTTTATTTTATAATAATTGTGAGTATTATCTCTTTCCCTCTATCCTGGCTCTTATCTGACGATCTTTATATTGGTAACTATGACTGGCTCAAGCATTGGCTATTTATTTGTTTGCCTCTATCGTAGTCATCAGATTTAAAATAAAACTAAATATAGTCTGTGTGCTGCAATATTATTTTATTCAAAGTTAAAATTATAGCAATGGAAAATATTATTTTATTCTTAAGATGTCCTACAGATAGTGTCCTTAAAAATACTGGAAGGTTACATTGGACTCAAATTGGAAAAGGCATTTACTGACAGACCACTTTTTTGAAATGCACAAGAATCAAGAACTCACCAGAGTTAATGGTGGCCCTAGTTTTAAATAATTGATTCCCTTAAACAGTTTTGATGGAAACAATTCTTTCAATGTTATAGCATTTGTGCATGGTTAATTTTATTAAGGGCAAATTATCAGTACAGCATAACATTGTTATAAATTGCCTTAACTACTGCAATGTCAGCTACTCTCTTGTGGTAGATTTTTTGATTTCAGCCTTATTTATCTTTTGTTTCGCTTCCTAGTATAATTTGGCCCAGAAAGCATCTGGCTTTTTCCAAATTCTGCTGTATTCCAGTTCTTATGTCTGTGAAAAAAAGCTTTTATTCGTGATAAGAGTCATCAACAGTGTATTACGTTTAGCACGCAGTGACAGACTTTAATGTTTTTTTTAACCAGAGGAGTAACTAACTCCCTTCTTGCTGGTCAGGCCCATACGTTATCTCTGCTGTATCTAAGATCAGTAATTTGACACCGTCATCTCTTGAAAAGATGCCCTGACCCTTCAGTGTCAACCGCTAGTAACCAACCAGCTCACTACAGCACGTCAAGCCGGCGTTGTGCTGAAAACTTCAGCCTCAAACAGCTGGGAACAGTTAGTTCAGAACAACACTAGCTAGGGGAACTGGTGCGCTCTGCTAAAAAATCGCAGCATCTGATGAACCCTGTTGTCATATTGTACTCCAAAACATGCCATCTTTCAACTCTTCCTACAACTTACTTTCTTCCAGCAACCCTGTGGTTTTCTGTCCCAGATGGGTTATGAAAGCAGTATAAAAAGTATTAAAATAATTTTGCCTTGGCTCTAGTTAAGTGCGTATGTGTGTCTATGTATGTCAGAGAGAGAGAGAAAGCGTGTGTGTGAGAGAGGAGAGTGTTATTAAGTTAGCTTCAGATGCATGGCGATGTTGAATTTTAGTGTAAAGTTTACCAACTGAAATGTTTATTCAGAATGATTTTATTAGATGCGCACTTTCTTCTCAAAACAGTGTAAATTGCCCGTATCTATAAAAGCAAGCTTTGTATTTAGGAAAATTCCAAAGGCTATGTTTAAATGATCACTTTCTGAAAGATCAGCTATTTGCCGCCTCTCTCAGATTTCTGCTGCGATCAATGTGTCCTGCTGAAATCCTGCCTGCAACGAGAATTTCATCCAATTTGCAGTATTGCACAGCCGAGAGGGCCACAGGTCTCTTTGCCATAACCTTGAAATTATACCAAATACTTGGAAGTTTGCAGTTGCTGCAAACAGGGACGACTTGCACGACAAGGCAAGAACATTCTTAAAAGAAATATTATTGAGAAATATTATACATTATTCTCCTATCTTTTTTTCGAGACTTTCATTAAAAGCCGTGTGCGTTACTGTCAATCAGGTAACAGAAGAGCAGGTTTGGTAACCTCATCACTCCTCCCTCCGTTTGAAATGTCCATTTCAAAATTAAAATTAAAATTCATAACGGTTACTGATATGACAGAAACTCCTCCTCTATAAACGAACTCCAGCCTTCGAAAACTTTCCAGCCACACAGTATTCAAACAGAATACAGCATGCTGAACATACCAAGACCTTTTCTTGTTATTTTCTTTATTACTGTTGTTCAATTAGCCCCACTGTTTCATTCACTGCATGCCTGAGAGGACATTAATATGCACTGGCAGTTCCCACAAACAATATTCCTCTCAGGCTTTCCCAAGCTAGAATGCAATAACTGGCTTGCAAGGCAGTTTAAAAAAAATCATCAAAAATAATGCCCATTCTGTGCTTGCATAATACAAAGAATAAAAAATCAAAATTCAAATTCGGTGCTGGTTTAACAATAGTAAATATATCTCTAATATGCTACAGATTAAAGGCAATATTTTTCCACTGACATTAAAAAAGCAAATCTGTCATTACTGTGGGATTTCAAACATAATTGCTGGCATGTTGTCAGAATAGTTTCTGGTGCCAAATGCATGGTCAGGATAGAGGCACCCAGGGTGACAATGATAATAGAGAACACAAATGGGTATGTTACTGTAATAAAACAGATATAAACTTGTGTATTATGTAGCGGTGCCCCTTCACTTTCTCTCTCCCCAGTTACCCGAACTTATTTCCCAATAATCAGCAAATCAAAACAAAGGCTCAAGCGAAGGTGAGAAGAAAAGACATTAAAGAAGCGTGTCATCAAAATAAATGCCATTCCAAAGACTTTAATAAGCATATAATTAAAAAAAAAACTCTTCACAGAACTAAAGAGAAAAGACAGAACACCATTTTTTGAGGGGATAACACTACAGTTCTCCAACTCGGAACAGATAATTAAAAGACACCGTCATTTCCATAAGCAATATATTCATGATCCCTTCAGAATTTATGAGAGAGTATTTTATGTGTCAGGTATAATTAATCTGGAAAACATTGTTTCTTTCACTACAGTCTATGTGTTATTTCTCTTTCGGGAAAAAAAAAAGCGTTCTTTAAAATGTAAAACCACACAATGTTGAATGCCGCCCTATTATTTTCGAAAGTATTTGTCAAATTATCATTATTATTTAAAGGCATAAGCGCGCGCGCGCACACACACACACACACACACGCACACACACACACACACTCGCGCGCGGGTGGCACGCTGTTTGCACCCACTCAGCAAAATGAGTTTGCAGAGAGTTTGAATTTTGGTCAGATTGTCAGTGGTGACTACACGCCAGTCTCAGAGAAACCGGGACTGTTACTGTGTGGAATTTTTAACAAAGTGTACATTTTATCGTTTCACTTTTGCGTGAAGACCCGAATAAGGCCAACTTAGTTAAGGAAACATTCCCACATTGTCAGCGATGAAAAAGAGCTCTAATTTTAATTGAATCAACGTAAAAAAAACTAAAACATTCTCACTGCAGTGACTGTATATTTTATTAACAAGCATTTGGATTTACAACATACAGAACCGAAACTTGACCTTCATTACTTTCTCCACCCCCTCCCACACCACCCCCCCCCCCCGGTTTGGAAGGCATTTAGGAAATAAACCGCATTTATAAAACAAATACAGTTTCCTGCTGTGTGACAAACAGTTTACAATTCAAATAACGAATAAATCAAACTATTATACCAAAGAAAGTGTCATAGTCTCAAATCTAAATTCTGAAGCAATCGCTGCCCTTTTTTTAGGGCGCCAAGTAAAATTAACACATTAATGGCATTTTTAAAATGATTGTTGCTAATCATTGTTTGTGTTCCACATCTGTCCGTTTCTTTTTTAAATTCTGCAACAACTAACACACAAAAAAATAAAAATTAACCAAAACAACAGGGAGGGGGGGAAAGTAGGCGCCGAAATTACAATGTTGGTTTCTGGTGCAGCAGACATTTGCCCTCGACATTCCCTCCCCACTCCCCTTCCAACCCCCACCCGCGAAAAAAGACTGTTTCACCTCATTTTTTAAAAAAAGTCTGCTGAAATGGATCAGTGCATATGGACACAGTTCTTGTTGCATATATTTACAAGTTGCTAAAATCGTCAGCTGAAAACCGAGAACAGCGCAAGCAGTAAAATAGTTCAACTATTCAGTGGTAACTTCTTTCAAATAAAACGCCATGCCGAATGGAAAGTAAACTGGTACAAAATAGAAATTATTACCATACATGTCCAGCATGCAGGATTAATATTTTGTGTGTTTTAAATGCAAGTTTTCCGTAAATCACACTATACAATCAAACAGGCAATATATGGATGGGGCTATGTTGCTGATAGTTCTCTCTTGCTCTCTCTCTCTCTCTCTCTCTCTCTCTTGCTCTCTCTCTCTCTCTCTCTCTCTCTCTCTCTCTCTCTCTCTCTCTCTCGCTCTCTCTCTCTCTCTCTCTCTCTCTCTCTCTCTCTCTCGCTCTCTTAACAATTCTCAAGCAGGCATATGGATGGGGTGTTATAGATGGAGGATGGCAGGCGACTGCAGACTCACATGAAGAATTCTGGAGACGGCGGGTTGTCGCTGGTGGAGCCAGCCTCTCTGAAGCTATTGCTGGCGAGTTTCTCGCACTTGAGTTTGTAGGAGTCTCGCTCTCTTATCAGCCTGGACACCTCTTGCTTGAGTTGCTCTACCTGCTGGATGAGTTGGGTCTTCTCGTTCTCCAGCAGGTGCTTTTGCTGCACACGCTTGTACCTGCACGACTGTGCGTAGCCCCTGTTCTTCAGGGTTCTCCTCTTCTGCTTCAGGCGGATCACGTCGTCCTTGGAGAAGCCCCGGAGATGCCTGTTGAGCTCCCGCACCGACATGCTGACGAGCTGGTCGTCGGAGAACCTGTCCTCGGCCAGGAGGCCCTGGTGATGAGGGGAGCTCTGGATCTGCTGAGAGGTCGAGGAGGTCGATGAGGCCGGGGAACTGTGCTGTTGGTGGTGGTTGTGGTGTTGATGGTGCCCGTTGCCACTGCCCATTTCGTCCGGACTCACCCCCTGGAACTGGTGGTGGTGGTGATGGTGGTGGTGGTGGGTTCTGAAGCTCTCGAAGCCCTGCAGCTGCTGCTGGACGGCGTGCGCGTTACCGATCAGGGCTTCCACCGCGTCCTCGGGGGTGAAGTTCAAAGCCTCCGGGTTGAGTTGCTGGTAGCTGTTCGCCATCCAGTACAGATCTTCCAGGTGAGTTTTCTGCTCGGTGGGGCTGAAGCTTGGGGAGGAGGGCACCGAGCTACAAGGGGTGCTGATGGGGGTAGAGGAGACTGATCCGGTCGGCTGTAAGCGGTTGCAATGTCTCACAGTGCGATCGGCTCCCAATGGTTCCTTCTTCACGTCGAATTTCATCAGGTCAAAATCATTGACATATTCCATGGCAAGCGGACTGGTAGGCAATTCTGCATTAATGGCCAGCTCTGTAGTCATTGCTTTAAGTCTCTTCTGGAGGTTTCTGACACTTTAAAGTCTCTTTCTTTTTGCAGTGTGCCTTATCTCTGTAAGCGTAGTTCGATCGCTCTCGCTCTCTTTCTCTCAGTGCAGTTTTCTGCCCCCGCCGCCTTCTTTCCACGGAGCTTCTCAGTAAGCAAAACTTCTTTGAATGGCACAGTACATGGAGAGCAGAAAGAGAGTCGAGTCTTGCTTGGCGTGGCGTCCTTGTCACAACGCAGCGAATCTTCTTAAACCAACCGAGCTGGCATTAAGAAAGAAGCCTCTGGTCTTGAGAGCTTGTTACAGCCGAGAAGAAAAATTCGCTTCTTCTTCTTGAAAAAAGAGGGGGACATTAAAAAAATCAAGGATTGAGGGAGGGGAGGAAAAGAGGGAGGACGTGCCCCAATGCTGTAGAGCCTTATGGAAATAGTTACAAGTCCTCCCCTCCCGAAGCAGACAAAGTAAAAAGCGAAAAGCTTACGTTTGCAAAGCAGAGGTTACTGTTTGCTTCTGCTTCGCCCGCCTCAGCTTTGCCTGAGCTTTGCAAGAACAAAATTAAAATAAATATTAACAAAAAAATCACCCACAGCCAATCTGTCTTTGATCAGCCAGCTTTTAGCAGATTGCAAATCTCCTTCTTTACTGTATATACCCCCACGACCTACGTCACCGACAGGGAGGCGGAGTTCACGCCCTCCCCGCCAATCAGCGCCTCCGCATGCCGGGATTAGCATAATAGGATAGAAACAAGTGAAGTGGAGTTTGACAATTAGAGCCAATCAGCTGATAATCAGCTGGGTAGCCCAGAGCTGCCAGTCCAGCAGACGCCCCCCTCCTCACTCTACACTGCTCCTCTGCAGAGGATCATCTTCCCTCCAACACCAACCACAGTCCACTGACAGTGAACAGTGAACCCATCCCTGGCAGCACCGCTCCCCACCTACTCACTACCCCCCTCCCCCGGTCAGTTCAGTGAAAAAAGGGTCTCCGTCCACCAGCACCCCCTTCCCACCCCAACCATTTACAGACTCCCGCTGGCTCCCTTCATCCCCGCCACACAGAAGGATAATTTTCCGAAGTATTCGGTGTGATTTCTCACCCCTACATTACTCCCTACCTCCCCCGCCTCCTTTTATTTATTCATTCTCTGCTTGCTAGCACTGTTTGAACACAATATTCACTTTCTGCCTGACTTGCTCCCTTTCTCGCCCCCCAGCCTCTTTCCCGTTGACTTTCTCTGTGCCTTTCGACGTTTTGTTTAATCTTTCCCCATCTTCCTTTTATTTCTATTTCTTTATCTCCGTTCTACTGTCAAGTTTCCACCTTTATCTGTTCGTTCACCCGTCTTCCACCACCCCCCATCCTCACTTCACTCTCAAACATCTGCTCTTCTTTTTCCCAATCCCGTCCTCCCTTCACTCTCCCGTGCTGATAGTAAAGGAAAACTCGCAGTCCCTTCTGTGATTTTCTGTGCTGTCTTGTGTGTGTGTGTGTGTGTGTGTGTGTGTGTACCCGTCTCTGTGTGTATGTTGTTTTATTGCGACCGCCGAACCTCTGACAGGACACTTGCATCTAGAATAACTGGGAACAGGCACTGTGGAGATTAACGTCGATCAGGCCGTAATGTCTCCAGACCGGCTGTCCCACAGCCAAGTACAGTATTTGTTCTACGAGAGAGAGAGAGAGAGAGAGAGAGAGAGAGAGAGAGAGAGAGAGAGAGAGAGAGAGAGAGAGAGAGAGAGAGAGAGAGAGAGAGAGAGAGAGAGAGAGAGAGAGAGAGAGAGAGCGAGAGAGAGAGAGAGCGAGAGAGAGAGAGAGAGAGAGAGAGAGAGAGAGAGAGCGAGAGAGAGAGAGAGCGAGAGAGAGAGAGAGCGAGAGAGAGAGAGAGAGAGAGAGAGAGAGAGAGAGAGAGAGAGAGAGAGAGAGAGAGAGAGAGAGAGAGAGAGAGAGAGAGAGCCCGTGCGTTCAAAACTTGCTACAGCCAAAGGTCGAATTCTGCGCTTTCTGTAAAAAAAAGGTAAAATCGCAAAGACCCGTAATAATTGCAAAATTTCTAAACGCAGATAATTAAAATCTTGTGTTTTTTCGTGTGTTGACATGCAGTGACGTTAAACACTTTACACCATTTTTAAACCAGACGTTATAATTTAGCTTTAGAGAAAATCATTGGCTTTGCACCAACAAGATCGATTTCATTTCGAGACGGAAGGCGGACAACAATATCCCCAGAACTCCGCCGGTAAAATATAGCTCTATTTCTCCCACCTTTTTGAGCAGCTTATTTGCAAAGTGTAAGTGAAATCAAAACAAGGGATTCGCCGCTGCACGGTGCTTGTTCAAATGTATCTGCACGTAGTCGGCACTCTAAATGGATCTGATTGTCCGGACTGGGGTGCCTATTTACACGCGCGCACACACACACACACACACACACACACACACACACACACACACACACACACACACACACACACACACACACACACACACACACTCACTCAGAGTGATAGCGCTATAAAGTGCGACCCCAAGTGTTCAGTCAGGGTCTAAGACGGCAGTAGAAGCCTTGGACAAGGGCAGAGAGGTGCGGGACAACAGTCGTTGTAAAACAATTCTGCAAAGATTTCTGAAGGGTTTCTAGTATTAAAACAGTATTTTGAATGTGTAACGCGCCTAAGCATTTCTTAAAATCGCAACCGTAGCCCATCCGTACTGATATATAAGTCATTTGTATATCCGTACAGATACTGAACGTCATTTGTAAGGTTAATCCATCTGGTTATTAAAGAGTTTCACCAAGCCAACCTGTCTATCAATGTCTCGGGGTCTCCGGTTACCAGTACAATTCCACCTCCATGTTATCTATGGCTTCTGCATCAAGTTTGCCCACCCATCATTACCTTAACGCTGTAATACCCGACTGGAATACATATCATCCCCAGTTATCTCTGAACTTTCTTTACCTGTCTAACAACTATCTCCACTGGCATCAGTTTTATTTGTAGCTGCGAGATTTAGAGCCCCGTGCCCTGAATGATCGACAGGAATTGCCCACATTTTAAAAGCGTTTTTACACCCCCTCCCCTATCGATATTATTTATTATCAGTCGTCACTCCTGGTGTCTGAAGAAAGAAATCAAACAAGCGCCGGCTATTTTTTTCGCGTGGGTGAGTTTATTGGGCAAAGCTTCCCGACCTGATATTTCCATCTCCTCAACTTTTAAGTTAATGAGGCAAGCTGGGGCTACGATGTACTTAAAACCAGTAGGTTTAACGTGTCCGTTTTATATATTTTTAAACTAATACTGTTGTAACACCATGAACAAAAACATTTACACGTCCGCGTGGAGTGGTACTTCGAAAGATCCACTCCGGGGTCCTGGTGAAGGGGTTCGGCCTGAAATGTCGACTCTTTTTTTTACTTTCCATAGATGCTGCCCGACCTTTTGAGTTTTGAAAATTGAATTGAATTGACTTTATTACTCACATCCTTCATATACACGAGAAGTGTGTGTTACTTTGCATTTCCAGCACCTTTCGTGTTTTTGAAACTTCCAGTCGGTTCCCCGATACTTGTGTATAAATAGAGCACAGTTACTAAATGATCCCTCTTGCATCCATCCCGCCGGTTTTGCGCTGCGGGCGTGTGTGCAGCAGTACTTGCGGTGTTAAAATATTTATCTGACGATTAAAAGAAGTTTAATTTTTTTCTCAAAAATGTATTGTTTGAAGTGTGGCTTGTATATATTACATTCATTTGATGACGAATTAACCGTGCAGTGAGTGTACATTTCAAGACAGAGAACCGCTGATATTATGGGGATTCTTTAAAGAAAATCATTAAAATCAATTTGTTGTTATTTGCCGATTGCTTCACAATCAATGCTTGAACTGAATCCTCAATACAAACTCAAACAATTACATACAGCAGATAAAAACACGCCAATATCTGCATTACTTCGACTTAAAATAACCCGCAGACCATTGTTGCGAAACATAACATAGTATTTTTCAGGCTGTTTTATTATTTATTTGAGCCGACGAGGCGAAATAAAATTGCTTCACCCCACCCACCACCACCACTAGAATTCATCCGATTTAAGCAGCAGATTTTTTTTAATATATGAAACCAGCGCGTTTTCAGGACTTTTCCCGCTGTTCTGACCTGGACCAGGATGCAAAAAAAAAACGGTTCGGGAGAGCAACTGTGAAAAGAAATTTTACCGGAGTAAATTCCTGTCACACTCAAGAGGCGTTTCAACCCATTTTTAAGGGTCCCACTATCGACTTTTAAAAGAACGATAGCCAGTGCAAAGAAAAAGAACCTTTCAGTATGAACTCCCGATTTTACTCGGTGACTTCGGGGAACAATGTATTGGCGATGCTGCGAGCACGAATCCAACCTATTAAGTAAAAAGATTAGTTTAATTAATCTCTATTGATGGAGGGGTTTATTTTTATTACATGGGCGCGAACAAATCTCCAGTGGGGCAAGTCCTTCAGGACCCAAAGTGAATTATCCCCCACACTCTGGTTGTTAACTGGTGCATTTTAATATATTTTGACCTCCCCAATGTTCCACAGCGAATCCGACCTCCAAGTCCTGTAGCTAGTGTCTGTTATACGAGGCTCAATGAAGAGAATTTTAGATCGATCTCATTGCTCGGGTTTGGGAAATGGGTCACTTTCTCTGCCATGAGTTAAGGGCATAAGCGTATGCATAGCGGGATAAAATATTTCTATTGTTATTACTCTCGATGACAGGATGGGGTGATGATTCGCGCATCTGAAGGACGTGAATTATAAACTCCCCATTCTTCTCCATCTCTCTCTCTCTCTCTCTCTCTCTCTCTCTCTCTCTCACACACACACACACACACACACACACACACACACACACTTTCTCTGGGAATTAAAAAAACAACACTATTTACGCATGTACTGAGGTTTGAGATAAACAGAGTTAAGGAGATTAAACAGAAGCAAATTGATAGATAAGGTTGTGATCATCTGTAGAAACAGAAAATAAGAGGATATAATAATCGATCAGCAGATTTACTATACTAAATTAGATGGTTTGGGGTTATTTAAAGGGGGGCACTTTACATCTCTCGGGTTGGCTGACTCAATTGCTTCCACCCAAATGAAATATGTTTATATGTGACCCAGCTAGAAATTACCCAGAAGAGAATCCTTTGAGAGATGAATGTGTTTCTTTCCCCAGGGCCCACTTCCCTCTCGGGATTATTATGACACAAAAAGTCTGTGGAATTGAGAGTGAACCTATTCCTCTACCCTTCCCGAGCCGCACCTTCGAGCTCCTAACACAGCAACATTGTCACACAATACTGTCACACTTTCACACTTTCAAAATACAGGCGCGCGCTCACACACTGACACGTCTTCCTGTGGACGCGACTTCCTCAGATAGGTACCGGCGAGTCAAGTTGATACCAAACTACCTAAGAAGCAGACAACACAATTTCGTCAACTTACACTTGCATGTGTAAGCACACACTCACCCACTGTCACACTCTGCGAGCCTCGCATACCACAAACTCCGAAAGGCGCCACACAAAAGCCAGCGTGCACTCGCCTCGACGCTTATCACGCGTTACACTGTCACAATACAGTGGTGAGCAAGCAAATCTCACACGCGCCGGCACTTGGTCAACCTATTAATTTTAGAGGTTCCACAGGGCCCCTGGTGTAGAACCTTCGAGGGGTTACCACTGGGCTGAAATCACACCTAAACTCTTCCTTCCCGCTTCTCTATTCCTTCCCAGCTTCAGCCGAAATGGAGGGGGCGCAGGAGCTGTTGTTCACCCTCTTTGGGCTCCGAGGTTCAAAGTGGAAACCATCGCAGGGAAAGGCATGGATATCAAGCTGGAACTGCGCTTTCAATTGCACTGCGTAGAAGGGACCGTGTTTCCCCTCACAAAGGTGAAAGCCTACACTAGCAGTCTCAATGACGTTCCTCCTATGCATTGTCTAAATATTATGAACTCAGTTACAAACTCAAAAGAGCTAACGATCCAATCTTGAGATTTAGAATGTCGAAGATTATGCAAAATGCGTAAAACCTATTCTGAAGTGTATCGTAAGTACCGTTATTTAATAGATCAGCATCAAAAGAACATACGAGTGTGTTTACTCACGTAACAGATAAAATTTATTTAATCCCCTTATTTCTTTTGCACATTGAATGGTGTGTGAAAAGAAAACAAATCAAAATCCGGTTTAAATGGAGCACACTACTATGGATCAGTCCTCGCTACTTGGCGAAAGGAGCGGGAAAGGATTTGTACGTGGAGATTAGGTAACAGAAGGGAGGGGATAGCAGGAGGCACCACCACGAGCGAGTGAATGCGGGCAAGGATGCGGAGTGTGCCGGGTAAAAAAGCAAGTGATGGGGAAAAAAATGAGCCGATCTCTCTTGAAATTTATTGTGTTGTAAATGCTTTCCGGAAAGAAGATATTTTCAATAATTTATCGCATTTTTATGCAGGCGCGTTGCCCTGTAGGACAAGCTCTGTCGTCGCTTAGCGCCTCAGATAACCCGTTAGCAATAGCTACATGCTTGAGCTCCTGGTCTCCCTAAAGAGATTGCTCGAACCAAACGCTTCGGCAAAGAGGGGGTGATAATAAACATTATTAAAAGAATGGCTTGCGCATTTTACCGCCGGAGACCCGGCTATTTTATTTTCTGCTTGACATAATTAAACTTAAGTCCCCGTGCTATGGTTTAGTAAATTTCTGTCACACATATAAATCCCCAACACATCTGCTTCACGTTGTATTAAAATGCAGTTAAATTTACAGCCTATATTGATTGCAATAAAATATATTCAATTGCAATTTTCTTTAAATGGACAAATGTTTACTAACTGTGAGAGTTTTCCCTCCCCGCATTCGGATCCAGTTCGCGATTGAGTGATTGAGTTTAATTGTAGACGAGGTTTATCGTAGCTCTCCGAACAACTCAGAACCGTTTTGCGATGTTGACTGATGACTATATCGGGCAGTCAGTTCTCCCCGGTCTTATTGGGATATTGCTGCGAGTCATTCTTCGAATGAACTCTGGACTCGAGTAGAAACAGATTCGATTGGGATTTTGTTTGGTTGTTTTTTTTTTAAGTCCCCCACATGCTTGACAGTTCTAATTCCCGCATCGAAGACCATATCTTTATCCCTGACAAACATCGATTTGCATATTGCTGAAACCTGCATTTTACCGGGCCAGCTAAAGGGGGCCGCCTTGAGTCAGTTCATCGACAAGGGGTTGATGCAATTTCCATCGAAACGTGCGAGGGATTCGCGTCTGGTGTTTATTTTGGTGTCTGTCACATGGGTTAGACGCGAATTTCCTGCCTCCGCGCATCACCCAGGTTTCGGGGTGGGACTGAAGGAGGAGGCGACCTAGCAGGGGAATGGGCAGACTGTTCCCCTATGATGCATTAGACAGTTCGGTGGGCTTTCTGCTAACTTGGCAAAACTGCGTCTTATCAAATCGGGCAAGTAAAATTTCATTCCTGGAATAAAGTTCGAAAAGAGAATCAGCAAGCTGGTTCTTCGTCAATAGTAGAGGTGGGAGGGGGGTCCCTATCTTTTTTATGACATGGACTAATACCATTAAGCAAGGGAACCGTGGACCCGAGGCTGGGAACTCCTGCGAGCGATAGAAAACCACACGGAATGAATTTCAGAAAATTGAAATGAACTTACACCATCCACCCACAGGAAAATCTTGCCTTACACACACCTCGTCATTCCATTATAAATGCCACCATTTGAAATTTCCCATGTGTAAGGGTTTTCTCCAAGAAAAAAAAGGCTGTTTTCTTTCATAACCGAACACTAGCTAACGAAATTGTATTTTCTTAAGTTGAACTTTTCAAAGCTTCCACGAATCCTCACAGCGAATAGCTTTTCCGTTAACGAGGTAGCGCGGTAAAGATACACCTTCCAATTTTTTAACTAAAAAAAAAGCAAGAATCAGAATCAGTTTTAATATCACTGGGATATGTCGACATATTTGTTGTTTTGCGGTACATTGCAATACATAATAAAACTATAAATTACAATAAGACATATATAAATTAAATAAGTAGTGTAAAATAGAGCAAAAAAAAAAGGTAACAGTGATGTAGTGTTGATGGGTTCAATGCCCATTCAGAAATCTAATGGCCGAGGAAACGCTGACTCGGTGTCTTCAGGCTCCTGTACCTCTGATGATAGCAATGAGAAAGCTTGTCCTTTGTGGGGGTCCTTGCTATTGGGGGCCGCTTTTCTGAGGCGTCTCCTTTTGAAGATGTCCTCGACGCTGGGCAAGCTAGTACTGACGATGGAGCTGCCTGAGTTTGCAACTTTCTGCGGCTTTATTTTTTCGATCCTGTGCAGTGGCCCCTGACACCAGACGGCGACGCAGCCAGTTCGAATGCTCTCCACCGCACGTTCGTGGAGATTCCCGTCGGCGGCATTCCTCAAAGTCGCGGATTTGACACAGGACCTCGGGAAAGTAAATTGACAATGATTTCAGACTCGTGGTCCCATCTGGAATTTAACTCCGATCGAAAAATGTGGGTTACAATTACGGAGAACGCAAATTCATTAACAGATCGTTAATTATAGAGGCAAACCGACATTACTATGCGCTATAAAGTGGAACATTCTAATAGGTGTTTGGAGCATTATCTTAGAATGTAACGCAGGAGGTTAGAATCAGTACCGGGTACGCAAAGTTGCAAGACAACCCTTAATTGTCAACTACTGCACTGACTGCTAAATTTGTATTTTGGTGAGCCCAGGGAACAGCGCCAACAAGTTATGTTAACTCGGCACCCGCACTAGCTACCAGTAAATAGCTCATTAATAAAGGTAGCGCCTTTGCCAGGATGTGAAATCTTGCTTTGAATGTTACTGTTAAATGCCACGCCACTTTAGTCATCCAGAACCCAAGCTCTGACGTTGCCTGCAACAGGTGCTAGCACGGAACCGTGATAGATCAACACCCCCGCAGTTACCTTTCTAGACAAAGTGCTTTTTTTGCGTCTCTCCCCGTCAATTAAACGTCCACCGTCACCACCCCCCCCCCCACCCAGTACTTTTCATTACACAGTGAATACCCCTTTGCCTCATGAGGCCAAGGTAGGTCAAGGCTGGATGGTGACAGCTTAATGAAGAATTCATTCCACAACATCAAATACAGGGAGTAAAAGCAAACGCTACAGAGACACTGCCTTCGTTATCCATGCCAGGTAACTAACAAGGAACGACGTGAGATTTATCTACTCAAGACGCTGCCTCAAGAAGGCTGCCTCCACCTTCAAGACGCCCCACCATCTGAGTCGTGCCCTCTTCTCACCGCTATCAATCTGCAAGAGATACCGACGCCCGAAGACCCACATTACCAGGTTCAGGAATAGATACTTCCTTGCAAGCATCAGCTCATTGAACCGACCTGCACAACCCTAAATGTGCATCAGCAAATGGAAACTACGGACCTCTTGCACTACTGTCACTACTGTCTCTGATTGTGTTTGTTTCTGTAGTAATATCGTGTTTTGTCAGGTTTTTTTTTCTTCTCTGGTATATAATAATGGACGTATTGTTAAGGTGGCTTTCCTCTTTCACTCTATTTATTTATCTATCCATTTTTGCTCATTTATTAATCTATCTATCCTTATCTATTTATTCATTCAATTATCATACCTGCAAGTGGACCACAACTTTGCCATAGGGTTTGGAGGCTTGCGTGCCTCAATCACCCAGAGACCTATGTTGGTTGGTGTCAGGGTCTTGTGATTTGGCTCTTGGTAGGGTCACCCAAGCCAAAAAGTCAAAGGATAGATGCCAGACATCGAGTGGTCCTCTGGTCAGGGGTTCACCTCAGGGGTGACAACACTGACTGGTAAAACAGAATTGTTATGGAAATGGCAATGAAGAATCCCCTACATCTGAGAGTGAGTCCAGCTGGGTCTTGCATAACTGACAGAAGTGAAAATTGAGGGGAAACTATGAACATGACAAAGAAATCCCTGGACACTACCAGAGATAGAAGATCTTCATCACTGCCCTAAACACCAGTGAGTAAGTCATTTATCACAACTTATAGCGATTTTTTATGTTTTACGTTTCATGACATGTCAGTGGTCATCACCATCAGTGTGGGCATGGGTGTGGGTGCAAGATTGAGACTCTGTAAAGACCTTAAACTTGCCTCTTTGAAAGACATAACAACACACACACACACACACACACACACACACACACACACACACACCCCGCCCCCCCCCCCCAAAAAAAAAACCCAAAAGCTGGAGAAACTCAGCAGGTCAGGCAGCATCCATGGAAATAAACGTTTTGGGCTGAGACCCTTCTTCCAAACTGGAAAGGAAGGGGAAGATGCCAGAATTAAAAAGGAGGGTTGATAGTAAGGAGAATAGCTAGACAGTGATAGATGAACCAGGTGGGTAGGAAAGATAAAGGACTGGAGAGGAAGGAATCTGATAGGAAAGGAGAGTGGACCATAGGAGAAAGGGAAGAAGGTGCAACAGGGGTAGGTGATAGGCAGGTGAGAAGAGGTAGGATGCTAGAGTGGGGAACAGAAGAAGAGGGGATGGGGATTTTTTTACTGGAAGGAGAAATAGCTATTCATGCTTTTGGGTTAGAGACATAAAAAGGTCACAGCTCCTGCAGCCTCGAATTGATCCTGACCTTGACTGCTTCCTGTGTGGAGTCCGCACGTTCTCCCTGTCCCAGTGTATCATGTACATCAGGGTGTTACTTCCTCCCCAGTCATCATAATATGTTGTAGATTAATGAATTCTGTAACTTAGCCTTCATGAAGAATAATGACAAGAGATTCAAATAGGAGCTGAAGATGTCTTATTCCAGCAAAGACATAGGAGCTGAATTGGAGCATTCAGCCCATTGACATTGCTCCATCACTTGATCATGGCTGATTTATTTTCTGAATCAACCCCTTTCTCCTGCCATCTCCCTGTAATCCTTGACATCCTTACTAATCGAGAACTTCTCAATCTCTGTTTTAAATATACAAAATGACTTGGCTTCCCCAGCTGTCCGTGGCAATGAATCCCAAGGATTCACCACCCTCTGGCTGAAGAAATTCCTTTTCATCTCTCTTCTAAAGAGAAGTCCTTGTAATCTGAGGCTGGTATTTGAGAGGAAATGTATTACAGTTTTATACATATATCAGATAGAGGAAGGAACTGAAAGGAATTCTCTGCTACGAAGTGTTTTCAGCCTAATACGATGAATGCATCCAGTGTAATAATAAGCAAATTATTGGTTTTAATTGTTCTTTAAAAGCATGGTCTGGCTGCAAGATACTTTCAAGCTACCAACACTTTTAAAAGTGAAACATAAATGTAAGTCATTTTCCTTAGATCTTATCCAGTGCACACTGAGAACACCACAAGGATTTTACGTTTTTTTAACAGATTTTAGATAATGATGATATCCATTGGTTGGGTTCGACCATCAATGTTGTGTACTAGCTTCAAAGTCAATACACAAGCCCAGGCAGTACAATATGGGGAGCAAGTTGTTGCCCCTACAGCAGGCTCCCCCTCTTCATGCAGCTGATAAACCCAAAGGAACAGCAAAGACTGATACAGCTTGGCACCAGCTGCATCACAGGAGTTGCCAGTCAGCGTTGAACTCAACTAGGACTACCTTAGAGATTCCAGCTCCAGAGATTTCCTTGGGGTTTGCTCCCCAAGCCTTCCCCATGAGTGGGTATATCCACAAGGCAGTGAGGTTTGAGATCAGAGTTTTCCTTCTCCTAGATGAACTGTCAACCACTGATAAGTCCCATCTGCCCAAAGTGACTGGTTTTAAGGTGCCAGTATCCCACCTTTTCCCCTTCTCCTGTCAGTAGAATCAATTCCACCAGACTTATTAGCTAAGCCACACATGAAGGCCAGGAGACAAACCTGGCTGTCAGAGGCTATTTGAGATGCTCACGTAGATAATAAGGTCAAGGGAAATGGAGTTAGTGTTTCAAGTTGACAAGGAGGTGAAAGACCAGCCTGGTAACATTCTATTAATGGCAGAACTGGCATGAGGGACAGTATGGCTATCTTCCTGCTTTTATTTCTTAAATCTCTATTCCTATTCTCACTCTGAATGTTGAGTAGGCCCTGTCCTACTGCACAAGGCATTCACATATGGTACTGAAGAGGGCATATTAAAAACTGGGTCATTTGTCCTACACAGTTATTGAAATAAACACCATTTACATCCCCTGAAATACATGGATCATTCTTCACAAACCATCAGTTGTAACTTGGCCCACAAAATGCAAAATAAAGGACAATATAAATCAGAAATGTTGGACAACATAGTAGGCGCAACTGACACAAGGACCCTCATGGAATGGTAGTATATGAGTAAATGGAAAGGAAATAGTTAACTATAAACACAAGAGAATTTGCAGATGCTGGAAATGAGAGTAACACACACAAAATGCTGGAGGAACTCAGCAGGTCAGGTGATATCTATGGAAAGGAACTTCAGTGCTGATGAAGGGTCTGAAATGTCGACTCTTTATTCTCTTCCTTAAAATGTGGCAGCTGACTATATACTTCCTTTATTAAGTCCATTTGTTGAATAAGTTGGAAAGAACACAAAGTTTTACTCATCAGAGAATACATTCAAAGACAATAATATTTCCATCCTGTCAGGCTTGTGATGGAATTCAAGGCTAGGTTTACAGATGGTTTCCTTCAGAACAACAGTGTTGGCTTGCTTATTTATTTACTGGGATACAGTGCTAAAGAGGCCCTTCCAGCCCTTTGAGCTGCACCACTCTGTGGCCCCTGATGGGCCCCTTGTTTAATGGGACAACTTGCAATGACCAGTTAAGCCTCCATGCGATATGTCTTTGGACTGCAGGAGGAAACCCACATGGTCATGAGGAGAATGTGCAAACTCCTTACGGACTGTGGCGGGGATTGAACCGGGTTGCTGGTACTGCATAAAGTACCAAAAAAACACTAGTAGTAAAATTAACACTATGCTACTCTGCCACCACAAGTGTAAGTGATGCAGAATTTAAGTTGTTTCACAGCCAGAAGTATAGATGGAATGAAAGGGTTGACTTAGGAGGAGCATTTGATTGTGCTGCCTTGTACTCAATAGAGTTCGGAAGAGTAAGGGGGAATCCCATGGAAACTTGCTGAATATTGAAAAGCCCAGTTAGAAAGGACTTGGAGAGGGTGCTTTCATTAGTAGTAAAGCCTGGGACCAGAGGGCACAGCTTCAAAATAGACAAGTTTCCCTTTAGAACAGAGATGAAGAGGGATTGCCAGAGGATGGTGAACCTTTGGAATTTATTGCCACAGGTGCAGTGGAGGCCAAGTCATAGGGTATACTTAATGCATAGGTTGATAGTTTCTTGATTAGTAAAGACATCAAAGGTTATGAAGAGAAGACAGGAGAATGAGGTTGAGACAGAAAATAAATTAGCCATGATCAAATGGCAGAGCAGTCTCAATTGGCCAAATAGTTTCTGGTCTAATATTGGCTGGAGTAAGCAACCTTAACACACTGCAGAATTAGGAAGCCCATGGATGAAAATACACCAGTATGCCCATTTTTAGCAATGATCACCAACAGAGAACACAATCAATCATCCATTGGGTAACTTTGTTCAAATGGACATACTGGTGTACCTTCCTGCATGGGCTTTCATGACCTTCTTAACTATCTACTTCTCAGGTCAACGGGACCTGATAAAGATATGGCATAATCTGCTGAGCTTCTTCAGTAGTTTGTGTGTTGATCATGTCTAGTTGCCTGAATTATTCTGTACATGCTTTCAGTCATATCCTATCATGAAGAAAGCTAGCCAATGATGATTGATTGTGTCCTCTGACAGTGATCATTGCTAAAATCAGCTTTACATTTCCCTCTCTTGATGCTGCCTGACTTGTTGGAGTTTTTCCAGCGGTATGTGTATTGCTCCAGATTCAAGCATCTGCAGTCTGTCATGTCTCTATCTAAATATGACATTGGATAACTCTTCAACCTAAGTGCTTCACCTTTCTTTGACATAGTATTTTCATTTCTGAATGAACAATGCCCATTTCATTTTCAGAAATGTGGCATAGACATGAAGGAAAAAAAATCCACTATTTTTTCTTAATGTATGATGGTGTGAATTGGTTATAATTGGTGCCAACCTTGACCTTAAAGTCTTGCATGTCAGTGTTCAGTTGCCACAACTTGCCTGGGGAGAACAGAATGCAATAGCACTGTTTGGATAAGGAGAGGGCGTAGATCAGAATCAGAATCAGGTTTAGTATCACTGATGTATAACATGAAATTTGTTGTTCTGCAGTAATTGTCTCCATACCCATGATTGTGTGATGGGGCATAGCTCAAATACCATCCATAAATTTGCTGATGATGGAAACATTGTTGGTAGAGTTCCAGATGGAAATGAGAGGGCATACAAGAGAGAGATATACCAACTAGTGGGGTGGTGTTGCAGCAACAACCTTGCACTCAATGTCAGTAAGACAAAAGAACTGATTGTGGGCTTCAGGAAGGATAAGATGAAGGAACACATATCAGTCCTCATAGAGGGATCAGAAATGGAGAGGTTGAGCAGTTTCAAGTTCCTTGGCATCAAGATCTCTGAGGACCTAACCTGGTCACAACGTATCGATGCAATTATAAAGAAGGCAAGACAGTGATTATAATTCATTAGGAGTTTGAAGAGGTTTGGTATGTCAACGAATACACTCAAAAACTTCTATAGATGTACTGTGGAGAACATTCTGACAGGCTGCACAACTGTCTGGTATGAGGGGGCTACTGCACCAGATTGAAAGAAGCTGCAGAGGGTCGTAAATTTAGTTGACTCCATCTTGGGTACTAGCCTACAAGGTACCCAGGACATCTTCAAAGAGCAGTGTCTTAGAAAGGCAGCATCCATTATTAAGGACCACCAGCACCAAGGTGTGACCTTCTCTCATTGTTACTATCAGGTTGGAGGTACAAAAGACTAAAGTCACACGCTCAACGATTCAGGACAGCTGCTTCCCCTCTGCCATCCAATTCCTAAATGGACATTGAACCCACAAACACTACATTGCTTTTTAAATATACGTTATTTCTGTTTTTTTGCATGATTTTTAACCTATTCAGTATACAGATACTGTAATTGATTTACTTATTTATTTATTTTTACTTTTTTTTCTATATTATATATTGCATTGAACTGCTGTTGCTAAGTTAACAAATTTCATGACACATGCCAGTGATAATAAACCTGATTCTGATAGTACAGTGCAATACATACAAAACTATAAATTGCATCAAAAATACATATTGAAATTAAATTTAAAAATAACTAAGTAGTGCAAGAAGAGAGGAAAATAGTGAGATGGTGTTCATGTGTTGGTTCATTGTCCATTCAGAAATCTGATGGCGGAGGGAAAAAGCTATTTTAGGCTTCAGGCTCCTGTACCTGCTCCCTGATGGTTGTAATAAGATGAGAGTATGTCCTTGGTGATGGGGGTCCTTAATGATGGATATCACCTTTTTGAGGTATTGATCTTTGAGATGTCTTCAATGCTGCAGGAGGCTAGACCCCACAATGGAGCTTGTTGCGTTTGCAGTCTCTTCAGCTTTTTCTGATACTGTGCAGTGGCTGGTAGATGGCTGGTGTTTTGGGAGACCCCGGAGAGGTTTGGCACATTTGTGGCTTGTAGTTCTACTGCCCAGCATGAGGTGAAACAATGCCCATATTGTTTGCTACTCATAAGTTAGCTCTACTGCATCAGCCAAACAAAAGCCATGACATGAACAAAAACCGTTGTTCAGCTGAAAGATTGAGAAGCTAAAAAAATGTATAAGTTGCCCAGGGTGGAGTATATTTCCATCTCTGTTCAGTTTTATCTTCAGAGATCCAAGGTCAAGTTTATTGTCATATAGATGTATGTACAGGTTCAATGAAATCCTAATGTAACCATTAAAAAGAAGACATGACAGTGCCTCTACTTTTTTAGGTGTTCGTGCAGATTCAGCATGTCGTCTCAAACTTGGACAATCTGTTACAGATGCACAGTGGAGAATATACTGACTGGTTGTATCATGACCTGGCATGGAAATACCAATTCCCAAGAATGGGAAAGCCTACTAAAGTGATGGATACAGCCCAGTCCATCATAGGCAAAGTCCTCCTCTCTACTGAGCACATCTTCAAGGAGCGCTGTCTCAAGAAAGCAGTATCCATCATCAAAGATCCCGACCATCCAAGCTCTTCTGGCTACTGCCATTGGAAAGGAGGTACATTTAGTTTAGAAGCAGTTATTACTTTTCAACACCAGGATCCTGAAACAGCATGAATAACCTCAACTCTGAAATGATTCTGCAATCCATGGTCTCACTTTTAGAGGCACTTCATTATTTTTTTTCGGAGACATGACAGTCTGTTTCAGAGACATATTATTTTTTATTTGCACAGATTGTTTTCTTTTGCCCATTGGTTGTATGTCAGTCTTTGTGTGTAATTTTTCATTGATTCTATTGTATTTATTTATTCTGCTGTAAATGCTTGCAAGAAAATGGGGCAGCATGGTTGCGTAGTAGGGGCAGCATGGTAGTGTAGTGGTTAGCACAGTGTTTTACAGTACAGACAACCCCGGTTCAATTCCTGCCACTGCCTGTAAGGAGATTGTACGTTCTTGCCATGACGGTGTGTGTTCCTCCAGGTGTTCTGGTTTCCTCTCACAGTCCAGAGACACACCAGTTGGTAGGTCAATTGGCCATTGTAAATTGTCCCATGATTAGGCTCAGATTAAATCACAGGATTGCTGGGCAGTATGGATCAAAGAGCTGGGAGGGCCTATTCTGTGCTGCATCTCAGTAAAATAAAATAATAAATAAAAAATGAACCTCAAGGTAGAATATGGTGTCAACTACGTACTTTGATAATAAATTTACTTTAACTTTGAACTTTGAATATTAGTTGCAGTAGCATCACAGGCACGTAGCATTACGTAAGCAGCATTAAACATTGTTTAATGTTTACAATCTTTACAAGAAACCCAATCTTTACAAAAAAGAACAATGGAAATTAAGACAAAATGGAAGAAAGTCCATTTTAGTGCTAAGTGATCAAAGGAGTCAATGTTATGGCTGCAACCCCCAGTTTCCTTGGCTGCATATATGAACCAGGGCATTACATTACACTGCAATGATTCAAGTTGTGCTGGTTTGTTTAAGATTTGAATGACTGAACAGAAGCAGGTATTCTTGACTCTAGATGTGTACAATTTATCCCCGAATAAGACGATTATTTATTTCGGATTCCCTGATGAAAACATCGATTCTTTTATGTTTCAGCTTGACAAATTGTTAAGCTTAGAACATGAGTATCAAACTGAATTTTATTATATGAATGTGGCCTGTAAAGAGTCATGTATTTTAATTTAAACATTTTATGCATGCAGAGCTCATGGTGATGTGTGCAATGCATGCGGATTTTTGTTGAGTTTTATCGGTCCCTCATTGCTTTTTGTGGAACTTTGCCATGTGTAAATTGGTTGCTGCATTTGAAAAGCATTTTGCTGGTGCTGGGGCACTTTGAGATATACTGTGATCTTGAGTGTTGCTGCAAAAGTGCCCACCTTCCTTATTTTTCTAGTGAAGCAGAAGAAGAAAAGAAAACCATAGACTATAGAGAAGGCATTAAAATGAAATCTGATTGAAACATATAAGATTATTAAGGGACTGGACACACTGGAGGCAGGAAGCATGTTCCCGCTGATGGGTGAGTCCAGAACTAGAGGCCACAGTTTAAGAATAAGGGGTAGGCCATTTAAAACAGAGATGCGGAAAAACTTTTTCACCCAGAGAGTGGTGGATATGTGGAATGCTCTGCCCCAGAAGGCAGTGGAGGTCAAGTCTCTGGTTGCATTCAAGAGAGAGTTAGATAGAGCTCTTATAGATAGTGGGGTCAAGGGATATGGGGAGAGGGCAGGAACAGGGTACTGATTGTGTATGATCAGCCATGATCACAGTGAATGGCGGTGCTGGCTAGAAGGGCCGAATGGCCTACTCCTGCCCCTATTGTCTATTGTCTATTGAAGCTTAAATATACATTTACAAAGTAATCCCTCATCAAAAGAAAGGAATCAAATGGGAAAGAGCTGCTGAACGTCTGTAACTGAAGTATTGTATTTCTCTGATAAAATTCAACAGATAGTTTCCAGAAACAAAAATAAAAGACAGATATCTGAAGACAGATTTGAAAAGTTGTGCATCCTGATAAGAAACGTCTAGAATGACCATAATTCAGTCTTTTGTGAAGCTCCAATCTGTTCACTTGAATTAATAGAAGCCTGGAAGGACTGAAAGTCAGGATAGTACTTGCAGTCAAAGCAGAATTAATTAATAAACTCTGGAATTCTAAAGATTCACGAAAAGTCATGCATAAGCGCTGCACAATATTTTTCCTCACTCATTTTATGTTAATGTTTGCTTAAGAAGAGTACTTTTAAATTAATTCATCGCCTATACTTTGTACCATCTCTTTATTTATGTTATTCTGTGCATTGTTTTTAAGTGAGGTTGATGTGGTTTTCAAGGAACTGCTTGGTAATGAAATATCCTTATATTATACGGACTCACTAAAGCAACGTGACTGCATGAACATTGATATCTCTAACTTCTGGTAATTTCTCCCCCTCCCTCCTTTTCTCTTTTCTGATTTCCCATTCTGGTTACCATCCACTCCTTCTCATCTCCTCACCTATCCATTACCTCCTCTTCTCCTCACGGCCTACTATCATCTCCTATCAGATTCCTTTTTTTGCCCTCCCAGCTTCTTACTTCATCCTCCCTCTCCCCCACCCACCTTCTCCCTCACCTCGATTCGCCTATCACCTTCTAGCTTGTACTTCTTTCCCTCCCCACATCTTCTTATTCTGGACTTTGCCCCTTTCCTTTCTAGTCCTGATGAACGGTCTTGGCCCAAAGCATTTTGTGCATGTTGCTCAAGATTTCCAGCATCTGCAGAATCTCTTGTGTCTCTTAGATCATCTACACCATAGGTAGAGATTTTCTATACAATGCTCAAAGACAGCATCCAAGCCACACCCTTTGAAGTACACCACCCAGTGAAGAAAGATGACATTTTAATTTCCCATGTCAGCAAGCTAAGTGCCACAGGGGAAGATCACTGCATTAATTGTATCAGGTATTCTCCTTACAGGTCTTTGGATGTTGAAATCTTATAGAAAAATAACATTAAAGAGCATGAAATGGAAGTAAATATCTCAAGCTTAAAAGAACACTTAGAAATTGTGTCTACAAATTTTTCAATGGCCCATTAATAATGACAGGATATACAAATCAGGTTGTAAGTCGAACATTGATTGATAAGTTTGTGGCCTAACGTGGAAGGAGTCACTAGAAAAGCTAGCACATTTATTTTTCAACATAGCCCCTTCCTACATTTACACAGTTAGTCCAGCGGTCGTGGAGCATACAGATCCCTTCTTTGTAGAAGTTGGCATCTTGGACCTCCAGGAGATGAGTTATTAACTTCAAACTTTCTGCATAATCACTCAAAGAGTTGACCTGCATGTGCTTGTAATGAGAGCTGTATAACTCATCTCCTTCTACCTTAGGCCACAAACATCAGTCACCCCTGCTGTGGCCCATTTCTGGAGGTCCAAGACGCCGCCTTCTACAAAGAAGGGATCCGTATGCTCCACGACCGCTGGACTAAGTGTGTAAATGTGGAAGGGGACTATATTGAAGAATAAATGTGTTAGGTTTTCTAAAATTGACTCCTTCTACCTTAGGTCATGAACTTATCAATCACCCCTCATATATATTTATACAGAACACAAGACAGTCTGCAGAAGTTGGGAATACAGAGCAACACAAACAAAATATTGAAGGAACTCAGTAGTTCCTTCAGATATTTCTGTCCGAGACCCTTTTTCAGGACAGGAAAGGAAGGGGAAAGATGTCCGAATGACAAGGTAGGGGAAGGCGAAGGAGATTAGCTAGAAAGTGATAGCTGAAGCCAAGTGGGTGGATAAACTGAAGGGCTTGAGAAAAAAGAATTTGATAGGAGAGGACAGTGGACCATGGGAGAAAGGGAAAAGGAAGGGAGGTGATGTGCAGTTACCAGTGACCCGAGTTCAATTCCAGCCCCTGTCTGTAAGGAGTTTGTACATTCTACGCATGATCACACGGCTTTCCTCCACGTGCTCCGGTTCCTCCCACAATCCAAGGACATAGGTTAATTGGTCATTGTAAATTGTCCTGGGATTAGGCTAGGATTAAATTGGGGGATTGCACGCCGATGCTTCTTGAAGTGCAGGAATGGCCTGTTCTGCGCTGTATTTCAATAAATAAATTTAATTATCAGTTCACTAACCATACATTACTAAAGTGTACAGTTTGATCAACATTAGAGGGAGGAGGGAATGCAGAAAATTTCATTTTGTTATAGATTTTATTAAATATTTAATGAAGTACCATTTTAGAGAATAATGCTACAATGTTA
Source organism: Hypanus sabinus (assembly GCF_030144855.1). Taxonomy (NCBI): domain Eukaryota; kingdom Metazoa; phylum Chordata; class Chondrichthyes; order Myliobatiformes; family Dasyatidae; genus Hypanus; species Hypanus sabinus. Next base: position 152,470,917 of record NC_082714.1, read on the forward strand.
GATTGGAATATGTTAGCACAGTAGCTAAGGTCCTAGATCAACACTCCAGATGTGTGGTAAAGTAAATTAGAGACACAAGTTCAAATCATCAAGGCAGTCAAGAAATCCACATTCAATACATCTAGTATACCATTACTAATCAAGAACCTATCAACCTCTGTTTTTAAATAAACTCAATGACATGGACTCCACAGCCGAATGCAGCAATGTATTCCACATATTCACCTTTTTCTGACCAAATAAGTGCCTCCTCACCTGTGTTCTAAATGGATGTCCTTCTATTCTGAAACTGTGACCTCTGGTCCCAGACTCTCCCACTATTTCAAACATCTCCCCACATCTACTCTGTCTAGACCTTTCAATATTCGATAGGTTTCCGTGACATCTGCCCTCATTCTTCTAAACTCCACAGACCCTGAGCTATCAAGGCCATCTAGAGGAACCAAGTTTCATATCATAGCCTGACATTCCACATTTATGTTTTGCTAGTCACTTTGAGCCCCCTGGATCCTTGGACCACACACAAAAGTGAATAATTTATCACTATTTTCTCATCATCATCTTGCACACCCTTATCAAACTTTTCATCCTTACCTTTTCACTTCAGGACAAACTCCCTCAGCTTCTCCAGTCTAAACTGATAGTTAAAAAAAACTTCCTTCCATGAATCATTCCAAGTTCTTTTTCTTGTTCCTTCCTCAGATTTTACATAATTCCAAATGGAATATGATTAAAAATAGTCATAACGCACTTGTGACTGAACATGATTTATGAAGAGTCAACAATCTCTCTCTGCTTTGATACTCTTTGCCTCTGCTTATGAAGCTTGGGATCTGATGCATCTTACTGAGTGCATCACATGTCTCTCCACATGTCCTACCATTGCAAAAAGATTTTAGCATGCAAGCACATGAGCTCCTCTGTTCTTCCTCACTCTTTGGAACCACACAGTTTACTCCATGTTAGCTTTTCTTATGCTTTTTACATGTTCTTGCACTACATTTTACCAGCCACTTGTACATCCATATTGCCAGCCTTGATCCCTTTGCACTCTACTATTATCTTCCACAGAGTTTAACAAACTTCCCAGCTTCCAAATATTGAAATGTCCAAACTATTAATCAAAAAAGAACAACTGTTCTATCACAGGCCTTTTCCTTTCTCTGTTCTGACAAATTAATCACTATCCATGATCCTACTTTGTGTCTCAAAGCCATGCTCTGCCATTGAACCTTTTATTCCATAAACCTCAATTTTACTAGCTTATGTTTATGTGGGATTCTGTCAAGCGCTTTCTGATTGCCTGTAAAGTGAATGTACACTGCATTCTTCGCATTAGCCATATCATCTCATATCACCTCTGCTATATCATCTCAAATAAAACAGTCAGATTAGTTTGTTTTAAATCCTATCAGATTTAATCTCCCTTGCTTGACCCAAATCTGACTTGAGGTACTTAATAGGTCTCTGAAAGCACTACTGAATTGATGGAAAATTAAGAGGGCCTTCATGTAAGAAAAATTAGTTAACTTTCAAATCTCGCTAAGCCTTTAACTGATCTCAAAACCTTCTGTGAACAGAATACTTACTGATAGTGGCAATGGATATATTTTCTCAAATGAATGACTTTTTAAAAATTGAAGGCTGTAGTGTGGCCACCTGGATAAAGATATTTGGAATGTAAAAAGAGAGGCAATAAAAAAATGAGGAAAAAAAGATGTGGTGAGTATTCCACTAGAGACCCAGAGACATGTTGACAAAGGCCATGAAAGGCTGAGTAAGAAGGCGATTTAATATAGACACACTAGAGTGCCTTAAAAATTTGCAATAAGGATATTCTGAATTATGAATAGAGGTAAATTTACAGCTTAGGCAGGAAAGTTGAAATGTGATGGATAAAATCTGGTATGACTCACTAGATCTGCAAGCCTTTTAAAAGGTCACACAAGTACTTATCACACTTCTGAAAAGCATCGGCAAAGATATTTTCTCATTTGAAATTAGGGCTGGGATTTCCTACTTCATATTCCAATTTGCTTTTGGTTTGCCGGGCTTTGTTCTCTTTCTTGTAGCATTGCCCCCACTCCTGTCTCATCCCCCCCCCCCCATTAATTTTAGTCATCAGATGCTTAATTTGCGGGTTATTGATCTGGTTGAAACAATTATTGGAAATGTTTCATTGTTAAGAGGCTTAACACTGCCAGTTGCAACTCAGGGCAAGAAACCAAGAACATGCATGTTGGAACTTGGTAGTAATTAGAAGCTAATACCATGCAATCTGAGTCTTACAGTTTATACGGGAAAAATGCTTACTTGTTCCTACATGCATTCCAAATTTACTGTAATTATACAATCTTCATCAAACATGAAGTATAAATAACCGAGGAAGAGCGGTGAGGAATGTTGATGAAGTTTCAACAGAAATCTTTTAAAATCAAATCACAAGTTCCTGAAATTTATTGATACTGTCTTGAGAATTTCAAGCCTTAACTCTGCACCAAAAAGCTGTACTCTACATATGTGCATGATGTACTATTCTTGGTACCATTTTCTTGACATTTTGCAAAAGGTCATATGTGGCTATTAACCAGACGTTTGTGGCAAATCACTACCAGCCACCATCTTTAAGAGGACATTAGTGCATGCAGAGTGCATGGCTCCAGGGAGCATGTGGAGAAGTCAGATCATTTTAGCAATCTGTTTCCTATTCTGTTGTATGTACAGCCATTTTGGATAGTAATGTTTGCAATGTTTGTAATGTCTCCCCTTAATCTCAGTCAGTCAATGCACAACTGGATCTTGATGAACAGTGGGAGTTGCAGATGGAATTTGATTCAAATATGCACTTTGGGAAGTTAAACTAGGGCAGAGCTAGCATAATGGTCCTGGGGAGTGTTATAGACAAAGGCAGAGAGCACAGCAAATCCATATCTAACAGCAAAGAGATTAAGAAAAAATATTCCTTGTCCTAAGACTTAGCACTAAACTTTGTATTAACACTCCTTTACAGCACTGGGAAAGAGCCTTTTGTCAAACGATGCCAATTTTTGGTAGCATTATTTAACACTGACCTGGGTCTGCTTGTTCAGTAGTAAACATAATTCCTAGATCCTGTTTCAAAGAGCAATAACGATCTGTCCTCCCAATGTGCTGGCCAATATGCAACCTTCAATTATTATTAACAAATACAATTATCTGCTCAGTATCTGCTTGTCAGGCTTACTTACTGCTTATTAATAATAATAATAACAAAAACTACTTACATATTTATTGCTAAAATTAATTGTTTTATTTGAACTGTTTGTCTTCTTTTGCACTTTGGTTGTTTGTCCATCTTTGTGTAGTTTGTTGTTGATTCTTTGTATCTACTATGATTGCCCATAAGAAGATGAATCTCAGCGTTGTATATGGTGACATATACGCACTTCGATAAAGAATTTACTTTGAACTTTGAGCTTTGGGTATTATGCTTCCTTTGTTCCAAACGACACCTGTAGTTAAAGCACTTTGAACAGGAGTCTATGCCCCACTCACCGTATTAGAACCAATTATATGGACATGGCTAAGAGGAGGGGGAAATGAGTGAAATATGCTTCTCAGAATATAAAGAATAAGAACATAAGAACATAAGAAATAGGAGCAAGAGTAGGCCATCCGGCCCATCGAGTCTGTCCTGCCATTCAATAAGATTATGGCTGATCTGTCTGTAAACTCATCTCCATCTACCTGCCTTTTCCCTATTAACCGTTAATTCCCTCACTGTGTAAAAACCTATCTAACTGTTTCTTAAATATATTTAGTGAGGAAGCCTCAACTGCTTCCCTGGGCAGAGAATTCCAGAGATCACTGGGACTCTCAGCTACTTGTGTGATAGGTGGTAGCACACCTTATCTGACGAGATGGTTGCTCAGCAACTTGAGGGCTGTGGGCGTGGAGAAAGACGCAAGGGCCTGTGCCATGCTTCACCCCAAGCAGCTGTGAGACAGAGGGCTCTCTGATCTACTGGCTGTTCTCAGGGGCAAACACATGGACGGGCATCAAGTGCTGCTGGAAGCTCTGTCCCCACTGGTAGGCAGCTCAGTAGCGTAATGATTAGCAACCCAGATTCAATTCCCACGTCAACCTGTAAGGAATTTGTAACTTCTCCCTGTGACTGCTTGGGTTTCCTGCAGGTGCTCTGATTTCCTCCCTCTGTCAAAAGAAATACCAGTTGGAAGGTTAATTGGTTATTGCAATTTGTCTTATGATTAGGTGAGGAATGAATTGGGGGGGGTTGCTGGGCATCATGGCTGGGAGAGCCAGCAGGGCCTGTTCCATGCTGTATCTCAATAAATAAATAAATATTGTCAACTTGGTGAAAGCCTTTGGTCTCTCCAAAAGTTGTTGGCCTGCCAACACATCAAAATGTCAGTGGAGGAATGCTGATGACTGACACAGTCCAGGCTGCAGGAATACCTGCTGAGGGACGCTTTGAAGCTCGGTGCAGCCACCGTAAGGTCTTGGTAGGGAAGGCCCTGGTATAGTTTTTTGTGTTACTGGACAGGGAGAGGCCTTGTTGGATGTGGAAGTTCCTCAACTATCATAGAAGTGCACCACCCCAAGGGGCCGCTTGAGTGGTATCAATGCAATTGCTTTTAAAAAGTGTAATTTAACACTAAACACATTGTCTATGGATATAAGAATAAAAAGGTGTTGCACAGTTTATGGTATAAATGCTTTTTCCCTTCAGGGTGGGTGAGACTAACACTTCAGGTCATTGGGTTTAAGATGAGAGGTTACATATTTAAGGGGAATCTGAGGGGAAGCTTCTTCACTCAGAGGGTGGTGTGAGTGTGGAACAAGTTGCCAGCAGAAATGGTAGACGTTAGTATTATTGTAATTTTTAAGAGTAGTTTGGATAGGTAGGTGGATGACAGAGGAATAGAAGGATATGGCCTTGGTGCAGATGGATGCGACTAGGTTAAACCAATGTGGACTAGATGTTCCAAAGGACCTGTTTCTAAGGAGGCCGAGGAGTGCATTGGGATACTTTATATGAGCTTGAAGTATTATAAGCTGTTTGCAAGAATCATTTATTTATCTATCTGTTTGTTTGTTTGTTTATTTAGATACAGCAAGGAATAGGCCATTCCGACATTTGGATCCATGCCGCCCAGTCACCCCGATTTAACCCTAGCCTAATTAAGGACGTTGTGAGTGAGAAAACAGATTCGGTAGGTCTCACAGGCAAGAACTCTGGACACACAGTCTTGGTAGTAAAGGATTTTATTTACAGAAGGCAAAAGTGGAAAATGGCAACAGAAGCAACATGCACAATTTACAGCCATCGTGGGAAAAGTCGGATCGGCAATAAAACACACGCGGACAATTAATAACAAACGTGGGAAGGTCGTGTGGGAACAAAGTACACGCACTCACACACACACAACCAAGGGAGAAGTGAATATGATATCTGCACCCCTTGACTCTGTGCAGGCACGGCTCTCTGCATTTAGGGACAATAATCAACGCTCCCAAACCTATTCAATGCACAGCTCAACAACAACTTCTCCAGGACCGTTCTGCGGTTCTCAGCCTGGAGTGAAGCAGGGTGGTCCCTCGGAGATGGCAAAGAGAGCATCTAGCGCACGTGGCACTCTTTTAGTGTGGGAGGGCTGGAGGGTCCAGCCCGGGTAATTCACAGAGGGGCCAATGGCTCAGTGCCAGCAGAGTTAAGCTGATTACGAAGTCCAATTGCCCGAGGCCAAGTCCAAGGCTAATTAAAGAGGCCAATGGTTAGGTGTGCATTGATGGCCGAGGAGGGGTCAAACCTTGATTGGCAGGCGGCGTGCCTTCCGATTAGGTAGTGGGCAGTGCTGTCATGTGACGGTCACGGCCCCTCCAATACAGGACTACTTTACAATGACCAAATACTCTACTAACTAGTGCGTCTTTGGACTGTGGGAGGAGACGAGAGCACCCAGAGAGAGCCCATGTATTTCACTAGGAGGACACACAGACTCCTTACAGAATTAAACTCCGAACTCTGACGCCCCTGAGCTGTAACAGCATCACGCTAACCGCTATGCTACAGTGGTGCCCCAAATCAGCACTGGATGGTCGAGGGATTGAGATGGTTAACGGCTTGAGGTAGCCAATCAGATGTGGTATCAAATAATCAAGTTGTTTTTCAAGATCCATCTCTCCTCCTTCTGCTTCTTACGCTTTCTTTGTCTCAGAGAAATGCGTCTCCAGCACTTGTTTCTCAGAGCACAAGAAACGGAACTGGGTGTGGTACTCAAAGTGTAATTTCATCCGAGTGCAGTTTAATCATCACCAATTACACTCTGTTACGTTGTTCTAATTCTTATTAGTCATACTTCAACACCTAATTTCTTTTCATAAACAGTGGCTTTAGATTTTAATCTACTGCTTCCTTGATCCCTCTGTGGTTCTTAGTTCACTCAACACAATTCAGCTTTGCAGTTTGGAAGCTGCTTCCATTCAACCAATCCATTCTTAAATCAACTGGCACAACCTCAACACTCCAAAGAAAGGTCCTGAAGAAGGGTCTCGACCCGAAACGTTGGCTACTCTTTTCTCACGGATGCTGCCTGACCTGCTGAGTTCTTCCAGCGTCGTGTACGTATTCTTTCACACACACACCATACTGCCTAAGACATTTGCACAGTATTGTAGTAATCTTATGTATTGCACTGTTATGCTGACACAACGGAATACAAATTTCCTGACATATCTGAGTGATGGTAAGCCTGTTTCTGATAAGAATAAGATATTGTGGACCGAGAATGGGAAGGAGGCAGGGAGAGGGGAATCATGGTTGGGAAAAGCAGAAGGGGGGCGTGGGGGGAGAGTGAGAAGTGCCAGAGAGATATTCTGAAATGATCAATAAAAAAAAATTTGGAATGAAATGAACTTGCCTGATGTCTCGGGGCAGGAGATGTCTATCACCCCCTCACCCTGGCACCCTCTGCCACCTGTCGCAGATCCCTCCCATGCGCTTCACCCCACCATTCCCAACATCCTTTGCTCCCACCAGATTTACAAACTCAGTTTCTATTTATTTAATTTATTGAGATACGACACAGAATAGGTCGTTCCAGTACTTCGAGCTGCACCAAGCAACAACCCCTAGTTTAACTCTAGCCTAATTACAGGTCAATTTACAACGACCAATTGAAGTACCAACCTATACATCTTTGGATTGTGGGAGGAAACCAGAGCACACAGAGGAAGCCCATGCAGTCACAGGGAGAACGTAGAAACTCCTTACAGACTGCAGAAAGAATTGATCCTGTGTCGCTGGTGCTGTAAGCCATTGAGCTAACCGCCAGACTACCGTGAGGGAGTGGCTGTCTGGAATGGTGGGAAAGGCGCCTGTTCTGCTGTTAGTGCCTTGTTTTGTTGTTGCTGCTGCTTTTGCAGTTCTATTGAACAATGTGGATAGGCTATTTTCAGGCCAGAAGGTGCAGCGACACTTACGGACTGCCCCGAGCACTTTTGGGTGTGTTGGTTGTTAATGCAAATTGTTAATGTACATTTCGTTGTGTGTTTTACATGTACAAAAATCTGAACCTGAATCTAAACCAACTTAAACTAATTTGTACTTCGTTCAATCTACTCTGTCATTTCTAAATTGCCTCATTCAATTCTCTGGCCTTCCTCAATTAGGATTATCCAAACATTTGGCTACATTGTACTGAGTTCCTGATGATGGATTAAAAATCCATTAAAAATAAACTTTGCTTTTTAAGCACATCATTCAATGTGCTGTGCTTTTTCTAATGTTTGGAGGTGGAGCAACTTTTTGTGTTTTTCTTTAAGTCCTGAAGAAGAGTCTTGTCCTGAAACATTGATAATTTATTCATTTCCGTAGATGCTGCCTGACCTGCTGAGTCCCTGCAGCATTTTGCCTGTGTTGCTTTTGATTTCCAGCATCTCCAGACTTGTCTGTGCTTACATTTTCATGTGCACGTTGGTTGTTAATGTCCCAATTTTCCTCGTGCTCTCTCCAATGAGGAGGTGGGACTCCTAACTGATTGCATCCAGCAAACTGTAGAGGGAAAGGAAGGGAAATCCCTGATGATCATACCCTCTGGCATGCCTGAACAGAGGAGCACTTGTAGTAATAGACTAAGATAACTGCGTTGCTCCAGAGAGTGGTATATGAGGTCTTCCTTACCCTTGGCCATTAGGCTCTATAATGAGTCAACCTATAGCCGGGAAAGTGATGACGCCCTTGTGTTAGGCTGTTTGAGTAAACTTATTTTTTTCTTTCATACTTCTCCTCTAATATTTGAATATCTGCGCACTTTTAATGCTACTGTGACACTGTAATTTGCCTTGTGATCAATAAAGTATCTGTCTATCTATGACTACCCGCATTGGAGGTTGGGGGGGGGATATCCGCTATAAAAGTCCCTGTGAACATTGGGCTCACAAGAGTGCCTATTGCTGTAGATACAGGACTACATGTGGAGAAGATGCCCGTCCATGTATTCATACTGGCACTATAGAACCTTTGGGTGGAGGCATGGCGGGGTGAAGATATGCCTCTACCAAAGGAAGTGTGAAGTACTCTTTCCCTCCGCGAGCCTGCAGGTCACCCTTGGGCAAGGTTTAGCACCTGCTTAGAACCTCGCCCTCCCGATCAGGGTCACGTGAAGCCATGGGAGCAGATGATGGATGGTCGTATGAGCAGCCGGTGCAGATCACAAGCCCTGGTTGTGCGACCGCTGACGCCAATCACTGGAAGAGTATTGATAATGGCTGGGGGCAGGCAGTGGCAAACAACTGCTCTAGGAAAATTTGCCAAGAACAATCGTGCTCATAGAATGACCATGATCGCCCAAGTCTTGCAACATGGCACATAACGAATGAGTGAACTATAGAAACCCCAGGGAGGTTTGCTCATGCACAGAAATCTGTTTTAATGACTAAATTGAGAACTATGTTAAAGATTAGTATAATATTAGTAAACAATAGGAGACAAGGAAAAGATTATAGTAGGCATGTCTCAACAGCGATAACTACCTGGCTTGCTTTCTGTTCATGATCTGACTACAGATGTTCATGTATAGTAGATTGATAAAAAGGCTTATATTCAATTGCTGGAAAACCTCCAAATAGTTCCCAAAATAGGGAAGCGGATATTCTAAGTAGGAATTTGAAGCGGCAGGAAATATTGGAATCTCTCAGCAACTCAGGGAGAATCCTTGGAAGGGGAAACAGTTAATGTTTCAGGTTTGCACTCTTTTGTCAGAGTATGAAGAAAATAAGTTAGTTTTCAGTAGCAGAAAAGGTAGTGAACTTTGTCATAAAATCTTAGGAAAGTACAGCTCAGAAACAGGCCTTTCAGCCCATCTAATCTGTGCTGAAATATGTAATCTGACTATTTCCATCCACCTGCTCCAGGACCATAGCCCTCCATATCCTTAGCATCCATGTACCTTTCCAAATTTCTCTTAAGCATTGAAATTGAGCTAGCATGCCCCACTTGGGCTAGCAGCTTGTACCCCACTCTCACCACCCTCAGAATGAAGAAGTTTCCCCTAATGTTTCCCTTAGCATTTTTGCCTTGCACCTTTAACCCATGACCTCTGGTTGTAGCCCCACCCAGGACTGCTTTCATTTACCCTATCCATACCCATCGTAATTTTCTATACCTCTATCAAATCGTCCTTCAATCTTCTACGCTGGCCTCTGAGGCCTGAGTTGATGTCATCATTTAGAGAAGGAAATCTGCTGTCACAGAGTGATACTACATAGAAACAGATATTTTGGCCTCATGCGTTCACATCAAAAGTCAGGAAAATATTTTCAATTCAAGTTTAATTGTCATTCAACAATATATGAATACCCACGAATACAGCTAAACGAGATAGTATTACTTTGGGGCCAAGCTGCAAAACACCATACAAACAGTCACACGCAGCACAAGCACACATGGCAGATATAAGGTAGCAAGCACATGTAGGATATCAATAAATTACTGCCACACAACAAAAAAAAAGTCCGGACCCTGAGTCCACGAATGCTGCACAAGCCTGCAGCTGATCACAACACAGCTTGTCTTCTCCGAAGCTAACACTGGGGGAAGCACTGACTCCGGCCTCAACGCCAGGCAACACCGCCACCAGTGGAGCGCACTGGCTCCGACGCCTCTCCCCTAGCGGCTGTGAACAGGCGATACTGAGGCTTGAGTCTCGTCCACACTATGACTGAAGCCATGCAGCTCTCCTGCTGTCCACCAATAAATTAGTGAAGAGGACTTGCAGCATTCCACTTTAGCAAAGTCTGAAAGGATCTTGCCATCATAACAATGGTGACTAAGATGGTCGCTCACTGTTAGGCTGCGTGCCTCTGTCACCCACTGTCCCCTCTGAAGCAGCAGCACGATCTGCACCAAGTCCAGCCCCTTCAGTTTCTTTGCCAGTGAGTTAATCACAGTACCTTAATTTCTTAATGTCTAGCAGGATCTAGCGATCGTAAAAAAAATTGCATTATTCCTGGCCCAACCCATTTTATTCACTCCACATCACCCCAATTTCGCACATTTTAAAGATTAGCTTTATTTGTCGCATGTGCATGGAAATGCCTCATTTGTGTTAAATCCAATCAGTAAGGATTGTACTGGAGACAGCCCACAAGTGTTACCACACTTCTGGGGGGAATATAGTAACATAATATGACCACAGTTTTCTAACCTCAACAGTATGTCTTTGGATTGTGGAGAGAGCATGCAAACTCCTTACAGACAGTGGCAAGTATTGAACCCTGATTGGTAAACGCTGTCGCAGTAATCTATAACTGCTACCCTAGCATACTGCCCATGGCAACATTTATACAAAGTTCATTTATAGTGGCCATTTAACCTGAGCACCTGGGGAAACCCATGTTGGGAGGACATTCAAACCCCTTACAGGCAGTGGCGAGAATTGAACCCAGTCACTGGTACTGTAAAGCGTTGTGCTAAACCACTACACTACCATGCCACACCGATGTTATTAATGCTCCTAAAGCAACACAACAAACTGCACAGTTCGGGAACAATCGGTATGGGTGAAGAGCTGACCTTGTTTGCCATGGTCACAATATTATAGAATATTAAATATAAAATGCCATTGGGTCTTCTGCCTAGGGCTAGAAGATCTGCACCTGAACAACTCCAACTGGGCTTGCAGCCACTGAAAATGAATCTACTGATGCTTTGAAACTTCTATTCAATGAATTAACTTATATAATGTAAGTAAAGTCTATTATTAAAAAATAACTACACCGTTACTAATGCTCAGAGGTCCAAAGCCTGATTTTATTGTTCCATGATCTCCTTCCTAAAGCACAAAAAGTAACTGTCATTGGAACAGACAACGTTCAATATTCAAAGCTGAGATAAATTTATTATCAAAGTATATAATTGAGATTTACTTTTTGCAGGCATTTACAGGAAAATAAGGAAATGCAATAGAATTTATTAAAAAATATTCCTTAACAAAGACTGACAAGCAAGCAATGTGCAAAACAAGATACATTGAGCAGAAATGATAACACTGAGAACATGAGTTGTAGTGTCCTTCAAAGTGAATATTCTTTCTTAATTGACCTGATAATATGCACAAGCAATTCTGCAGATGCTGCGAATCCAGAGTAACACACACATAAAGGTCCTTGTAAAGGGGCACGGCCCAAAATGTTAACTCTTTATTCCTTTCTCCATGGCTGTGAGGTTGTGAACTGATCCAGCTGCTGTGTGTTTCTGCCCTGCTGGTGTGATGAACTGGGGACTGAAGCTTGGGCCTACTCTGGCTGCTCTGCGGTGGAGCTGGAGCTGAGTTCAGGATGCTGTTGGCTTGCTTCTGTTGTATGCTTGATGTCTGCTTTTCTTTCTCTTTCTATGCGCTGTAGTAGTTCTTGATCTCTTTTTTAATTGTGTTATTCGGGTTTCTTGCTTTGTGGCTGCCTGTAAGCAGACAAATTTCAAGGTGTATAATTTATACATTCTTTGATAATAAATGTGCTTTGAATCTCTGAATCTTTCCATAGACGCTGCCTAACCAGCTGAGTTCCTCCAGTATTTTGTGTGTGTGGGTTCAATAATATGGCGGAGTTGCTTTCTTTAATCACTGATCACCGCAATGCACTGGTTGACAGGGATGTTATAACGTATAAAAAAAGAGTGGAGACTGAGTTTGTCTTTTATTAGATTTATTTACTTTCTTCAAACTTGCTGAGTGATCATGTCTGCTAACATAACTCTTTCAGCGATCAATATAAAATGGCATCTGATAAAGATCAAAACACCAATACAAGAACAAGAAAATCTGTAGATTTTACTGATACAAGGTGAGCCTTGATATCACCATGATATAAACATTGATATAAACATAGAAAAGAACATCTAAAATCAACTTCTTACATTTTATTATATAGACATAGAACTACATAAAGCAAAAAAGAGGCAGGGGAGTGGCATTGCTAATCAGAGATAGTATCACAGCTACAGAAAGGAAGAATATCATAGAGGGATTGTCTACCGAGTCAAACAACACACACACTGTGCTGAAGGAAATCAGCAGGCCAGTTGGCATCTGTGGAAAAGAGTACAGTTGATGTTTCGGGCTGGACTTCAGCAGGTCTGGAGGAAAAAAGATGAGGAGTAGATTTAAAAGGTGGGGGACAGGGAGGAAGTAACATAAGGTGAGAGGTGAAACCAGGAAAGTGAGTGGTGAAGGATGATGGTGAAAGAGTTACAGGGCTGGAGAAGGGGGAATCTAATAGGAGAGGTCAGAAGGCCATGGAAGAAAGAAAAAGGGGGAGGAGCACCAGAGGGAGGTGATGGGCAGGTAAGGAGATAATGTCAGAGAGGGAAATGGCAATGGGGAACAGTGAAGGGTGGGAGGCATTACCAGAAGTTTGAGAAATCGATGTTCATGCCATCAGGTTGGAGTCTACCCAGAAGGTGTTATTCCTCAAACCTGAGTGTGGCCTCATCACGACAGTAGAGGAAGGGTCCTGCTGAAGGGTCTCGGCCAAAAACATTGACTGCACTCTTTTCCATAGATGCTGCCTGGCCTGCTGAGTTCCTCCAGTATTTTGTGAGTGTTAATCTCGACTTCCAGCATCTGCAGATTTTTGCTTATTTGTCCACTGAATCAATGTGGCTTGATGTCAGAAACAGGAGTGGAATAATCACTCTATTATGAGGATGCAACAGACCATTCAGTAACAACAGATACACTGAGATAAGAAGGCAGATTTTGGAAAGATGCAAAAATAGCAAGTGTGGTCATGAGTGACTTCAACTTCTCTAAAAATAATTAGCACTTCCTCTGTACAAGATGGAGCAAAATACATTATGTGTTCCAATGAAGGATTTCTGACAGAATATGTGGACATCTCATTCTGGATCTAGTACTGGGCAGTAGGTGTGTTCAGGCGACAGATTTCTCAGTGGGTGAGCATTTTGGAGACAGTGACCCAATTTGTAATCTTTATAGGAGAATGAGTGTTGACCTGATAGAGGTGTATAAAATAAAGAGGCATTGATCATGTGGATAGTCAGAGGTTTTTTTCTAGGTCTGAAATGAGAAGAGGGCAAGTTTTAAGGTGCTTGGAAGTAGGCACAGTGGAGATGTCAGGGGTAAGCTTTCCAGCAATGGTGGTGGAAGCAGATACAATAGGGTCTTTTAAGAGACTCCTGGATAGGTATATGGAGCTTAGAAAACAGAGGGCTATGGGTAACCTTAGGTGATTTCTAAGTAAGTACAGCATTGTGGGCTGAAGGGCCTGTATTGTGATGTAGGTTTTCTATGTTTCTATTGACTTGGACATGGAGGACGAATTCTGCTGCTATTAGGCAGGAATTTGGGTGAGTTAATTTGGGGGCATACTGAATGTTCTCGGTGATGGGGTGGAGATACATCTCTACCAAAGGAGGTGTAAGGCACTCCTTCCCTCCGCTAGCCTGCAGGTCACCTATGGACAAGGTGTGGCTCCTGTTTAGCCTCTAATCAGGGTCACTTGAAGCCATGGGAGCAGGTGGTGGACAGTTGCATGAGTAGCTGGTGCAAATCACAGGTCCTGGCTTTGTGACCACTGGCATTAGGCAGACAATCTCTGAAGAGTACTGACAATGTCTGGGGTCACCTTTACTGTAAAGACACTACCCAGAATAAGGCAATGGCATTCACTTCCGTAGAAAAATTTGCCTATGTCACACGATACAGCACATTACAAATGAACTGTATGTTCTCAGGGCTCAGGGACATGCATAACAGAAATGTGAAAGATCTTTATGGAGCACTTGCTTGGAGTTCTGGATAGGTTTGCCCACTGAAGCAGGGAAAAAATAAATGAACCATAGTTAACAAGACAAGTACAATACTTAGTTAAGAGGAAGAAAGAAGCAAACTTAAGGTTTAGGAAGAAAAGATCAGACAAGGCTGATGATAGATAACATGGAACCAGGAATGAGCTTAAGAAGGGACTAAGGAGAGCTAGAAGGTGACATGAGAAAGCCTTGGTGAATAGAATGGAGGAATACACCAAGGTGTTCAACATCTACGTGAAGAACAGGAGGATGACTAGAGTGAGGGTTGGACCAATCAAGAATAAAAGAGGAAACTTGTGCCTGGTGTCAGAGGAGGTAGGGAAGGCCATTAATCAATATTTTGCTTCAGTTATTACCAGTAACAGGGATCTTGAGGAGTGTCAGGTCAACATAGAACAGGCTAATGAAAATGTTAAGCTTAAGAATATGCCCCAGGATATGCCCCAGGTGACAATGAGAAGTGATAGAACAGATCGCTGTACTCTTGGCAATGATCCTTGTATCCTCACTAGCCTTAGGAGAAGCACCAGAAGAGTGGAAGGTGGCAAATGTTATTCCTTTGTTCAAGAAAGGTGGTTGGTTGATCCTGGGAATTACAGACCGGTGAATCTGTATTACTTTAGTGATGGGCATATTAGTGGAGCAGATTCTTAGAGGCTGGATTTATGAGCTTTTGGAGAAGCATAGTTTGATTAGAGAAAGTCAGCATGACTTTGCAAGGGGCAGATAATCCCTCATGAGCCTGGTTGACTTCTTCGAGGAAATGACAAAATATCTTGATGAAGTTTGAGCAGTGGATGTAGTGTATATGGATTTTGGTAAGGCATTCGACAAGGTTCCCCATGGTAGGTTCATTCAGAGGGTCAGGAGACACGGGATCCAGGAACACTTGGATGCATGGATTGCCCAGAGAAAGCAGGGATTTGTAGTAGTTGGAGTGTATGCTGGCTGGAGGTCCATGACAAGGGGTGTTCCACAATTATCTGTTCTGGGACGCCTGGTCTTTGTGATATTTATTAATTATTTAGATGAGAATGTGGAAGAGTGGGTTTGTATGCTTTCATGTGGTTGTGGATAGTGAAAAAAGATGTTGTAGGTTACAACAGGATATCGATAGGATGGAGAGCTGGGTGAAGAAATGGCAAGTGGAATACTATCTTGTGAGGTGTGAAGTAAAACACTTGAAGGCAGAGTACAAAATTAATGACGGGACTCTTAGCAGTGTGGAGGGACAGCGGAATCTTGAGGTCCATGTCCATAGATCCCTCAAAGTTGCCACACATATTGATAGGGTAATTAAGAATGCATATGTCATTAGTCAGGGGATTGATTCCAAAAGCCATGAGGCTTTCTAAAAAATTTTGGTAGACTGCACTTGGAGCACTTGGTTTTGGTTGCCTCATAAGGATGTGGAAGCTTTAGAGAGGATGCAGAAGAGATTTAGTGCCTGGATCGGGGAGAATATCCTATGGAAAAGATTGTGCAAGCTAGGGCTTTTCTCTTTGGAGTGAATGAGGGTGAGAGGTGATTTGATAGTGGTCTAATAGTTGATATGAGGCACAGATAAAATAGACAGCCAGTGCTTTTTTTCCACCGCTGCAATGGTTATTATGAGAGGGGATGAAATGGGAGGATATCAGAGGTAGGTTTATACAAAGAGTGATGAGTGTGTGGTGCATACTTCTGGGGTGGTGGTAGAGGAAGATATATTAAAGGCATTTAAGCAAATCTTAGATAAGCATGTGGATGATTGGAAAATGGAGGGCTAGGTGGCAGGAAAGGGTTAGATTGATTTAGAAGTAGGTTATATGTTTGGCTTAATATCATGGGCCAAACAGCCTGTACTGTGCTGCACTGTTCTATGTTCTATATACATTAATATGGTACATTTTATAATTTAGAGACAGTGATAATGAAGGAATGGTCTCCATGTGAATGACCGATAATGGATTGAAATGTGATGGGCTGATTGCTATGAAGTTAGTCAGTACTTAAATCAAGTTCATCTTGTTCATTCATTATTGTTAACAATGCTGCAATCACAGATATTGAATTCTCATTAAGAGCTTACTAAATCCCTTTGAAGTAACTGGGGAAACTTTAGGACGAGTTACATGTGTATATTAGAACTTGGTATCTGTTTCTGTTATCGGCTTTGTTGGAAGGTGCAAATTTAGAATCTCAGAAATGAGTTTCATGAGTTTCATGATCACCAAGACTACCGTATCTGATCTGTAAACAAGCACATTATATAGAACAAACACGAGGAAATCTGCAGATGCTGGAAATTCAAACAACAACACACACAAAATGCTGGTGGAACACAGCAGGCTAGGCAGCATCTATAGGGAGAAGCGCTGTCGATGTTTCGGGCCGAGACCCTTCGTCAGGACATTATATAGAAGAAAGCTTAGTTGAGCCTTCTACCTTTGAGGTTAGTGAATCCAGAGGTCAAAGCCCAAAGGTTGAAGGCCCTAGTTTGACAAGTCTGAGGGTCAGATGCTTGATGTGTCCATCTGGAGCCATGGGCTGGAGGTCAAATGCCCAGATCTAGACTGTCTTGCTCACTCTTACTAGTAAAAGTGTTTTTTTTTTCTTCATTTCCAGTATCAGTTGATTACATGAATTAATGAGCCCAGATTTCCAATGTGCATCATATCACCAGGCAACTGGAGAATAAAACATATGGCAGAATCTAGCAGAATTAGGCCATTCGGCCCATTGAATCTGCCCACCATTCGATCATAGCTAATTTATTATCCCTCTCAAATTCATTCTTCTGCCTTCTCCCCATATCCCTTGACACTCATTCTAATCTAGAACCTATCAAACGCTGCTTTCAGTATACCGAGTGATTTGGCTTCTATAACCATCTGTGGCAATGAATTTCACAAATTCAACACCTTCTTGTTAAAAAAATTCTTCCTTATCTCTGTTCTAAAGGGATGCCCTTCTATTCTGAAGCTGCGCGCTCTGATCCTAGACCACTCCCCCTGGAAATATTCTCTCCATGTCCGCTCTATCTAGGCCTTTCAATATTCAGTTGGTTTCAATAAGGTCTCCCTTTGTTCTTCTAAACTCCAGTGAGTACAGGCCCAGAGCCATCAAAAACTCCTTTATATGTTAACCCTTTAATTCCTCCGATAGTTGTTTTAAGGTGCCTTTGGACTCTTTCCAGTGCCAGCATGTCCTTCTTAGATTTGGGGCCAATTTTTTTAATAAGGCAAAATTTAAAAGGAATACTATCCCAACCAAAATTTGTCTGCATTGATTTGTTGACAATGCAGTCAGAGCGTGGAAGAGGAAAATTAAGGAGAATTTGCCCTGGTTCAATGTCTTTTAACACTTGACTTGTAAATAACTTTACACATTAATGAGCTGGTGTATAAAGACTTTTCTAGAGGCACGTAATAGAAAGCAGCTAGGCTTTGTCTGGAAATCCACTAGTATGAGTGTGTCTTCCAATTCATTTCAAAAGAAAAAACTGTTGAATTAAGTCTCTGCTGAGAGCGAGAATTTTTAAATACTGGTTCATGCAGTTCTCCCCAAGACTACATGAAGCTCAGAAACAAATTTCTCTTCGGTTTGCAAATAGAAGATCAGCTTTTGGCTTTAGCGTGAACATAAAAAGAGGAAAAGAAATAACAATTGATTTCTAAAAATATAATTATAATTGTGGGGAGCACAGTAGTGTAGTGGTTAGCACAAAACTTTACAGTATCAGCGACCCGGGTTCAATTCCTGCCTCGGCTGGTACGGAGTTTCAATGTTCTTCCCATGAATTGCGTGCGTTTCTGCTGGGTTCTCCAGCTTCCTCCAATGGTCCAAAGATATCAGCAGGTTAATTTGTCACTGTAAGTTGCCCCATGATTAAGCTAGAGTTAAATCGGGGGTTGCTGGGCAGCATGGCTCAAAGTGCTGGAAGGACCTACACCGGGCTGCATCTTAATAAATAACTAAGTGATCATTAGATGCAAAATTCCCTTTCCTTTGTTTTCTGCAGATACATGTCCATCTCAAAATGTTCCCGGTGTATTCTTGCACACTTTTTTAAAGTAACTTTAATATCAAAGTACAAAGTTGTCACCAAATAAAGAAATACAATAGAATTTATGAAAAACTATACATTACAAGAACTACATTCAACCAATGTGCAGAAAAACAAAACTGTGCAAATTAACTAGTATGGAGAACATGATCAGTAGTCCTTGAAAGTGAGTGAAATAGGTCATGGAGTCAGTTCAATGTTGAGGTGAGTGAAGTTATCCATGTTGGTCCAGGAGCCTGAAGGTTGTAGGGTAATAACTTGTGTTGCAGTTATACCAGAACTATGTTGGAAGGATGATTGTGAGCAGAAGGAAGCAGGCAGGGTATACAGATATACCCTGTACACATGTAAACATTAATCAGTGTATAAATCTGTTAACGTCAACTCTCCTATTTTGGAAATCAATGCTCTTACTAATACCCTGTTCTTTAACTTTTCCAACTGCAACCAAAATACCACAGCTCCTTTCACCGCCCGCCCCCCACCAACCCACTATTTTGCCAGCTCAGCGGATCTTTCACCTCTTCCTCTTTCAATTGCTTATCTCCCCTTTAAGGGTTGTCTTGCTCTGAGATGGGAACACGTAAGAGGTAGAGTTTAAGAGGTAGTGGATTCCCTTAAAAAGAACAGGTTTCGCAGAGAAGAGTCGTCTAGCTTTAAGAGATCAAGGCTAATTTTAAGAGATGCATACATATACTAAGTGAGATAGGCTGGTATTAAGTGGTGTAGGTTTTTCTAAGAAGCACTAGCTGGCTTCAGAAGAAGCGTAGGCTAATTTTAAGAGGTGCAGATTGTTTTAAGAAGTGCTGGCTGGCTTTAAAATATTCAGGCCAATTTTAAGAGATGCACAAATGGATATGTGAGCTGCAGGTTGCTGTAAAAGGTAAAGGCTAGCACAATATATTGGCCCAGTGCTATAGGGGTGCAGCTATTTAACATCTCTGCTAGGAGGGATTACTTGCAATAATTATCTTGCACTCACAAGTATCACAACATTGGTGCCTCTAACATATCCAGCAGGCAGGAGTTACACAAATTTGAATACCGTGCAAACCGCCCACATTGAGAAAACTGGTTAATCAATTCAAAACCACGCAGAAAGAAGGAACTCTCTTCTTGTGATTGCCTTGCTCTGGGTGCAGCAATACCACAGAACAATGATTTATGGTTCTGTAAGCTCTGCGACCAATGGTGCTGGAGTTTGATATCAGCGTCTGAGCTTATAAATAAGGTAACAGCATTATATTTTTCATCTAAAAAAGCCTTGAGTAACATTTAAGCAGTTAGAGAAGCAATCGTTACTTGCATTAATATTGCATGAAAAATACTCTGTGGGCTCCTGTCCTGTACTCTGTAGCAATGGCAAGAATCAATGACCCAGGACCAATCGGCTGAGAAAGCTCCGTCAGTCTAAATACACTTCTGCTGAACCAACACTTGTTAGGAGTCACAACAAAGGGGCTGCGAGCTCGTCTGATGAGCCGCTCGCTATTGGACTCTATGCACGGTACTTGATGGATGACCATCTCTGCTTTGTAGGGAAAGATGTGTCTCCCTGCATGGGGCCTTTTCTCATCTCAAATTTAGTCCTCATAAATCACAGATGCAAAGAAGACAGCCTCCGTTTCATTACACCTACATGCTAGAGTATCAATCACAGTAGCACGGATGTTTGTACTGTTCACCAGCTCTCTTTTCTAAAATATATATATATGTGTATATACATATATATAGGAATATCATCTCCATCTCTTTGTGTCCGTGAATTCCAGTGAAGCATTCGAGTTTGATCAGAAGTAAAGCAAGAGAGAGAAAAGTCTTTACAAAAGAGTTGGTTGGAAACAGGGTCAGAGACTACAGGATGCTCACTCAGGGCTTATGAGGTGGAAACAAGAAGAGCCTGCTTCTCAAAGAACCAGTCAAACAATTATCTTAATTTAACGGTTACATTTTGCCTGGGTAGCGATAAGTGGTGGAGAAGGAGTGAGGACATTCCTTCCATCATTGCTACTTTCCATGTAAGCAATTTTTATCCTTGAATGATTCACAGAAGGCAGAAGAAAGAAGGTATTGGCTGTGAGGAATGCAGTAGTAACGCAGCGTCAGTGTCTGAACACAATCACAAGCAAGGCTTCTCTCTCTTAAGCTACTCAAAAATCTTTGTATCGCATTTCACTCAAGTGTGGGTCTCCGTTTTACATCCTTTGTTACACACAATGCCAATTCATATTTCTTAAAAGTTTAACCTTAAATTAAGAGAGTCCAGAAACTTGAGAGGGTTGTATCAACTTCTTTAGAGTTAACTTTTTCTTCCACTATTAGAGCAGTGTAGTTTCTCTATCAACAAAAAATTGCCTAGCTTCCATTCCAAAGAAATCAGTGGTGTCTAAAACACCCAATCGGAGAAGCTGGAACTCCAGCATTATATTTGGCCGGAGGTTTACAGCATCTCCAAATGTGAATTGGATGTCTCCTAGTTAAGACTGACTGAAAATGAATTTATCAAGTCAAACTTATCATTGTGTATGGTGAGGTACAGGTAGAATGAAAAACTTGCTTGCAGTGGCAGGTGCAAAGACCAATACAGAATAGAAATTATGCATAAGTCTGATGTCACAATTAGAGAACACAGTGGGTAAAAGACTGTCCAACTGCAAACCCTTACAGCAAGCTTGAAGGAGGTCCATTAAGAGGAATAGGTAACACTAGGTCAGAGATGTTACCTGTCAGTGCCAAAGCAGAAAGAATTTATTTAAATCTTACATCCATCCCACAATGTGGGGGAGTAAAAATCTTTGTATTGTGACTCTGTCACAATGTACAGACATGTGAATTTAAAAGTCTAATGGCTTGTAGAAAGAAGCTGTCCCATAACTGTAACCTATTGATAAGCTTGTCATGAGTTGAAACGGTGGGATTCCTTCTGATCTTCAATCTTATCTCATCATTCCATGAGATTATGGTTGATTCCTGCTTTTAGTCATGCTTCTCTGACTACTCATCAAATGTAAACCCCCCAGTTTTCTGCTCACAGATTGTTGTGGAAAGAGCACAACAATTGTTACTTCACTGCTGCATTTCCTCACATCTATAGACTCTGAGTGTATCTCCCAAGTAAATATAGATGCAGAAAATCCATTTAAGATCTACCTCATCTCTTTAAGTTCCACATGTAGATTATACTGGACAAAATCTTGCTTCCTCAGAAATGATATGTGTTTATAATAGACTACTAAATTGAATACAAATAAAAGTTCAGCCTACTTATATACTGTAGGGATTTGGAGAAACAAGAAATTATATTTTATCAAAAATTATGCATTTAATTGCATAATGGTGGTGATGCTTTGCAATAGTTCAACTAAGCTAAAAATGGTTTGTTGATGATGTTTGTCTGTAAGTAGTGTCTGAGGCTTCTTGCTTAAGTGTCCAACAATAAATGGGGGGAGGGGCACGGCTGTGTATGGTTACCACAATGTTTTACAATAGAGGCAACCAGGGTTCAATTCCCGCTGCAACCTGTAAACATCCTGCCCGTGACTGTGTGTGTTTCCTCTGGGTGTTCCATTTTCCTCTCAGAGTCCAAGGATGTATCAGTTGGGAGGCTAATTGCTGATTGTAAATTGTCCCATGACTAGGTTCAGATTAAATCGGGGGTTTGCTGGGCAGTGTGGCTCAAAGGGCCGGAAGGGCCTATTTTGCACTGTACAAACTTTGTAAATCAATAAATAAATAATCAGCCAGCATTGATGGATTCCAGTCGCCCTGATACAGTTTCTCCATGATCGCAATGATCGAGTGAAACCTTTCACCATGCTCATCACTTACAGTGCCAAGATTTGCAGGGAAGAAGTCCAAATGGGAATGCAGAAAACGAAACTTCTATGACATGTTCCACTTCATGGTTTTGTATGCTGCAAGCATGTTGTCAACCAGCAGCTCATAGCTTGGTGCTCTGTGGTTGCCAAGAAAAAAAATTAACATCCTTCTATGTGATCCAGTCCCACTAGAAGTTTTTCAAATTTCTTATTGTTGATGGCCTGTTTGATTTGTGGACCAGCAAAAATGCTTTCCTTAATCTTGGCATCAGTTATTCTGGGGAACATCTATATCAAACATTGAAATCCTTCACCTTCCTTCACAAAATTTTTCATAAGCCCCAGTTTTATATGAAGAGGAGGTGACAATACCTTTGCTGGGTCTTCAAGTGGCTTATGTGGCATATTTTTCTGCCTTGGAAGTGACGACGTATGGAGTGGCCAATGCCTTTTAATGTAATGAGATTCTTCAGCATGGTTGTCCCATTTGCAAATGAAACAACAGTACTTGGTGTATTCGAGCTGTATTTCCGGTAACAGTAATACTACTTTCAGATCACCACAGTTGTTCCTGTCATTGTTGCTCTACTGAACGTGTTTCAACAAGACTTCCAAATTTCAGTCGTTTTCCTTCATGTGAACTACACAGCCGATTGGTATTGAAGGGTGAATAGTGTTGTTGTATTGCAGCAGAGCCTTCCGGCTTATCACTGATGGATCAATGAAAAAATGCCATTGTTGTGGGTCACATTGGCAGCACAAAGCATGCCCAGGCATGCCTGGACAAGATAGATAGCTTTTCAGCTTACATTGTGGGCAATATTTTAATTGACTTGAATTAGGAACTGAAATAACAAATACAGACGATTCAAAGCAATAGTGCATGATAGGCAAACTTCATGGTGATTTTCATTATCATGATTATTTCATAATTGAATAATTATGGCAAAAAGAGTGCAAAATTAAAAATAGTAAATGGATTCATTGTCTGGAGATCTGATGGCAGAGGGGAAGTAGTTGTTCCTAAAGCATTCATATTTTTCTTCCTTCTCCGGTTTACCCTTGGCACTTTACAGCAAATTAATTATTTTTGAAGAGTTTTAATACAGGAAACAAATCAAAGTCCCACAACTTGTAAAATGATAAAGATCAGATTTTCTGTTTTACCCACATCGATTTAGAGGCAAATATTAGGCAGGGCAACAGAAATCATAATACCCTTTGACCATGTGCCAAAGATATATTACAACCACCTGAGATATCGACTAATCAAAGCACAGAAAATTTGGTGGACTGACCAGAGTCCAGTGAATATCGGGAACAAATTCATATCTGTATCTATGAGTGTTGGTGGAATTATCATAGATGACCCAGAAGGATATATTATTCATTCTTCCTCATGGAAAAATACCTACAGAAAATGTGCAAATTGTTCTCCCAATATTAAGCTAGCAGTAAATTATACTTCAGTGACAGAACTAATTACTGGCGATTTTCTACATTTGGGGTTAATGATTGTACATTTTATCTATTGGGGTTAATAGCTGTATGCTCTTCATATAGTTTAGAATTAATGGCTCTGTTTTACATGCGCGAATGTGGGATTAATGGTTGCATATTTTATATATTTGAAATTTGGAGTTAATGGCCATTATATTGTTGCAAGAATGAATAGGAATCTATATTGTTCCACTTGCATGTTCTATTTATATATAGATTATATTGCATCATACAGCACAGCAGTGTAGCAGTTAGCACGGCACTATTACAGCTGGGGAGTTGGAGCTCAGATCTCAATTCCAAGTGCCGTCTGCAAGATATTTGTTTGTTCCTCTCCACGACCATGTATGTTTCCTCTGCATGCTCCAGTTTCCACCCACATTCCTGGAAACCACAAGTGTGAGGCTAAAAATGTAGCAAAGTAGCAGAGCTACTGGAATATGTTGCAACAATGGTTTTTGACTCTTTTTGTTCTTTGGGAGAATCGCTAAGCATTTTGTATAAATGTTTATACAAGCATTTATACAAAATGGCAGCATGGTACCTAGCAGTTAACAAATCACATTACAGTGCCAGCAATCATTGATTGAGGTTCAATTCCCACTACTGTTTGTAAGGAGGATGTGGGTTTCCTCCAGGTGCTCAGGTTTCCTCACACATTCCAAAGTCTATGGTTAGGGTTAGTAAGATGCGGGCATATTATGTTGACATCAGATCGCCAGTATGATCCTTACTGATCTGATTTGACGCAAATGACACATTTCACCATATGTTTCAATGTTGTGATGTATATGTGACAGATAAAGCTAATCTATAATCTTTATTTCTAAAACTAATCAATACTGATCTAATCTAATCTAATACTGATTAATGGAGAATTAGTCTTTGTCAATGTTAACATTAACTTTGGTGGGGATGTGTTACTTTTGTCAGAGTTAACATCTTTCATCTGAGATGTTCAACAGTCCGCCCCATTAATGTAAACTTAAAGGTTCCTGAAGGACTGAGCGAGGACCAGGAAATGTTTTGGTTAATGCTTAGAAACATAGAAACATAGCCCACAAAGCTGTGCCGAACATGTCCTTACCTGAGAAATTACCTAGGGTTACCCATAGCCCTCTATTTTTCTGAGTTCCATGTACCTCGCCAGGAATCTCTGAAAAGACCCTACCGTATCCGCCTCCACCATCATCGCTGGCAGCCCATTTCACGCACTCATCACTATCTGCATAAAAAACTTACCCGTGATATCTCCTCTTTACCTACTTCCAATCACCTTAAAACTGTGCCCTCTCGTGTTAGCCATTTCAGCCCTGGGGAAAAGCCTCTGACTATCCACACAATCAATGCCTCTATTCATCTTATACACTTAGACAATAGACAATAGACAATAGGTGCAGAAGTAGACCATTCGGCCCCTCGAGTCTACACCGCCATTCTGAGATCATGGCTGATCATTCACTATCAATACCCAGTCCCTGCCTTGTCCCCATATCCATCAGATATCTATCTAGCTCCTTCTTGAAAGCATCCAGAGAATTGGCCTCCACCGTCTTCCGAGGCAGTGCATTCCACACCTCCACAACTCTCTGGGAGAAGAAGCTCTTCCTCAACTCTGTTTTAAATAACTGACCTCTTATTCTCAATCCATGCCTTCTGGTACTGGACTCTCCCAACATCTGGAACATATTTCCTGCCTCAATCCTATCAAATCCTTTAATTATCTTAAACGTTTCAATCAGATCCCCTCTCAATCTCCTCAATTCCAGCGTGTACAAGCCCAATCTCTCCAATCTCTCTGCATAAGACAGCCCTGCCATCCCAGGAATCAACCTAGTGAATCTACGCTGCTCTTCCTCAATTGCCAGAATGTCCTTCCTTAAACCTGGAGACCAAAACTGTACACAATATTCCAGGTGTGGTCTCACCAGGGCCCTGTACAAATGCAAAAGGACATCCTTGCTCTTGTACTCAATTCCCCTTGTAACAAAGGCCAACATTCCATTTGCCCTCTTCACTGCCTGTTGCACTTGCTCATTCACCTTCATTGACTGATGAAAATAGTCACTTCTATCAGGTCACCTCTCATTCTCTGTTGCTCCAAGGAAAAAAGGCCAAGTTCACTCAACCTATTCTCATAAGGCACTCTCCCCAATCCAGGCAACATCCTTGTAAATCTCCTCTGCACTCTTTCTATGGTTTCTACATCCTTCCTGTAGAGAGGCGACCAGAACTGAGCACAGTACTCCAAATGGGGTCTGACCAGGGTCCTATATAGCTGCAACATTACCTCTTGGCTCCGAAATTCAATCCCACGATTGATGAAGGCCAATGCACTGTATAGTTTCTTAACCAAAGAGTCAACCTGCGCTGCAGCTTTGAAAGTCCTGTGGACTCGGACCCCAAGATCTCTCGGATCCTCCACGGTGCCAAGAGTCTTACCATTAATACTCCATTCTGTTATCATATTTGACCTACCAAAATGAATCACCTCACACACATCTGGGTTGAACTCCATCTGCCGCTTCTCAGCCCAGTTTTGCATCCTATCAATGCCCCATTGTAACCTCTGACAGCACTACACACAATACACAACACCTCCAACCTTTGTATCATCAGCAAATTTATTAACCCATCCCTCCACTTCTTCATCCAGGTCATTTATGAAAATCACGAAGAGTCAGGGTCACAGAACAGATCCCTGAGGCACACCACTGGTCACTGACCTCCAAGCAGAATATGACCTGTCTACAACCACTCTTTGCCTTCTGTGGACAAGCCAGTTCTGGATCCACAAAGGATCCACATGGATCCCATGTCTCCTTACTTTCTCAATAAGCCTTGTATGGAGTACCTTGTCAAATGCCTTGCTAAAATCCATATACTCTACATCTACTTCTCTACCTTAATTAAAGTGTTTAGTCACATTCTCAAAAAAATCAGTTAGGATTGTAAGGCACAACCTGCCTTTGACAAAGCCATGCTGACTATTCCTAATCATATTCAGATTCCGATTCAGATTCAGATTCAATTTATTGTCATTTAGAAACCACAAATACAATGCAGTTAAAAAATGAGACAATGTTCTCCGGAAAGATTTCACAAAAAAGCACTCGACAAAACAGACCACACAAGAAAAACCACATAACATTTGGTAATCCCCAATCCAGAGTTCGGAGAGGCTGCTGCGTATCAATATCGCGTTACCGTCTTAGCACGTTCCCCGGAAAGGAACTCCAAATCCATCAGACAAAACAAGGCTACCCAGACATACCAAGTCAAGAGACCAGCACTACCACCCAACAAACCTACACAAAACCACATAGTTATAGTCAACATTTAGTTGCAGCAGAGCAGACAGTACCATAATTGATAAAAGACTGACAAAAATCACATAATTATAACATTTATAATTTATACATATATAATGCCTTTCCAAATGTTCATAAATCCTGCCTCTCAGAATCTTCTCCATCAACTTACCAACCACTGAAGTAAGACTCCCTTTCTTGAATTATGGAACAACATCCCCAACCCTCCAATCCTCCAGAACCTCTCCCGTCCCCATTGATGATGCAAAGATTATCGCCACAGGCTCAGCAATCTCCTCCCTTGCCTCCATAGTAGCCTGGGGTACATCTTGTCTGGTCCTGGGAACTTATCCAACTTGATGCTTTCCTAAAGCTCCAGCACATCCTCTTTCTTAATATCCACATGATCAAGCTTTTCAGTCTGCTGTAAGTCATCCCTGCAATCGCCAAGATCCTTTTCTGTAGTGAATACTGAAGCAAAGTACTCATTAAGTACCTCTGCTATCTCCTCCGGTTCCATACACACTTCCCACTGTCGCACTTGATTGGTCTTATTCTCTCATGTCTTATCCTTCTGCTCTTAACATACTTGTAGAATGCCTTGGGGTTTTACTTAATCCTGTCCATCAAGGCCTTCTCATGGCCCCTTCTGGCTCGCCTAATTTCTTTCTTGTGCTCCTTCCTACTAGCCTTATCATCTTTTAGGTCTCTATCATTACCTAGCTTTTTGAACCTTTCATAAGCTTTTCTTTCCTTCTTGACTAGATTTATTACAGCCTTTGTACACCATGGTTCCTGTACCCTACCATCCTTTCCCCGTCTCATTCGAACATACCTATGCAGAACCCTACGCAGATATCCCCTGTACATTTCCCACATTTCATCCATACATTTCCCTGATAATATCTGTTTCCAATTTATGTTCCTGCCTAAGTTCCTGCCTAATAGCCTCATATTTCCCCTTACTCCAATTAAAGGCTTTCTTAACTTGTCTGTTCCTATCCCTCTCCAATGCTATGGTAAAGGAAATAGAATTATAATCACTATCTCCAAAATGCTCTCCCACTGAGAGATCTGACATCTGATCAGGTTCATTTCCCAATACCAGATCAAGTACAGTCTCTCCTCTTATAGGAGAAACCTTTTTGAACACACCTAACAAACTCCACCCTATCTAAACCCCTCACTTTAGGGATATGCCAGTTGATATTTGAGAAATTAAAATCTCCCACCACAACAACCCTGTTATTATTACACCTTTCCAGAATCTGTCTCCCTATCTGTTCCTTGATATCCCTGTAACTGTGTGGCCAAGTGGATAAGGCATCAGTCTAGTGATCTGAAGGTCAAGCCTTAGCTGAGGCAGTGTGTTGTGTCCTTGAGCAAGAAACTTAACCACACATTGCTCTGCGACGACACCGGTGCCAAGTTGTATGGGTCCTAATGCCCTTCCCTTGGACAACATCGGTGACGTGGAGAAGGGAGACTTGCAGCATGAGCAACTGCAGGTCTTCCATACATCCTTGCCCAGGCCTCAGTCATCATCGAAAAACGATGGACAGCCAAAGAAGAAGAACTATTGGTCGGTTTATAAAAAACACCCAGTAAAGTTATTGACCCTTTCCTGTTCCTAACTTGCACCCACAGAGACTCTGTAGACAATCCCTCTATGTCTTCCTCCTTTTCTGCAGCTGTGACACTATCTCTGATCAACAATGCTATGCCCCCACCTCTTTTGACTCCCTTCCTGTCCTTTCTGAAACATCTAAAGCCTGGCACTTGAGGTAACTATTCCTGTCCCTGAGCCATCCAAGTCTCTGTAATGGCCACCACATCATAGCTCCAAGTACTGATCCACGCTCTAAGCTCATCCACTTTGTTCATAATACTCCTTGCATTAAAATAGACACGTCTCAAACCACTGGTCTGAGTGTATCTCTTCTCTATCACTTGCCTATCCTCCCTTTCGCACTGTCTCCAAGCTTTCTGTATTTGTGAGCCAACCGCCCCTTCCTCCGTCTCTTCAGTTTGGTTCCCATCCCCCAACAATCCTAGTTTAAACTCTCCCCAATAGCCTTAGTAAAAGTCTCTGCCAGGACATTGGTCCCACTGGGATTCAAGTGTAACCTGCCCTTTTTGTATAGGTCACTCCTGCCCCAAAAGAGGTCCCAATAATCCAGAAATCTGAATCCCTGCCCCCTGCTCCAATCCCTCAGCCATGCATTTATCCTCCAACTCACACTACTGTAGCTCAGCAGTCAGCACAACCACTTTCCAGCACCACAGATCACTGACCAGGGTTTGATTCCTGCCACCATCGGTAAGAAGATTTTACATTCTCCTTGTCACCATGTAGGTTTCCTCCGGGTGCTTTGGTTTCCTGCCATATTCCAAACAGTTAGGGTAAGTTAGTTATGGGCATGCTATGTTGGCACTTTATTGATTTATTGAGATACAACTTCTAGCACTTCTATCTGTGCTATCCATTATCCCCTGATATAATCCCAGCCTTACTATGGGACAATTCACAATGACCAATTAACCTACTAACTGGTGTGTCTTTGGACTGTGGGAGGAAACCCACATGGTCAAACTTCTTACACACAGTGACAGGGATTGAACTCAGTTCGCTGGTACTGTAAAGCGTTTTGTTAACAAGTACACGACCATGCGATGGGAAATGAACCCAGGTCGCTGGTACTGTAAAGCGTTGTGTTAACCACTGCACTGCCATGCTGCTTCCCAAACTTGTGGGTTGCCCGCAGCACATTTCAAACAATGACGCAAGTAATGCATTGCATGGTACATTTTGCTGGTTCCATGCACATAACAAACAAAGGTAATTTTTATCTTTACTACTTTCTCATTTACTTCACCACACCCTATAGAGCCCAGTTACAGACAAATTGTTCATTGAAAGGAATCCAAAACAAATAGCTGGAGGAAGTCATTGAGTCAAGCAGCATCTGTGGAGGGCACTGAAAATTTTGGATGAAACCTCTATCCGGACTATAGTTTGGGACGTGACACAATTGGCAAAGCCAGTATTTAATGCTCAATCCCACTGAACCATCTTTACGAACTGCTGGGTTCTCCCGCAATGCCCTTGTGACTAAGAACAGTCGGGTAACAGGTCCTTTTGGCTCAATGAGCCCATGGTGCCCAATTACACCCATGTGACCAATTAAGCCACTAATTTGAGTTTAGAAGAATGAAGTGGGGGGGGGCGAGATCGCATTTAAATCTATTGAATATTGAAAGGCTGAGGTAGAGTGGATGTAGAGAAGATGTTTCCTATAGTGGGTGAGTCTAGGACTAGCAGGTACAGCTTCAGAATAAAGGGACAATGATTTGAGACATACAGACCATGTTTCAAATGATGAAGTATAAAGAACCATCAACCAGCACATGAGACACTATGAAGATCTACTGTAGACAGCAAAAAGGAGGAAGCGGAGATGATATGGCCACATAGCAAGATCAAGTGGACTCTCAAAGACCATTCTTCAGGGACGGTGCAGGGGAAAAGAGAAAGGAGCAGTCAAAGGAAGAAATGGGCAGAAAACATTGCAGAGTGGTCCAGATAGAGCTTTGCTGCAACCCAGCCATTTGCCCACAACCATGAGAAATGGAGGAACTGCTGCAGCATTTACATATGACCCAGGGGGTTGCGAGATCCATTTCCAAACTGTAACCATAACCATTGAGAACAGGGCTGATTTCTTTAGCCAGAGGGTGTTGAATCTGTGGAATTCATTGCCATGGATGAGTGTAGAGGCCAAGTCATCAATTATATTTAAAGCAGAGGTTGATAGGTACTTGATTAGTCGGGGTCAAAGGTTGCAAGGAGAAGACAGGAAATTGGGATTGAGAGGGATAATAAATCAGCCATAATCGAATGGCCCATTCTTCTCTTATGTTTTATGGTTTAATCTATATATTTTTGAGACGTGGGAGGAAACCAGAGTACCCAAGGGAAACATATACAGTCACGTGAAGAATGTACAAACTCCGTACAGACTGCAGTGGGAAATGAACCCGGACCGCTGACACTGTAATAGTATTACACTACTGTACAGCTATAAATTTAAATTCCTCAGCTGTTCTGGTCAGACTTGAACTCACGTCTCTTGATCAATGTTCCAGAATTCTGACTGCCAATCCAGCATTTTAACCACTACACTATTGCTCTGGATTTGTGCAGCCTGCAGAAAGATTTTCAGCTGCAGGATGACTACATACTTATTGTCCTTCCACTTTTCAGGAGGTAAGAGGTCACGAGTTTAGGAAGTGCCATCCAGATTTGCCAGTTTGCTGTAGCATATGTTACCAATATACAATACTGCTGTGCTGCAGGAAATGAATGCCTAAGATGGCAGTTCAGGTCAGACGCTTGATTGTCATAGTGGCTAGGATGCACACGTGATCTAGGCCACACTTCAGTCTGCTGCTAGAGGAGAGGTGTTGGACTGAACCAGACTGCAATCTCCAACAGAGAACAATGATATTCTGGCCAATAGGCGCTTTCTGGGGCCAGTATTACAATGACAGATTATCTGTTCACTTATTTCTGCCTGTGCGGGCTGGCACAGTACAAATCGCCCATCAGCTTTCTTTTCATCAGTTGGCATGCGATGTACTGTGGAACAATGCAAAAGACACTGATCAATTTTCACTAGCTTATTATTGTAAGAGAGCAGTTTGCACAAAAACTTCCCCTCCCGACCTTCTTCAGTCTCACTTAATAATCGGCAAAGAAATTGCATTTGATATTTAAATTGTATCTGGCTGTCCAACGCTCAGCTAATCAGACTGAAGTTTTGAAATTCGGCAATCTGTGATCTCCCGTGAAGACTGCACACCCACAAGCTGCATTTAAACTCACAGACCACCGGAATGCTCCTAACATACTACATACCCAAGTCCAATTATTCCTTGACAGACTATTGATCATTAACTAAATAGAAAGCTTTGTCAGCAGCTCTTTAACAGGGACTAATAAGTAACTACAGGATTAACTCTTAAAGAGGGTTCTAATTGGGTATGAGTGAATGAAAGAGGTAAGAAAGCCCTGTGTGTTAACAATCATATACCTGATGAAATATTTCAGAAGAACTGTCACTGTGGTATTGTAAGTAATCGAGCAGCCAGTTCCCACAGAGCGAACTCTCACAAACTAAGAACCAGATAACCCATTTTAGTTTGTTTAGTGGGGATAAATGTTGGTCAAGACACTGAGGATGATTTTTTTTCTTCAAAAGAGTGCTATGGAATTTTCTAATGATTTCCAAGAGCAAATATGTAACATACATTTAATGGCTCATATAATACACCAGCTCTAGCACGATCATACTGGAACCTGCCTGAATTTCCGCTTACTTATCTATGTCAGATTGAAGCTAATCATCTTTACTGGTGATTGATATCACTGCTTACCCTCCCCACCTTACCTAGCGACCACCAATCTTTGACAAAACGTCTGTAGTGCAGAAGTTGTGGTGGAGAGGAGAAATCAGTTTTTAATCAGGAAGGTAGCCACTGAGGACTCTGGTTAGACGGAGCTAGTTGGTGCTGATGATGCACCCATAATTGTGTGTGCAAGCCCCCTATCCTCCTGTAGCAATGTTTATCGAGTACTGACACAGCAGGGGAGGCAGCCAGAAAGCACCCATAGATGTTCTCTCCCCTCTCCGTGCCCTGTGGCGCACCAGGCAACCTAGCTGTTTCTTTAGCATTTGCCTGCTTTTTACGAGGCTGAGCTACTAGCTTGACGCTCAACTCAGCACGGATGGAAAGCGTGCAAGGAGCAGGCTAGATTTGAACCTGGGACCACTCGCCTTGAAGTCCCGTGTGGATGCCAGTGCATCACCAGCTGACACCATTACCCCTGGTTAAACTTAATTCCAAAGAATGAGGTGGGGGTGATGTCATTGAAACCTATGGAATATTGAAAGGCCTAGGTAGGGTGGACATGGAGAGTATGTTTCCAATAGTTTGGGGGGGGAGCGGTCTAGCACCAGAGGGCACAGCCTCAGAATAGAAGGGCATCCCTTTAGAACACACAGGAGGAGTAACTTCTTGAGCCAGAGGACAGTAAAACCATGGAATTCATTGGCACAGACAGCTGTGGAGGTCAAGTTATTGAGTATATGTAAAGCGGAGGTTGATGAGTTCTTGATTAGTCCGGGCATCAAAGATTGCAGGGAGAAGGCAGTAAGAAAGGGGTTGAGAGGGATAATAAATCAGCCATGATAGGATGGTGGAACAGACTCAATAGGGTGAATGACCTAATTTTACATCAATGCCTTATGGTCTTAGTGCCAGGCATGTGCTGATTTAATAGCCTAAAATTTTTCAGCAATTAATATGACCATTCAGTGACCAATATCAGGATTCTAATGGTAGGGATATTGATAATATCCCCAACAAACACACACAAAATGCTGAAGGAACTCAGCAGGCCAGGCAGCATCTATAGAAAAGAGTACAGTCAATGTTTCTTCAGCATTTTGCGTATGTTTGGATTTCCAGCATCAGCAGATTTTCTCTCGTTGATAACATCCCTCCTCCTCCATTGATATTCATATCATAGGGTAGTCTCTACACTTCTTCCCTCCACTAGCCTGCAAGTCACCCTTGGGCAAGGTGTAGCACCTGCTTAGCCCCCTCTGATCAGGATCAGGATGGGAGCAGGTGGTGGATGGTCGTATGAGCAGCCGGTGCACATCACAAGTCCTGGTTATGCGACCACAGACACCAGGCAGACAATCTCTGAAGTGTATTGATAATGGCTGGGGTCACCCGTCTTATAATAGACAATAGACAATAGGTGCAAAGTAGGCCATTTGGCCCTTCGAGCCAGCACCGCCAGTCACTGTGATCATGGCTGATCACCCACAATCAGTACCCCGTTTCTGCCCTCTCCCCATATCCCCTGACTCCGCTATCTTTAAGAGCTCTATCTATCTTGTAAAGACACTGCCCAGAAGAAGCCAATGGCAAACCACTTCTGTAGAAAAATTTGCCGGGAACCGTCATACAATACAGCACATAACAAATGGATGTCTTATGGTGTTCATGCCTGGGGTGTATTGATTTAATAGCCTAACATTTTCAACAATTAATATGACCAAAATCAGCATTCTAATGCTAGTGGTATTGATAACATGGTGCCAGGAAACTGGAGTACATCATATTAATGTTTCTGGGTATTTTTACTACAATCAGGGGCTTTTTGTGAAATAGCTCCTGGAACCATTTTGATATCATCACTAACGTTATTGCATTTTATTCCTGTGTAAGGAAATAATCATGTTATGAAAAAGCAGTAAAGTTTTTTCTTATCTTTATTAATGCCTAATCCCCGGTTCAAAGCACAGATTTAAAACGGCATGAACTCCCGATGTGCACACTCTTGTTTATCTGACCCCTGTAACTTCCTTCCACTAATAAAAAGACAATGTTCAACTACAGTTGCCTTATTGAAAAACAACATAACAAGAGATTTAATAATGGAGTTTGAGATTTAAACTGGCTTCATAACAATTAACTTTAATTGTGACTATTAGAGTTATAGGGGTTAGAGGACTGTGTATGTGGGTGGGTGGGGGGGTGGGGAATGGGGCTTGTTTTGAAGTGTGACACTGCTCGTTGTCTTCTGTGTTCACAAACGTGAGGAAATCTGCAGATGCTGGAAATCCAGAGCGACACACACACTGGAGGAACTCAGCAGGCTGGGCAGCATCTGTGGAAAAGAATAAGCAGTCGTTGTTTTGTGCTGAGAACCTTCATTAGGACTGAAAGGAAGTGGAGGAGTCAGACAAAGAAGGTAGAGGAGAGGTGAAAGAAGTACAAGATGGCAGGTGATAGGTGAAATGGGGAGAGAGGGAGATGCTGATGTAAAGAGCTGGGGAGATGATTGGTGGAAGAGATAAAGGGCTGGAGAAGGGGGAATCTGATAGGACAGGACAGAGACCGTGGAAGATCGGCAAGGGGGAGGAGCAGCAGGGGGAGGTGATAGGAAAGTAAAAGGAGAAGGTGTGAGAGGGAGAAAGGAATGTGGAATGGTGAAATGGGGGAGGGGAGGGGTGGCCAATTACCAGAAGTTTGAGAAATCGATGTTCATGCCATCAGGTTGGAAGCTACTCAGACAGAATATAACCTGTTGCTCCTACAACCTGAGAGAGTCCCCATGGTGGCAGTCAAGGAGGCCATGGACTGACATGTCAAAATGGGAATGGGAAGTAGAATTGAAATGGGTGGCCACCGGGAGATCCTGCTTTTTGAGTTCCTCCAGCATTTTGTGTGTGTTGCCCTGTGTTCTGTGTTGTCCGGCTGAGCGTTGTGCTATGTCGGTGCTAGAATGTGTGCCAAAACTTGTGCACGGTTCAGCACATTCTCGGGTGTAGTGGTTCTTATTGCTAACAACGCATTTCACCTTATGTTTTGATGTACAAGTGATAAATAACCATCAATCTTGAGCTATTTCCCAAATGAAGTATCTTTTATGATGAATGGCTGCAGATGTAGCGGAGATTCAACCATTGTGTGCAAAGTAAGATCCCACAGGGGACAGAGACTTCGTTAATCTAATCCCCACAATGAATCACACTTACAATGCAATATTTCTTTAAAATGAAAGTGCTGTCGGAAAATTAAAAATATAGTTTTTAAATTTACATAAGCAATAAATCTACACATATTTAGAATCAGTTTAAAACATTGAAACCAGTTTACATAAATGACTTTCGTCAATTGCTCTTTTTTTTTGCAGTAGACGATTTCTTTTATTCTTTTCAAGGGAGACTGTTTACAGATTAGATTTGACAAGTAGATTAACTTTATTTGTCCCATATACATAAAAACATAAAAACGTACAATGTAACACACGCAAAATGCTGAAGGAACTCTTCAGATCAGGCCACATCTATAGTAAAGAATAAATAGTCTATGTTTTGGCGTGAGCCGCTTCTTAGGACTGCTGAGGAGAATAAAAAGGTGGGGGGAGGGGAGGGAAGGCAGCTGGAAAGTTGTAGGGGAAGCCAGGTGGATAGGAAAGAATAAGGGCTAGAGAGGAAGAGATGCTACAGGAGAGGAGAGTGGACCATTGGAGAAAGGGAAGGAGGAGGGGACCCTGGGGAGGATGATGTGTTGGATGCAGAGGCTCATGGGGTGGGAGGCAAGGACAAGAGGAGCTTTATCACTGTTAAGGAGACAGGAAGATGGGGTGAGTGTGGATGTTCGGGAAATGGAGGAGATGCAGGTGAGGGCAGCATCAATAGCAGAGGAAGGGAAACTCTGAGGATGGAGGATATCTCTGAAAGGAAGGTCATATCCTGGGAACAGAGAAAAGGCAATATCATTTTTACAGGTGATAGGGTGGGAAGAGGTACAGTCAAGATAACTGTAGGAGTCTGTAGGTTTATAAAAGGGCTGACAGTCTGTCTCCAGAGATGGAGGTAGAGAGATTGAGAAAGAGGAGGGAGGTGCCAGAGATGGCCCAAGTGAATTTAAGGGCAGGGTAGAAGTTAGAGGCAAAGTTGATGAAAATTATGAGCTCAGCATGGGTGTGTGAAGCAGTACCACTGTAGTCGTCAATGCAGTGAAGGAAGAGTTGGGCAGCATTATCGGGGAAGGTTTTGAACATGCCAGTTACGTAGCCAATGAAGAGGCAGGCATAGTTGGGGCCTGTGCTGATGTCCATGGCTACCCCTCAAGACTGGAGACAGTGGGAGGAGCTGAAGGAAAATTGTTGAGGGTGAGTTCTGCCAGGTAGAGGAGGGTGTTGGTGGAGGGGAACTGGTTGGTTCTTTTATACAGTGTAAGGCATTGTTTACGTCAATGCCAACAGAGTCCAGGATGTGCCTGGAGTAGACAGCAAATGTTGCCATGCCTCTGGCACCAGCAGCATCCCCTCAACGTACAAAACCAAATCCATAACTCTTCCTGAAATGTGGGAGGAAATCGGAACACCCAGAGGAAACCCACATGGTCATAGGTGGAATGTGCAAACTCCTTCCAGAAAGTACCTTGAATTAAACTCTGAGCTTACAGCTGGTGCTGCAAAGTGTTATGCTACAGCCATACTACAATTCGTTTATCCTAGTACAGTAACACCTAGATTGCTGAAGGCCACGTACAGTTTTGGCTGCCTGATTTAAGAAAGGATGTATTGGGATTGGAGCCAGCATAGTCGAGATCATTGAGCTAACCTCTGGATTGAGAGGGCTGACCCTACCTTTAATGGCTATACAAGCTGGATCAGTTTAGAAAAATGAGGTATAATCTCATTAATCTCATTTAGGTTTCTCATCTACTACACTCGAAAACTTCTACAGATGTGCCATTCTGATTGGCGGTCTCACTGTCTGGTATGGGGGGTGGAGGTACTGCACAGGATCAAAAGAAGCTACAGAAAGTTGTAAAATTAGTCAGTTCCATCTTCAGATCAAATCAAATGAAGTTTACTTCAATTTAACTACATGCATGTATGTAACATACTGTATATAACCATAAAATGTATATAGAAATGAGATGTTTCTTCGAACCAGGGTGTAAAGCACATACATTTAACATGTGATAACTTATGAAGGTAAGGATAAGATCTACAGATGAACCACACAAAAACAACAAACTAAAGTGTGATACTATTAAATACTTAAGGTACGTAACAGATTGACCAGTGACATTTGGAATACAATGCGGCCAGGAGTTCAGAAGCTTAATGGCCTGGGGGAAGAAACTGCTTCTCACCCCGACCGTTCTTGTTTTTATGCATCCTGATGGTAGAAAGTCGAAGAGGATCGGTGGGATCGTTAATGATACTAAGGGCCCTGCGTGCGCACCTCTCCTGATAAAAGTCCCCATTGAATGGTAGGGAGACCCCTATGTTCCTCTCTGCTGTTTTCACAGTCCTTTGTAGGGACTTCTGGTCCAATGCTTGACTGCTCCCATAACAGGTGGAGATGCAACTTGTCAAGACGCTCTCACTGGTGCTCCTGTAAAGATGGGAGTGTGAAACCTTGCTTGCTTCAATCTTCTTTGGAAGTGGAGGCTCTACTGTGCCTCCTTGTTCAGCAAGGTGATTTTAAGGGACCATGTGAGGTAATCTATGATCTGAACTCCCAGGAGCTTGGTGCACTTAATTCTCTCTACAGAGGAGCCATGTATTCACAGGGGGGGATGGTTTGTCTGCAACTTCCTGAAGTCCACAATGATCTCTTTTGTCTTCTCCATGTTCAGGCTTATGTTGTTCTTCTCACACCAATCCAGCAGCCACTCCACTTCCTCTCTATACTCCACCTCTTGATAAGGCCAGTCACTGTTGTGTTGTCTGCAAACTTGATGTCACAGTTTGAGCTGGATCCTGTGACACCATCATTCATCTGCAGTGTGAACGGTAATGGGCTGAGTACACAGTCTTGGGAAGCGCCAGTGCTCAGCATAATGGGACGAGAGACATTGCAGCCCACACGGGCTGGCTGTGACTGTACCGTTAAGAAGTTCAGTATCCAATTGCAGAGGGAAGTGCTGAGACCCAGCAAGGATAGCTTCTGCACAGTTTCTGGGGTATGATGGTGTTGAACAACGAACTGAAGTCTGTTAACAGCCGTCTAGCATATGAGACCCCATTTTTCAGGTGGGACAGGTCAGAGTGGAGGTCAGAGGCTATTGCATCATCAGTGGATTGATTTGAGCGATAAGTGAACAGAAAGGGTCCGATGTATCTGGGAGAAAGGCTTTAATGTGCTCCATGAACAGCCGCTCAAACCATTTCATAATGGTTGATGTTGATGCCACTGGATGACAGTCACTTATGTAGGTCACTGTTGCCTTCTTTGGTACAGAAATGATGGTTGCCACCTTGAAAACCGAGGGGACAGTGGATTGTTCCAGAGAGATGTTAAATATATCCATCAGCACCTTCATTAGCAGGGCTGCGCAGTCTTTCAGAACCCTACCTGGTATATTATTGGGCCCTGCAGCTTCGGGTATGTTGACTTTGGCCAGGGTCTTCCTCACCTCAGCTTCAGCCAGACGGAGTGTCTGCTCCCCGGGGGGGGGGGGGTTGCAGGAGTGCGTTCTTTGCTAGCTGTTTGTTCTGCACATCAAACCAGGTGTAGAAGACATTCAGCCTCTCAGGGAGTGAAGCATCCTGGTCACTAACGCGCAGGGTAGACTTATAGTCTGTAATCCTCTGAAATCCCTGCCACATGGACCTCGTGTTTCTGGTATTGCAGAAGTGACTGTAAGTTCTCTGAGAATGCTCCTATTTTGCCTTTCTGATGGAGTGGGAAAGCACAGTTCTTGCTTCCATGAGAGCTGTTGCATCTCCCGATCTAAAAGCAGCGTCACGATCCCTCAGCCTGGCACGGACCTCTGCAGTAAGTCATGGTTTCTGATTTGTCCTCACCCTGATGCGTTTCATAATGGTAACATTCTCAGTACACTTCCTTATGCAGCTGGTCACAGAATCCACACATTCCTCAATGTTAACATGGTTACTAGCCATGTTACTTAGCCGTAGTATCCAAGAAGCAGTGCCTTAGAAAGACGATGTCCATCATTAAGGATCCCCATCACCCAGGACATGCCCTCTTCTCATTGCTATCATCGGGAAGGAGGTACAGAAGCCTGAAGGCCCACACTCAGTGATTCAGGAACAGCTTCTTC
Source organism: Hypanus sabinus (assembly GCF_030144855.1). Lineage (NCBI taxonomy): Eukaryota > Metazoa > Chordata > Chondrichthyes > Myliobatiformes > Dasyatidae > Hypanus > Hypanus sabinus. The sequence goes on from NC_082714.1 coordinate 152,510,595, forward strand.
CCCTCTGCCATCTAATTCCTGAATGGGCATTGAACCCATGAAAACTACCTCCCTTTTATTATTGCAAAACACACAAAATGCTGGTGGAACGCAGCAGGCCAGGCAGCATCTATAGATCTATAGTGAGAAGCACAGTTGATGTTTTGGGCTGAGACCCTTCGTTCCAGCATCCGCAGATTTCCTCATGTTTCCCTTTTATTATTTCTCTATTTGCACTTTTTTTTTGGTACTTAATGTACATATATATACACACACCGTAATTGATTTCCTTTTTTTCCTATATTATCATGAATTGCATTGTACTGCTACCAGTAAGTTAACAAATTTCATGACATATGCCAGTGATATTAAACCTGATTCTGATTCTGATTTTATAAGCAGAGACATACAGTGTATGTTGAAGTCAGAGTCAAGTTTATTGTCAAATGCACAAGCCCATGTATGCCCAGGTATATAGCATCCTGTTACACAACATCCACAAGTAAAACATAACTTGTACATACATCTTACAAAAACTAAACAAGTCTCTCTGGTGACTTTGCTCATGTTACAACAGAAGTCTATCCACCAGTCGGAGAGTGTCAAATGAGGAGACAAGATTATTAGAGATATGTATTTCAAGAAGAGGTGGGTATATATATTCGATAGATTAGGGAATTAAGGTCTATATGGAACTGGAGTAGAAGAGCTGTGGAGCCACGTTCATTTTGAAGGGTGGGGCAGACCCATGAGGCCAGCGGGCCTACTCCTGCCTGTTTTCTTCTGTTATTATGCATCATAAGTGAAACAATGAAGACACAAAAACTTGTTTTTAAATTGCACCTTGCTGTGCTTCTCTGACACCTTGCTGTTTTGTTCTTTTTGCACAATATAACCAGCGCTCAAAGTTTTTAATGTTTCCCACACATTCCCCAGCAATTTGTGGGGATGAACAGAAGCAAGGATTTGCTGACACACACAGTACATTTGAATTGGCTATAATAAACTACCAAGGTATTTTCATTTGGTAAAAAGGTATGGGTCTATCACATTAGGTTCACAAAATGACAAGAGAGTGGTGAAAGCAGGAGAAATGATGACGCTGCTGGAGAGATTTCTCACAGCATGCTCTCTATTAATAAAGGGAAATGACAACAAGTGTTTTATTCTCATTCAAAGTGAAACATGCATGCATGAAGTACTCATTGAGCAGGGAACGAACGGAAAGGCAACCAGAATACTGGTTTGTTGCTGATCCAAGTGGCATCTTCTGACAAGCCAGCACTTAGTAAATGTACTACAGAGTCTATAGCAAATGAGTGAGGCTGGAACTCGAATCAATGACACAGTCTACATGGAGGCACAAGAGACTGCAGATACTAGAATTGGGAGCAACAATCACTGGGCAAACTCATTGGGCCAAGCAGCATTTGCGGGAGCGGGAGGGGGGTTGGAGAGGAATTGTTGACATGTTGGGTTAACAGAAACACCAGTTCTAGTCAGGTCTACAAAAGTCTTCTCCCTCGATGCTGTCAGAGGATGGTGCCAACTTTCTGAGTCTGTAGTTTGTAGATTGGACTCTGCATTTCAAGTTATGGTGTGTCTCTGGTTTCCTTTCACTCCTTTTTCCATTGCTATTTTGGGCTACTTTGAATCAGGATGGCCTGCTGATATGAACAATTTGCTACACTGAATTATGCCTGGACTCTTCTGATATTGTGTTTTATATAGTGTATTTTGCTAACTTTTTTGTTGCCATTTGCTCTTTTTATTTTGCACGTGGTGGGGGGAGGGGGGTTTGATGTTTTTCTTTGAACTGGTTCCATGGAAGACGGATTGTATACAGCATGCATGCCTGCAAGAAAATGAATCTCATGGTAGTATATGGTCTCTCTCTCTCTCTCTCTCTCTCTCTCTCTCTCTCTCTCTCTCTCACACACACACACACACCTTTGATAATAAATTTACCTTGACTTTGAAATTTACTTTGACTTTGACCAGTTCAAAAAACATTAACAATCTCCCGCCTCTCCTGTAGGTGCTGGGCAACCCACTGAGTTCCTCCAGCAGGCTGATGTTTGCATGTTGTTGGCTATATCTGGAAAATAGCAGCCAGTACTTGCATAGCCCTTTTCCCACAGCGACACTTGACAAGATGTAAAAGCAATGGTCTCCAGGCAGGAGATAAGTTGTTCTCAGTTGTCCACTTTGCTTATCCTATTTGATTCCAGCCCAAACTGAAATCTGAGAGTGTAGACTACTTACTTACTGCCCATTACACCTCTGGCATTCAGGGTAGCAATAAAGGTCCTCCATCTCTGGCAGTGTTCAGGTCTTCCTTCATCATGTCAGTTCCTGTTGATTTTCTCAACTGTCAGTCATCCAAATCCCAGGCGGAAACTCAGGAATACCATCACACTCCGATGTAGAAGGGCTCTTAATTGCTGTTTCTGTCAAAATTGTGTTTTACCAGTCAGGGTTGTTAGCCCTGAGCTAAACCCCCAAACCTGGAGGAACAGTGGACCTCTCTTAGTCTGTCCTTTACCCTTTGACTTGTTTGGTATGGGTGAGCCTACCAAGAGCTAAAGCATCAAGCCCTGACTCCAGCCAGTAAAGCTCTCCAGGTTATTACGGCAAGCAGGTCTCCAAACCCTACAGCAGGGTTGTGGTCCTCTTGGAGGTGTGTTGACTACACGTGCTCAAAATCTGCTGCAACAGTAGGCTTCCATTCCCAGGGGTCTATTTTCTATAAGTATATTTTGGATAGACATGAACTCTGATCTATTGTAAAGGAAGCATAATTGCATGGAAACAATGGGCTGAAGCCTTCCCTTGTGCATCCTAGTTTTCTATTATTCTGTTGTGGAACTTAATATTGATTTAATGGAAACCAATCCAAATATTGCAAATAAACATTGAGAACAAAGACAAACACGTTTCTCTGAAGATTTTCTTTACATACATAAAGTTGGATCATTCAACATTAGATGAATTGACAGAGGTTTTTAAAACCACGGACTGTCTTGATGGAGTTTTCTATCTTCTCTCTGAGAAGTTAAACCAACTTGCCTAATTTTGACTTTGGTCCGTGTTGATCACACCACGTGTCATTTCTGGGTGAGGATGGAGAAAGTGAAATTGCGCCATGATTATTCATACCAGTTTGTTGGAAATTTTCCTGGCATCAAGGGCATACTAAGTGATATTGTTGTTCACAGAATGTTCATTTTCTCCTTGCACCCAGAGAAACCAACACCTCACGCTCCACATTAGGACCACCAAGGAAAAGGTTGATTGAAACTTGGATCAAGTCATGTTCATTAGTTGCTCCTTTTAAAAGGGCATTCTGATCCAGAGACCTGCTGCTCAAACACCTTCCAAAGTCAATGGAGTGCGCCACAATTAACAAGAGCTTTTTTTCAGCATTTAGGTCAGGTCAAGTCAAGTCAAGTCACATTTTATTGTCATTTCCATCATAACTGCTGGTACAGTACACGGTAAAAACGAGACAATGTTCTTCAGGACCATGGTGTTACATGGATGAGGATGGGGAGTGGGAGATGGACTTTCCTCAGCCTTCGCAGAAAGTAGAGACGCTGCTGGGCTTTCTTTGCTATGGAGCTGTTGTTGAGGGACCAGGTGAGATTTCCACCAGGTGAACACCAAGAAATTTGGTGCTCTTAACGATCTCTACTGAGGAGCCGTCGATATTCAGCGGGGAGTGCTCGCTCCGTGCCCACTGTTTGGATACTAGTTTAAAATGCACTGAAGTGATTGATAATGCACCAATATTAACAGATCGGAAGTAGAAATATGGGTGGTGGAGTCGAGATGTGTCCCTACCAAAGAAGGTGTAAGGCAGTCCTTCCATCTGCTAGCCTGCAGGTCACCCTTGGGCAAGGAGTAGCACCTGCTTAACACCCACCCTTCCAAAGGGAGCCATGGGAGGAAGCGGTGGATGGTCATACGAGCAGCTGATACATATCACAAGATCTTGTTATGCGATCAAGGATGACAGGCAGACAGTCTCTGATAATGAAAACTCAACTTATAAAGACACTGCCTAGAAGAAGAGAATGGCAAGCTACTTTTGTAGAAAAATTTATTAAGAGCAATAATGGTCATGGAAAGACCATGATTGCCCAGGTCATACAACATAGCCCATAATGAAAGAATGAAAAGAAATAGCTTATCACTTGGATTGTATCAAAGATGCTAGGGCAGGAAGATGACACATACCCATCTGTGAAGGCTCCTATTCCATTGATAAATTGCAGCCAAATCAAACAGATTCATTTTCATTTATTTATCAAATGTACATCAAAACAAGCAGTGAAATGCCCCATTGAATTATGTAAGAAAAAGAAGTAAATAAATCACAATTTATTTTCAACTTTCATTTCTTGATGGAGAAACAGATGACACAGCTTCACACCGTGGAAGACACAGATTAATATTTACTTACCACATGTACGTCAAAACATACAGTGAAATACGTCATTTGCGTTAACAACCAATACAACCTACGGATGTGCTGGGGGCAGTAAGTGTTGCCATACGTTCCTGCACCAACATAGCATGCCCACCATGCTTGGCAGAACAACACAGAACACAACAAGCAACAAACCAACAACAGCAAAAGATAGCCTGCGGCCTCCCTCCAACCCACCAACACCTCACAGACCTCCAATCCCAGGACGCTATTTAGCCTTCAGCCTCTTACTACGGTCATCAGGCTTCAGCTGGATTTCTTCTCAACCTTGAACTTCCACCTTTGTATCAACCCCTGGACTAACCAATGATAGGACTCCATATGCCAGGCTCACTGACTCACCAGCCCTGGTGTCTCCTGCTCGCAGGACTTCACTGGCAAGCTGCATGCTCACCGGCAGAGCTATTCTGCGGCTCCCTCACGGAAATATGTCACTTTCTGCAGGAAGTCCTTCAGCCAAGTTCTCATACATGGACTGTTCCCTCTCTGTAGGTCAGTGTCACATGGACTCCTTACTCCCTTGAGGTAGAATCATTCCAAAGAGCTACACTGGTTTTCCCTCTGGGACTACTCACTCTGTATCCCTGGGGTATAGTGTACTCACCAGCGCTGAACACACATGATTCCGTCTATTCTGAATTCAGGAGAAGGAACTTACAGAATTCTTGGCTTTGTGCAAGTGCAGACAGCCATTAACTCCACTTACAAGATCTGCTCTTGACAACTGAGAGCTTTTTGTCACCATAAAAAGTTTTGACTGCCTTAATATCCAGCTCATTATGATTTGCATAAATAATTTGCAAGACAAGCTTTCCACTGTATCTTGGTACTTGAGATGATAATAAGCTTGGCTTTATAAGGCAGGCAGCACTTGGTGTAATGTGAGCAATCAGCTATAACGGAATGGCAGATAAACTCAATGGGTTGAATAGTCTAATTCTGTTCCTGTGTCTTATGGTCTTATGGTCTAAGCCAATAATGATACCAATACCAATACCAGATTAGTTTGGACCAGATAAGACTGTAAGATATAGGAGCAGAAATAGGACAGTTGGCTCTATGATTCTGCTCTGCCATTTCACCATGGATGATACATTTCCCACTCAGCCCCAGTCCCCTCCTGCTATCTGTATTCCTTCATGACCTGACCAATCAAAAACATATCTACTTTTGCCTTAAATATACCCAATGACTTGGCCTCCACAGCCACCTGTGCCAATGAATTCCACAGATTCACCACTCTCTGGCTCAAGAAATTCCTCTTCATCCCCTTTCTAAATGGACATCCCTCTATTCTGAGGCTGCGTCCTCTGGTCTTAGACTCTCCCACCATAGGAAACATCCTCTTCACAATCACTCCATCAAGGCCTTTCAACATTCGATAGGTTTCAATGAGATCCCCCCCACCTCATTCTTCTAAATTCCAGTGAGTACAGGTCCAGAGCCATCAAATACGCCTCATATGATAAGCCTTTCAATCCCGGAATTATTTTTGTGAACCTCCTTTGAAACCTCTCCAACATCAGCACATCGATTCTTAGATAAGGGGCCTAAAACTGCTCACAATACTCCAAGTGAGGTCTCATGAGTGCCTTATAAAGCCTCAACCTTAAATCCTTGCTTTTCTATTCTGCAAGATATCTGCATCAACATGAAGACAAGCTACCCAATAATTTAAAAGTGGATGAAAAGTGTTTTCTCCCCCAGATATATAAAGAGTAAAGGAGACAAAAATAGACATTGCACCATTGGAGAGGTAGTAATGGGGGATACTGAAATGACGGATGAATTTAATAACTATTTTGTGTCAGTCCCCACTTTGGAAGACTCTAGCAGAATGCCAGAAATGTGAGTGTCAGGGTGTAGAGGTGAAGTGTTTTTGCTATTAATAAGGTAAAGGAGCATGGGAAGCTAAAAAATCTGAGGGCAGATAAGTCATCTGGACCTGAGGAACCATGCCCCAGGGTTTCTTAAAGAGGTAGCTGAAGAAATTGTGGAGGCATTAGTAATGACCTTTCTAGAATCACTATAATCTAGAATGGTTCCAGAGGATGGAAAAATTGCAAGTGTCACTGCATTCTTCAAGAAGAAAATGAGGCAGAAAAAAAATGTATTATAGGCCAGTATGCCTGATTTCAGTAGTTGTAAAAATGTTGGAATCTATTGTTAAGGATATGGTTACTGAGTATTTGGATGCACACAATAAAAAGGGCCAAAGTCAGCATGGTTTTCTAAAGGGGAACTCTCGTCTGACAAATCTGTCGTAATTCTTTGAGGATAGGAATCCTTGGCATTACAGGAAAGATACTAGCATGGGTAGAAAATTGGCTGATTGGCAAGAGTCAAAGAGTGGGAATCAACAACACACACAAAATGCTGGTGGAACACAGCAGGCCAGGCAGCATCTACAGGGAGAAGCGCTGTTGACGTTTCGGGCCGAGACCCTTCGTCAGGACTAACCGAAAGGAAAGAGAGAAAGAGTGGGAATCAAGCTGGCTTTTCTGGTTGGCTGCATGTGACAAATAGTGTTCTGCAGGGGTTGGTGTTGGGACCGCTGCTTTTCACGTTACGTATCAGTGATTCGGATGAAGGAATTGTGGCCAAGTTTGCAGATGATAAGAAGATAAGCAGAGGGGCAGGTAGTATTGAGGGAGCAGGGTGTCTGCAGAAGGACTTAGATAGATTGGGAAATGGAAAAAGTGGCAGATGGAATATAGTGTAGGGAAATGTATGGTCATGTACTTCAGTAGAAATAATAAAGATGTGGACTATCTTCTAATGGGAGAAAATTCAGAAGTCAGAGGTGCAAAGGGACTCTGGATTCCTCCTGCAGAATTCCCTAAAGGTTCACTTGCAGGTTGAGCTGGTTGTAAGGAAAGCAAATACAATGTTAGCATTTACCTTAAGAGTACTAGAATACAAAAAACAAGGATGTAATGCTGAAACTTTTATAAGACGTTGGTCAGACCACACCTGGAGCATCAGGCGCAGTTTTTGGCCCCTTATCAAAGAAAGGTTGTGCTGACATTGGAGAGGGTCCAGATGAGGTTCACAAGAATGATCTCAGGGTTAGGGTTAGGGTTAATATATGAGGAGCATTTGATGGCTCTGGGCCTGTATTCTCTGGAGTCTAGAAGAATGGGGAGGGGGTGTTCTCATTGAAACCTATCAATTACTGAAAGGCCTAGATAGAGTGGATATGTAGAGGATGTTTCCTATTTAGTGGGGTAGTCTAGGACCATAGGGTACAGCATCAGAATAGAGGGACATCCTTTTAGACAGGCTAAGTCATTGGGTATATTTATTGCAGAAGCTGATAGGTTATTGGTTAATCAGGACATCAAATGTCATGGGGAGAAGACAGGAGAAGAGTGTGATCAGGAAACTGTTGCAGCAGGAAGAGGAGTGAAGGGCTGGTGAAGGTGCTGAGTGCTGGGAAGCAGCTGAGATGAGCGTGCTTTAAAAAGGCACACGCAGCGGGTTCTCGGGACAGTGTGATCGAGAAACCGTTGCAGCAGGAAGAGGAGGAGCAAAGGGCTCCTGAGATAATTGGCAGGGACAAATAAACGGACGGGTAACTGAAGAGGAGCGGCCAGTGGTGTGAGTGGCTCAGGGTAGGAGTGGAGCTTTGAAGCTTTGGCTCGAGAGGCTTCGGTGAGCAGAGGCTGATGACGAGCTTGCTCCCAGTGAGATAAGGATGGATAATTAATTCCTTAGTAGTACTTAATAGTAGTTTAATTAATTTAATTAACTTAGGAGTAGGTAATGGAGGCAGCTGTTAGGGCAGTCGAGTGCTCCGTATGCAGGATGTGGCAAGTCAGGGACAGCACAATTGTCCCTGATGACTACACCTGTAAAAGGTGCATCCAGCTGCAGCTCCTGACAAACCAAGTTAGGGAACTGGAGCTGGAGCTGGATGAACTTCAGGTGATTTGTGAGGCAGAGGCAGAAATAGACAGGAGTTTCAGGGAGATAGTCACCCCTACGAGTCAGGAGACAGGTAGCTGGGTGACTGTCAGGCGAGAGAAGGGGAATAGACAGGAAGAGCAGAGCACCCCTGTGGCCGTTCCCATCAACAATAAGTATACCGTTTTGGATACTGTTGGTGGGGACGACCTACCAGGGACAAGTTGCAGTGGTTGCATCTCTGGCACCGAGACTGGACCCTCACCTCAGAAAGGAAGGAGGGAAGAGGAGAGCAGTGGTGATAAGGGATTCGATAGTTAGGGGGACAGATAAGAGGTTCTGTGGAACAGATCGAGAATCTCGGATTGTCTGTTGCCTCCCTGGTGCCAGGGTCCGCGATATGAAGGAGATCCTGCAAAGTGAGTTTAGGGAGTTAAGTGCATAGTTGAAGGACAGGACCTCCAGGGTTGCAATCTCAGGATTACTCCTCATGCCACGTGCTAGTGAAGCTAGAAATAGGAAGTTAATGCAGCTAAATACGTGGCTAAGGAGATGGTGAAGGAGCTTCATGTTTCTGGACAATTGTGCTTTGTTCCAGGGAAGGTGGGACCTGTTCCAACGGGATGGTTTGCACCTGAACTGGAAGGGGACTAACAGCCTTGTGAGTAATTTAGCTAGTGCTGCCTCAGGGGATTTAAACTAGATTTGCAGGGGGTGGGGAACCAGAGTGTTAGAGCAGATGGTAAGGTGGAGGAGGATAAAGGTCATGCAAGGACTGCTTGTTTGGACAAAAATCAAAGATTTGTATGTAATAGAAATGTTCTCAGGTGCCAAACTGAAGAGATTGGGGAAGAGGTGTCCAGCTCTCAAATAGAGAACGATAGGAGACAGCGTGTGATGGAGGATAGGCAGGTGATAGAGAAGGGACCCACTCAGACCAAAGGTTTGAGATGTGTCTATTTTAACACAAGGAGTGTTGTGAACAAAGCGGATGAGCTTAGAGTGTAGATCAGTACTTGGAGATATGATGTAGTGGCCATTACAGAGACCTGGATGGCTCAGGGACAGGAATGGTTACATCAAGTGCTGGGTTTTAGATGTTTCAGAAAGGACAGGGAGAGAGGCAAAAGAGGCATGGCACTGTTGATCAGAGCTAGAGTCATAGCTGCAGAAAAGGTGGACACCATGGAGGGATTGTCTACAGAGTCTCTGTGGATGGAGGTTAGGAACAGGAAGGGGTTAATAACTTTACTGGGTGTTTTTTATAGGCTGCCCAATAGTAACAGGGATATCGAGGAGCAGATAGGAAAACAGATCCTGGAAAGTTGTAATAATAATAGAGTCGTCATGATGGGAGATATTAATTTCCCAAATATAGCTTGGCATCTCCCTAGACCAAGGGGTTTAGATGGGGTGGAGTTTGTTAGGTGTGTTCAGGAAGGTTTCTTGACACACTATGTAAATAAGCCTACAAGAGGAGAGGCTGTACTTGATTTGGTATTGGGAAATGAACCTGGTCAGGTGTCAGATCTCTCAGTGGGAGAGCATCTTGGAGATGGTGATCATAATTCTATCTCCTTTGCCATAGCATTGGAGAGAGATAGGAACAGACAAGTTAGAAAAGTGTTTAATTGGAGTAAGGGGAGCTATGAGGCTATCAGGCAGGAAATTGGAAGCTTAAATTGGAAACAGATGTTCTCAAGAAAAGTAAGGAAGAAATGTGGCAAATGTTCAGGGAATATTTGTGTGAAGTTCTGCATAGGTATGTTCCAATGAAACAGGGAAGGATAGGGTGCATGAACCATGCTGTACAAATGCTGTAATAAATTTGGTCAAGAAGAAAAGAAAAGCTTACAAAAGGTTCAGAGAGCTAGGTAATGTTAGTGATCTAGAAGAATATAAGGCTAACAGGAAGGAGCTTAAGAAGGAAATTAGGAGAACCAGTACGGGCCATGAGAAGGCCTTGGCGGGAAGGATTAAGGAAAACCCCAAGGCATTCTACAAGTGTGTGAAGAGCAAGAGGATAAGTCGTGAAAGAACAGGACATATCAAATGTGATAGTGGGAAAGTGTGTATGGAACAGAAGGAAATAGCAGAGGTACTTAATGAATACTTTGCTTCAGTATTCACTATGGAAAAGACTCTTGGTGATAATAGTGATGACTTGCAGCAGATTGAAAAGCTTGAGCATGTATATATTAAGAAAGAGGATGTGCTGGAGCTTTTGGAAAGAATCAAGTTGGATAAGTCACCGGGCCCAGATGAGGTGTACCCTAGGCTACTGTGGGAGGTAAGGGAGGAGATTGCTGAGCAGCTGGTGATGATCTTTGCATCATCAATAGGGACAGGAGAGGTTCCAGAGGATTGGAGGGTTGTGAATGTTGCTCCTTTATTCAAGAAAGGGAGTAGAGATAGCCCAGGAAATTATAGACCAGTGAGTCTTACCTCAGTGGTGGGTAAGCAGATGGAGAAGATCCTGAGAGGCAGGATTTATGAGCATTTGGAGAGGTATAATATGATTAGGAATAGTCAGCATGGCTTTCTCAAGGGCAGGTCGTGCCTTACGAGCCTGATAGAATTTTTTGAGGATGTGACTAAACATATTGATGAAAGAAGAGTAGTAGATGTAGTGTTTATGGATTTCAGCAAGGCATTTGATAAGGTACCCCATGCAAGGCTTATTGAGAAAGTAAGGAGGCATGGGATCCAAAGGGACATTGCTTTGTGGATCAAGAACTGGCTTGCACACAGAAGGCCAAGTGTGCTTGTAGACGGTCATATTCTGCATGTAGGTTGGTCACCAGTGGAGTGCCTCAAGGATGTGTTCTGGGACCCTTACTCTTCGCGATTTTTATAAATGACCTGGATGATGAAGTGGAGGGATGGGTTAGCAAGTCTGCTGATGACACTAAGGTTGGAAGTGTTGTGGATAGTGTGGAGGGCTGTCAGAGTTTACAACGGGACATTGATAGGATGCAAAACTGGGCTAAGAAGTGGCAGATGGAGTTCAACCCAGATAAGTGTGAAGTGATTCATTTTGGTAGGTCAAGTATGATTGCAGAATATAGCATTAATGGTAAGACTCCTGGCAGGGTGGAGGAACAGAGGGATCTTGGGGTCCGAGTCCATAGGACGTTCAAAGCAGCTGCGCCGGTTGACTCAGTGGTTGAAAAGGCATATGGTTTATTGGCCTTCATCAATTGTGGAACTGAATTTAGGAGCCAAGAGGTAATGTTGCAGCTATATAAGACCCGGGTCAGACCCTACTTGGAGGACTGCGCACAGTTTTGGTCGCCTCACTGCAGGAAGGATGTGGAAGCCATAGAAAGGGTGCAGAGGAGATTTACAAGGATGTTGCCTGGATTGGGGAGCATGCCTTATGAAAACAGGTTGAGTGAACTTGGCCTTTTCTCCTTGGAGCGACAGAGGATGAGAGGTGACCTGGTACAAGATGTTGAGAGGCGTTGATTGTGTGGGTAGTCAAAGGCTTTTTCCCAGGGCTGAAATGGTTGCCACATGAGGATACAGATTTAAAGTGCTGGGGAATAGGTACAGAGGAGATGTCAGGGGTAAGTCTTTTACTCAGAGTGGTGAGTGTGTGGAATGGGCTGCCAGCAACAGTGGTGGAGGCAGATACAATAGGGTCTTTTAAGAGACTTTTGGATAAGTACATGGAGCTTAGAAAAATAGAGGGCTATAGGTACTATAAGCCTAGTAATTTCTAGAGTACTGACATGTTCAGCACAACCTTGTGGGCCGAAGGGCCTGTATTGTGCTGTAGGTTTTCTATGTTTCTATGTTTCTAAAAGGGCTGAGAGGGATAATAAATCAGCCATGATGGAACTCAATGGGCCAAATGGCTTAATTCTGCTCCCATGTCTTATTGTCTATGGTCTTCTGGACGTTAATTTGGTTGTTTCCACCATGGCTACTTCTGAACCCGCTGAACCACCACTGATACTTTGTAACCTACAATCTTGCAGCAGAACCGGGACTTCTGCACCGAGCCAGTAGCTATGGGTCAGATGGGGTCAGGTTCCGCTGAAGTATTTGGCATCGATAAGGTCAGCTCAGGTAGTGTACGCCAACCGGGCATTATTTGCTGTGGGTCACAATGATTTGCTTAGTGGTGTTGTCAGCGTGTCTTGTCTGTAATCAATAGCAGCATCGTTGCCTCACATGTCAACTTTTCTATTTTTCTGCAAGTATCTCCGGATCCATCTGGGTCAGTTATGGAAAATGTTACTTGATTTTGGCTGAGACCTGATTTCAGAATGATCAGAGCTGTTTTAAGTTTCTGTTTAGTATCTGAGGAAATCTCTACAATTTATGAAATCTGGTTGGTTTTCCTATCCATAGAACAGAAGTAACAGATATAACCAAAGTGTTGTTGATGTCTCAAACTAATATTGGTATTGGTATTGGTAGACTGCAAGCCAAATCTCTGCTTCATCAGGTACTTATCTGTATTCACTGGCTTCCAGTGAAGCAATGCCCCAATTTTAAGATTCATGATCATATTTCTAATTCCCTCCATGAACTGTGAGCATATTATGTTTGTGCCAGATTATGTGGCATCACTTGTGGGCTGCCCCTAGCACCCCCTTAGGTTGTGTTAATTGTTAATGCAAGTGACATTTATTATCAAAGTATGTATAAATTATGTAACTCCTTACAGTCATCCATGTAACAAAGAAACACAGAAGAACACATAAAAAAAGAATACCGTCGAACAGCCAATGTGCAGAGAGAGAGAGAAAAAAACAAAATGGACTAACAATAAAGGTAAGCAAATATTATTCAGAACAAAAGTGTATGCATAAAAAGGATTGGACAGGTTAGATGCAGAAAGATTGTTCCCGATGTTGGGGAAGTCCGGAACAAGGGGTCACAGTTTAAGGATAAAGGGGAAGCCTTTTAGGACCGAGATGAGGAAAAACTTCTTCACACAGCGAGTGGTGAATCTGTGGAATTCTCTGCCACAGGAAACAGTTGAGGCCGGTTCATTGGCTATATTTAAGAGGAAGTTAGATATGGCCCTTGTGGCTAAAGGGATCAGGGGTATGGAGAGAAAGCAGGTACAGGGTTCTGAGTTGGATGATCAGCCATGATCAGGCTGAATGGCGGTGCAGACTCGAAGGGCTGAATGGCCTACTCCTGCACCTATTTTCTATGTTTCTATAAACATGAAGCCTAGAGCAGCCAAAGTAAGTCATAGCCTCAGAACAGTTCACTGTTTGTTTCAATGTACATATGGTAAATAAATGAAACTGAATTGGTATCTGAACCTGACCTCACCCTCTTCATTCCAGTAATCCATTCCTACAATTCTCCAAGATACCTGCCCATTACCTATCTCTGGTGTCCCTCCCCCTTCCCTTTCTTCCATGGTTTTTTGTCCTCTCCTATCAGATTCCCCCTTCTCTAGCCCTTTGTCTCTTTCACCAATCAACTTTCCAGCTCTTTACTTCACTCCTCCCCCCCTCCTGGTTTCACTTGTCATCTCTTGTACCTCTTCCTTCCCTCCCCCATCTTCTTAATCAAACTTATTCCCCCTTTCTTAGCCTGAAACATCGACTGTTTATTCCACCCCCCCCCCCCCCCCCGCCGCATAGTTGCTGCCTGGCCTGCAGAACTCCTCCAGCACATTGTGTGTATTTCTCCAAAATACCTGCCTGGTTCTAATTCAAGTATCTAGGTAATTGCTCCTGAATTAATCATTTGTCCTTTGGCTGTCAAGGCTCTGAGGGTCTGGAGCTCTTATCAAAGTAAATCTATTAACCAGCACTTGCCATTGGTTTCTGTGCCTCAGCCATCCAAATCTTCGTCAAGATGTTTCTTAAATGTTGTGAGAGTACCTGTCTCCAGCAAGCACCCAGGCAGTGCATCCCAAATTCTAACTAACTAATGGATGGAAAAGTTCTTCCTCAAATCCTCTCTAAATCTCTTACTTCCTTACCCCAAACCTACGCCCTCAACTTTTAGGTATGTCTGCTATGGGAAAGGTATTCCTAACATCAGGTTTTAAGGTGCTTGGAAGTAGGTACAGAGGAGATGTCAGGGGTAAGTTTTTTATGCAGAGAGTGTTGAGTATGTGGAATGGGCTGCCGGGGACGGTGGTGGAGAGAGATACTTTTAAGAGACTCCTGGATAGGTACATGGAGCTTAGAAAAATAGAGGGCTATGGGTAACCTTGAGTAATTTCTAAGTAAGTACATGTTTGGCACAGCATTGTGGGCCTGTATTGTGCTGTAGGTTTTCTATGTTTCTAAGATGTTGGTAGTTTCTCCTCTGATGACAACCTACCCATTTGAAATGTCATTGCTTTATCACACTTACCTATCCTCTCTCTCACCTGGTTTCCCCATCACCTTGCAGCCTTCACGCCTTGCCCTTCCCCCACCATCTTATTCTGGCTCTTTCCTCCTTCCTTTCCACTCCTGATGAAGGGTCCCGGCCCAAAGCATCGACTCTTTACTCCTTTCCATAGATGCTGTCTGGCCCGCGGAGTTCCTTCAGCATTTTATGTGTGCTCTCTCTCTCTTCACATCCTGCTTAACTTGCTGTGAGTTGTGAGCATATTTACTATCTTATTTCAAAAAGTTTCTAGATGGAAAGCAGAATGCCAATCCCTGGACAAGAGACTAGAATATCACTCAGTGCTTTTAAACCTTTAAATTCTTTTTCTTTGACCAAAGTTTAAAGCAGTGTATTTCATACGAGTTTTCCTTGATGACATGGTACAAATTCCCTTGAAAAGATTCTTCATAAATTCAATCTGTTATTTTTAATAAAAAGATGACCCTATCAGCCCAGAAGACTTGCAAACCAAGCAGAAGCACCCCCCACCCCCCCCCCCCACCACCATCACCTCTGACCCTAAAACTGATGGAACCTTTGTATGAGTTTGAAGTGGGTAAAGGAGCCTTTTGTAAGTTATTTGTCAACGTTACCTCATTTCATCCACACTTTTGGAATAACAACCTTGGGTAATTTAAGTTAATAGAAAATGGATGACAGTGAGACTGCAAATATAAAATCTTTATTGCCCAATTTTATCTTCATTCCATAATATTTGTAAAAATACAGTTCAATCTCTTGCACAGCAATCTTTAGGAATGCCTCATATTCCAAAATCATTTGTTCATAAATCATCCTTGCATATTTAGACAGATAATTCATCCATATCTCTGGTCCTGACTGCTTCCCTGGGAGGCAGAGCAGATTTGGCTGAAGGGGACTAAAGCACGAAATAAACTAGCAAGGGGCAGTGGGACAGTAGCATAGGTAGTAGAGCTGCCGTCTCACAGCTCCAGAGCTCAGATTCAATCCTGTCCTTGTGGAGCCTGCACATTCTCCGTGTTACCGGATGGTTTCCTTCTGCATCGCACAGAGAGGTAGGCTGGAGCAAAGTACGTAATAATGGAGGTGAAGAGCCAGGCTCTCTTCTTGCTGCTGCCATCAGGAAGGAGATGCAGGAGCTGCAAGTCCCCCATCACCAGGTTCTGGAACAGTTGAGATCCCTCAGGCATCCGGCTCTTGAACCAAAGGGTTCTTCATTCATTCCAACACTGAACTGATTTCACACTTGCAGACTCACTTTTAAGGACTCTACAATTCACGTTCTCAATATTTATTTCTTATTTATTTATTATTACTGATTTCCTCGTATTTCTATTTACAAAGCTTGTTGTCCTATGCACATTGATTGTTTATCCATATTTGCTGTGTGCATTTTCATTGTTTTTGTGTGTTTTTTTGTATTTACTGTGAATGTTTGCAAGACAATGAACCTCAAGGTAGAACATGGAGATATATATGTATGCTGGTAATACATTTACTTCAAACTCTGAATTTTTGAACTTTGAACTTTCACATCAGATCCCATCTTCTGCATCCCTTTATTGCCTCCATTGATCATCTTCCAGCTTCTGTTGTGATTTCCATTCTTCCTTCCTCCATCTGTCTATCACCCATCCCTCACATAGACCCACCCATCACTTGCCAGATCTGTCTCCACACCTTCCCTTCACCTCTTCATCCCAGTCCTCCTAAACACAAGAGATTCTGTAGATGCTCCAAACCCACAGCAACACACCAAAAGTGCTGGAGGAACTCAGCAGGATCAGGCAGCATCAATGGAAAGGAATAAGCAGTCAACTTTTCGGGTTGATATTCTTCATCAGGAATGGAAAGAAAGGGGGAAGAAGCCAGAATCAAAAAGTGAGGGGAGGTTTTGGAGTACAAGCTGGCAGGTGCTAGGTGAAACCAGGCGATGGGGGATGTGGTGTGTGCGGGGAAGGGGGATTGTAGTGACAGCTGTGAGGTGTGCATATGAGCTAGTTCTCCTCGAGCTTTAAGCTCAGATGAAGAGTCCCAACCCAAAATTTTGACTGGCCATTCCCTCTGAACAGACGTTGGTGATGCAACAAGTTTCTCCAGAATTTTGTTTGTTGAGCCAGATACCAGGATCTGCAATTTCATGTCCCTACACTTTTATATGCCGAAATAAAGTGTACGTTTCCACAGGACATTCCTAAATTCCCTCAGATTACATGGCCGTCCATTTAGAACAGAAATAAGGAGTAAGTTCTTTAGCCAGAGGGTGGTGAATCTGTGGAATTCATTGTCAGAGACAGCTGTGCAGGCCAAGTCATGGGGTATATTAACAGTGTGGTTGATAGGTTCTTGATTAGTAAAGGTGTCAAATGGTACGGGGGAAAGGCAGGAGAATGGGATTGAGAGACATAATAAATCAGACATATTGGAAAGGCAGAGTGGACTTGAGGGGCCTTATTTTATTCCTATGTCTTATGGTCTTATATCATGTATTTTGAGGTCCTCTGTTGGTCGAGGCCGACCATGGATATTGCATCCTAGCTGCCTACATGAGACACCAGCTAGAATACACAACAGGGCAGTACGATATGGAGAGCAAGTTATTACTTGCAGCAGGCTTCCCCTCGACATGCAGCTGATTAATCCAAAGGAACCGCAGAGATCGATACAGTTTGGCTCCGGCGGTATTGCAGGAGTTGCAGTTAGCACCGAGTTCAATGTACGACTGCCTTAGGGATTTATCCTTGGGGTTAGTGAGTCGGCACTTGCAAGCTGCCCCCAGCACAAACCTCAGTCTATGCTTGTCCTTGGCACAAATGGCACGGTTCACCGTGTTCCGATGTAGTGTGACAAATAAAGTTAATCTTTTCTTTATCCATTCAGCCTAGAGATTCAGATTTTTTATTTACCCCGTGACTTCTAACAACCCAACGACTACCACAAATGAAATCAAAATAACAACCTTTAACATCTGAAGGCAGAGCATTATCATTTATTTGATTTATTTTCCTTTTGAAGATAAACACAAAGCAAGCATATTTGTAATCGTTTCCATGGAAGCAACAATCTATATATTCTAATCCTTGCTGGCATTCCCACTCAGTCAACTCATGCATTACCACAAGATGATCCCACACCCTCAAACCTCTGCAGTCTTCTAGTGGCAAACCCAACTCTCCTAATCTCTTATTTACTCATTCGTCTAGAGCTGGTGGTTCCCAACCATGGACCCCAGGTTGGGAGCCATTGATATAGAGGGTGGATGCAACAGGTCATCTATCAATGTGGTGACACGACAGCGTAGTTAGCACAACTCTTTACAGTACAAGCAACCTAAGTTCGATTCCCGCCACTGACTGTAAGGTCTGCATATTCACCGTGTGACTATGTGGGTTTCCCCCAGGTGCTCTGGTTACCTTCCAAAGCTGTACCAGTTGGTAGGTTAATTAGTCATTGTAAATTGTCCCATGATTAGGCAAGGATCAAAGACAGCGGATTGTTGGGCAAAACGGATCGAAGGGCTGCACCTACTCCACACCTACTCAATAACAAATAAAGAAAGGAAGAATCAGGAAGTGCCCAGAAGATGGTTTCCAAGAGGACGCTTGGAAGATCTACATTTATACACCAGCTTTCACAATGCTAGCATGCCTTGATGCATTTTGAGCCAATTAAGTAATTTATGGAGTTGTCTCCGGTGTGTTAAAGGAAGCACAGAGCCTTACTTTCAGAGGTGCGAATTCAAACCTGAATTGGTCAAAACTGTCCAACACATCACCTGCACCTGCCAACTCACCATCAAGGACATGAATACAGAAAGGTGCTGGGAAAAGGCCAGTAAATTATGAAGGATTCCACCCACCCTGCTCATAGACTGTCCCATTTCCACCAGGGAGAAGGCTACATAGGTAGCAGCAATGCCAGGACCACTAGACTCAAAAACAGTTACTTTCCCCAATTGCTAAAGCTGATCAACATCTCCACCCACTAACCTACAAACCCACCATCATTACTTTATCATTTCCTGTCAGAGTCACCTTATGTACAAACACTCCTGTGCCTAGCATCACTTTATGGACATTCAAACAATCAGTTTATAAGCTACCTTATGTACTTATATTTAATGTGTTTTTATTATTGTGTTCATTATCACATTGTGTTTTCTGCTGTGCTGAATCAGATCTGAAATGAGAATTATTTTGTTCTCCTTCACAGTTGTGTACTGGAAATGACATTAAACAATCTTGAATCCTGAATCTTAATTCAGAGATGGGAACCTTTTCTTCCAAGAGATTTTACAATATTTAAGAATTCTCCAGTGAGTGGGGTCATTTAGCTTATTTAAGGGATGGGCAGATCGATGTTTAAACAAAAGGAAAGTCAAATAATAAAGGGAGCCAAGATCAGATCTAATGGTAAACTGGGCATAAACCTGTTATTTTTTTTTTAGTTTCATACCATGCACATACCAAAGCCTTAAAATATTATTGGGACAGGGAGCAGTTGATTTGTTTCATTGTCGCTGGCCATAAGATAAGTTCTGGCTAGAACACCAAAACGATTTTTCCTAAAAACACCAAATGCTGGCAGAACTCAGCAGGCCAGACAGCATCTGTGGGAGGAGGTAGTGACGACGTTTCGGGCCGAAACCCTTCATCAGGAGTGAAGTAACATGAGATGGTCAAGGGGGGGATAAGAAGTGGGGGGAGGGATAAAGTAGAGAGCTAGGAAGTGATAGGTTGGAGGGAAATAGGCTCGGGGGAAGATGGAGAATTATGGGAAATAAAAGAGAAAGAAAGGTAGGGCTGGGGGGAGATTATAGTGGGGGGGGGAAGAGAGAGAAAGAGAACCAGACTGAAATAATAGATAGGGATGGGGGCAAGGGGGGGCAGGGGTATCAACGGAGGTCTGTGAACTGGATGTTCATGCAGGCAGGTAGGAGGCTACCTAGGCGGGAGATAAGGTATTGCTCCATCGACACTTCCATCTTGACGGTAGAGGAGGCCATGGACAGACATGTCGGAGTGGGAGTGGTCTGTGGAATTGAAGTGTGTGATTTTTCCTGTTTTTTTTTCAAAACTAGGGCCATGGGATATTTTATCCTTAAAGAGAAGCTGGGGCCTCAGTTCAAAATTCTTCCAGGAAGATGGTACCTCCAGCATTTCAAACGTTATAATACTCAAAATTCAATGTATACATTATACCTTTGCTTAAAGAATATGAGACTCACCCACAAAATGCCAGGAGAACTCAGCAGGTGAAGGAGCATTTAGGGAGGGAAATAAGCAGACAACACTTCATGCTGAGACATTTCATCAGGATACAAAATGCTGGGAAATATCTACTGGTCAGGCAGCATCTAGGGACGGGATTAAACAGTCGAGCAAGACCGTTCATCAGGACTCAAAATGCTGGGGGTACTCAGCAGGTCAGGCAGCACCTAAGAAGGGGAATAAACAGTCTATGTTTCAGCCTGAGACCTTTCATCAGGAAATAAGCGATTTAATTGCTTTAAGCATTTTTTTTCTTACTTGCTGTCTGACTTCCTCTATATCTCTAGCACTGAACTTTGACGTTCTGTTTATTTCTGGAACTTGCTGTTTATTGTGCAATGTAGGAAAAATATTTGTAATGCTGTCTTCACCCAATGTTGCCTAGTTGAGATAACTATTATTATTGAATGCAGGTGACTGATTAAAAGAAAAAAAAATGTATTTTGCAAGTGCTAAAGCTTCTTTCTGATTGTATTGGATAGGTATTTAAATAAAATAGCTCAATAAGCCATGGCAGTTCTATCCAGAGAGAACAGAAGCCCAGAGGCAGCCTGTCCTGGAGTTGGAGGACTGTCCCTATATATGGGTGGGAGTGAGGAAAGGGAATTTGTTTTGTTGTTTTTGCTTGTGTCTACGGAACGTTCTGAACATGCTACGCTGGGACCAGAATGCGTGGTGACGCTTGCAGGCTGCCTCCAGAACGTCCCCTGATTGTGCTGGTTGCTAATGCAAATGGCACAATGCTTTGATGTATATGTGATAAGTAAATGATTCGGAATCGGAATCTGAATATATACTACAGATTCAGGCCGCCGCATTATCCTAGTAGTTTGCACAATGCTTTACAGTACAGGTGAACCAGGTTAAATTCCCGCCGCTGCATGTAAGGAGTTTGTATGTTCTCCCCGTGACTACACGGGATTCCTCCAGGTGCTCCAGTTTCTTCCCAGAGTCCAAAGATGTACTAGTTGGTAGGTTGATTGGAGATTATAAATTGTCCCATGATATTGGCTAGGGTTAAATCAGAGGACTGCTGGTTGGCATGGTTCAAAAAGCTGGAAGGGGCTTTTAATTTTTAAAAAATTGGGACTGAGCATTTCTTAAGCACCTTGGAAATCACAAAAAATAATTATTTTGAAGACTGTTATTTGATGTACCAAGACTGTGCAGTTAATTTCTATAATTAGAACAGAACAGATTCAGTGGGTCAAGCAACATTCGTAGAACAGAAAATGGAGTCAATGCTTCAGCTGGATGGCCTTTCATCAGACATCTATAAAATTTTTAATGGGATTGTCATCAATCGTTATGGGCCCTCACCTTCCAGGCCATGTCCTCTTCTTCACACACCTGGGGGACGGAAACCTGAAGATCTACATCTCCATGTTAAGCAATAACTTCTTCCCTATTGCCAACAGGTTGTTGAACCAAACTGAAAAGACCTCATTCTACCTCAGATTACATTTACCTGAACTAGCACCATGTCGTTATGTTTATATTTGCTTATTTTTATCGTAAGGCCATAAGATATAGGAGCATCAAGTCTGTTCTGCCATTCCATCGTGGCTGATTTATTTTCCCTCTCAATCCCATTCCTCTGCCTTCTCCTCATAACTTTTGATGGCCTTACGAATCAAGAACCTTCAACCGTCACTTTAAATATAAGACTATAAGATGATAAGACATAGGAGCAGGTCCACCATGGCTCATTTATTATCCCTCACAACCCCATTCTCCTGTTTTATTGGCAAAATCTATGACACCTTGACTAACCAAGAACCTATCAACCTCTGCCTTAAATAAACACTGACGGCCTCCATAGCCATCCATGACAATGAATTTCACAGATTCACCACCCTCTTGCTAAAGAAATTGCTTCTTAACTCTGTTCTAAATGAATGTCCTGTTCTGAGGCTATACTCTCTGGTCCCAGACACTCCCAGTATTGGAAACATTACTCCATGTCCACTCTAGCTAGGCTTTTCAATATTTGGTGGTTTCCTTCCCACCCTTGTTCGTCTACACTCCTGTGAGTACAGGCCCAGAGCAATTAAAAGCTCCTTTATGTTAAACCTTTCATTCCCAGGATCATTCTCATGAATCTCCCCTGTACCCTCTCCAATTCCAGCACACCCTTCCTTAGATATGGGGTCCAAAATCGCTCACAATATTTCAAATGTTGTCTGACCAATGCCTTATTACATCCTTGCTTTTATGTTCTGTTCCTCTGGAAATGAATGCTAATATTGCAATTGCCTTCCTTACCAGACACAACCTGCAAGTTAACCTTTAGGGAAACCTACACAAGGGCTCCCAAATCCCTTTGCAACTTTAATTTCTAAAATTTGCTCCTAGTTTAGAAAATTGTCTATTCCTTCTGGCAAAGTGTGTGACTATGCACTTCCCTACGTTATATTCCACCTTACACTTGGCCTATTCTACTAATCTATCCAAGGCCTGCTTCCTCAGCACACAATGCCCCCTCCACCAATCTTTGTATCATCCATAAACTTGGCCGTAATGCCATCAATTGTGTCATCCAGATAATTAATATATAACAAGAAAAGTAACGGAACCAACATAATTTTTGTTGTGTAAGTTATGTATAATTTATGCTAAATTAAGTTCATGTAATTTATATTTGTCATGTTTGTAATGTACTGTGCTGCTGTTGCGATAAGTTAATTTTCATGGCATTTATAGCTGTTGTTTTTACGTCCATGACAATAAAGTTGAACTCAAACTTAGGAAACATTGACTTACAATTATTTTGCTTCCTTCTGCTGATTTGTTTAAGTATATTATCAGTTGTTTTTTTTCCAATTGTTATTAAATTATCATGTGTTCCTTTAAGCGACTCACTTACAGAAAGGATAAGAGATTTAAAAGGATTATCTGTAACACATGATTACATGAAGTACGAAGCAGACGGGATGTACAACAGCAAGACACACTAAATGCTGGAGGAACTGAGCAGATCAGGTAATATCATGAAGAGGAATAACGATTTACATTTCAGCCTAATGTCATTCATCAGAACATGGAACAGAGAACAGTACAGCACAGGAACAGGCCATTTTGCCCACAATTTTGTGCTGAACCAGCTAAAAATCAAATCTAAAACACCCAGACACTATCCGCTACCTTGTCCATATCCCTCCATCTTCTTTACACTCATGTGCCTATCCAAGTGTCTCTTAGCCTCTCATGTATTTGCCTCTATCACCACACCAGTCATCCAAGACTCTCTGAGTAAAAAACTTACCCCTCACATCCCCCTTGAACCTGACGCTTCTCACCTTCAATGCATGCCCTCAGGTATTAGACATTTTAACCCCGGAGAACAGATACTTCCTGCTAACTCTGT
Organism: Hypanus sabinus; assembly: GCF_030144855.1. Taxonomy (NCBI): domain Eukaryota; kingdom Metazoa; phylum Chordata; class Chondrichthyes; order Myliobatiformes; family Dasyatidae; genus Hypanus; species Hypanus sabinus. The sequence continues at coordinate 152,533,951 of NC_082714.1, forward strand.
CAGTGCCTCTCATAATCTTGCAAACCTCGGGAATCTTGAGAACTGGAAAGGAAGGGGAAGGAAGCCAGAATAAGGAAGTGGGGAAGAGAAAGGGGCACAAGCTGGCAAATGGTCGGTGAGACCAAGTGAGAGGGAAGGTGTGTGATTGGAGGAGGGGGCGAATGGTGTGAGAAACTAAAAGGTGATAGGTGGAAGAGGTAGTGGGCTGGAGAAGAGGGAATCTGATAGGACAGGGGAGTAAAGGGAAGACGGTGGGGAACTAGAGGGAGGTGATAGAATGATTGTAAGGATGGTGGAGAAGAGGAGCAGTTACCAGAAGTAAGAGAAATTAATGTGCATTTTCGTGAGTAGCTCAGGATTTCCAGCATCTGCAGAATCTACGGTGCCTCTGAGTACTTATGAGCATAATACGTCATGTACTGAAACTGCATGAATTACCCACCTCCCAAAAGGCATCTTGTAACTTTGATACTCGAAATCTACAATAAAAACAGGAAGGGTATGGTAGCGATAGAGAGAGTGAAGAAATTCACCTGTGTTGTCAGAAAAGACTGCAGATGCTTGAGTCCCTTTGCAGGATCTGAACTCGGAGAGTTGTCAACACCATCATCCCCATGCCGAAGAATTCTTCAGTGTCCTGCCTCAATGACTACCGTCCCGTTGCACTCACATCCATCATCATGAAGTGTTTTGAGAGGCTCGTCATGAGGCATATCAAGACCCTGCTGCCCGCCTCACTGGACCCCTTGCAGTTCGCGTACCGTCCCAACTGTTCAATAAACGACGCCATTGCCATCACCCTCCACCTGGCCCTAACCCACCTGGACAAAAAAGACACATACGTTCGAATGCTGTTCATATACTTCAGTTCAGCATTCAACACAATCATCCCCCAGAAACTGATTGGAAAGCTGAGCCTACTGGGCCTGAACACCTCCCTCTGCAACTGGGACTTCCTTACTGGGAGACCTCAGTCAGTCCGGATCGGGCACAGCATCTCCAACACCATCACACTGAGCACGGGGCCTCCCCAGGGCTGTGTGCTCAGTCCACTGCTGTTCACTCTGCTGACCCATGACTGTGCTGCAACACACAGCTTGAACCACATCATCAATTTCGCCGATGACACGACCGTAGTGGGTCTCATCAGCAAGAACGATGAGTCAGCTTGCAGAGAGGAGGTGCAGTGGCTAACGGACTGGTGCAGAGCCAACAACCTGTCTCTTAATGTGAACAAAACAAAAGAGATGGTTGTTGACTTCAGGAGGGCACGGAGCAACCACTCCCCGCTGAACATCAACGGCTCCTCAGTAGAGATCGTTATGAGCACCAAATTTCTTGGTGTTTACCTGGCGGAGAATCTCACCTGTTCCCTCAACACCAGCTCCATAGCAAAGAAAGCCCAGCAGCATCTCTACTTTCTGCGAAGGCTGAGGAAAGTCCATCTCCCACCCCCCATTCTCATCACAGTCTACAGGGGTTGTATTGAGAGCATCCTGAGCAGCTGCATCACTGCCTGGTTCAGAAATTTCACCATCTCGGATCACAAGACCCTGCAGCAGATAGTGAGGTCAGCTGAAAAGATCATCGGGGCCTCTCTTCCCACCATTACGGACATTTACACTACACACTGCATCCACAAAGCAAACAGCATTATGAAGGACCCCACGCACCCCTCATACAAACTCTTCTCCCTCCTGCTGTCTGGGAAAAGCCACCGAAGCATTCAGGCTGTCACGGCCAGACTGTGTAATAGTTTCTTCCCCAAGCCATCAGACTCCTCAATACCCAGAGCCTAGACTGACACCTTACTGCCCTATTGTCTTGTTTATTATTTATTGTAATGCCTGCACTGTTTCGTGCACTTTATGCAGTCCTGGGTAGGTCTGTAGTCTAGTGTAGTTTTTTTCTGTGTTGTTTTTTACATAGTTCAGTCTAGTTTTTGTACTGTGCTGTATAACACCATGGTCCTGAAAAAAGTTGTCTCATTTTTACTATGTATTGTACCAGCAGTTATGGTCAAAATGACAATAAAAAGTGACTTGACTGAGACTTTTGTCTCCACAGATCTTATTTGACCTGTTGATTTTTCTGGCAATCTACATTTTTCTCATCGGGAATGAAATTCTGTAATTAAAAAGAGAAACACAGGCTGTGCTCTTATCTCATTGGAACAAAGAAAAGTGAAGATGACCTTGTAGAGTTCAAAAGTTCAAAGTAAAATTTATTATCAGGGTACATAAATGTCACCACATACAGCCCTGAGAATCTTTGTTTCCTGAGGCATACGCAGCAAATCTATACAATAGTAACTGTAAACAGGATCAATGAAAGAGTAGGAGCATAGAAGACAACAAACTGTGCAAATGCATATATAAATAAATAGCAATAAATAATGAGAGCATGATAAAACAAGATAAAGTGTCCTTAAATTGAGACCACTGATTGTGGGAAATCTCAATCGATGAGTGTAGTTTCGAGTCTTTTGTTTAAGAGCCTGATGGCTGAGGGATAGTAACTGTTCTTGAACCTGGTGGTGCAGGTCTTGAGGCACTTGTATCTTCTTCCTGATGGTAGCAGTGAGAAAGGAGCATGGCTTGGGTGGCGAGGATCTTTGATGATGGATGCTGCTTTCCTAGAACAGGATTTGATGTAGATATGCTCAATGGTTGGGAGGGCTTTACCCATGATTTACTGGGCCAAATCCACTACCTTTGGTAGGATTTTCTGCTCAAAGGCATTGGTGTTCCCATACCAGGCCACAATGCAGCCAGTCAATACATTCTCCAACACACATCTATGGAAGTTTGTCACGGTTTTTGATGACATGCTGAATCTCCGCAGCTTTCAAATGTAGTAGAGCAGCTGTCATGCTTTCTTTGAAATTACATTTATATGATGTGTCCAGGATAGGTCCTCTGCAATAGTACACCCAGGAATTTAAAGTTACTAATCCTCTCCATCTTGGATCTTCCAATGAGTATTGGCTCATGGACCTCTGGTTTCTCTCTCCTGAAGTCTACAATCAGTTCCTTGGCCTTGCTGACATTGAGCTAAATTTTCATCTCCCTCCTGTATGCTGATTCATCACCACCTTTGATATGGTCCACAACAGTGGTGTCCTCAGTACACTTGCATATGGTGTTGGAGCTGTGCTTAGCCACAAGGTCATAGCGGTAAAGTGAGTAGAGCGGGGACTAAGCACACAGACCTGAGGTGCGCCTGTGCTAATGGTGATTATGGAGGGGAGGTTTTTGCCAAGGGTCTGTAAGTGAGGAAGTCGAGGATCCAATTGAGGTTTATAAAATTATGAAAAGAGTAATTGGATTGACAGTCAGAATCTTTTTGCCAGGGCAGGGGATCCTAATGGAGTCTAGAACTAGAGATAGAGCATGGAAGCAGGCCATTCATCCCATCAATCCTGTACTGACAAATCAGCCACCTATTTACAGTAATCCTACATGAATTCCTATTTTTGTTTATAGTTTCACATTCTCATCAGCTGCCGTCAGATTCCACCACCCACCTACACACTCGGGGAAATTTGAATAGCCTAGTAACCTACCAAGCTGCACACCTTTGGTATTTGGGAGGAAGCCAGAAATTCACATGATCATGGGGAGAACATGCAAACCACACGCAGGATTGAGTTTAGAACTCTGAGTTTAGTTCCGTCACTATGTCATCCTGTACTGGAGGTTGCTCAACAAGGTTAGAGGATGTGGAATTGGGAGCAATTTACTGATATGGACAGAGAACTGGTTATCAGATAGAAAGCCAACATTGAGAAAAAATGGATCATTGTCAGGTTAGCTGAACATGCTTCAAGAGAAATACACAGGAATCGGTCCTGGAATTTCAGATTTCCATAATTTGGTTAGTGGACCAAATTTCTGCTGGTATTAAGCTGGGTGGGATTGTGAGTTCAGGGAATGAAGCATGAGAGCATGAATGTGAACATTTCAGATGGAATATTGTGGAAAAATTGTGAGGTCATTCATTCTGTAAACATAGCAGAAGAGTAGTTTATTTGTTAACTGGTGAGTGTTTGGGTAGCACTGATGTTCAAAGGGATCTAAGTGTGCTTGCACACAACCCACCGAAGACTAACATGCTTGTACAGGAAAGCAAGTAAGAAGACATAAGATCATAAGAAGTGGAAACAAGAGAAGGGCATCTGTCTCTCAAGCCCGCTCCACCATTCATTGCTGATCCAGCATTAATGTCATAGTGTCATAGAGAAATACAGCACAGAAATTAGCCCTTCAGCCCACCTGGTCCATGCTGAACCATTTAAACTGCCTACTCCCATCGAGCTGCCCCGGGACCACAACCCTCCATACCCCTTACAATCTATGTACCGATCCAAACTTCTCTTAAGTGTGTTAAAATCGAGCTCAGTTGCATCACATACACTACCTTCTTCAAGATCATTTACCTGCCCTTAACCCATAATGCTTGATTACTCTCTTGATGTTAACCTTTGTATGAAATGATGTAAAAAAGGAAGCCTTGAAATCCTGTAGGGGAACAGCAGTCAGTCCTTCTTCTGGGCGATACACAGGGTAACCAGTGGCTGTAACATATTCAGCATTTTGGGGGGCAGTTGATAATGTCATAGAGATACAGCATGGAAGCAGGCCATTCATCCTTCAACCCAAATTTATTTCATATAATTTAGCTGGAAAATTACTTCATATTGAAAGCAGCACACACAGAACTCAGCAGGTCAGGCAGCATCCGTGGAAATGAATAAACAGTTGACATTTCAGGCTGAGACCCTTCTTCAAGACTGAGAAGGAAGGTTGGAAGATGGCTGAATAAATAGGTGGGGGGAGGGAAAGAGGCCAACTGGAAGGTAAGAGGTGAAGCTGGTTGGGTGGGAGTGGTCAAGGGCTGGAGAAGAAAGGATCTGATATGAGAGGAGAGTGGACCACAGGAGAAAGGGAAGGAGGAGGGGATCCAGGGGGAAGTACCGGTAATAGGTTGGTGAAAAGAAGTGAAACGGAAGAAGTAAAAGGTCAGAGTGGGGAATAGAGGAAGGGGGGAGGGGAGGGAATTTGTTCACTGGAAGGAGAAATTGATATTCATGCCATCAGGTTAAAGTGTACCCAGACGGAATATAAGGTGTTCTCCACCCTGAGTGTGGCCTCATCTCGGCACAAGAGGAGGCTGTGGATCGACACGTCAGAACAGGAAAGGGAAGGAGAATTAAAATGTTGCTACACTATATTGCTTGTGACGGATAGCGAGGAGGACGGGTCTCACTAAAGTGAGGAGGCCACATCGGGACTGCCTGATACAGTAACCTATCCCAGTGGATTTTCAGGTTCGGTGTTGTCTCATCTGGAAGAGCTGTTTGGGACCCTGAATGGAGGTGAGGGAGGAGGTGAGTGGGCAGGTGTACACTTAGGCCCTGGTATTGCTTGCTATTACTTCTGCCCTGGCGTAGCCCTGCTGAACGTGTGATGAAAATCTCATCAGTGCACACACTTGGCTACAACTTGGAGAAAGAACACTGATACAGTGCGGTACCTTGTCCATGAGGATCCTAAAATGTATAACAGCACAGTGTGACAGAATCGGATGCTACAACATCACTAACCCACCATTATTTCTGTTGTTTCTGAGGCAGGCAGTAAGAAGCACATCTATTAGTAAAGGCTTTTGTTTCAATTAATGTTAAATTATCCAATGTTCCTTTAAGTGATCCACTAACTGAAAGGATAAGAGATTAGAAAGAAATATGTTTTATAGATGATGCCCAGAGGTAGTAAGGAGACTGTTACCCGCAGTTAGTATGCACATATCACTGAAACTGCCCGAGTTACATATCTCCCAGCAGACACTTCAGAAGATATGAGAACATTATCCATACTTCGGAAAGCATGAGTGATAGCATATTGTACGCATTTCCACTCCAACGTTCCACTAATGAAGTTGGGGCAGCGGCGGGAATATCATGAGGGAAATGGGACTATTTTCTTGCCACATGCCAGCTATCTGCTTTGCCCTTTGAACAGCCCAGGGGATGGCAAAGGCATTAAAGGGGACACTGCCCTCATTGCTATGGGAGACAGGGGAGCTAGCACTTGACTGCACTACCAAAATTACTGCTGTACCTAGGTTGCAGATTCAATTTATCACTTTCATTCTGCAAAAACCCATATGGCTGCAAACTCTTCCGTGGGCTACAGCTAATTGTAGACAGCTCTCCACTGTGAAACACTTCTACCACACAGGCCCTTGCTAGAGGAGCAGCAATCCTAATGATTAATAATTAATTGAAATGTTAATTGATTCATGTCCCTAATAAATGTACAGATTTTCTCATATGCTCTTTTTCTTTTCTCTCGCGGAGTTTAACCACCAAAAATCTTGCTAATTGTTATAGTCCAAATTGCCAGTTGCAATATGGCATGTGTGTTTTCCTCTTTGCATGCAGCTGGGGAAATGCACCCTGCTTGCAAACTTAACCCTTTCAGTCTAGGCCACAAGGATGCTGCACTCAATCTAAAGCAAATGGATGTAAGTCTCCAATAGCCCTGCAGCAACTTAATTAAATAATTCTGAGATTTTCCTTGAGGATAGGGATCAGGAAGAGATTTAATTATCATGAATTAAACTGGACGTAACCAGGAAAACTATGTACAGGAGGGGACTAAGTAATTAAGTTAGAGCAGGACTACTTACCTCACTCTGATAAACAGGGAATGGGGCAAGAGGTTATGCTTAAATTAGCATAAGAAATTGAATGCCAGGGCAGAGACTGTGTTTGTTCTCTGTGGTAAAATGTGATTTGGGATCAAATTTGTGCTTGACCCGAGATGAAAAATAAAATAAAAGGCAGGCCAAAGTGTAAGCTTTAACTCTTTGGCATAGACAAAAGGCAGGTGCAACAGACAAAGACTGATAAGAAGGAAATATGCATGACAACCCAAAGAGCATTCTAGTTTTGGAGCGTAGACTCTTCATATTTGACAATAAGACCAAATGACGTAAAAGCAGAGCCAGGCCATTCGGCCCATCAATTCTACTCTGCCATTCCATCTTGGCAGATTTATTATCCCTCTCAAACTCATTCTCCTGCCTTCTCACAGTCACCTTTGGCGCCCTTACAGACCAAGAACCTATCAACCTCTGCTCTAAGTATGTCTAATGATATGGCACAACAGCCATCTGTAGCAATGAACCACAGATTCACCACCCTCTGGCTAAAGAAAAATGGAGGTCTAAATGGGAGGGAAGGGTTGGATTGATCTTAGAGTAAATTAAAAGATCAGCACAGCTTTGTGGGCTGAAGGGCCTGTACTGTGCTGTACTGTTCTATGTTCTACCCTTTTCAGTATGGCACAGTGTAAATGGGGTGGCGGGTGGAGATATGTCTCTAACAAAGGAGGTGTAAGGCGCTTCTTCCCTTTTCTGGCCTGCAGGTCACTCTTGGGCAAGGCGTAGCACCTGCTTAGTCCCCTGAGCAGGGTCACCTGAAACCATGGGAGCAGGTGATGGATGGTCATATGAGCAGATGGAGCATATCATGAGTCCTGGTTACATGACCACTGACGCCAGGCAGACAATCTCTGAGGAGTATTGATAATGGGTGGGGTCACCCGTCTTGTAAAGACACTTTCTGGAAGAAGGCAACGGCAAACCACTTCTGTAGAAGAATTTGCCAAGAACAGTGATGATCATGGAAAGACCATGAATGCCCACATCATACAACACAGCACATAATGAACAAACTCAGTGTCAGCCTAGATTTCCGCACTTCAGGCTCTGCGATATTGGAGCAATATTACACAGCTAATGCGATTAAAGATGTTTTAAATTGTTTACATAGATCACAGAACTGTACGGCCTTTATCCAGACCCATCAGCCCATACTGTCTCTGCTGACCATGACACCAATTCAAATACCCCATCCCAGAGTAAGGGCGCTTTTCTTCTGCCATGTCAATACAATGCCCCAGAATTGAGACTGTAATGACAACAAAAATCTCCAAAATGGTGTTCTTCCTCAGTGAAGCTGGCAAAGCTCATCATGTCCAATGAAAGAAAGCATTTCACAAGTAGCTGTCAGTTTTGCAGTCACATAGAGTTGGAAAGTCACTTCCCTTCTCCAGTCCACACGGCAACCCTCTAGTTGCTGAGTGCCTGATGTTCATCTCACTAATATTTGAGCAGTAACAGACAGAAAAAGTACCTCTGAGAAATCAATCTCATAGAAGTATTCAATCTCAATATAGAAAGCATGTGGAAGCTGTTTAGAGGGTGCAGTGGATTCAAAGGATTTAATGTACATTTATTATCAAGGTATGCATACAAAATACAAATCTGCGATTCATCCTCCCACAGGACGAGTTACTAGACTGCTTGCCTGGATTAGAATGCATGTCTTGTGAAGATCCTAATGAAGTGTCTCAGCCCGAAACCTTGACTCTTTATTCATTTCCATAGATGCTGCCTGACCTGCTGAGTTCTTCCAGCACTTTGTATGTGTCGTTCTTATGAGGATAGGTTGAGCGAGCTAAGGTTTTTCTCTTTGGAAAGAAGGGGAATGAGAGGTGACTCGATACAGGTGTGCAAGGTGATAATATGCATAAATAAAGTGGACAGCCAGGGAGTTGTTTCCAGGGCAGAAATGGTTAATGCAGGGGGCATAACGTTAATGTGATTGGAGGAAAGAGTAAGGGGATACACAGACAGTGCTGGTAACATGAAACATCCTGGTAAAGGTAGATACATTTGGGCCATTTCAGAGACTCTCAGATAGACACATGGAGGAAAGAAACATGGAGGGCTATGTGGCAGGGAAACGTTAGATTAATCTCAGAGTAGGTTAAGAGAGTGGCACAACATTTTGGGCCAAAGGGTCTATACTGTACTGTGCTCTTCTATGTTTTACAAGAAACCTGTCCCTTGGCAGTTCGAATGTTTGGGAGGTTAGAGGCTTTGTTTGTTCTCAGGCATTTGTCAAGGTCCCAGAAGCAAGGAGATTTCCTGCCAATATCTTGCCTAATATTTATCTCCCAAGTAACATCATACTATCTTCTTCTTGGGCCCTTAGCTGCCTGTGGAGCATAGGTCCTTGATGATATCATGTCTCCATTGTCCTCTGAGGTCGGTAGTATGGTTGGAATTCATCAATATTTCTGTAATCCACTGTATCCATTCTACAAGAATTGGCCTATACAGCTTCACCAGAGCCCTGTTGTCCAACCTGACCTGACTCCACCTCTCATGAAGGGGACGTATGATTGGTCTTTGAGAGGTAACATCATACTATGGCACATCATATTTTACCAGGGTCTTGCCTAGGATGGATTGAATCAGGTATGAGAAGAGGCCGAATTGATCATTTATCTTTCTGGCCCGGGGTCATAAAGACTGGATGCGTGCCAGGTTTGAGGGAAGTTGGGATAGAGTTTGCAATTTTAACCTCTGTCCTGTTTGGGATTTCAAATGATTACATCACTGGGAATGCTTAGCTCTCCTCAGCACTTCTGAGCTGGCTATTAAGTCACTCTAGTGCTATCACTATCAGTATTGTCACTTGGCAATCCAGTGGACAAGCTTCATCTAACACATTCTCAAAACTGCCTACCAGCAACATCCCAAACCTGCTACAGAGATAAATTATTTTCTCCTATCACCCCATCCATCTGTCTCACTGAGCACAATTATTTTCCCTGTTCAGTCATTTGTTCAGTCATTTTGGATCATGCATCCAAAATATATTAGTTGATGCTTAAGCATTATAGCCTTTAGGGAACAAGTTAGCTTTGTTTAGAAAGAAGCATTATCAAACCAGCAGTGTGCTTCAGAGCTCCCTCCAATTGCAATGTTGTGGAACTTAAGGCAGAGATATCTCAGTTGTGTGAGGGTGTTTTTAGGGTTAGGAGGTATAGCAAAAGACTTCAATGACAACTGACTTCAGCCACCAATATTCAGAGCTGAATATGGACTGTAGATTAAATTTAAAATGCAACTCTGGACAATGGGTTTCTAAAAGTTGTGAACCACAATTAATTGGAAGACCTGACAATGCTGATTTAAAATGCATTTGTGTCTGTTGTGTGAGAAGAAGGAGGTGTGAAAGTTATACGTAATTCAAAGGGAAACATTATGGATGCTTGTAAACATAGAACTTTCCTTTGATCTTTATATATAAGATGTCATGCAGTGATGGCTGAGCAGGCCTCTTCTTCTCAATATGATGACTGCTGTGTTTCATTTTGTTAAATAAAAAGACTACTTCATTTCTACCAACTACTTCTCTCCGGTAATTTTGTTATGTGACAACAGGCCCATAAGATCTTCCTCAGTTAAATAAGCTGACAGCACTTTGACAAGTACCATCCATGTCTGAGCTAATAGAGCTCCAAACACTGAGCAAGAAAAGAGAGGATCTAATTCTCACTTCAGGGATATGAGAACAATAATCTGAGATGCACTTTAGCACAGTGCTAAAGCAGCTTGAATTGTTGAGAGATTTTAGGCAGGATGAAGAAATCCCAGGGAGTGTGCGTATTTAACATACTTTGCAATTAAAATTGTTCATGTTTACAGCACTTTGTTTTCCAAGCCTAGGACTGCTTTACAATGCCATTGGAAAACATTATTCTTAGAGTACTCTCTCGCCTATTGTGGTAAACTATGTGTATACCTGTCTGGACACGCCCCTCTGCTGACTGCTCCAGTGGCTCGTCCCACAGACCCCTGTATAAAGGTGATTGGAGGCACTGCTCCTCCATCAGTCTCCAAGATGTTGTGGTCACTTTTGAAGCTAATAAAAGCCTATCGTTTGTCTCCCGTCTCTGAGAGTTATTGATGGTGCATCACCTATTAAGGTGAAGGACTGGAGGACTGAAGAACTAGGTCCAAGGATCAGAGGTTTCCATAGAGATGGGTTGAGACTCGTATAAAGTGCCTGCTGAATGCAGAATACCTTGTATATTTTGTCTCCATCTTCATTCAAGCTAATAATTCCGCATCACGGTGAACCATGCAAACTTTTTTGTATCTGCCCCCAGCTGTCTAGCCTACTCCAGAAAGTTCAGATTACATAAAGCTTTTGTTGGACAGCAGTTTTTGATGGACTCTTGATCATGGTGTCCGAAGCTCTGCTATTGCTTGCATAATAGGTGGCGGGGGGAGGGGTGGATGCCTTTACTGGAGTAAGTGGAGAGAAGGGGAGGGGGAGAGTTGATGCTTTGCTGCTGGTTGTGTATGGGAATGGGAGGAGGGTTTTAGGGTTCTGGCATTTTCTGTCGTTCATTCTTTGGATTTTTTTCTCTCTGTTTAACAGATGTCTGTGAAGAGTAAGAATTTTAAGTTGTATATTGTATACATGCTGATATTAAATTGAACAAACGGAACCATTAAAACATTAAAGTGTAGGAAGAAATATCAACATGTTGTATTTGGACACATGTGGGGTGGGGCTTGAAACTCTTCTAATCATTCTTTGAACTCAAAAGAACTATAATTTTCCACAAGGATCACTTCATCACATGAGACTAACTTTGCTTTGATAATTCCTTCCATTACAGATGAAATTCAAGGGGAATAATTGGAAATTCTTACCCCTGCTACCCTTTTTACTATTCAGGTCATCTGCGTGAACATTAAACTCAAATAATGAAAGAGGATTTAATTTATTTGTATCTAAACAAGTTCTTTTATCATGAAGCAATAAATTTGTCTTGTGCTAGCAATTTGTTGCTGGTGACAAAGCCCAATAAATTGATTAATCACTGAAATACGTGGTGAAATGAGAAAAGCAAGGAATTATTATAAATAGCATCCATCGGATACAGTGGAGATTCATTATTCACAGTGTTCACCAATGGTTAGTGTTTTGCTTGATGCAGGTTACATTCATTTGGAACCTCCTACATCACACTTACATAAATCAACAAACACGCATTTATTAAGAGAGGCATGAAAGCTCTTAGGTGAAAAATAGCTTTCTTTCAAAGTGGCCTGCTGTCTGAAGCCTTTGGTTTTCCTTGAAAAGTAATTAAGTACTAAGTAAGATCCCGTGTTTTAAGTGAATACAAGGAAAACTGAAGGCACCGCCATTTGTCTCCAAACTACTCTTTTTAATCATCATTTCCTCGTCTGAAATTTGTGCCTTTGAAAGTGAGGAACATTATACCTTAATTTTAAAATACATTCTCGTTTTTCGAGACACTCCTTATCACTGTGATCTCCTGTGGTTCCACATTCCCTTGAGATTTTTACGCTTCTCCAACTCTAGTTCCACTGATGATGATCAACTTTGTGCAACTGAAATGTTCAGAGCTCTGGAATCCTTTCCATTCTTGACATTCTCCCTTCAGGTCTTCATAGCTTTCAGAATGGTGGCATCCATGGTTAAGGACCCCCACCACCCAGGGCATGCCCACTTCTCATTCCTGCTATCAGTGAGGAAGTATGGGAGCCTGAAAACACACACTCAACCTTTTAGAAACAGCTTCTTCCCTTCCACCATGAAACTTATTTATTTTTAACAATATATTTCTTATTGTAATTTACTGTATATTTTATGTATTGCACGGTGCTGCTGCCATACAACAATACATTTCAGGAGATCTGTCAGTGATAATAAACCTGATTTCGATTCTGATTCTGAAACCCAAATTCTTTGAAGAAGCTGGCGGCTAACTCCCTTCATATCTCCCCATGTCAGGGTCAGATTCGATTGATAGAGACCACAAGGTATAGAAGAAAATTGGACCATTCACCCCATTGAATCTGCTCTGAATGGCTGATTTTTTTAAACCAACCACAATCTCCTACCACCTCATCATAACCCTTAAGCCCCTTGCCAATCAAGAATCTATCAACCTTTTAAAACCACCCAATGGCTTGGCCTCCAAAGCCCTCTGTAACAACAACATCCACAGATTCACCACCCTCTGGCTGAAGAAATTCCTCTTCAGTTTTACAGGGGCTGAGGTGTGCCCTTTGACCCTAGACTCAGTGCACTGACTTAGGCCATTGTGTTACATCTGAATCATGACTTTTTTTCACTTAACCATTTGAATAAATTGCAAAACTAGCATTTATTTAGGGATACAGCACAGTAACAGGCCCTTGTGACTCAATGAGCTTGCAATTACATCCATGTGACCAATTGACATACTAACCGTTACATCTACGGAATGCGGGAGGACAGCCATATAGTCACGAGGAGAATGTACAGTACAAACTCCTTATAGACAGAGACGGGAGTTGAACCCAGGTGACTGCCACTGTTATAGCGTTATGCTACCGTGCCACCTTTTTGCCGCCCATCCCAAGTTTCCTGAGTGTTTTCCTGGCTCATTTTAGAAAGCAGTTAAAAATCAGCTTCACTGAAGGGATCGAAGCCACATACAAACCAAGATGGGTGCAGGGCCGGCAGTACAAAACCAATTCCACCAATGGCATAGATGGGGCAAAGTGCACAGTTTTTCTCTCAAAGTTGGCAAATCAAACCGCAGTGGGCATAAGTTTAAGGGAGAGATTTAATACAAACATGTAGGGTAATTGGAGCGTAGAAGGTTGAGGGGGGATTTGATCGAGGTATTTAAAAGTTTGAGAGGGATAGATAGAGTTGACATGAATAGGCTGTTTCCATTGAGAGTAGGGGAGATTCAAATGAGAGGACATGATTTGAGAGTTAGGGGGCAAAAGTTTAAGGGAAACACGAGGGGGTATTTCTTTGCTCAGAGAGTGATAGCTGTGTGGAATGAGCTTCCTGTAGTAGAGGCCTGTTCAGTTGTGTCATTTAAGGTAAAATTGGATAGGTATATGGACAGGAAAGGAGTGGAAGGTTATGGGCTGAGTGCGGGTAGGTAGGTGAGATTAAGAGTTTGGCATGGACTAGGAGGGCCGAAATGGCCTGTTTCTGTGCTGTGATTGTTATATGGTTATAATCTTTCTACCCAGAGAATGATCCATTAATAGAATAAACTGCTAGAGCAAGTGGTTGAGGCAGGAGCATTAACAACATCAATAGGTGAATGCACATAGTCTCTTTTCCCAGGGCATAGGTTTAAGGTGAGAGGGAAATTTTAGAAGGCACCTGAGTAGTGGCATCTTTGTCCAGAGGATGGTGGCTATAAAGAACGAGCTGCTAGAGAAGGAGGTTGAGGCTGACACAATAATAGTTAAGTCATTTGGGCAGATACATGGAAGTTTAAGGATTTAGAAGGATATGGGTCAAATGTGGACAAATGGGATCAACTGCGAAGCGAAACTTTGTTGGCATGGACTAGATGGGCCCAATTCTGTGCTGTATGACACTATGACTCAAAACTAAATTGAACTAAATCTCTTCTGCCTGCATTTGATGCATAATAAGAACATTAAAAATGTCTAATACTTCATTTTTTTCAGAATCAGAATCAGACTCAGGTTTAATATCACTGGCATATGTTGTGAAATGTGTTGTTATGCAGCAGCATAACATATGCATATATGCATATGGCATATTATGCAATACATAATAAAATGGTAAATTACTGTAAGAAATATATATATATATATAAAGTTAAATTATATAAGTAGTACAAAAAGAGAAAAAGAGAGGTCATGTTCAGGATTCAATGTCCATTCAAAAATCTGATGGCAAAGGAGAGGCTGTTACTGAAACAGTGAGTGTGTGCCTTCAGGATTCTGTACCTCCTCCCTGATGGCAGCAATGGGAAGAGGGCACGTTCTTAATGATGGATGCCACCTTTTTGAGGTATCACTTCTTGAAGATGTCCTGGTTGCTGGGGAAGCTAGTGCCTGTGATCAAGCTACAGAGTTTACAACTTTCTGCAGCTTATTTCATTCCTGTGCAGTGGCCCTCCCATACCAGACGGTGATGCAGCCAGTTAGAATGCTCTCCATGATACATCTGTAGAAATTTGCGAGCGTCTTTGGTGACATACCAAGTTTCCTCAAACTCCTAATGAAATATAGCCACTCTTGTGCTTCCTTTGTAACTGCAGTGATATGTTGGACCAGGATAGATCCTCAGAGACGTTGACAACCAGCAACTTAAAATTGCTCACCCTTTCCCCTCCATGTGTGTTCCCTCATTCTACCCTTTCTGAAATCCACAATCAATTCTTTGGTCTTACTGACATTGAGTGCAAGTTTGTTGCTGCGATAACACTCAGTAACTATTTCAGGCAGTTCTACCGTACTTTGGAAAAGTCTGACTGGAGGAAAAGTACACTTGCAGATATTCAGAGAAGGACCTCAAACAAGTGTGGACTTGCTACTAATGCATACAAAGTGGCCTCACTCCTGTGCTGTGAGTCTACCAGACACAACTGTAATATGAGCTTAGTTTTGCTATATCAGGAAGCCAGAGGCAAAGAGCCAGAAGCGTTTCAGATATTTGGAGAGTCACCAAAGAACTCATGCAAATCTCTGTCGATGTACGGTGGAAATATTCTGACCAGTTGCATCACTATCTGGTATGGAGTTCCAATGTGCACAACTGAGAGAGGCTGCAGAGGGTTGCAAGCTCTGCCAGCTCTATCATGGGCACAATGCTGCCCACCATCAAGAATCAAAGATCAAAGAAGGCAGCATCCAGTATTAGGGACCCTGACCACCCGAGTCCTCTTCTCATTACCGTAAACAGGGAGGCGGTACAGGAGCCTGAGGACCCACACTCAACGATTCAGAAACAGGTCCTTCCCCTCTGCCATCAGATTTCTGAATGGTCCATGAACACAACCTCACTGTTCTTTTACTTTGACTTGATTTATTTATTTTGTAGCTTGTAGTAACTTTATGATTTTGCACAATACAACTTCCAGAAAATGAAAACAGATTTTACATCATATAACACAAGAACAATGATTCTGGTTCTGAATCCAGTGGGCCTCATGCCTCCCAGTGTTTGTACAGAAGGTTTGAATTCTGTCCCTTGTGGGGGAACTCTCCCTCACCCCTGGGCAGGTAATATTAAACAAACAATAAACTCATGTCTCCATGTCTTGCTTCACTTCTGAAATTTGAAATGTTGAACATAATACTTTTCCATTATTGTGTTGCACAGTTAAAATGTTATTGATCTAGGAACAAATTCCCGTGTGCATGAGTCTTTGTTCCAAAACTAAGTGTTGGCTCTACAGAACCTGTTCTGCCTCTAGAAGTGCTTTTCATTTTGTATGCATTTTTCTAACACTTCCTATTTATAAGGTGATTTTTAAACCACTTCTTGTTTAGGCTAATTCAGATTTCAACTTGATAAGTATACACGATAAGAAGACATTCATCTTCATCCACTCTTAATTTGCTCTTAAAACAGCAGTATCTGTGATTCTTAAGTTTTCTCAATATGGGTAAACATTTAGAAGATGTACTTTGAAGGGAGTATTATGTTTATCGTTTGTCACTGTTAAGTCATCATTCTGACACAAGTTCACTCCAGTCCACGGTGCAGCTGTAGAAAGTTGCATTTGTGAATTACCTTGTTTAATGCTGATCATGAGAATAATCAACATTATTAGTATGTTCAGGCATGTAACAATTCTGTATTGAATGTAATACGCGTTTTAATTAACTTTCTGCAGTTTCACAAAGTTTTCTCATTAAAGACCCAGCAGATTTTTGAGAAGGTGTTTAACACATTGTACACAATGCACTGCAAGGACAGCAGAGAACGAGAAGAACAGCTTTCAATTCTTCACAACAGTCACTCCATGGACAGTTCATATTTATTTTCCTCATATAAGGATTGATGGTATTGCAGATTTAATCTCTATTCCTTTCTGCCCTCAAGAAGATATGAGGGTCTATCTGAAAGTTATTGCTTCCTTGCACATAAAACTTCACTTTGGTTGTTCTTAAAATCTATAGACAAAATATTAAGTACTATATCAAAAGCTTTTATTTACTTATTTATTTGTTTTAAATTTATTTAGAGCTGAACAGCCCATTCTGGCCCAATGAGACACACCAAGCAGTGATGCACCTATTTAACTCTAACCTTATCACAGAACAATTTACAATGATTAATTGATCTACTAATCGTTACATCTTTGGAATGTGGGGTGAAATTGAAGCACAGGGGGGAAACCAATGCAGTTCACGGTGATGGCTTACAAACTCCTTACAGACAGCGTCAGAACTGAATTCTGAATTCTGACACGTCAAGCTGTAATAGCGTTGCATTAACCACTACACTACAATGACACCCTATTATTTTGATTGCAAAAGGCTAGAGAGGGTTGTAGAGTCAGCCAGCCTCAGCAGAAAATGGCCATAAATCTCCACTCCATCAAGTGCCTCAAGAGGCAGCATCTATCACTGGGGACCTTCACAACGAGGGACAAGCCCTCTTCTCAATAGTGCCATCTCCGAGATACAGGAGACTGAAGGTGGTTTCCCCCAGCCCATTAGTGGAACAATGAAATTAATTTTCTTCTAATGTCTCTATTTCCCTTTTCAAGGTGTCTGGAGTCCCGTCGGAGTTCATGATCTACAGCTGCACTCAAACTCCAATTCTGCACAGCAGCATGTTTCGGTTCTTGGAGCTCGCCGTTCGGCTGCATTCTTGATGTCTCCAGGAGTCGCCTAGAAGACAAGCTCCTTTGGGATGCGGCCTAGTGCGGCCCTGTGGACCCAATATCTTGCCAGTGTCATGATCTGAAGCGTTGCAGGGAACCACAACGTCGAGACAGTGAGTGCAGCTGTCGGAGGGCTCTGCTCTTGGGTGATTGCTCTCTCTCTCTCTAGATGGTGAGCGGGAGTTTGCTGCCTTTTGTCAAATTGGGCAAACTCAAAATAAAAGTGATGCTACAGACTATAACATCTCAACAGTTGCCATTTGTTTCCCCCTTTGCTGTGGAAGGTGTGAGACCTCTCTCCTGGAGAGAGAGCCTGAGGGATGTTCAAGTGTATACCATGGTCTCTCTTTGGGGCTTTGCTATTGCTTGCAAGGTACATGGAGGGAATGCTGATAAGTGGGGGTAAGGGGAGGGGGAGGAGGGAGTTGGTGCCTCTTGTGCACTGGATGGGGCCAAGGGCTTTAGGGTTCTCATATTTTTTCTGTCATTCATTCTTTGGGGTTTTGAGGATATCTGTGGAGAGAAAGAATTTCAGGTTGTATATTGTATCCATTCTCTGATACTAAATAGAAACATTGAACCATTTAACCATTGACAATGCACACTCAACTATTTAGAAATACCCACATCCCCTCCACTATCTGATTTCTGGATGGTCCATGAACCCAGAAACACTACTTCATTATTTCTTTTATTTGTACACTACTTAATTTATTTTGTAATTTGTAGTGACTTTATGACTGTACTGTACTGCTGTGACAAAAGTACAAATTTCAAAGTTCAAAGTCCAAAGTAAATTTATTATCAAAGTATATATACATGCTACCATATACAACTCTGAGATTCATCTTCTTGCGGACAGTCACAGCAGAGACAAGAAACGCAATAGAATCAGTGAAAATCTACACCCAGCAGGGCAGACAAACAACCAATGTGCAAAATTTCATATCATAAAATTCAGTGATAATAAATCTGCAGCTGATATTGATTATATTATAGCTGAGAATTAAGGCTGACACAACCCAATTCTTTTCACTTTGGAAACAAAGGAGGTTACCATATACAGTATATTGTACATGTATCTCCACAGGTGAACTATTGTTGTGAACAGGCATGGTTATCTGCAGTTCTCAACACATTCACAGCTTGTTGTGTTTGGTTGGTGTATTTTCCCTCGGAGACCGATTCTGCATGCAAGAGGTGAATAATGTGAATGAGATTTACTGTGAGGAACCTAATGATGGATAAAGGCATGGGCGAGATTTAAAAATCAGGCAGTTCAACTAGGAATTGCTTCTGAATGTATTATATTGTTTGAGGTAAAATTCTCAAGGGCAATTGGGGATGAGCAATAAATGCTGGTATTGCAAGCAACGCTCACAAACCAAAACATGAGCAGACAAAGAAAACATGCCGTGTTTGCTTTCATCTCAGAAACTTCTCAATACATTTGGAAACCTATCAAATCTAGCTGTCAATTTGACTGGAGCTCCATCCTTTGTGTTAGTCCATTAATGGTAGCAAACAATAGCTATGCTGAGTGATACAGACCAGACAGTTTCTTCTAGGGTGGAACCCATTGAAAACATTTCCTTGATACATGTAATGCAGCCTATAGATTTCAATACAAGAGTGGCATTGAAGTAACCACAATATTGAGAACCCAAAACATAGAACAATACAGCATAATGTTGTGCCAAATCAGCTAAAACGCAAATCGAGAACACCCAAACACTAATCCCTCTTACCTTTGCAAACATCCTAAAATGTCCTGAAACACTACCGAGGAGTATTACACCAGAAAACAAAGATTTTGCTTCCCAAATACTTTTGGGTGTAGCTTATGGATTTTGAACTGCTGTTCACGAATATCACTAAGAAATTACTAAAAAAACTATCACTAAAAAATGCACCAACTTTAAAAAATGCTTATATTTGATATTTCAGTTCATAATTCAATTCAGATTAAGGAAGACATTTTTGTGCTCCACAAATCAAACAGTTCAACAATTTCAGGTGATTTGAAGAGCTTCTTGTGGGACCAGTGAAAATCGCATGGAAAGCAAAAACTTTCTTGACGACAGACAAACAAACTACCTGCAGCTGGTTGACAACATGCTTTAATCATACAAAACCATGAAGTTCAACATATCACTAACGATTTGTTTTCTGCGTTCCCATTGGACTTCTCTGCAAAACTTGGCACTGTCAGTGACACTGAACAAACAAAAATTATCAACAAAACACCTTTAGGTTAGTTGAACTATTGCAAAGCATCAGCATCAATATGCAATTAAACACATTATATTCAATAAAAGTTAAACTATTATTTCTCCAAATTCCTGTGATACAAGTAGTATGAAATTATGGGTGTGCTTAGCTTCAAGCAGTCTATCATAAACAAAAAATAAAATAAAATCTGAGGAAGCAACACATTCGAAAAAAACTTGTCCAGTATTATTAACTAACCTAAGGTCCACGGGCACTTTGCTTGATGGTATTGGTCCATGGCATAAAAAGGTTGGAAATCCCTGAGCTAAAATGGGGCATAAAACTAAACAAGAGCTGTGGTATAGAAATTTGTGCTTGGTTGCCTGAACAATGTTTGATGAAGTAATGTATTCCCTTCACATTTAATTCCATTTTGTTCTTTTTTTTTTCTTTCCTGCTTTATTTTAACTATTTATTCGTTTTCATAATTTTTTACACTTTAATGCCTTTACTGCCACAAGACACCAAATTTTACATCATATGTCAGTGATGATAGATGTGATTCTGATTCAGAATTGCAGTTCCTTTGACTTCGCTCACAAAATATGTCACTGGGCTACCTACAGTTTGTGGGACTATATATTCTGCATTCATGTTGTCAGCTATATTACCCTGCTAGGCAGATAATATTTCTAAAGTGTTTCATTGTCAGTACAACTATTTGTGATAACACAAAATCCAGGAAAGTGTTGTAACGTGAACAAAGTCACCAGAGAGACATTAAAGCTACTGGATATAGAAGTGTTTTAGGCAACAAAAATGTGCAGCAGGTATCATATTGAGACACTCTATGAAGAAGAGGTCTTCCGACCCAATATTGCATGACATTTTTATATATTAAAGATCAAAGGTAACAACAGGAAAACTCTATTGTTAAAATGTATTTACAATGCTTCCTTTGAATTACACATAGATTTCACACAATTCCTTTGCAGCCACATTCCAGACACCCAGAATGAATCTTAATCAGCATTGCCTGGTTTACAATCATCTCCAGTCCACAACTGCAGGAAAACTATTGTTCAGGACTGCATTTTAAATTCATTCTACAATCCACATTCATGTCTGAAGATTGGTTGTCAGTGAAGTTAATATTTGCCATACACCTTAACTCCACAATACGCCCTGACAAAAGAAAATACACAGTTCTACTGTCTCAGCATACATTTCTTTGCAGTTCTGGTTGTTGTGATTCTATCTCACAGAGAATATGTTAACCTACAAGCCTAACATGAAAATTGGGGACTCCAGATAAGCTCCTTGAATAAGTCAAAAGTCAGAAAATATCCTTTCTCTTTCTGGATAAATATTCACAAATTTCTCTAGATTCCCCCAGGAATATTGCATGAGGACTGATGTAAGTAAGTAAAAACAAGGGATTGTACAAATGCTGGAATTCCAGAGTAACACACCCTCAAAATGCTGGAGGAAAATAGCAGGTCAGGCAGTATCTATGGAGGAGTTTTCAAAACAAGATCCTTCATCAAGACTGGAAGGGAAGAAGGAAGAATCCAGAATAAGAAGGTGTGGATAGGGGAAGGAGGACAAGCTGTAAGGTGATAAGTGAAGCCAGGTGAGGAGGAAGGCAGGTGGGTGGGGAAGAAGAATGAAGTATGAAGCTGAGAGGTGATGGATGGAAAAGATGAAGGGATGAAGATGAAGGAATCTGATGGGAGTGGAGAGTGGACCATGGGAGAAAGGGAAGGAGGAGGGGTGCCAGAGGGAGCTGTTAGGCAGGTGAAGAAAGAGAGAAGGTGTGAGAGGAGAGCCAGAATGGGGAATGGAAAAAGAAAGATGGGAGGAAGAAGTTACCAGAAGTCAGAAAAGTCAATGATCATGCTGTCATGTTGGAGGGTAGCCAGACAGAATATGAGACGTTGAGCCTCTGACCGGAGAGTGGCCTCATCATGACAGTAGAGGATGACATGGACCAACACGTTGGAATGGGAAAAGATAATGTGTGGCTTGAATGGAAACTACATCAAAGACACAGATGTGACCTCACCAGGATGTGTCTACTTGAACTTCAGGGTGGATATGAAGTGAGGGATTATGGATGGAACTGAGAAATAAAAAATATATGATTACATTAATCAGCCATGTTACAGACCACTCAATAGTCCTAGGGATTTAGAGGAACAAATTTGTAGAGATCACAGACTGTTACAAGAAACATAAGCTTGTTAGAGTAGATGATTATAGCTTTCCACACGTTGACTGGGAATCCAATACTGTAAAAGGACTAGATGGGATAGAATTTGACAAATATGTTCAGGAAAATTTCCTTACCTGTATGTAGAAGTCCCAGCAAGATAGTGTGCGATACTGAATCTACTATAAGGGAACGAGACAGGACAGGTGACAGAAGTTTATTCAGTGGAACACTTCGCATCCAGTGACCACAATGGCATTAGTTTCAAAGTGAATATGCAAAGATATAGGTCTAGTCCATGGGCTGAGATTCTAAATTGAAAACAGGCCTATTTTGATAGTATCAGCAATGATCTGGCAGGTGGGGAGTGGGACAGGCTGTTTTTTTTTAGTGAAGATGTGTTTGGACAGTTCAAGGCCTTCAAAAATGAAATTTTGAGAGTACAAAGCTTATATGTGCCAGTCACAATAAAAGATAGTGATAACAAATATGGGGAATCTTGGTGTTCAAGAGATATTGAGGCCCTGATTAAGAGGAAAAAAAGTGCAAAGCAGGTAATGGCAAGCAGGAACAAGTGAGGTGCTTATAGAGTACAAGAAATTAGGAAAGCTAAAAGAAGGCATGAACAAACACGAGGAAATCTGCGGATGCTGGAAATTCAAACAACACACACAAAATGCTGGTGGAACACAGCAGGCCAGGCAGCATCTATAGGGAGAAGCGCTGTTGACGTTTCGGGCTGAGACCCTTTGTCAGGTCCTGACGAAGGGTCTCAGCCCAAAACGTCAACAGTGCTTCTTCCTATAGGTGCTACCAAGAAGGCATGAAGTTGCCCTAGCAGACAAGGTGAAGTAGGTTCTACAGGTTAAGAGCAAAAGGATTGCAAGGGACAAAATTGGTGCTTTGGAAGACCGTTATGGTAATCCGCGTGTGGAACCAAAACAGATGGGGAAGGTCTTAAAAGCGTTCTTTGCATCTGTATTTACTCGGGAGATGGATACAGAGTCTATAGAAGAGAGGCAAAGTGCCATCAACTTCATGGACTCTGGACAAATTACAGAGAAGGAGGTGTTAGCAACTCTGAGGCAAATCAGGCTGGATAAATCCTCAGGGCCTAACAAGGTGTTCCCTCGGACCCTACGTGCAGAATTTGCAGGGGCCCTAGCAGAGATATTTAAAGCAACCTTAGCAACAGGAGAAATACCAGAGGATTGGAGAGAGCCAGTGTTGCTCTGTTGTTTACAAAAGGCTTTAAATAGAAACCAGGAAATTATAGACCAGTGAGTCTGACATCAGTTGTGGGAAAGCTATTGGAAGGCATTCTAAGGGACCTGATAGATGAGTATTTGGATAGATATGTAGTGATTAAGGATAGTCAGCATGGCTTTGTGCATAGTTGGTCACACCTAGCCAATCTTACAGAGTTTTTTGAGGAAGTTATCAGGAAAGTAGATAAAGGCAAGATAGTGGATGTTGCTCACATGGACTTTAGTAAGGCATTTGACAGGGTCCGCATCAGTCAAGAAGGTTCAGTCACTTGGTATTTAGGATGAGGTAGTAAATTGGATTCGACATTGGCTTTGTGGGGAAGCCAGAGAGTGGTAGAAGAGGTTTCCCTCTCTGACTGGAAGACGGTGACTAGTGGTGTGCTGTAGGGATTGCTGCTGGGTCCTTTGTTGTTTGTCATCTATATCAATGATCTTGATGATAATGTGGTTAACTGGATCAGCAAATTTGCAGATGACATCAAGATTGGGGGTGTAGTGGACAGTAAGGAAGGCTATCACGGCTTACAGAGGAATCAGCATCAGCTGGAAAAACGGCAAATGGAATTTAGTGCAGACAAGTGCGAGGTTTTGCAATTCAGTAGGACCAACCAGGGTAGGTCTTACACAGTGAACTGTAAGGGCACTGAGGAGTGTGGTAGAACGAAGGGATCCAGGAACAGAGATACATAATTTATCGAAAATGGCATCACAGGTAGATATGGTTATAAAGAAAGCTCTTGGTATATTAACTTTCATAAATCAATTGTATTGAGTACAGAAGATGGGATGTTATGTTGAAGTTGTATAAGACATTAGTGAGGCCTAATTTGGAGTATTGTGTGCAGATTTGGTCACCTATCTACAGGAAAGACGTAAACAAGGTTGAAATAGTGCAGAGAAAATTTACAAGGATAATACAGGATCTGGAGGACCAGACTTATAAGGAAAAATTGAATAATTTAGGACTGTATTCCTTAGAATGTAGAAGATTGAGAGGAGATTTGATGGAGGTATACAAAATTATGAGGGGTATAGACAGGGTAAATGCAAACAGGCTTTTTCTACCGATGTTGGGTGGGACTACAATCAGAGGTTATGGGTTAAGGGTGAAAGGTGAAAAGTTTAAGGGGAACACAAGGGGGAACTTCTTCACTCAGAGGATTTTGAGAGTGTGGAATGAGCTGCCCACCTAAGTGGTCCATATGAGCTCGATTTCAACACTTAAGAGTTATGTACATGGATAGTCGGGATAAGGAGGTCAATGGGAGTAGACAGTTTAAATGTTTTGGCATGGACTAAAGGGACCAAAGGGCCAGTTTGTGTGCTATACTTCTCTATGACTCTATGACATGAAATTGGACAGTTCTGTGTTTTACTCCAAGGAAATAAACAGATTTTTTAAAAAAAAGCTGAAGTTTTGGAAATCTGAAATAAGTAAAGAGAAATTTCTGAAAACTCTCAGCAGATCAGTCAGCATCCATGGAAAGAGAAAGAGCTGAAATTTCAGGTCAAAATCCCTTCATCAGATGCTGGTACCCCTGCCGATTACACTGCTACATTCCCAGATGCTAGTCAGGTCCTCCAAAAGCTCACTACTGCTGGAGTTGAGTGCAAGTATTAAACTTTCCCTAAGACCGTAAGATATGGCCTTATAAGATGTGGTCTCATTTGATATACTCCTATATCTTATGGTCATATATAGGAGCAGAATTAGACCATTGACCCATTAAGTCTGTTGTACCATTCAGTCATGGTTGATTTGTTTTCTCTCTCAGCCTCATTCTCCTGCCTTTCCCCAAAACCCTGATGTCCTTAGTCAAGAACCTATCAACCTCTGCTTTAAATATTCCCAATGACTTCCCTCCATAGCCATCTGTGGCAAAGAATTGCACAGATTCACCACCTTCTGATAAAGAAATTTCTCTACATTCTTGTTCTAAAGAGATATCCTTCTATTCTGTGCCTGTGCCCTCTGGGACTAGTCTCCCACTATTGGAAAAAACCTCTCCATCTCCATTCTATCTTTCAACCCCTACCTCCTCTGGACTAGTCTTCTGCCTGATCCCGGGACCTGCCCAATCTGTCCTACTGAAATAATGTCCAAACAGTCACGCTTCAAATAATTGGTTCTCTTGGAACTGCCCTCATATGTTATAAATATTCACTGCAGTCGTCATTTGTAGGTTGGGAGTGTGACTGAATGCTTTTGTGATGTCAGGCAGCCTTTCAAATAGTTATCCTTTATAAAGTCTGCTTCACATGATGTCTGGTGCAGACACAGAACAGTCTGTCACTAAATGGGTGCAGTCTGTTGCAGTCAGTCAGTGCAGTCTATCGTAGCTCAGGTACAGTGTGAACACCATGAGTTGAAATTGGGCTGCATCGAATTCCATGGTTAGCTCTTGTGGATTTTGTAGATTGCCAACTGACGTTGCTTGGTATGCCAGCCAGTCTGCCCATGACCACAAACAACTGCAGAGTGTGGACACAGAAACCAGCCTATCCCCCCGTGAAGTCTGCCAATTCTTCTTGCTGCCTCAGTAAAACAGAGAGCAGAATCCAAGTCACACATCCTCTCTTCTCCCCTCTCCTATTGGGTAGAAGATATAAAAGCTGAAAGCACATACAACCAGGCTCAAGGACAGCTTCTGTCCCACTGTTAGAAGACAATCGAATGGTTCCCTTGTTCAATATGGTTGACTCTTGATCCAACTATCTACCTTGTTATGAACTTGCACCTTATTGATGCCCTGCACCACACCTTATCTATAATTGCAACACTTTATTCAGCATTCTGTTATTGTTTTACCTTTTACTACACCAGTGCATTGTATAATGAGTTGATCTATATGAACAGTACGTAAGAACAGTTTTTCGCGGTACCTCGATCCATCCGACAATAATCAACCAATTCCAATTCCAGTTTGTCATTTGTCTTTCTTGAGCTGAAAGCATGTTGGAAAATCTGAATAATTTTAAGACCATAAAACATAGGACTAGAATTAGCCTACTTGCCCCATTGAAACTGCTCTGCCAATCAATTACAGTTAATTTATTACTCCTGTCCAACCTATTCTCCTGCCTTCTCCCCAAAGCCATTGACACCTTTGCTAATCAAGAACCTGTCAACCTCCACTTTAAATATATCCAAATGTCTTGGCCTCAACATCCATCTGCGGAATTGAATTCCACAGATTCTCCACCCTCTAGCTCAGGGGTCAGCAACCTTTACCACTGAAAGAGCCACTTGGACCCGTTTCCCACAGAAAAGAAAACACTGGGAGCCGCAAAACCCGTTTGACATTTAAAATGAAATAACACTGCATACAACGTTTTTTTTGCCTTTATGCTATGTATAAACAAACTATAATGTGTTGCATTTATGAAATTGATGAACTCCTGCAGAGAAAACGAAATTACATTTCTGCATGCAACAAAAACATTTTGAACTCCGAAAAAAAGACGTTGGGTTGAAAGTTACTTTTAAGTAAAATACTCAATGTCTATTTGAGTCCTTCTTGTATTTATGAAAAACGCCGAACTTAAATTTTCCGCCAGCAGCAAACCAAAAATAACATCAGCCAGCTGTCAGCCTGAAAAATAAAAGGACTATTTCACTGAACAATGAAAAAATATGAATATACATAAAATAATAGGCAATTAAAATATTTATCATACTTGGTTAATGGGATTTCTGCTCCTGGACCTCAGCGCACAGCGTCTGCACATCAGGGCTGTATGACGTCACCTTCATCTTTACACAGGATCGCAAGCTGTCATCTGTGAGGAGTGCGCGATGTTTGTTTTTAATAAAGTTCATGTTGGAGAACACCTGCTCACATACATATGTGGATCCAAAGATCGACAGGACTCCAAGCGCATACTTTTTCATGTTTACATAAATGTCGGGCACAGCATTCCATGTTTCAAACACAAGTTGGTCCGGATTTGGAAGGTTTTCAATATCACTCCATTTGTGATTCTGAGCAAGAACGGCCTTCTGACGGGCAACATCTTCAAGGTCTGCTGTCAAGCGTCTAAACTTGGACACCCATATGTCTTTGTCGGCTATGTCGGCCAGTTCCATCTCAAGATCAGGTTGACTCACACCTGCCAATGCAGTCGTATTCAGTAGGGAAGGATCGATGCTTAAGGGAGTGACCGGGAAGGATAATGTGTTTTTTTCCTCTCTGAACTCACAGAAGCGTTTCCCAAACGATGTTTGCATTGCGATGATTGCAGAATGTAAATACTCCGAAATTATCATGTCGTGACCTTGTTTGAACTCTCTCAAATTGGGGAAGTGAGACAAAGTGCCTTTCTGTAAATCTCTGGCAAGCACTGTCAACTTGCGCTCGAATGCCAAGACATCCTCCAACATGTGCAGGGCTGTGCGTCCTTTCCCCTGAAGAGCTGTGTTCAGCGTGTTCAGGTGCGCTGTCATGTCTACCATGAAGTGTAGCTTTTCCAGCCACCCTGGCTGTTCCAGCTCAGGAAAGTTGAGCCCTTTGCTGCCCAGGAAAGTTTTCACTTCTTCCAGACACGCGACAAAGCGTTTCAGCACCTCCCCTTTGGACAGCCACCGGACTTTGTTGTGCAGCAGGAGATCAGAATATGCGCTTTCCATCTCGTCCAGTAACAAACGGAATTGACGGTGATTTAAACTTTTTGCCATTATTTTATTGACAATCTGAATGACAACATCCATTACTTCTGTGCATTCCGGAGGAAATGTTTGAGCGCACAGTGCCTCTTGGTGCAAGATGCAGTGAAAAGTCAGCAGCTTTCTGTCCAGCGACTTCTGCAGTAAAGCCACAAATCCCTTGTGCGTTCCCGTCATATTCGGAGCCCCATCAGTAGCTACTGACACCAGATGGGTGGTCTTTATTCCTTTGGCTCTTAAACAATTCAAGACAGCCTCACAGATGTCCTCCCCCCGTGTTTGGTCTTTTAGAGGTATCAACTCAATCAGTTCTTCCTGTGGCCCGGCAGAGTTTACATACCGGCAGAACAACGCTATTTGTTCAATATCGCCTTTGTCTTTAGACTCGTCACAGGCAATCGAGTAGGCCACAGCTGAATTGATGTCTTTAATTTGCTGTCTTGTGATGTCTTCTGCCATTTTTATGGTTCTGTCTTTGACAGTCTTTGCAGAGAGGGGCATATCCCTGATTTTCTGCACAATTTCACTCTTGTTTTTAAAGTCCGTGAATAGATGTTCTGAAATCTTAATGAAAGATTCTTTTATATATTCACCATCTGTAAACTGCTTCCCGTGCCTGACTATTTCCTGAGCGGCAATATAACTGGCGTATGTCGTTGATTTTCCTGACTTCATCCATTTCTGGAAATGATTTTTGCTCAGATCAACCTTCCGCATCAGTTCCGAAACGGCTTTTTTTCTCTCATCTCCATCCGGATATTTTTGAGCAAAGGCTGCGTGTTTACTCTGGAAATGCCTTGCGACATTTGACTTTTTGTTGTTTGCTAGTTTCTCATTGCATATTAAGCACACCGGTAAACCAGTCTCGTCAACAGTGAAAGCAAATGAATCTGTCCACGTATCATTAAACGTTCTGTTTTCTTCAGTCACTTTTCTTTTTTTAGAATTCTCCATAGTTGGCTTACCTTGGATCGAAAAATTAAAGAAATCGCGCACTGGCGGGTGTCAGGTATTGGCAGTGGTGACGTATATTAATAGCGATAAAAACACGTTGCAGCGGTGTGTTCAGGCAGTCAGTAAACTGCAGTCGAATAACTTTATTCGAACTAAACAGCCTTGCTTCTAAGCCTCCCTCAACCCAGCCCCCATGGACGCAGATGCTGCAAAAGACACGTACTCACAAACCCCCGTAGGCAATCTCCCTTAGCCGGAATGCTGGCTAATTGAGAGCCGTTTCGGATGTGTCAGAAAATGTGTCGCCACACTTACATTGTACAAGATCACCATAATCTTCAAATTTAGAATTACATTTCAAAAGCTAACAAACTAACATAAAATACATTTTAATTAAATACTGACCAATTATTTCCCAAAGCCACAGGGAGCCGCAGCACAGAGGTGAAAGAGCCACAAATGGCTCGGGAGCCGCAGGTTGCCGACCCCCGCTCTAGCTAAAGAAATTCCTCCTCATCTCTGTTCTAAATGGACGTCCCTCCATTCTGAAGCTATGCCTTCTGGTCCTAGGCTCCCCCAATATAGGAAACATCCTCTCCACATTCAGTCTATTTAGGCCTTTCAATATTCACTAGGTTTCAATGAGATCCTTCCTCATTCTTCTGAATTCCAGCGAAATCAGGCCCAAAGCCATCAAACACTCCTCATACGTTAACCGTTACATTCCTGGAATCATTCTTGTGAACCTCCTCTGGACCCTCTCCAACACTCTCTCCAATTCCTTTTGAAACGGAGGACTAGAATAATCCTTTTAGCTTTGCTTTTGCCTGCAAGTGTAAGATTGTTACTTGAGAAGAGTTCTCATTGACAAAAACATTGTAGAATGAAATAAATTTATGAAAGTTGCTGAAAACATAAATTTTCTTTTTTAACTTCCTCTTGCTCTAAATCGGGGAGAGTAATATAGGAATTTTATTAACCCTTGAGACAATCTGTTAGTTTTTGTACGATGGATGTGTTGTGGGGGCAGGGGGTTTGGGGCTTTCAAGTTTTTGCTTCTTCTTCTTTTTTGTGTGGGGTGTGTGGGGGGGGGGCTTGATATCTTTTTTCTTTCAACAAATTCCATGGTTTTTCTATATTTCGTGGCTATCTGGAGAAGACAAATCTCAGAGTTGTATTCTGCATATATACATTCTTTGATAATAAAATATACATTTGAACCTTTTGAAAGTGAGATGAAAAGATCTTGACATCAACTGAGACTGGAGCCATCAAGTTCTTTTGCTGAAAAAGGCTTTGTGTCTGACAAAGGCTTAAACTTAAGCATCTCACAAAAAATGCTGGAAGAACTCAGCAGGTCAGGAAGCATCTATGGAATGTGACTGAAATACTCTGAAACCAAGCAGAACAAATACCAGTTACTTCATACAGCTGACATAAATGTAGAACAGCAAATATCCTTCTGCGTTTAGCTTACACTACAAGGCTGTATGCCTGGGAAATGCGGAAGAGGAAGGCAAAAAAGAAAATATATGGACACTGTGAAAGAACTAACAAATGTAAATGTGCAAGATATCATTGACGCTGTGAGGGATCGTTCGACGTGGAGAGCCACGATCGCCCATGCCTGTAACACGCAAGGCACATGAAGAAGAAGAAGATTAAGCTCAACAATTACATCAGGAATAGCACAGTGAATTGTCATCCCTCTCTAACTTTCTTGATTTACTTATGATGGACATCCAACATCTGTTACACATCCTAATTGTCCTAGGGACTTATTTACCTATTATCCGTTACACAGCTGGCATTTAGGGCACCAATGTAGGTCTTCCATCTCTGTCTGTCCATACTATCACACACAGACAGAAAATGATTTTTTGTTGCTGGTTCCATACCATTCTTCTTTTGGCCAGTTAGGGTTGTTAGCCTTGAGCTGAACCCATAAGCCTGGATGACCGGTGCACCACTCTTAGTCTGGCCTTTGCCCTTTGACCTGTTTGGCATGGGTGACCCTACCAAGGGCCAAAGCACAAGGCCCTGACTCTAGCTAACAGCTCTCCAAGCCACTGAGGCACACAGCCCTCCAAACCCTATGACAAGGTTGTGGTCCTCTTAGAGGAATTGTCCTAGAGAAAGAGATAGGATTCAGGGATTGCTCTGACCCTCTTCCCAGCTCTGAAAGTGGCAACTTAATGTTTACATTCTCTGCCAGAGGAAGTAGTTGAGACTGATCCAATAATGACATTTAAAATACATTCGGATACATACAGGGATATGAAAGTTTTAGAGCAGGGGTCCCTAACCTGGGGTCCATAGACCCCTCAGTTAATGGTAGGGGTCCATGGCATAAAGGAGGTTGGAAACCCCTGGTTTAGAGGGACAGGAACCAAATACAGGCAAATGGAACACAAGCTGGTCCTCAAAGTTATCACTATAGATTTAAAGAAATTCAACAGAAACTTTAATGAAGACATTAATGGCCACTAGCCAAAAGAAACATCATAGCAGCCAAAATACTAAGTTCCAAACTTTAATAACTGGAGACAAGTCCATCATTTACATTGCCTAACAACTTTTCTAATTTAAAATGAAAAATATATTGTCAATGAACAGCTTCCTTATGCTCAAAATATTTGTCCAAGTGTTCAGCCTGTCTTCTACACCACATATGAATATTAACCCTCTACTTTCCATTCTAATGAAGAAAATTTTTTTATTCTGATTCTGATAATGGAATGGCTGAACTCTTCCACTCCAGCCTCAGTACTTACTGCTGTTCCACTGAATGAAGCAACACTGGGCAGTGGAATTGAAACCATGTACTTGGATCAAAACAGCATGAGAGGAGGACAAGTGATATCTTAAGGTCACATACAGTGACACCGTAACAGATTTTTTGATCGCGAGGTCTGAGATTGTGATGCTGCCATCTTACTATAAAAGGCCTGATTCAGACCACACGTCATTCACAGAAAAGCACAAAAACAGAAACTTTAATAAAGACATTAATGGCCACTAGCCATTGTTTTTTTTTTATTTATTGAGATAGAGCGCAGAGTAGGTCCTTTCGGCCCTTCGAGACATGCTGCCCAGCAATTCCCCTGATTTAATCCTAGCCTAATCACAGGACAATACATTGGTTCTGAGTAGTTTATAAAGAGGATCTAAAAAGAGAGAAGAAAATCTAGCTTTGGTTGCCATATGTAGATCAAAACA
This sequence comes from Hypanus sabinus, assembly GCF_030144855.1. Lineage (NCBI taxonomy): Eukaryota > Metazoa > Chordata > Chondrichthyes > Myliobatiformes > Dasyatidae > Hypanus > Hypanus sabinus. The sequence goes on from NC_082714.1 coordinate 152,566,042, forward strand.
TATCGTGAAATGCAAACACGAGGAAATGTGCAAATGCTGGAAATTCAAGCAACACACACAAAATGCTGGTGGAACGCAGCAGGCCAGGCAGCATCTATAGGAAGAAGTACATTCGACGTTTCGGGCTGAGACCCTTCGTCAGGACTAACTGAAAGAAAAGATAGTAAGAGATTTGAAAGTAGGAGGGGGAGGGGGAATTCCAAAATGATAGGAGAAGACAGGAGAGGGTGGGGTGAAGCTAAGAGCTGGAAAGTTGATTGACAAACGGGATACAGAGCTAGAGAAGGGAAAGGATCATGGGACGGGAGGCCAAGGGAGAAAGAAAGGTGGAGGGGAGCACCAGAGGGAGATGGAGAACAGGCAAAAAGTGAAGGGAAGAGAGAGAGAGAGAAAAAAGGAGGGGGTGGGAAAGAGGCGGAAATAAATAAATCAGGGATGGGGTAAGAAGGGGAGGAGGGGCATTAACAGAAGTTAGAGAAACCGATGTTCATGCCATCAGGTTGGAAGCTACCCAGACGGAATATAATGGCTGTTCCTCCAACCTGAGTGTGGCTTCATCTTGACAGTAGAGGAGGCCATGGATAGACATATCAGAATGCGAATGGGAAATATCATGAAATGCTTTGCTTGCGTCAAATCAAATCAGCAAAGATTGTGCTGAGCAGCCTGCAAGTGCTGAAACTCGAACAGCACCAACATAGTTAGCCGCAGCTTACTGTGCCTTTGGAATTTGGGAAGACACCAGACCAATATACAAAATATATCAATTTTTATATTAAGTCAAACTTAATTAGCATTTTAAACTTCGGTATAACTACTTGTCACATACTGGTGAAATTGTGGAAAACACAGCTGAATATCCCTCAGCAGCTGTGTTCACAATATGTCCTCTACATTCAAGAAACCAAACACAGCTTGAGCGATCGCTTTGCAGAATGCCAGTGCTCAGATTGCGGGAGTGATCTGAACTTCCTGTTTCTTGTCTCTTTAATTCATTATCCTATCCCCACTCTGACATCTCTGATGTCTCCTGCAATGCTACCACAAGGCCTAATGCAATCTGCGGAACAATGCCTCTCATCTTGTCTGGGCGTGTCGCAGCCTATAGAATGAAGAGATTGAGGTAATACTCTCTTTTGTTTCTCTCAGAACTAGTGGTTTGTTCTTGTCATCAGTTAGGCCCAGCTTTTCTTTTTATCATTCTGTTCTTTTGTTATCCAGAATATTCCCTGGATTAAAGGATATTAGCTATAAAGAGAGGGTGGGAAAAACTTGAACAGCTTTCTCTGAAGTGCCAGAGACTGAAGGGCAATCTGATCAAAGTTTATAAACGTATGAATCTGTATCAGATCAGGTTTATTATTACAGACCCACGTCATGATATTTGTTGTTGTGTGGCACAAATACAGTGGTATATTATACATTACAAAAGTGCATAATGAGAGCAAGGTAGTGAGGCAGTGTTCATGGGCTTATGGACCCTTCAGAAAACTGATGGTAGAGGAGAAGAAGCTGTTCCTGAGAGGCATGGCTGGGTAAAAAGACATTTTATTCCCAGTGTGGAAATGTTAAATTTGAGAGGGCTTAGTTTTAAAGTGAGAGAGATAGAAAATTTAAACAAAATAAACAACTTTTTTTTACACAAAGTAGTAAATATCTGGAACATTCTGCTAGAGGATGTAGTAAAAGGTAGTGCATTTGCAATGTTTAAGAGGCATTTGGACAGGCACATGAACAAGCAGAGATTGTAGAGATGTTGACTATGTGCAAGGATTAGTTTAAATTAAAACCATTAAATTTGGCACAGACACCATGGGCCAAAGGTCATGTTCCTGTCCTGTGCTGATATATGCTCCATGTTTTCATTTTCAGGCCATAAGACGCAGGAGTAGAATTAAGCCATTTGGTCGATCAAGTCTGCTTTGCCATTTCATCATGGCTGATTTATTATCCCTCTCAACCCCATTCTCCTGCTTTCTCCCTGTAACCTTTGATGCCCTGACTAATCAAGAACCTATCAACCTTTGCTTTAAATATACAATAGACAATAGGTGCAGAAGTAGACCATTCGACCCCTCGAGTCTACACCGCCATTCTGAGATCATGGCTGATCATTCACTATCAATACCCAGTCCCTGCCTTGTCCCCATATCCCTTGATTCCCCTAACCATCAGATATCTATCTAGCTCCTTCTTGAAAGCATCCAGAGAACTGGCCTCCACCGTCTTCCGAGGCAGTGCATTCCACACCTCCACAACTCTCTGGGAGAAGAAGCTCTTCCTCAACTCTGTTTTAAATAACTGACCTCTTATTCTCAATCCATGCCCTCTGGTACTGAATCCATGCCCTCTGGTACTGAGCAACTTGCAACTTAGCTTGCAACTTGGCTTCCATAGCCGTCCATGGCAATAAGTTCTATAGATTTGCTACCAATTAGCTTAAGAAATTCCTCCTCATCTCTGTTCCAAATGGACATCCTTCTATTCTGAGGCTGTGCCATCTGATCTTGGACTTTTCCACTATTGGAAACATCTTCTCCACACCAACTCTATCTAATCCTTTCAATATTCAGTATGTTTCAATGCAATCTCCCCCTCATTCGAAACACAGGACAAAAGCCATCAAACGCTCCTCATAAGTTAACCCTTTCATTCCCAAAAACATTCCTGTGGAGCATCTCCAATGCCAGCACACCTCTTCCTAGATAAGGGGCCCAAAATATTCTCCAAATGTGCTCTAACAAATCCCTTATAAAGCCTCAGAATTATATTTTTGCTTTTATATACTAGTCCTCTTGGAATGAATGCTAACATTAGGAACGCTTTCCTTATCACTGACTCAACCTGCAAGTTAGCTTCTATGAAATCCTACACAAGGACTCCCATGTTGGCACCTCTGATTTTTGAGTTTTCTCCCCATTTGTAAAATAGTCCATACCTTTATTCCTTCTGCCAAAGTTCATGGCCATGCACTTACATGCCACTTCTTTGCCCATTCCCCCAATCTGTCTAAGCCCTTCTGCTTACCCCCTGCTTCCCCAACACTATCTTTTCCATTATCTATATTCACATCTCCCACAAACTTGCCCATGAAACTATCAACCTGTCATCCAAATCATTGGCATGTAATGTGAAAAAAAGTGGTCCCAACACTGACCCCTGCAGAACGCCACTAATCACCAGCAGCCAATCAGAAAAGGCCCCCTTTATTCTGGCTCTTTGCCTCCTGCCAGTCAGCCAATCTTCTATCCTTGCTACAAGCATGAGGAAATCTGCAGTTGCTGAAAACAAAGCAACACACACAAAATGCTGCAGGAACTCAGGAAAAGAGTAAACAGTCAACATTTTGGGCCAAGACCCTTCATCAGGACTGGAAAAAAAAGATGAAAAGTCAGAGCGAGAAGGTGGGAGGAGAGGAGGAAGAAGTACAAAGTGGTAGGTGATAGGTGAAACCAGGAGGATGGGAGGGGTGAAGTAAAAGAGCTGGGAAGTTGATAGGTGAAAGAGATTAAAGAGAAGAGCAGGGTGAATTTGATTGGAGAGGGTAGACGACCCTGGAAGAAAAGGAATGGGGAGGAGACGCAGAGGGAGGGGATGGGCAGGTAAGGGGGTAGGGTGTGAAAAGGAAAAGGCAAAGGGAGTTGGTCTCCTGTATATCAGTGAGATCCAACGGGATCAGGGAAATCGCTTCGCTAAGCACCTACACTCTGTCCACCAGAAAAGGCAGGATCTCCATTTCTATTTCCCATTGTGACATGTCAGTCAATAATCTCCTCTACAGCAACAATGAGGCTACATTCACATTGGAGGAGCAACACCTTCTATTCCGTCTGGGTAACCTCCAACCCAAAGGCATGAAGATTGATTTCTCGAACTTCCTGTTATTGCCCCCTCCTTCACTGTTCTTCATTCCCATACCCCTCTCACCTCATCTCCTCACCTTTCTATTACTTCTCTCTGGTGCTCCTTCCTCTTCTCTATTGCCCAAGTTCTTCTGCCCTTTCCTGTCAAATCCCATTTTCTCCTGCCCTTTGTCTCTTTCACCAATCAACTTCCTATCTCTTTACTTCACCCCATCCCACCCCTTTCCAGATTTAACCTGTACTTTATCACCTTTTTTCCATCCTCCCCTTTCCGACCTTCTTGTTCTGACTTCTCGTTTTGTTTTCAGTCCTGATGCAGGTTCTCAGCTCAAAACATCAATTGTTTATTCCTTTCTATAGATGCTGCTTGGCCAGCTGAGTTTCTCCAGCATTTTATGTTTGTTGCTTCCATCCATGCTAGCACATTGCCTGTAATACCATGGGCTCTTATCTTGTTAAGCAGCCTCCTGTCAAAGGTCTTCTGAAAATTCAAGAAAACAACATCCACGGACTCTCTATTTTGCCTGTTATTTCCTTAAACAATTTCAACAGGGTTGTCAGGCAAGATTTTCTCTTAAAGAAACCATGCTGACTTTGGCCAATTTTTTCATGTGCCTCCAAGCACCCTGAAAGTCATCCTTAATAATAGACTCCAATATCTTCCCAACCACCGAAGTCAGACTGACTGGCCTATAATTTTCTTTCCACTGCTTCCCTCCCTTCTTGAAGAGTGGAGTGGTATTTGAAATTTTTCATTAGTGTTTTCTTGAAGATCATTGTTAATGCCTCCACAATCTCTTCAGCTAATATTTTTCAGAACTCTGGGGTGTATCTGGTCTATGTAACTTATCTAACTTCAGACTTTTCAGCTTACCAAACAGCTTCTTCTTAGTAATAGTAATGACTTTCACTTCTGCTCCCTGACACTCTCAAGTTTCTGCCATAATGTTAGTGTCTTCCACAGTGAAGACTGATGTAAAATACTAATTAAGCTATTCTGCCATTACTTTGTCCCCCATTGCTACCTCACCAGTGTCATTTTCCAATAGTCTGATATCCATTCTTGCTTTTCATTTTCTCTTTATATAACTGAAAAAAAACTTAGGTATCCTCTTTAATATTATTGGCAAGCTTATCTTCATACTTCATCTTTCCTCACCTTATGACTATTTAGTTGCCTTCTGTTGGATTTTAAACTCTCTCAATCCTCTAATTTCCCATTATTTCTTGTTGTATATTATATGCTCTCTCTTTTGCTTTGACTTTCCTTGTCAGCCACATTTGTGTCCTCCTTGTTTTAGAATACTTCTTCTCTGGGATGAATCTATCCTGCACCTTCTGAATTGTTTCCAGAAACTCAAGCCATTGCTGTTCTGCCATCATCCCTACTAATGTTTCTTAAACTGTTGGGTGAATGCTATCATTTTATGATCACTGGCTCCCAAGGGTTCATTTACCTTAAGCTACCTAATCAAAAGTGGTTAATTACATGCATCCGATCCAGAATCGTCTTTCCTCAAGTAAGTTCAACCACAAGCCACTCTAAAAAGCTATCTTATATGCATTCAGCAAATTTCCTCTCTTGGGATCCAACACCAACATAATTTTCTCAAATTTTGAAATTCCCCATGACTATTGTAACATTGACCTTTTGACATGCATTTTCTATATCCCATTGTATTTGTAGCCCACATTTTGTCTACGGTTCAGAGGCCTGTATTTAACTCCTATCAGGGTCTTTCCTATCCTTGTACTTCCTTAATTCTATGCAACACTCACCATCCTGATGAAAGGTCTTGGCCTGAAGCGTTGACTTTTTACTCTTTTCCATAGGTGCTGCCTGCCCTGCTGAGTTCCTCTAGCATTTTGTCTTGCTTGGATTTCCAGCATCTGCAGATTTTCTCATGTTTGTGAACTTAACTCTACACATAAGGATTCTCCATCTTCAAATCCTATCATACATCTTTCTAAGGATTTGTTTTCGGTTTTTACAAACAGTGCCATGTCACCACCCCTCTGCCTACCTGCCTGTCCTTTAGATACAATGTGTATCCATGGATGTTAAACTCCCAACTATGAACTTCTTTCAGACATGACTCAGTGAAGCCCACAACGTCAGACCTGCCAATCCCTAACTGCAATACAAACTCATCTACGTTATTCCATATACAAATATAACAACTTTGTCCTGTATTCATCATCCTTTTTGATTCTGCCCACATCTTGCACTTCAACTGACCCCATTGATTGCAGTTTTGCCCTACCATCTGCCTGTCCTTCCTCACAGTCTCGCTACACACTGCACCTGCTCGTCAACCAACTGCCCCATCTTCAGTCCTATCACTATGGTTCCCATTCCCTGCCAATTTAGCTTAAACCCTCCCAAACTTGCCCTCAAGGACATTCATCCCCCTTGGGTTCAGGTCTACAGTTGTTATCTTCCTCAACGAGATCCCAGTGATCCAGAAATCTGAAAGCCTGCTACCTGCAGAAATTCATCAACTGGGTTCTCATCTGCCAAATCATCCTATTCTTACTATGGTAGGTAGGCCTCCGTTAGTCTCGATAGACCATGGATTTGCACCTTGGAAAGTTTCCAGGGCGCAAGCCTGGGCAGGGTTTTTTTTTAAATGGAAGACTGGCAGTCGCCCATGCTGCAAGTCTCCCCTCTCCATGCCACCGATGTTGTCCAAGGGAAGGGCATTAGGCCCCTTACAGCTTGGTACCAGTGTTGTCACAGAGCAATATGTGGTTAAGTACCTTGCTCAAGGACACACACGCAAGCCTCAGCCAAGGCTCGAACTAGCGACCTTCAGATAACTAGACGAATGTCTTAACCACTTGGCCATGCGTCAACACTATTCTTACCATCACTGGTGCATGAAATAGGCAAAAGTTCAGAGACTACTACCCAGGAGGTCCTACTTTTCAGCTTTCTACCTAACTCCTTATATTCTCTCTTCAGGATGGCTTCCCTCCTGCTACCTACCTCATTGATACCAGTATGTACCATGATTTCTGGCTGTTCGTTCTCCCCTTTGGAATGCTGTGGACCCAATACGGAACATCCCTGACCCTAGCATCTGCGAAGCAACATACCATCCGGATTGTCTCTATCACATCCACAGAATCTTATATCTGCTCTTGAATTCCCTGTTACAACTGCAGTCCTCTTCTCCCCCCTTCCCTTCTGAGCCACAGTGCCAGAGACCCGGTTGCTGCAGCTTCCCCCTGGTAAGTTGTTTCCCCCCAGCAGTATCCAAAATGGTATATTTATTATTGAGAAGAATGGGTACAGGGATACTTGGCACAGGCTACCTATTCCCTTTCACTCTCCTGACAGTCACCAAGTCATCTGACTCCTGCAACTTAGGGGTGTCTTCCTGCCCGTAGCTCCCATCTATCCTCTCCTTCTTCTCCATATATGAACCAAAGATCATCTCGATGTACTTTATGCAAGTGTAGTTCACAGGGAGAATGGAGTGCTCCCAGAGTTCCCAGATCTCATACAAAGAACATATCACTAACCCTGGAACATTCTTACTGCACTAGCTATTTATTAACAGATCACAAAAGAGAGGAGGTAAAACTAGAAACTTCCTTAGAGTCTCAGGTTCTACTTGCCTAAGCCTGTTGGGCCAAAGACTGGCCACTCTAACACTGTCCACTCACATCATGGCCTCTCTGATTACGCCTCCGTAAGTTATAGTGTGTTATGTGGACTACCGTGCATTACACGCTTATCCAGAGAAACGTCTTGTTGTCTCCTTCGTATATATGGTCTTGACTTGACTTGACTTGATCTTGCTCTTTTTTATTGGCCTTTGCGAAGTGCCTAAGAGATCATTATGATTGCAGCCTGCTGAAAATTCCCAAAAGGCCCCAAGCTCATTCTAAACCTCACTCTACCTCAGCCAAGCAACAGCTACTCGTGGTTATTGAAGATCGCCAAAAAGTTGTGTAAGGCCTCGAGCTCTAGCCCAAGACTTTGAGGCTCGGCACAGCTCGAATGCTATAAATTTGCTGATGACACAACTATTGTTGGCAGAATTTCAGATGGTGAAGAGAAGGCATAAAGGAATGAGGTAGATCAGTGAGTTAAATGGTGTCACAGCAACAACCTTGCACTCATCGTCAGTAAGGCCAAAGAATTGATTGTGGACTTCAGAAAGGGCAAACCGAGGGAACACACTCCAATCATCACTGAGGGATCTGTAGTGGAAAAGGTGAGCAATTTCAAGCTCCTGGGTGTCAGCATCTTTGAAGATCTATCCTGGGCCCTACGTATCGATGCAGTTACAAAGAAGGCATGATGGTGGCTATATTTCATTAGGCGTTTGAGAAGATTTGGTATGGCACCAAAGACTCCTGAAAATTTCTACATATGTGCCATAGAGAGCATTCTAACTGGCTGGATCACTGTCTGGTGTTGGTGGGAAGGCTGGCAGCCTCAGCACAGGATTGAATTAAGTAAACTCTGTCAGCTCCATCATGGGCACTACCCTCCCCAGCATCCAGGACATCTTCAAAGAGGTATGACCCAAAATGGTGGCATCCATCATTAAAGAACCCCATCACCCAGGACGTGCCCTCTTCCCATTGCTACCATCAGGAAGGAGGTACAGGAGCTTTAACGCATGCACTCAGTGACTCAAGAATAGCTTCATCGGCCATCAGATTTCTGTTATATTAAAGATAATTTTGATTCTTTTTAAACCTTCAGACAAACAGCGACTGTTTCAGCTCACTGACAAAGTCCTTCAGTAAAGATTGGCCTGTCAGGCATATCCTACAGACCCACTATCAGCAACACGTTATACAGATAAAAGAATTTAATCTGACCTTCACTGCCATAGTACTTCATCCAGTCTCACCCTATCAGAGATACTTTCCCTTTGTTCAACCCATTCCTATAGACTCTTTGCTACCTAAAGCTAAACAAAGGGACATTTCCATTAAACAACATTTCTCTTATTGGGATTACCGTTGACAATAACTGGCAAAAGTTAATTGAGAAGAAAAGGAAAGAAAAATACAATTACACTGTGAGCTGTAGTGATCTTGAGTACAGTCCCTAAAAGGGTAGGAAGCATGGTGAAGCAGATTCATTGGAAGTGTACAAAATAAGTGAGGTGCATACCAAAGAAAAAAAATGCAGTGATACTGAGTTAGGGCATGGCAATAGGATCAATTGGAGAACTCCTTCAAATATCAAGCTTGGACACCATGGCTCGAATGCTCACCTTCAAAGTCATAAGATTAATAACTCAATCAACATTCTCAAAGGGGCACACACTGTTCATAGTCAGCTCAAAAGAAGTGGAAAATAAGATACAAAATAATGGAAATACTCAGCAGGTCAGGGACCTTCGTGGAGAAGATTAATGTTTAATGTCAATAGAGAGAGGGCATGAAGGTATTGCTAGTTTAACCCCACTGCAATGATCCTAGTTTCCCTTTGACAAGATCATCCCTAATTTTGATGTCAATTGTTTTTTGCTTAAATGAAACAACACTGAATGAAATAGAGTTAAACAAAGCCAGCTGTTGTCTGAACCTCGTTAAGAATGACTGATAGATAAAGTGAATGAGAAACAATATACATAAACCACAATGATATATTCTGAAATGACACCACTCCAGAAACACAATATTAAGAAGTCCAATGAAGGAAACACCAACTGTTTATTCTGCTGCATGAAATCTACCTGACCAACGGAGTTCCTCCAGTGTTGCGTTGAATTTCCAACATTTGCAGAATCCTTTGTGGTTATAGAGAGGGCCCATTTTATATTAGACAATAGAAGTGAAAAAAAAAATCCATTCACATTATTTCACATATTGCCGAAGAACTAATGAGTTGACTCAAATGCTGTTTTTATAAAGTGCAGGTACTGGTGCAACATCATCAATCCAGCAGCCACTTGCTCGCATGTGAAGAGCCAAGGTACAATCAATTGGATTACTTTGTGGTAGGGATGAATATTGCACAATTACTGAGTCAGAATCAGCTTAATGTTGCTGGCGTACGTTGTGAAATTGGTTGTTATGTGGCAGCAGTACGTTGCAAACATAATAATAAAAACTGGGAATTACAGTATATATATATATAAATAAATTAGTGCAAAAAAGTAGGGAGGTAGTGTTAATGGGTTCAATATCTATTCCAGAATCTGAGGGCAGAAGGGAGGAAGCTGTTCCTGTATCATTGAGTGTGTGCCTTCAGGCTCCTGTACCTCCTTCCTCATGGTAGCAATGAGAAGAGGGCAAGACCTGGGTGGTGGGTGATGGCAGAGTATAGTATTAGTGCTAAGACTCTTGGCAGTGTGGAGTATCAGAGGGATCTTGGGGTCCGAGTCCATAGGACGCTCAAAGCAGCTGCACAGGTTGACTCTGTGGTTAAGAAGACATATGGTGTATTGGCTTTCATCAACCATGGAATTAAATTTAGGAGCTGAAAGATAATGTTACAGCTATATAGGACCCTGGCCAGACCCCACTTGGAGTACTGTGCTCAGTTCTGGTCGCCCCACTACAGGAAGGATGTGGAAACCATAGAAAGGGCGCAGAGGAGATTTACAAGGATGTTGCCTGGATTGGGGAGCATGCCTTATAAAAACAGGTTGAGTGAACTTGGCCTTTTCTCCTTGGAGCGACGGAGGATGAGAGGTGACCTGATAGAGGTATATAAGATGATGAGAGGCATTGATCGTGTGGATAATCAGGATTTTTCCCAGGGCTGAAATGGCTGCCACAAGAGGGCACAGGTTTAAGGTGCTTGGGAGCAGGTTCAGAGGAGATGTCAGGGGTAAGTTTTTTTTACGCAGAGAGTGGTGAGTGTGTGAAATGGGCTGCCAGCAACGGTGGTGGAGGTGGATATGATAGGGTCTTTTAAGAGACTTTCAGATAGGTACATGGAGCGCAGAAAAATAGAGGACTATGGGTAACGCTAGTAATTTCTAAGGTAGGGACATGTTCGGCACAGCTTTGTGGGCCGAAGGGCCTGTATTGTGCTGTAGGTTTTCTATGTTTCTATGTTAATGATGGATACTGCCTTTTAGAGGCACTGCACCTTGAAGATGTCTCAGATAACATGGATGCCTAAGAGCAGAGAAAAAAATCCCACTGTTCTTCCTTGAAATAATTCTGTAGATATTCATATTCATATGATGGGGTTAACCTTCAAAATATTGAGGTTGAGTTACAAGCAAGAGACCCACATTTGCAGAGAAGTCACAACGATGTTGTGTTAATTATGGTCATTATTTTGAATGATTAATTTCTTATTTTGGTTGGCGGGGTGGTGATAAAGGAGGTGTAAGGCACTCCTTCTCTCTGTCAGCCTGCAGGTCATCCTTGGGCAAGGTGTAGCACCTGCTTAGCCCCCTGATCAGGGACACCTGAAGCCATGAGAGCAAGTGGTGGATGGTCGTATCACAAACGACCACCGATTCCAGGCGGACAATCTCTGAAGAGTATTGATAATGGCTGGGGTCACCCATCTTGTAAAGACACAGTCCAGAAGTAGGCAATGGCAAACAAATTCTGTAGAAAATCTTGCCCAGTACAATTGTGGTCATGGGACCCTGATCGCCCACCTCATATGACGACACAGCATTTAACGATGACTTTCATATTTGGGAGATAACTTGCAAATACTTTGCTGGGAATAAGACAGTATAAAATTATGTAAGCATTCTGTGCTTTAAGAGCCATTTTCTAATATTTTACTTCCATGTTCCAATTTCCAGGGTTCATTTCTTGAGGTTTGATATCTGGAGTGGGTGTTGGAGTTAGGCATATCGATCATAAGCCCTGGTCGCAGTTGAAAGGAAGGATATGGATCCCAGCCACAAACAATAAGGAGGCCAGAAGCAACAGGTGTGGCCAAGAAGGGTGTGGGAATAGTTTGAAAGAGAGGCTGGAAATCTTGGGAGCAAGTAAAAGGTAGGCCGGTGATGCCAAGAGCAGTCAGAGACCTATGCAGCCCATAACACTGCCATCTTCCCTCTTAGCCTTGTCCACTTCAAGGAGAACAGATTCAGGTTCTCCTGTCTCCTAAATTTTTCTATTCTAGGCAACTTCCCAGTGAGTGGTTTTGGAGTTTGTGAGTTTTATTTCTTCTTTTTCATGCTGGGAGGTGGGAGGGAGAATGTTAATGTCTTTTCCTTCAACAACTCCCATTGTTTTTCTGTTTTTCGTGGGTATCTGGGGAAAATGAATACCAGAGTTTTATTGTACATGCTTACTTTGACAATAAAGTAGACCTGTGAACCTTTCCCACATCCTCCTCAACACTACCCCATCCCTCCCACAGTGTGGTGACCAGAACTGCACATTGTACTTCAGCTGAGGACTGACCAATGTTTATAATGTTGGTGTATTACCTCCATCCTTCATTACAAAATTTTCAAAATGTAAATTCATTTTAAAAATCCCATTTGTAAATTACTGGAGGAACTCATTGTGCCAAGCAGCATGTAGGAGAAATAGAATTGTCAACTTTTTAAGTCGAAGTATTATTGACCTGGAATATAGACCATCTCATTTTTCCCTCAGATGCTGCCTGGCCTGTGGAGTTCCACTAGCATTTTGTACATATTGCTTTGGATTTCCAGTATCTGCGGAATCTCTTGTGCTTATGATAGACTGTTTCTTTGCTGCTGCAGGCTCCATCAGCCACAATCCCTTGTGCAGCCAATTACACATGTCGTACCCATGTCAGGTGAAGAGATTGTGGTCGGATATTCTTTCAGTGATAGCTGCCTTGACCATAAACTGTAAACAGAACTATTAACACCACTGAGACTGGTGTAAAATTACGTCATGCTCCTCAAGCCATTAGATTCCATTCTGCTGAAGGAATCATGAGCCAGAGATCTTCAAATAGAACTTTGACATCAGCCCTCACTTAGAAAACAAGCTGGGAGGAGAGATGGAGAGCTACCCTTGCTGCATTGGGAGCAATGTCTTCCCAATTGCTTTAAATTATTCTTTAAGTGGTTCCCTGACAGCTCCACTGAGATACTTAATATCTTTGAAAATTGAAACCAAATTCCATGTGAACTGCCATTTTCGGCGAATGATTTAAGAGGAGCTCTCTCTGCACTGTGGAAGGGTGTGTACAGGTTACACGCCAATACATTTTATTCCCTCCTGCCTCTCCCCTCTAGGCGCCGCACATGTTTCATTTACAAGAAGTAAATCTCTTGCAATCATAAAATAATATAAAAGAATTGACTAATTTTGGCAGGTTTTCAGCAATAGTTGTTTTCACTCAATCAGTATTGAATAACTTGTTCCTTTTCTTTAATAAAACAAGTTTCATAACTGAAGATCACCTAGACATTTAATTTTCTCCTCATTTTAGTTCATCGAAGCACTCTTTCACAGTTCAAAGTAAATGTATTATTAGAGTTACTGTATACAACCCTGAGTTTCATTTTCTTGCAGGCATTCAAAGAAATATGATAGAATCAATGAAAAACTATACACCAAATAGGATAGAAAAACAATGAATTTTCAAAAAATGACAGATGTGCAAATACAAAAAGAATATTAAAATAATATTAATGAATAAATAAGTAATAAATAATATTGAAAGCATGAGTTGTAGTGTCGTTGACAGTGCATCCTTAGGTTATGGAATCAATTCAGTGCAGGGGTGAGTGAAGTTATCCATGCTGGTTCAGGAGCCTGATGGTTGAAGGGTGATAACCTTCTTCAGCTCTGTGTCCCTTTTGCCAATCAACTTTCCAGCTCTTAGCTTTCTATCACCCCACCCCCACCCCCTGGTCTTCTCCTATCATTTTGGATCTACCCCTCCCCTTCCCACTTTCAAATCTCTCAATAACTCTTCTTTCAGTTAGTCCTGACGAAGGGTCTTGGCCCGAAATGTCGACTGTACCTCTTCCTGTAGATGCTGCCTGGCCTGCTGCGTTCCACCAGCATTTTGTGTGTGTTGCTTGAATTTCCAGCATCTGTAGATTTTCTTGTTTCCATTGATTGTGGGAACAGTTCAATGATGGGGTAAGTGAAGTTATTCCCTTTGGCTCAAGAGCCTGATAGTTGAGGAGTTGAGAGATAGTGAGGGGTAATCTTTTTTGGCACATCACAGTGACTCAGTCATAGGTCAAAGCCCATTGATATATTTAGTCATATGAAGATTTGGGGTGCACAGAAATGAATTCAAATGATCAAGAAATTATTCTCCTGCAGGACTGTTTATCCATCTATTCACAGCCTATACCTGGCACTGTCCTTCCCTTTCTTGATGTCCATTTCAGGGAATTGGTTAGCAACCCACATCAGGAACAAACCCACAAACTCCTACTGTATAATTGCATTAACTATAACTTGTCCACTCTGTTTCTTGTAAGGATTCTATTTCATTCATCCAGTTTATCCACCTCTCTTGTGTCCGTTCTATAGATGGGACTTTCCACACCAGATGTCTTTGAGATGTTTTCCTTCCTCCTTAAATGTGGATTTTTTTCTCACGTCATAGTTGACAAGATTCTCAAATGCACCTCCTCTATTTACCACATTTTTTGATCTTAGCCCTTACACTCGTGGTCAGAGAAATCATAGGGTTCTGCCCATCCTTACCGTCCACTTCATGAAAATCGATACTCAACAGATGATATTCCTATCACATTCCATGAGACTCCACCAGCAAATAATATCCTTTACCTCCTCTTCCAACATTCCAAAGGGATTCCTTATGTGATGCCCTTATTGATTCTTCCATCCCAACCAACCATACATTTTCTGGACTCACTTTCCTTGGAGATGCAGCATCTGTCTCGTCCATTCCAACCACCCATGTGCTCAAACAGTCCCTCCCTGTGAAGTAATAATTCATCCATGTTGCTTCCAACCTATTGTATCACGTGTGGTGTGGCCTTCATACATTAGAAAAGCAGATTGGGAGATCACAGCAAGAAGTGGAAGTAGTTGCTCTTCTTGCACCACACTTAGTACATAGCACAGACGTAACAGTCAGATACAAGGAATGGTACTTTTTAAAATGTATTTTTATTTAGAGATACAGTGCATAATCGACTCTTCCAGCCCTTCAAGCTGCACTGCCCAGAAAACCACCTATTTAACACTGGTCTAATCACAGGACAATTTACAATGACCAATTAACCTACCAACATGTATGTTTGGACTGTGGGAGGAAACTGGAACACCTGGGGAAAACCCAGGAAGTTCATGGGAACAATGTACAGACTGCTTACAGATAGCGCAGGGATTGAACTCCGAACTCTGGAAATCCCTGAGCTGTAATAGTGTCATGCCAACCGTCACGCTACTGTTTATATTGGATTGGAATGAAATATCAAGAAATGTCCACCAGCCAACAGTTTTAAATCGATGAATTTTTAACTGACGAGTCATGATACCCTGTAACGACCAAAGGGATTAACATCAAACATAACTCAGTGGAATTACTTTAACTGCTAAGTTAGATCAGTCATGGGTTCAAACACTGGAGATTCAAGCACATAATCAATATTGACACATCTTTCAGAGATGATGTTGAACCAAGGCACATATATATTACTCGTAGAAAAGTACAGCTCTGAAACAGGCCTTTCAACCCATCTAGTCAATACCAAAACCACTTAAACTACTTAGTCCCATCAACTGCACTGGGACCATAGCCCTCCATACCTCTACCATCCATGCACCTATCCAAACTTCGCTTAAATGTTGAAATCGAGCGTGCATGGACCACTCGTGCTGGCAGTTCTCACAACCCTCTAAGTGAAGAAGGTTCCTCTCATGTTCCTCTTAAACTTTCACCTTTCACCTTTAACCCATGGCTTCAGATTGTAGTCCCACCCCTCAGCTCAGTGGAAAAGCTTGCTTGCATTTATCCTATCTATACCCCTCATAATTTTGTATACTTCTATCAAATCTTCTCTCAAGCTTCTGCATTCTAAGGAAAAAAATTCCAAATCTATTCAATCTTTCCTTATAACTGAGGTCCTTCCTCCAGACCTGGCAATATATATAGGTAAAGGACAACAAAGTTTTTCTCGACTTTGGACCAATATTTATCCATCAAATAATGCTGTATATATGGGAAAAAACTTCCTCCTTAGTGACTCACTAAGTACTAGATAGTGCAGATTGAAAGTATATACGTGTTGAATGTGACTGAGGACACACTTCTAAACTTAACATGTACAAACAAGCTGGATGAACTCAGCAGGTCGGGCAGCATCTATTGAAATGAGCAGTCAACGGATGCTGCCCAACCTGCTGAGTTCATCCAGCTTGTTTGTACATGTTGATTTGACCACAGCATCTGCGGTGTACTTAGTGTTTACATTTCTAAACTTCTTGCCTAGTGATTAACCTCATTACTATTTGTGAGATCTGTTGTGTGCAAATTAACTGCCAGAGTCAGATTTACATTCATATTTTTTTTATAACATGTACGTCGAATTTTACAGTGAAATGCATCATTCATGTTAACAACTGACAAAACCTAACAATGTGATGGGGGCCGCCAGCAAGTGTGGCCAAACATGCCAGCACTAACATAACATGTCCTCAGTGCTCAACACAGACCAGAACAAGAACAGAAGGAACAGACCAACTACAGGCCAGTTAGACTGACTTCAGTGGCTGGAAAGGTGTTGGAGTCTGTTATTAAGGGTGAGGTTTCAGGGTACTTGGAGGTATATGATAAAGAAGACAAAAGTCAACATGGTTTCCTTAAGGGGAAATCTTGCACAACAATCTGTTGGAATTCTTTGAGGAAATAACAGACAGGATAGACAAAGGAGAGTCAGTGTATGCTGTTTACTTGGATTTTCAGAAGACCTTTGACAAGGTACCACATACGAAGCTGCTTAACAAGGAAAGAGCCTGTAGTATTAGAGGAAAGATAGAAGATTGGCTCACTGGCAGGAGACAAAGACTTAGAAAAGGCAATAATTATACCAGTGCCTAAGAAGAATAATGTGAGCTGCCTTGATGACTATCGCCTGGTAGCACTCACATCTACCGTAATGAAATGCTTTGAGAGGTTGGTCATTACTAGACTGAACTCTTGCCTCGGCAAGGACCTGGATCCATTGCAATTTATCTATCACCACAATAGATCAATGGCAGATACAATCTCAATAGCTCTTCACATGGCATTAGACCACTTGGACAACACAAACAGGATGCAGCTCATCGACTACAGCTCAGCATTTAATACCATCATTCCCACAATCCTGATTGACAAGTTGCAAAACCTGGGCTTCTATATCTCCCTCTGCAATTGGATTCTCAGCTTCCTAACTGGAAAACCACAATTTGTGCAGATTGGTGATAACATCTCCTTCTCGCAGATCATCAACACTGGTGCACCTCAGGGGTGGGTGCTACGCCCACTGCTGTACTGTCTGTATACTCATGACTGTGTGGCTAAGCATAGCTCAAATAGCATCTATAAATTTGCTGATGATACAACCATTGATGGTAGGATCTCAGATGGTGATGAGAGGGTGTACAGGAGTAAGATATGCCAACTAGTTGAATGATGTCACAGCAACAACCTGGCACTCAACGTCAGTAAGACGAAAGAGCTGATTGTGGACTTCAGGAAGGGTAAGACAAAGGAACACATACCAATCCTCATAGAGGGATCAGAAGTGGAGAGAGTGAGCACCTTCAAGTTCCTGGGTGTCAAGATCTCTAAGGGATGTAACCTGGTCCCAACAAAACCTAACAATATGAGGGGGGCCACCAGCAAGTGTGGCCAAACATGCCATCACTAACATAGCATGTCCTCAATGCAGATATGAAGAAGGCAAGACAGCGGCTATACTTCATTAGGAGCTTGAAGAGATTTGGTATGTCAACAAGTACATTCAAAAACTTCTATAGATGTACAGTGGAAAGCACTCTGACAGGCTGTATCACTGTCTGGTATGGGGAGGGGGGGCTACTGCATAGGACTGAAAGAAGCTGCTGCGGGTTGTATATTTAGTCGGATCCATTTTGGGTACTAGCTTTCAAATTACCCAGGACATCTTCAAGGAGCGGTGTCTCAGAAAGGTAGTGTCCATTATTAAGGACCTCCAGCACCCAGGGCATGCCCTTTTCTCACTGTTACCATCAGGTAGGAGGTACAGAAGCCTGAAGGCACACACTCAGTAATTCAGGAACAGCTTCTTCCCCTCTGCCATCCAATTCCTAAATGGACGTTAAACCCTTGAACACTAACTCATTTTTTAAATATATATTATTTCTGTTTTGCATGATTTTTAATCTATTCAATATATGTATACTGTAACTGATTTATTTATTTGTTTATTATTATTTTTTTCTTCTATATTATGTATTTCATTGAACTAAATTAACACATTTCATGACACATGCCGGTGATAATAAACCTGATTCTGATTCTGATTCAGAATAAATGGGGCCTAGTCTGGTTGGCTGCCGGGTTCAGTATTGTCAATGATTTGAATGGCAGAATTGATGGCTTTGTTGCACAGTTTGCAGACTATACAAAGATAGGTAAGAAGGGCAGGTTGAGGAAGCAGGTAGTCTGCTGGACGTCTTGGACAGGTTGGGAGAATGGGCAAAAAAGTGGCAGATGAAACATATTGTAGGGCAGTGTTTGGTCATGCACTTCGGTAAAAGGAATAAAGGCATAGACTATTTTTTAAACGGGGAGAAAATTCAAAAATCAGAGATGCGAAGGGACTTGAGAGTACTTGTGCAGGATTCCCTAAAGATTAACTTGCAGGTTGAGTCGGTGTGCAACTGACAGCCACTTTCAGGTTCAGAGTTTGACATATTTATCACACGTACATCAAAACATACGGTGAAATGAGTCATTTATGTTAACAACCAACAAAACCTAATGATGTGACGGGGGCAGCCAACAAGCATTGCTAAACATGCTGGCGCCAACATAGCAAGCCCACAATGCAAAACAAATGTGCATACATTTTAAGAGGATTAGAATATAAGAGCAACGATGCGAGTCTTTACAAGGCGTTGGTCACACCACACTTGGAATATTGTAAGCAACTTTGGAAAAGATGTGCTGGCGTTGCAGATGGTCTAGAGGAAGTTCATTAGAATGGCTTTGGAAATGAAAGGGTTAACTTATCAGAACCGATTAATAATTATGGGCCTTTAGTTGCTGGAGTTTAGAAGAATGGGAGGGATCTCATTGAAACCTATCGAATGTTGAAAGATCAGAGCAGAGTGGATATGTAGAGGAAATTTCCCACAATGGGTGAGTCTAGGACCAAAGGGCACAACCTCAAAATAGAAGTACATCCATTTAAAACAGAGATGAAAAGAAATTTGTCTATCAAGAGTTTGGTGAATCTGTAAAATTCATTGCCATGGACAGCTGTGGAGACAAAGTCATTGAGTATATCTAAAGCCGGCATTGATAGGTTCTGGTTTATTCTGTGCATCAAAGGTTATGGGAGAAGGCAAGAGAATGAGGTTGAGAGGGATAATAAATCAGCCATGATGGAATGGTAGAGCAGACTTGATGGTCTGAGTGGCCTAATTCTACTCCATGTCTTATGTTCTAATACAGAATAAAAATCCCTGCTCCTACTTCACATCCATGCATGGTTCTCCTACCTCTGGACAGGCCAATTTTGGCCTCCAGCAGACTAAGGAATTCATAAATATCAGGCTTCAACTCCCCAGCAGACTCACAGTGACTCAAAGAACAAGTCTTCTGCTAACTTCTGACCTTCTGATTGACTTTCTCTGCTGCCCCACAGGTTTAATGTACACAAAGTTATCTTTGTTAAGCTCAGGAATAGATCTTCGCTCTACTAATATGAGTAAGAGATAATTTGTTTGATACTTACTCATAAATGTTTTGTCCTGTGAATGTCTTTCTGAACTGAAAGGAGCTAAAGGCAAAATAAAATAAATGCTGTGAAAGGGATATGGGGAGAGGGCAGGACTGGGGTACCGATTGTGTATGATCAGCCATGATCACAGTGAATGGCGGTACTGGCTAGAAGAGCCGAATGGCCTACTCCTACACCTACTGTCTATTGTCTATTGTAAAATCCTATCCATGTGTCCAGAACTTCCATTAGTTTTTGCAAAGTTGCTTAAGATTTCAAGTTTGTACTACAGGTACACTCAATACTTTATCAGGTATACCTGCACACCCGCTCTTTAATGCAAATATCTAATCAGACATTCACGTAGCCGCAACTCAATGTATAAAAGCATGCAGACATGGTCAAAGGTTCAGTTGTTGTTCAGAGAAAAAGTCAGAATGGGGAAGAACGTGATCAATGTGAATTTGATTGTGGAATGAGGGTTGGTGCCAGATGGGGTGGCTTGAGTATCTCACAATCTGCTGTTCTTCTGGGATTTTCATGCACAACAGTCTCTGGAGTTTACAGAGATTGTTATATTAAAAAAAATACATCCAGTGAGCAGCAGCAGCAAAATTGACTTTTTAGTGAGAGTGGTCAGAGGAGAATGGCCAGACGGGTTCAAGTTGTCAAAAAGGTGACAGTAACTCAAATAACCACACATTACAATAGTGGTGTGCAGAAGAGCATCCCTGAATGCACAACATGTTGAACCTTGTAGTGGATGGGCTACAACAGCAGAAGACCACAAACATTCACTCTGTGGTCACTTTATTAAGTATAGGAGGTACCTAATAAAGTGGCCACTGAGTGCAGAAGTTTTTTTTCAAGTGTTTTACTGCCTTATAAAAGCAATGGAAGCTGGAATTTATGTCTAATGTTAACAAAGCACCTGCGAACACTTCTCAGGGGCGTCATCAATGAAAACTTGAAATAGCCAGTTAAGCAAATCAATGAGGTGAAGTCATAAACCAAAAGTTAGAGTTAAAACTTAATGACTGTCTTAAGAATAAAGACATAGAGAAATGGAAAGGTTTAAGAGGAAATCTTAAAACAATCAGGTGAGAGATACAGTCTATTGAAATTCAATTCAAATTATATGTTCATTTAATTTGAAATTATGTCCTTAGTGTCTCATGTGAGTATTCCTGTGTTTGTTTAATTTCAATGACTGGATAGATAATTGATTTTGAATTCATGGCCAATAGTAATTCAGAGATGCTTTAGCAACAATTGGGTCCAGGACCCAGATCTCATCAAGGCCACTGAAACCCAGTGTTTGGCCGACACTTTAAGTGCCAAGCTGAATTAGAAAGGTTGGGTGGCAGTTGGTGCATGTGTGAAAGTGGTTTGGAATTTGTTGAGGGAAAGAGAGTGGGGAAGGAGCGGGAATTGCTGGGAGGGGTTTGCCTGGGTCTGATAATGACAGACAAGGTGAGAGGAGGGGCTGAGGGCAAGAGAGTGGAGAAGGAGTGGGATAGAGATTTGTGATCATAGGTAGGCAGCTGGGGAGAAATGGATTATTGTGAAGGGAGAAATAAAGGGAATAAGGAGATAGTGAGGGGATGGATGAATGAAAACTGAGACAAAGGGAATAAAAGAATAAGAAATGACAGTGGAGAGAGTTCTGTAAGTGAGGAAGATGAACAAGTTCAGAGAGGAGGTGTTGTCATAATTAGGTTTAGTGAGAAGGCGTAAGGACACATGAAGAAAATTAACCTGTTTGTGCTAACAACAACTCTGGCAAATAAGATAGGGGAAATAGTATTTGCAAAAGTCCTTAATGATGGCAATCTATTGGTAAGATGTGCGAATGAGGAACAACTTGAGAAAGCACTCAAGCTAAAAGAGATAGGAAAATGCAAGGTGGAATATACAGAGAGGGTGGGAGCATGAAATGGTGGTTGTAAAGGAGTGATCACGGGTGTACCAATGAGTATAAGCATGGAGGAATTGAAGAGGAATATCAAAAGGGGGAAAGTAATTAATGTTCTAAGACTGAAAACAACAAAGGAGGGAATGAAAAAGGAAAGTGAAACAGTATTGATTGAATTTGAAGAAGAAAGAGTTCCAAGGAAAGTGTTCCTGGGTTTCATGAGTTACCCAGTAAGGGTATATGTGCCAAAGCCATTGAGGTGCTATAATTGTCAAAGGTTTGGACACATAGCTAAAAACTGTAAAAGGCAGAGGAGATGTGCTAGATGTGGGTATGATCATGAATATGGAAAGTGCGGAACAGGAGTGCAACCAAAATGCTGTAATTGTGGAGGAGCTCATAATGTGGCGTATAGTGGGTGTGAGGTTATGAGACGGGAGAATAAAATTCAAGAAATAAGAGTGAAAAGAAAGATCACTTGTGCAGAAGCTGTAAGAATGTCAAGAGAACAGAATAATGCTCCTAATGACCAGAGAGCAATAGGGATGCAAGAGATGCAGTGAAGAGTAAATGACAGGATTTATGTGGAAAAAAAGCTCCAGTAACATTCATTGCAGGAGTCATTAATAGTACGGCAGAGATAAAGTCAAAAAGTGACAAAATTCAGCTGGTGGTCAAAGCAGCAGTAAACCATTTAGGGTTAGTAGGACTGACATGGGAAGAAGTCAAGGAGAACTTCACTAATCAGTCCAGCCAGGGCGTGTCATAGGTTGGTTAGTACTCATTATAGTGATTCTTTTGCAATGGAATGCAAGGAGTTTACTGATCAATGGCCAGGAATTTAAGGACTTTATTAAGAAAATGGTTGTAAAACCAGATGTAGTGTGTATTCAGGAAACTTGGTTGAAACCAGCTTTAGACTTTGTGGTACATGGGTATACAATGATGAGGAAAGATAGAAATCTAGGGGGAGGAGGAGGTTGTGCTATGTTAATCAAGCAAGGTATACCGTATAGAGTACTGGAAAAAGGAGACGATCAGGAATATATAGTGGAAATATGGAAGAGAGGGGAGGGAGTGGTTATAATTAACTACTACAATCCATGTAAAAGGTTGGATTTGGACAGCCTACTAAGGATACAAGGACAAAACAGACATAAAGTAGTGTGGTGTGCAGATTTCAATGCTAACAGCACAATATGGGGGTGGGGGGATCCGATTACAGATTCAAATGGAACGGTAATTGAAGATTTGCTGGAAGAAAGGGATTTGGTGTGTATGAATGATGGTAGAGGAACAAGGATAAACATAACAACAGGAACTGAGTCGGTATTAGATATTACGTTAGTGTCTAATGTCTTGGCTGGCATTAGTAACTGGGGAGTTTGGACTGCTTCAACAGTAGGCAGTGATCACTACCCAGTTTTATGTTCAGTGGGTGAAAGAGTTGAAATAAGACCAGGTGGGGGAGTCCCAAAGTGGGTGTTTGGAAAAGCAGATTGGGGTAAGTTCCAGAAGTTAAGGGAAGAAGCATTGACAAAGATTGACATTTCTGGAGATGTAGATGAATTAAACAGTCAGGTGACGTCAGCAATTATTATAGCAGCAGAAGGATTAAAAATAGGAGTAAACAGGAGTAAAAATAGGATGAATAGAAAACTAGTGCCATGGTGAACAGAGGAATGTTGTCAGGCTGTAAAAAAACAGAAATAGAGCATTCAGGCTAGTTAAGCATTTGATTCAATATAAGAAGGCACAGGCAGTGGTGAGAAGAACTATACGTCAAGCTAAAAGGGCAAGTTGGAGGAGTTTTTGCAACAAAATAGGAAGAACAACGCCTGTGGGAAAGGTATGGGGAATGATTAAGAGGATGGGGGAGATAGAAGGGATTGGGAGTATCCAGTAATGATATCTGAGGAGGAAACAGCAGTCTCCAGCAGGGATAAGGCTGAGATCATGGCCAAGTCATTTGTAAAGATACATAGTTCAGAAAATTTGTCTGAAGAAGGGAGAAGGAGAAGAGAAAGAACAATGAGTCAATACCCAGGTGTGTTAAACAGGAGGAAAGAAACAGATGATATAATTGATGATCCATTTACTTTGGCAGAAATGGTGAGAGCAATAAAGAGATCGAGACCAACCTCCCCAGGGAAAGATCTAATATGCTATGTTATGCTAAAAAATCTAGGAGAAGGAGAGCTCTTGAAGTTACTGCATTTTTACAACAGAGTGTGGGAGGAGGGAAGATTACCAAGTGCATGGAAAGAAGCAGTAGTAATTCCAATAAGGAAACCTGGCAAGGATCCGTCAAAACCCACTAGCTACAGGCCAATAGCACTAACATCAAATATATGTAAGGTAATAGAAAGGATGATAACAGAAAGGTTATCGTATGATCTTGAGAAGAGAGGAATGCTGGAAAGTTATCAGAGTGGTTTTAGGAAGGGAAGGAATTCCATGGACTCAGTGATAAGGTTAGAGACTGAAATAAGAAAGGCCCAGGCAAATAAAGAATCGGTAGCTGCAGTGTTTTTTGACATTGAAAAAGCCTATGATATGATGTGGAAGGAAGGATTATTAATTAAACTGCACAAGATGGGGGTTGGGGGGAGAGTTTTTAATTGGATTAAAGATTTTTTGTTTGGTAGAAAAATTCAAGTTCGGATTGGATCAGAATTATCAAAACAGTACATAGTGGGAAATGGCACACCTCAGGGTAGTGTGATTAGCCTGTTACTTTTCATCATTATGATCAATGATGTCTTCACAAAGGTTCCAGTGGATATAGGTAGGTCTCTGTTTGTGGATGATGGGGCCTTGTGGAAAAGAGGCAGGAACACGGAGCATATAATCAGGAAACTACAAGGAGCAATTGATGAAGTGGTAGAGTGGGGTTATGATTGGGGATGTAGATTTTCAGTGGAAAAAACTCGATCTGTATTTTTCACTAGGAAAAGAATTGAAGTAGGGAAGAAGTTAAGGATGTATGGGATTGAATTAGAAAAGGTTGGATCATTTAAATTTCTGGGAGTTATATTTCATTCATGATTAACATGGGCAGACCATATCAGGAAAGTTGAGGAGAAATGTAAAAAAGTAATAAACGTGATGAGATGTTTGACTGGTAGGGAATGGGGAGCAAGTTGTTCAGCATTGAAGAGAATGTATGTGGCTTTAGTAAGATCTGTGTTGGATTATGGAAGTGTAGCATATGGATCAGCAGCTTGGTCTCTTATAAGGAAACTGGATGTGATTCAGGCTCAGGTTTTGAGAGTGTGCAGTGGGGCTTTTAAAACATCACCAGTATCAGCCCTGCAGGCAGAAATGGGAATAATGCCTTTGGAATTAAGAAGGATGCAATTGATGGCAAACTACCGGGTTAATTTGCAGAGACACAATGATTCTCACCCTGCTAAAGGAGTGTTGCAGGAGTCCTGGGAAAATGGGAGGTTTCAGAGGGAAAACTTTAGTCAGGTAGGGAATGATATTGCTAGATCATGTGGAGTGTTTTATCTAAGGATAAGTCCTTCAGTAGCTTATCCGGTTGTAGCTCCATGGAAGCTGGTATGGCCTGACGTAGACTGACATTTGTTAGAGGTAAAAAGGAAAGTATAAAACTGATTTGGTAAGTGCATTTAACTGTCATGTGATGGAAAAGTATAGTGATTGTACTCAGGTCTATACAGATGGTGCTCAGGAACCTGAGAAAGAAGTGACAGGGTTTAGGGTGGCTATACCAGCAAAAGCAATTGCAATCAGCAGAAGAACATCTGATAAGTTAGCGGTGTATACAGTGGAGATGATGGCAGTGTTGGTTGGGTTGCATTGGGTGGAGAAAACTAAACTAGTCAAAGCGTTGATATGCTCAGATTCATCTTCAGTACTGGCAAGTTTAAGGTCTTCTCACTCAAACAGCCAGCAAGATGTACCTCATGAAGTCCTTCAGTCAGTCACAAGAGTTGCAAATCAGGGAGGTCAGGTTAAATTTCTATGGGTTCCAGCTCATGTAGGGGTGAAGGGCAATGAAAGGGTGGATGAGTTGGCAAAGAGGGCAATAAAGAAAGAAAATATAGAAATGCACATTAGTATCAGTAAAGCAGAGGTTAAGTGTGTAATCTGGGAAAAAAATTAACCAAATGTGGCAAGAAAGAATGGACAGGGAGGGGAAAGGGAGGCATTTATATCAAATACAAAAAAAGTGTTGCAGGTACTAGGGTAGGAAGTAGATACAGAAGAGAGGAAATTGTGTGGACTCGGTTAAGACTGGGGCACTGTGCACTAAACCAAACAGTGAAATTGATAGGGAAACACCAGACAGGATTGTATGTGGAATGTCAGGAAGAGGAGTCAGTAGAACATGTAGTTCTGAGTTGCAGGAAGTATGGGATACAGAGAGAGATGATGAGAATTAATCTAAGAGAATTGGGGGTGCAGGAATTCACATTAAAAGGGTTGCCGGACATGGGTGAGAGAACAGAGGTCAAGGTATTTTTAGCTTTCATAAGGGGTACAGGGTTTTTTTTATATAGGATATGATGGATAAACAGAAAAAGGGTACTAGGATGGGGAGGATAAAGTGTAGGTTAGGGTATGTGTATGTGTGCGATTGGGTGAAGGGATTTAGAATGTGAGTCCATCGCATACTCCGGTGCAGAAGGAGGCGGTAATGCACCATTAAGCTGGGGGGGGGGGGGGAGGGAGAGAGAGAGAGAAAGAAGAAAAAAAACAGGCTGAATCAAGGTGGTGGGGTCCAAGCCCAGAGCTGGAGCGTACCAAAATGACTGAACCTGAGGTTTGGATGATGATTTAGGTGCCGAGCTCAATTGAAAAGATCAGATTGTCGGGGCCCCAAGATGAGGGCAGGTCAGTTCTGCGCACTGCTACACTGCGCTGAACTAAAGGTCTGGGGACGGACTCTCTGTGGACTTCAATTCAGAATGCTATTTGTTTGTATTTATTGTTTGCATGATCTGTTTTTTTTTCTCTCTGCACACTGGTTGGTTGATGGCCTTTTTTAATGTGTTTTTTGGGTTACTTGGTTTCATGGCTGAGACGAATGTCAAGATTGTAAAATGTATACATACTTTGAAAATAAACGTACTTTGAATAATAAGCTTCTATTATGATTGCAACATTGCTCGAACTTATCCAATATACTGTAAAAGTCAAACTGCAATTCTTTGAAGAAGGTTTGTAAGTAACCAGTCATACCAATGAATCACATTAATGATGTAAAGCAAGATCTGATTTTCAATGGATTCATAGGCTGCAGTAGAATTTCAACCATTGCAGATTTATAAATAAATAGCATTCTCTAATCTGTTCAATTTGTTTTCAAACTTGCTTTTACGTAATCTGCAGCAGATTATGAAATGTAATTGTTACCATTGAATATAAAATTAACATCTCAGAACGTGACACAGTTCCCAACTCCTCAACAATAATTAAAATGAATGCAGATCATAAGACATAGGAGCAGAATTAAGCCATTCAGTCCATCATCTGCTCTGCCATTCTGTCGTGGCTGATTTATTATCTCCCTCAATCCCACCTTCCTACCATCTCCCTATAACTTTTGATACCCTTAATAATCAAGAACCTAGCAATCTCCACTTTGTATACCCAATGACTTGACCTCCGCAGATGTCTGTGGAAATGAGTTTCACAGAATCGCCACCCTCTGGCTAAAGAAATTCCTCCTCGACTCTACAAGGGATATCCTTGTATCCTGAAACTGTGTACTCTGGTCCAAGACTCCCCACTATTGGAGACATCCTCTCCACATCGATTCTATCTAGACCTTTCAATATTCGATAGGTTTCAATAAGGTAAGGCATAAATACATACGCACTTTGCCAAAAGGATTTGAATTACACTTGCAACTTAAAAATAGTCTCCCTGGAAAGCCTGCAGTCACTTGTATTGGGTTTGCCCCAATGAGGTGTGCACCAAGTGGCGTTACAGTGTGTTAAATTGCTCAGCTCATGCATCACCTTAATTAATGATATGGAAGCAGTTTTCCAGCATCAACTCACCCAGTAATCATCAGGCAGGAGATTCAGAGGATGGACTGGGGGAGAAAAGTTGTCCTCTTTTCTATTACAACTTTCAAGAGCCTGATGGCGGTGGGATAATGACTGTTCCAGAAACTTGTGGTGTGGTATCGAAGGCTCCTGTATTTCAGCATAAATCTCACAGGCTAATTATCACTCCAGAGATTCAAGCGATGGACTGGGGGGAGAAAATCAGCCCTCATTTCTATTGCAAGTTTCTGGAGCCTGATGGCTGTAGGGTAATAGTATTAGGATGCATTCCTTACTGCTGATGAAGTAGATCTTTCGATGGTCTTGACCCTAAATGTCAACTGTCCATTTCCCTGCAGGGTTGCTGACTGACCGTCTCAGTTTTCCATATTTCAGTAGCTGCAGTCTCTTGTGTCTCTAAGGTTGAGAGGCGATTTGTTTTTCTCTACTGCCATCAGTTATGAGGGACAGGAGACTTAGGTCCTACACCACCAGGACTGGGTGAAGGTACGTTCCAAATCATTGCCTGATTTAGACAGAGCAGATGGATTGAGAAGATGGCTCAAGGACCACAAGACACAGATTTAAAATTTAGCACAGGAGGTACAAAAGGGATATAAAGAAATTCTTCTGCCAGAGAATAGTTATAATAACCTAAATCACTCCCATCCCATAAATACATTTCTGACCCCATAGCTTTGCAAATTATTCTCTCCCAATGCTCCTTGAGAGCAAATTTGATTGGTACCTGGGAGAGAATAATTTGCAAAGCTATGGGGTAAAAAAAAGCAGGAGAATAGACCCATGGGATTGCTGTACAAGGAAATGGCACAGATTCAACAGATTGAATGACCTCCTGTGGTATAACAACACCACCATTCCAACATTTCACTAACTAAAATACATCCCGAAAGCTTCTCAATTAATTCCATCACCCTCATCACTTCCCTCGTCTCAGAGTTAACAAAAATAACAGGATTGTGAGTTCATTTTCAATAAAAAAAAATGTCAGTGTATTTGAAGGATGGGAATGAATTGGGCAGTTAAGGCCAAAGATAACTGATATTATATCATCCACAAGGAATACAGAATTACTCTGCATCCCAGTGATCACAGCAGGAATTCACACAGTTGTTCTACCCAACATTTAAGTGCTCCCCAGGGACAAATGGGTAGTCTTATGTTAATGGTGGAGTCTCAGAATAAATCGACAAAAGAGCCTCACCATTAGAAAGGGAGGTTTTCTGCGGCTGATATTGCACCAAGGTATGACAGGCTTCCCCTGGGGGTAGATTCTACCAGCATTGGGCAGGAGGTACAGGAACCATAGGTGGCACACCACCAGGTTCAGGAACAGTTACTGCAATTCAACCATCAGGCTCCCGAAACGCAATGGATAACTTCACTCTCCTCAACAATGTACTGATTCTATAATCTACAGACTCATTTTGTTTTTCTTTTTATTTGCTCTGTTTTGCTCATTGGTTCTTTGTCAGTCTTTGCCTGCTGACGTATATAATTTCATAAATTATGGTGTATTGCATTTTTCTGTCCTATAAATGTCCGTAAGAAAATGAATGTCAAAAAAGTATATTGTTACACACGAGTACTTAATAATAAATTTTCTTTGAACTTCAGATTTACCGTCTGTGCTCTGCACTGCTTGGCAAGAGAGCAGGCAGGGGAGACCTGAACATTCTTTGTAAAATTCTATTTGATTTTCCATTCATTTGCTTAAGTAAAGGGAAAGCTAAGGAGAGTCCTATCGCTACTGTCACCCTTCACCATCGAGTTAAAGTCAAGACAAAACTGAGAAAAAAAGTGAATGACAAAAGAAGTTTATCTCAAAGCTGCTTGGATTAGAAAGCGTGTGCCATGGACAAGGGTAGCTTGTCTTCCCTGGAGCTGCAAAGCATAATTGAGACTTAATAAAAGTTTACAAGATTATGAAGGGTGCAAAGAGAGTAGATAGTCAGTATCTTTATCCCAGGACCAAGGTTTCTAATACTATTGGGCATGCATATAACGAGAGAGAGAGTAAGCTGAAAGGAGATGTTCAGGCCAAGGTCTTTTACACGCAGCAGTTGTGGTGAAGACAGATCTGATAAGAGGTGTTTAAGAGGCTCTTAGATAGGTCGGCTGGGGGCGCAGTGACATCAGCGCCGGACTCTGGAACGGAGGTTCCTAGGTTCGAATCCAGTCGGGCAGTTCCCGAGTACGCTTTCCATCTGTGCCGGGTTGAGTGTTGAGCTCACAATTCAACCTCGTAAAATAAAGAAAAATACCGCGAAACGTCTGTGTGAGGAGTGGCACGCCACGCAATCTTTCGTTCCGCGCCTTGTGAGGCATGAAAATCTCCAACGCTGAGTCGACATCATCACCATCAGATAGACACATGACTGAGTCGAGTAGAGGGATATGGACATTGTGTATCCAAAGGGATTAGTTTAAATCAGGAGACACAAGAGACTGCAGATGATAACATCCACTCCCTTCCCCCTCCCTTTATTTCATGGTTCGTCTTCCTTTATAATCATATTCGCTTCCATCTATCACTTCTCATTCCAGCCCACACCTGCCTGTCACCCCTTCACCTGGATCCACCGATCACCTCCAAGTTTTTTACTCCCCCCTTACCCCCACCTCCTTACACTGGCTACCTCCCATTTTATTTCCTATGCAGATAAAGGGTCTTGAACCTTCAGTTGAAAGATCTTATACTGAATTATTAATGAGAAACAACATTTCAGCATCACCTGTCTCCAATTCCTCCTCTGCCAATCCACCAAAAACACTTGATCCTTACAGTCGAGATGGTGAACTAAATCGCTGGAGAAACACTGAAGCTGGTGATATTCATCACGACAAGCAGGCATTCTCCTGGAGATCTTCTCAGCAAAGAGAACCAAACTCAAAGCATTGGCATTGGTATTGTCCTGATGGAGGGCCTTGGCCCAAAACGTCAACTGCTCAATTCTCTCTGTAGATGTTGCCTGAACTGCTGAATTCCTCCAGGATTCTATGTATGTTTCTCAGTATTGATATTAGTTTATTATTGTCGCATGTAAAGCAGTGAAACGTTTGTCCTGGTCATACAGATCAAATAATTACATAGTGCATTGTGGTAGAACAGGGCTTAAAAAAGTACCAATGCAGAATAAAGTGTAAAAATTACAGAGAAAATGCAATGCAGGTAAATAATAAAATCCCATTCCCATTCCGACAGTCCATGGCCTCGTTTGCTGCTGTGATAAGGTCAAGCTCAGGTTAGAGGAGCAATACATGAGGAAATCTGCAGATGCTGGGAATTCAAGCAACACACATACAAAATGCTGGTGGAATGCAGCAGACCAGGCAGCATCTATAGGGGGAAGCGCTGTCGACGTTTTGGGCCGAGACCCTTCGTCACCTTTATAAGGCTATAGGCTATAGGAGCAGAATTAGACCTCTCATCCCATCAAGTCTGCTCTGCCATTCAATTAGGGGCTAATTTTTAACCCTCTCATGCCCATTCTCCAGCCTTCTCTTCATAACCTTTGATGCCCTGACTATCCAAGAACCTATAAAACTCTGCTTTAAATATACTGAATGACATAGCTTCTACAACCATCCATGGCAATGAATTCCACAGATTCACCACCCTATAGCTAAAGAAATTCCTTTTCATCCCTATTCTAAATGGACATCCCTCTATTCTGAGGCTGTGCCCTAGAATCTTCACCATAGGAAGCATCGTCTCCACATCCACTCTGTCTCAGCCTTTCAATATTTGATAGGTTTCAATGAGATCCCCTTCATTCTTCTAAACTCCAGGGAATACAGGCCCAGAGCCATCAAACACTTCTCATACAGGCAGCGTCGATAGAAAAGAGTACAATCGACCTTTCAGACTGACATTCTTCAGCAGGATCTCGGGCATGAAATGTCAACTGTACTCTTTTCTATTGAAGCTATCTGGCCTGCTGAGTTCCTTCAGCATTTTGTGTGCGTTGCTCGGATTTCCATCATCTGCAGATCTTCTCTTGTTTGTGATTGTCATACGTTATCCCTTTCATTCCCAGAACCATTGTCGTGAACTTCAACACCACCACATTATACTCTCAAGAATATAGTTAACAAGAGGTAATTCAATATAATTTCAATATCTATAATGGCAATGCTTACTTCAATATTTTGAATCTGACGATGCTTCCATTGACTTACATGTCTAAGGTAGGAGAAACTTCTGAATGTTCAAATTTCTTTGCTGGGAGAAAATAATTCACAAGGATGGTCTAAGATCTTTTGAGGACAGTGAACCCCGACTCCCCATTAATGTTATGAGGGATGAGTCTCTGAGTACACTCCTGGTATACAAATATCCCAACAATCCATAGAGAAAAAAATTACTGTGACCATGTTTGAAGTGCAAAAATAACTCAACTGTCCAGGCTAAAAGCTTCCTTGAACTTGAACACAATAGTCCAAAATAACTTATCCATAGATGCCTGGTGTATTTAAAGTGGAGGTTGATAGGTTCTTGATTAGTAAGGGCATCAAAGGTTATAGGGAGAAGGCAAGAAATTGGGGTTGAGAAGGATAACAAATCAGCCATGATGGAATGGTGGAGCAGACTCGATGGGCTGGATGACATAACTCTGCTCTTTATGGTCTTATGGTCTAAGTACTGATGTCTGGCACTGTCTGATTCACTTTTAAAGGTCTCACCAATGGTTAATTTTCATTTTTACTTCCAGCCAGCCAACTGCACGTACATATTTTAGCAAATTCTCATTATTGAATATGAACACTGATCAGAGAAGTTGAGATGAATTGAACTTTCAGTCATGTACATCACAATTATTCGAATGCCCCTATGATTTGCTTCTGAAGTACAGTCACTCATGCCATAGAGGGCATCTTCAATGCAAAAACAAGCAGACTCATTTTGTACTGACATAAACACATGCTTTGACAGTATTGACAGATAGAATTTCACATTACTGTTGCTGGTCTCACATTTGCACAGTCCCGATAGCTTTTCCCCAGGCGTTCTCCCACAGGACTACCATATCCATCCTCAGTTACAAGAAAAACATGCAGGGCTCAGTTTTCCAACAGCTGGCAAAGAACACAGAACATACAAGAGTGCCGCACAGTACAGGCCTTTTGGCCTACCATGTTATGCTGATCCATCCGATTCCTGAATGGACTTTGAAGCTTTGGACACGCCCTCACTATTTTTAATATACAGTATTTCTGTTTCTGCACATTTTAAATAATCTATTCAATAAATGTAATTGATTTACTTGTTTATTTATTATGATTTTTTCTATCTCTCTCTCTGCTAGATTAAGTATTGCATTGAACTGCTGCTGCTAAGTTAACAAATTTCATGTCACATGTTACCTGGGTTTCAGCACCTAAGTTACAAGGAAAGGTTGAACAAGTTAGGTCTTTATTCTTTGGAGCGTAGAAGGTTGAGGGGGGACTTGATAGAGGTATTTAAAATTATGAGGGGGATAAATCGAGTTGATGCGGATAAGCTTTTTCCATTGAGAGTAGGGGAGATTCAAACAAGAGAACATGAGTTGAGAGTTAGGGGGCAAAAGTTTAGGGGTAACACAAGGGGGAACTTCTTTGCTCAGAGAATGGTAGCTGTGTGGAACGAGCTTCCAGTAGAAGTGGTGGATGCAGGTTCGATATTGTCAAAAATTGGTTAGGTATATGGACAGGAAAAGAATGGAGGGTTATAGGCTGAGTGCAGGTCGGTGGGACTAGGTGAGAGTAACTGTTCAGCATGGGCTAGAAAGGCCGAGATGGCCTGTTTCCGTGCTGTAATTGTTATATGGCTATATGGTTATGCCGGTGATAATAAACCTGATTCTGATTCTGATTCTGATGGTTCCTTGAAGAATTCAATTCAATCAAGTTTGTGTGACCAGTTGCCTTGCTCGTTTGTTCCTCCACACTTACCTGCCTCCCGGCACTTACCCCTGCAAGCAGCCTAAGTGCTACACCTACCCACCCACCTCCTCCCTCACCTCCATTCTGGGCCCTGAACAGTCCTTCCAGGTGAGGCAACACTTCACCTGCAAACATGAGAAAATCCGCAGATGCTGGAAACCCAAAAGCGACACACACAAAATGCTGGAGAAACTCAGCAGGTCAGGCAGCATCTGTGGGGAAGAGTAAACAGCTGCCATTTCAGGCCGAGTCCCTTCATCAGGACTGCACCTGCAAATCTGAAGGGGTTGTCTCCTGTCCGGTCCTCCCAATGAGGACTCCACTACATCGGTGAGACCCATCGTAAATTGGGGGACTGCTTCGTCAAGCATCTTCGCTCCATCCAGCAAAAGCGGAACTTCATGGTGGGCCAAACATTTCAATTCCCATTCCCATTCCCCTTCTGACATGTTAGTCCATGGTCTCCTCTACTGCCATGATGAAGCCACACTCAAATTGGAGGAGCAACACCCTATGTTCCAACCTGATGGCATGAACATTGATTTCAAGAACTTCCAGTAATTGCCACCTCCCCACACTTCACCAATCCCTTTACCCTCTCTCACCTTATCTCTTTACCTGCCCATCACCTCCCTCTGGTGCTCCTCCCCATTTTCGTTTTTCCATGGTCTTCTGTCCTCTCCTATCAAATTCCCCCCTCACCAGCCCTGTATCCCTTTCACCAAGCAACTTCCCAGCTCTTTACTTCACCCCTCCTCCTTCCCGGTTTCACCTGTCACCTTGTGTTTTTCCCTCCCCTCCCTCCATCATCTTACTCGAATTTCTCATCTTATTTTCTCCTGTCCTGCTAAAGGGTCTCAGCTCGAAACATCAACTATACTCTTTTCCAAGGAAGCTGCCTGGCCTGCTGAGTTCCTCCAGCATTTTGTGTGCGTTGCTTGGATTTCCAGCATCTGCAGGTTTTCCCTTGTTTGTGATTGGACCTTATATTCCGTCTGGGTAGCCTTCAGCCTGATGTATGAATACTAATTTCTTCTTCCGTTAAAAACAATCGCACCCCTTCTTCCTCTATTCCCCACTCTAACCTGTTACTTCTTTTCACCTGCCTAACACTTCTTCCAGGTCCACTCCTCCTTCTCTTTCTCCTATCGTCCACTCTCCTGTCCTATCAGATTCTTTCTTCACCAGACTTTGACCTTTCCCACCGATCTGCCTTCACCGATCACCTGCTAGATAGCTTTCTTCCCCTACTCCCACCTTTTTATTCTGGCATCTTCCCCCTTCCTTCTAAGTCCTAGGGAGGGGTCTTGGTGTGAAAAGCGACTGTTTATTCATTTCCAGAGAATCTGCATGACTTGCTGAGCTTCTCCAGCATTTTGTCTGTGTTGCTAAACTTTTTAATTTCAAAAATAGACTTTTTTCATGATAAAGAAATACATGGTACTGTACAAAAGCCTTAGACACATACAGTATACATTGATAAGATGCTGAGGACTTTTCACAGTACTGTATTTATCAATGTAGAGTGGAGAGCAAGTTGGGAATGGTGAGGGTGGAGCACCGTGGGAGAGGTGTGGACAGGTGGCAGAAAAAGAGTGAAGGTGATGTGGGGTGGCTTGGGTGCAGACACACCCAGCCCTGAGACACCGGGCAACGTAATTTGATTCCAAACCATTGGTTTATTGTTCATTACTGAATGTCTGTCTGGTGCTTCACACTCCCTTCCCTTTTTCCTAACCGCGATTCACCTCTCTCTGCCCACTTCCCACACTCAGACCACAATAGAGATCCATATCAGAATCACATATCACAATATTGTTTTGTGTGGCAGAAGTACAGTGCAATACACAAAATTACTACAGTATTATGCAAAAGCTTTAGGGACCCCACCTACAGTGGTGCTAGAAAGTTTGTGAACTCTGTAGAATTTTCTCTATTTCTGCATAAATATGACCTAAAGTGCAATCAGATCTTCACATAAGTCCTAAAATTAGATAAAGGAAACACAATTAAATAAATAGCACAGAAAACATTACACTTGTTCATTTATTTATTGAGGAAGATAATCCAGTATTACATGTATTTGTTGGTAAAAGTATCAGAACCTTTGCTTTCAGTAACTGGTGTGACCGCCTTTTACGGGAATAACTTCAACCAAACGTTTCCATTATCTGTTGATCAGTCCTGTACACCAGCTTGGAGGAACTTTTGGCCATTCCTCCTAACAAAACTGTCTCAACTCTGAGATGTTGGTGGGCTTCCTTGTATGAACGGTTTGCTTCAGGCCCTTCTACAACATTTCTATAGGATTAGGGTCAGGACTTTGACTTGGCCAATCTAAGACATGAATTTTCTTCTTTTTCAACCATTCTATTTTTAAACCACTCTTGTCTTTTGGATCATTGTCTTGTTGCATTATTCAAACTTCTATTAAGCTTCAGGTGATGGACTGCTAACCTGGCATTCTCCTGTAAAGTAACTTGATACAATTTTGAATTTATTGTTCCCTCACAATTGCAAACTGCCTGATCCCTGAGGCAGCAAAGCAGCCCCAAACCATGATGCTCCTTCATCATGCTTCATAGTTGGGATGAAGTTCTGGTATTAGCGTACAATGCCCTTTTTCCTCCAAACATGGCAATGAACTTTTGTCTCATCTGTCCATGGAACATTGTCCCAAAAGTGCTGTAGGACATCCAGGTGGTCTTTTGCATACCTGAGACATGCAACAATGTATTTTTGGAGAACAGTGGTTTCCTCCATGGTGTCCTTCCATGCACACCATTCTTATTCAGTGTTTTTCTTATGGTGGACACACGAACAGAGACTCCACCAAGTTCTGGAGATTTCTGCAGGTCTTTTGCGGCTACCCTTGGGTTCTTTTTCATCTCTCTCAGCATTTCACATTCTGTTCTTGGTGTGATCTTTGCAGAATGCCCACTCAGAGGGAGAGTAGCAATAGAACTGAGTTTCTTCCATTTGTTGACAATTTCTCCTACTGTGGACTGATGAACACTCAGGTCTTTAGAAATGCTTTGTAGCCATTTCCAGCTTCATGCATCTCTACAATTCTTCCTCTGTCCTCTGAAAGTTATTTTGATTGAGGCATGGTGTACATAAATAGAGTTTTCTTGAGAAGAGCTGGCTCTATCAGTAACCTGACTTTGTGTGTCTTTTTTATAGGAGAGGGCACCTCTACACCTCACACCTTCAATCTCATTCATTGGAACACTTGACTCTAAATAGCTTTTGTAGAAGACATTACCCCAGGAGTTCACATACTTTTCCAACAAATACATGTAATATTGGATCATTTTCCACAATAAATAAATGAACAAGCATAATTTTTTGTACTATTTATTTAATTGGGTTCTCTTTATCTAGTTTTATGACTTGGGTGAAGATCTGATCACATTTTTGGTCATATTTATGCATAGATTGAGAAAATTCTACAGGGTTCACAAACTTTCTAGCACCACTATACTTTGGCAGGGGAGAGAAACATTTGGTTTAAAAAAAAAAGGCAGAAAACAGATGAAATTCACAGATTCATAATCAGTGAGTACCGGGAGATAATAAAAAATAAATAAATAAATAAATAAATAAGCAGAAATAGCAGACTACATCAGAAAGATAGATGAGTTCAATTGCGCAACAGAAAACTGGATGATGTATACTGAACAAATTGAGCAGTACCTTAAATCAAAAGAAGTAGCCAATGAAAAGTGAGTGCCAGTGTTACTGAGTACAATAGGTGGAAAAGCATGCAGTTTGCTTTGAAGTTTAACTACCCCAACCAAACCAGTCGAAATTGTTGATATCATGAATGTAATGCAGGAATATTTA
The DNA here is from genome assembly GCF_030144855.1 of Hypanus sabinus. Lineage (NCBI taxonomy): Eukaryota > Metazoa > Chordata > Chondrichthyes > Myliobatiformes > Dasyatidae > Hypanus > Hypanus sabinus. Next base: position 152,603,477 of record NC_082714.1, read on the forward strand.
GAACCTAAGCCATTGTTGATTGCAGAATACTTTAGATATCATATGCAAAATCAAAAGGAAGGGGAGTCCATTTCAGCTTGTGAGGCTGAATTGAAGAAATTGTCTGAGTATTGTCAGTTCAGTGATGCGCTAAATGATACACAAATATAACAAAGTAGGATACATACAAAGAGCATGACAGGCAGACAAAAATAAATGGAATCCACAGGGAAGAGAAAAATATAAAAAGTCAAGTTGCAGTTTCAAAAAAAGCACTGATCTCCATGTTGTTCATAAAAATTCCAATATTAGTGAGAGTGACACAAAACTACGTAGCCTTAAGCTTTACAATGTGAAAACTAACAGAAGACAAGCAATATGGCTTACACTAGAAGTGAAAAGCAAGTTAATTAAGATGGAATTGGACTCTGATTTGGCAGTTTCAGTCATTCCACAAAATGAATTTGAAAGGCATTTCAAAGGCATACTGAAGCTTGCAGATATCCATCTAAGAACTTATGCTGGAGAAAATATCATTTATGTAGGAATGACATTCATAACAATGAAATATAATGACCAACAAGCCACATTGGGTTTGTATGTGGTTTAAGCAGGAGGGCCTGCATTGTGGGGCTGTGATTCGCTGAGATAACTACAACTTGATTGGAGATTCCTCCACCATTTCCATGCCAAATCCTGCAAAATCTCGATTGAAAGTGAATTAAGAAAATTGCCGGATGATGCCACAGCAGTTTTTTAAGGCTGGCGTTAGGAAACTCAAACATGTCATGGGTAAAATAGTGTTAAATGAAAATGCCACATCCAAGTTTTAAAAAGCCCATCCAGTTCCTTATACCATCCATAATATACTCTCTGCCCAGGATCGAGGATAACTTGTAAACTTTTCTGGAGGGAAAAACTTCAGTAAGGTGAATTTCATTGAGACCTACCTACAGCTGGAGATGGAAGAGGAGTCCCAAGTGTTTCTTATCATAAACACTCACAAGGGCTTTCTCACTATCATAGTTTTGATTAGCATTTGCACCTGCGCTCTGGCAGAAAGCTATGGACCAAGAACTACAAAGCTACCCAGGAGCTCAGTATTACCTGGATGACATCATTGTTATGAGAGTAGATTACAAGGATCATCTCAAGACAGTATTAAAAATATTAGAAGATTATGGGCTCAAAGCACAATGTAACAAGTGTGAATTATTTAAAGCAAGCATCACTTACTGTGGTCACACCATTGATACACAAGAATTACACAAGTGTGCTGAGAAAATACAAGTAGTGGTGGATACCCTAAGGCCAAAAGACATGTCACAATTGCAGACTTTTTAAGAATTTGTCAAATTCTATAAAAGGATTCTGCCAAAGCTGGCTACTATTCTGCACCCACTTGAGCTCATTACTATAGATTGGGAAGAAATGCCAATGGACAAACCAGTGTAAGGTGGCTTTCCAAAAGGGAAATGAAGTGGTGATATCAGACACTGAACTCACCCATTATGATCCACATCATCCTGTGAAGCTTGCCTGTGACACCTCACCTTACATTATAGGTGCAACCATGTCACAACCTATGAGCAATGGAGGTGAATGCCCCATAGCCTTTGTGTCATGTTCCCTTAATACTGCAGAGAATACTTATGCACAGATTGTCAGAGAGGCCTTGAGCCTGGTGTTTGGTGTGAAGTGTTTCAACCATTTCATTACCAATCATCAACCACTTGCATCCATTTTCAATCCACAGAAGGGTGTTTCTCTAACATCAACAGCACAAATGCAGAGATGGGCTCTGTTTTTTTGGAGGACCCAATTGCAAGATCAAATTCAAGAGGACAACCAATCATGGAAATGCTGAAAAAATTGTCCCGTTTACCCTTGGAAAAGAAAATACCTGAAAAATTTACAAAAGAGGGTACTCCTCTTGATGTATTCTCCCAAATGTAACTTGTATATCTCCCTATTACAGATGATCAAAAGGAAAACCAGAAAAGACCCACACCGTCTTAGGTCTGCATGTCCATCCAAAATGGTTGAAATGTGCAGCAAAGATTCCAGTTCCCCACTTTTACCAGTGCTGGAATGAACTTGCCCTTGACAGTGGTTGCCCTACTTGGGAACTGTTGTACCATTCATGCTGAGAGCTAAGGTGATGGAGGAGCTACAGTACATACCAGTCATCTAGGCATGTTCAAAATGAAAGCGGTGGCTTAAAGCTCTCTGTGGGGGCCTAGGATAGATTAGCAGATCGAACAGCTTGCCACGTACTGTTCGGAATGCCAACATGTTCAGAAGAAAGGTGTCCAGAGCTGTCAGATCTCTTCCTGCAGATCAAGAGTCAACTCTCACAGCTACCACAAAGGAGGCACCAGGACCTGTGATTGTTTCGCCACCACAAATCTCACCTGTCAAGAAGAGTAACCCCCCTCCCCTTTCAGGAAAGATGTTATTTGACAAGAATATGAAACTCACCACAGCAATGAAATCTTGGTCTAAATGGAGCAAGTTAAAATTTACTATATATTTATATAAACATATTAGAGTTGAGATAATTCTGTTTTCTGTTTTGAGTTGGAATTTAAATCTAAGCAGGGAGGAGAGCAATATTTAATACTTCAGCAACTGTAAATGAGTACTTTGATTCAGAATTCTTTGTTTGTTCATATAATTCTGGGTTATATGCAAGAAGTACATGAATGGTACACATCATTAGACTACTACGTCATATCTGAGAGCCTCACTAAAAGAAAAAACTAAACAGACAAAAAAGATCCTGGTCTCTCTGTGTTTTTCTTTCAATTACTTTTATGTTTTGGAGTTACAAAACATAACACAAAAGGTGATAACAACATTTCCAGTGAACCAAGTAAACTAAGAGGGAGAGTGGAAACCAGGGCGCCAATGAATAGAAAGAAGTGTTGTAAATATTAATTGTTGATCTTTCGGGATTTCCAGATAGTAATCAGAGTTTTTCTGGTGTATTGTTCATCCCGTGCTCTTCTCTTAATTCCTCAATAAATGTACTCCTCCCCCTTCCCTCACCTTCTTATTATAGTTTCTACCCCTTGCTTTCCAATCCTGATGAAGGGTCTTAGTCTGAAACTTCGACTGTTTATTCCCCTCTATAGATGCCGCCTGACCTGACAAGTTCCTCCATCAGTTTGTGTGTGTGGCTAATTATAATACAGCAGCGTTACTTTGATTTACCTTATGTAATAAAATTACTTTGACATGCTTAAGAAGCCAAGGTTTTTATGAAGGGTTATGTCAAGCAACAGGAAACTATTACATTAAAGTAGTTAATATAGAGAAACACGATTTCTTAATCATATTAATTACTGTTATTCTTGACCTTCAAGGAGGAAGTTTGGATGACTTCTGATCATAATTCGAAGGGCATCATTAATAAAATCAGCTAGCTCAATCTTAATATCATTAACAGTACATTGCATTTGACTTTCAGAGATATCTGACCTCCTGACACAAGTGTGCAAAGAATATGAATGGATCAATAACTATAAGTCAATCATTTACCAATCGCATTACACCAATAGGATCAAAGAACAAAGTGTTTGCTTCAGGTTGAGGCAATTCAGGAAACTCGTTCAAAGGAACCTAAAAGAAATTCAAATCCTATGATTGCACTGGACATTGATATTGCTTCCTGAATACTTTTGGATGTAGCTTAATGATTTTGGACTGCTGATCATGAACAGCACTATGAAATTACCCTATCACACACCATTTTTGAAAAAACTGCCTGTATTTGTTATTTCAGTTCATAATTCAAGTCAGAATAGCTGATGCCAAGATTAAGGAAGGCATTTTTGTGCTCCACAATTCAAACAGATAATCAATGACAGGCAATTTGAACAACTTCTAGTGGGACCAGGGAAAATTGCATGGAAGGCATTCAAGGATGTTGTTGGAAATTTTCTTGACAACTACAGAGCACCAAACTACATGTAGCTGGTTGACAACATGCTTCAAGTATACAAAACCATTAAATGCAACATGTCACTAAAACTTCTTGGCACTGTCAGTGACAAGCATGGTGAAAGGTTTCAGCAGGGCACTGTGATCATGGGGAAATAGTATCAGGGTGAAATGAATCTATTAATGCTGGTTGATTATTGTTGGATACTTAATCAAGAACCTTCAGACACTCAGTACAAACAAAAATCATCAACAAAACACTTTCAGCTTAGTTGACCTCTTGCGAAGTGCCAGCACTGTTATGCAATTAACTGCATTATAGTGATTAAAAATTCATTTCTTGTTTCTCCAAATTCCTACATGATACAAGTCATCTGAAATTATATGTGTCCTCAACTTCAAGCAGTTTATGATAACAAAAATAGATTTTGAGGAAGCAACACTTCTACAAGGAAATTGTAGTCCAGTGTAAATTTCATGTTTGAAACTTCATATCAATTTGTACTTTGATGTCATGTTTAAAGTTTTGTGCACTTACTATATTACAGCAGTAAACATGCTTCAAAGGCACAATAAAGTATCATTATCATCATCATTATGACATGGGTGATCATGGTCTATCTATGACCATGACTGTTTTTGGTAAATTGTCCACAGAAATGGTTTACCATTTCCTTCTTCTGGGCAGTGTCTTTACAAGACAGAGACTCCAGCCATTATAAATACCCTTCAGAGATTGTCTGTCTGGTGTTAGTGGTCACATAACCAGGACTCGTGGTAAACACCAGCTGCTCATACGACCATTCACCACCAGTTCCATGGCTTCATGTGACCCTGACGGGGAGGGGGCGCTAAGCAGGTGCTACACCTTGCCCAAGGGTGACCTGCAGGCTAGCAGAGGGAAGAAGTGCCTTACACCTCCTTTAGTAGAGATGTATCTCCACTCTGTCACTCTATAAAGCACCATTGTACATTTCAACATGGTAAATAACGCTATATAGTTGTTAAGGATTATTTTATTTGCTAATAATGAAAATTAACAACAAAGCACTTCTTCTAGCAGAATAAATTTTACCTTTATTTTCCTGCTTGCAGTAAAGATCAATGCTTCTGGCTTAACCCCTATTTTCCAATTTATCACCTCCAAGAATCAAAGGACTGAGCAAGGGCAGATATAATTAAACTGGAAGCTGAGGGATCACTGAGTAAGACAGCAATCCTATTGTAGAATATATGCTTTTATTTTGCCCTTCGGTGTGAAACTGCTGAACAATTCCATCACAACGCTGGGTGTGTGCTTTAATCTGATATGCAAGATGTATCCTGGGATGTCCTCACTGAATTCGGGTGCCTTGCCTGAACCTGTCAGACCCTTAAACTTCGAATGGTGTGACAAAGCTCTCTGCAATTATACAAATAGCAGCTTTCCCAGTCCAGAGCCAGTTATTTCCTTCAGCACCCTGTTCCCATGTGCAAATACACATCATTCTTTCAGTGACAAATTCACAACAGCTCTACAACTCATGTTCTCACTGTTATTTATTTATTTATTTGTTTGTTCGTTTGTTTGTTTCTTCTTTTATTATTCATTTTTTACTGTATTTGCAGTTAGTCTTTTTTTGCTAATTGGTCAATCTTGTGTGCAGTACTTCTACTGTGAATGCCTGCAAGAAAATTAATCTCAGAGTAGCATATAGTGACATATATGTACTTTGAACTAATGAGTTAATTCTGATGCAGTTAAAAACAATGTATCAAATCACTGAGACCTGCTTCTACCCATCTTTTGAATCAATAACTAGTTGCTTCAACACCAGTTGTTTGGGTTTTGAATTGGTTGTTGAAGCCAGTTTAAGGTCCATAGACAGTTTGAGGAGCTGAGTGTGTAGTTTGGGAGGTTGTGTACTTTGCCCCATCAAAGTGTCCTGAGGTTCTCAGTGACATAGAAAAATAGAAAACCTACTGCACAATACAGGCCCCTTGGCCAACAAGGTTGTGCCGAACATGTCCCTACCTTAGAAATTACTAGGCTTACCCATAGCCCTCTATTTTTCTAAGCTCCATGCACCTATCCAAAAGTCTCTTAAAAGACTGTATCAGATCCGCCTCCACCACCATTGCTGGCAGCCCATTCCACGCACTCACCACTCTCCGAGTAAAAAACTTACCCCTGACATCTCCTCTGTACCTTCTCCCCAGCACCTTAAACCTGTGTCCTCTTATGGCAACCATTTCAGCCCTGGGAAAAAGCCTCTGACTATCCACGTGATCAACGCCTCTCATCTTCTTGTACTCCTGATATTATGCAGAAGCTCTTGGGAGTGCTTGTGCATGAATCACAAAACATTGGTTTGTAGGTGTTAGAGGTTATTGAGAAGTCCAGTGGAATGCTAGTCTTCATTGTTAGATGGACTGAGTTTAAGAGAAGAGAGATTTTGCTGCAACCGTACAGGGTACTGTTGAGCTGCACCTGGAGAACTGTGTACAGTTCTGGTCTCCTTACTTGTGGAAAGACATACTGACTTTGAAGACAATCCAGAGAAGGTTCTCGATGTTGATTCCGGAGGTGATGGGATTAACCTATGAGGAGAGATTGAGTTACCTAGGTCTATACTCACTAGAATTCAGAAGAATGAGAGGAGCTCTTATAGAAACATTTACATTTATGACAAAGTATAGATAAAATAGAGGCAGGAAAGTTGCTTCAACTGGCAAGTGAGACTAGAACATAGCCTCAGGATTCAGAGATAAATTTAGGACAGAGATGAGGAGAAACTGATTTAACATCTGGGGGAAATCTAGAAATCCAGAGAATCAGTAGAGGTTAAATATACTTAAGACACAGATAGATTTTCGCTTAGCAGGGGAAATGAAAGATTATAGGGAAAAGGCAGGTAGGTGGAGCTGAGTCCAGAGCAAGATCAGCAATGATTTTATTCCAAATCTGAATCAGAATCATTGGCATGTATCGTGAAATTTTCTAACTTAGCAGCAGCATTACAATGCAATACATAATAGAGAAAGAAAAAAAATAGTAAATCAATTACAGTAACCATATATATGAATATTAAATAGCTAGATTAAAAATAGTGCAAAACAGAAATAGTATATTTTAAAAAATAAGGTGGTATTCATGGGTTCAATGTCTATTTCAGAATCATATGACAGAGGGCAAGAAGCTGTTCCTGAATCACTGAGTGTGCCTTCAGGCTTCTGTACCTCCTTTCTGACAGTAACAATGAGAAGATGGCATGCCCTGGGTGATGGGTGATGGGGGTCCATAATGATGTACATCACCTTTCTGAGGCATCGCTCCTTGAAGGTGTGTTGGATGCTGCAGAGACTAGTACCCAAGATGAAGCTGAATAATTTGAAAACTTTCTGTAGCTTCTTTCAGTCCTGTGCAGTAACTCCCCCTCCACACCCCAATCTTCTAAACCAGACAGCCTTAGGGCCTCCAGCTCTGAATTTTTCCTTCAGAGTTTACTCCTGAAGCCATCCCCTTGAGTGCGTATAGCCACAAGGGAGAAGAGCTCTGAGATCAGTTTTCCCTTTCTGAGATAAGCTGCCAACCACAGAGCCGATGAGCCCAATCTAAGCAGTAAGACAAGTTTTAAGATACTAGTAACCCTCCTTTGCTCCTTCTTCTGTCAGTAAAAATGGTTTCACCAGGTTTTGTAGCTTAGCTAGACTTGGAGGTCTTGCACATGCCATTGGGAGCATTTAAAAGGTAATGGGAGCTTTTCCCCGCTATCTATTAAATAGATTTATGCAGTCATAGTAAAGTACAGCATAGAAACAGAATTTTTGGCTCATCTAGACCATGCTGAACCATTTAAACTGCCTACTCTTATTGACTGCACCGAGACCATAGTCCTCCATACCCCTCCCATCCATGTACCAATCCAACCTTCTCCTCAAAGTTGAAATCGAGCTCACATGCACCATTTGTGCTGGAAGCTCGTTCCACACTCTCACGACTCTCTGAGTGAAGAACTTTCCCCTCATGTTCCCCATTAAAATTTTAACCTTTCACCCCTAACCCATGACCTCTGGTTGTAGTTCCACCCAACCTCAGTGGAAAAAACCTGCTTGCATTTACCCTATCTACACCCCTCATAATTTTGTTCACGCTAAGGTTTTACAATAAATATTGACAAGTTTAAGATGCTTTAAAGATGATATCCCTCTCTTAGTTGAAGTGCCTTCCTGATTTTACAAGAAGCTTGCAAAACACAGTAAAATATAGCTTTTAAACTTGTTTTCAGGGTTTCTTTTAAGATGGAAATCTGTGGAGAATTTCCAAGTAAAAATATGAGGCAAAAACAAAATTCTGACAAATGCACAGTGAAGTAGCTTCAACTGGAAAGGTCAAAGTGAAATTCTGATGTGTTTGTTAATGGACAAAGAGGCATTTGTTCTTTTGAAAGCTGAAAGGAGTTGGCATTTTTATGGTGTCACAGTGTGCCTGTCGCATCATTCCTGGGCTTTCTGTGCAGGTGAATCTAATTAGGGCAGTACATGCAGGCGCTGATCCGTTGCATGTAGTGGCATCGAAACAACAAATGGTATTTAAACTAAACCTACAGATACTTGTTATCTATGATCAAATGAACTGAATTGGTGATAGACCAAAAAGAATGATTGATGAATTAACAGTTGAGTTTATTAGACAGTCTAGATTTATAACACCATAGCTCAAACATAATTTATTACAGTCATAACAGACACAGTCGGTGTTTTTTAGTCAGATTACATGTTGTCACACTTGCTGAATTGGAATAGTTGACAGTTTTGTTTAAATTGATTGCACCAGCAGAGTGTATATTCCTCTCCTTAACTATGTACCTAATCAGATATATTTCTTTCTCCTTGGCTGACAGTTACCAAGGGCCATTAATCTGCTACTCCACCGGCCACTCCTATGCTCCTTATAAATACGTCCAACTGTAAGCTTGTCTAACGGGGCAGCCGATCAATACCTGGCCAGTGGGGATGTGGTTGCAGCATCACTTAAGAAGTTTGACACTGTCCTGTTGATTTGATTGGCAGCCAATACACTTCTGCTCCTTAACCTCTGGGAAAAACACTACAGCGGCATTATGAACTATTAATGAGATGCAAAAGAGAATCTTGCCAAGGCTAGTTTAAGCACATTTCTCAAGACCATGAATCTTGTCGCCGGGAAAACGTAAGCAGTAAGATGAGATGTAGAGTGATCATCATCATTATGTGCCGTGCCGTATGACGTGAGTGAGAATGGTCTTTTGACCATGATTGTTCTTGGAAAATTTTTCTGCTGAAGTGGTTTGCCATTGCCTTCATCTGGGCAGCGTCTTCTGGTGGCAGGGTGGAGATGCGTCTCTACGAGAGGAGGTGTAAGGCACTCTTTCCATCCGCTAGCCTGCAGGTCACCGTTGGGCAAGGCGTAGCTCCTGCTGAGACCCCCTGATCAGGGTCACGTGAAGCCATGGGTGCAGGTAGTGGATGATCCTGGTTATACAACACTGATGACAGGCAGGCAATCTCTAAAGAGTATTGGTAATGGCTGAGGTCACCAGTGTTGTAAAGGCACTGCCCAGAGAAATGGTACCGTCTCCAAATTGGCAATTGGGAGGCACAAAGTACTCTTGGTAGGTAACTGTACTGCACTTTATTCTTGATACTGAATCCACAGTTCACCATTGTTGGGGATGATGATAATGTTCAGCATTCCCAAGCTAGGGAATGGAAAAGTATCCTGCCTATATTCCCACTCTGGTCTGGAAGTTAAACCGTGAGCTTGGTGTCTAACTTCAGAGGTATAGGATTCAAGATTCAAGTTTGTCACGAGCACACTGAAATGTACAGTGAGATGTGTTACTTACATTAACAACCAACACACTCAAAGATGTGCTGGGGACAGCCCACAAGTGTCACTGCACTTTCTGGTGCCAAAATTTCATGCCCACAATGCTCTGCAGAAAAACACAAAAGACAATAAGCAACAAAACAACAGCAGCAAAACAAACCTCATTTCCCCTCTTCCAATCACACACATACACAGTCCACTAATCCCCAGGACAGGCCATCTTCATCAGCATCCAGCAGACTCGGATTTGGACTTGGCCAGGCAGACATTGGTCATTTGACCACCCCAGCAGACTCACAGCGATTTGCAGATCAAGGACTCAGGCCAACAGGCTTTGACTTCTGGACTTCTGATTCGACTCAGGACCCATAGATTCAGAGTCATACAGAACAGGAACAGGCCCGCCAAGTCCAAATTCTGATTCGACCCTCGGGCCTTGATTCTTCACTTTGACCCCAGGATCGTAGAATATAGCTCACAGTGCATAAAACATGGAGAATAAAACCCAGAATATCGAACATAGAACATAGAACATACAACATATAGAACATAGAATATAAGACATAGATCACAAAACATACAACATAGAATATAGAACATAGAACAGTACAGTAGTGGTTTTTCATCCATGATGTTGCACCAACCTTTGTTCCAAAATCAATCTAACCCTTCTCTCTCAGATTGCTCTCCATTTTTCTTTCAACTATGTGTCTTTCTAAAAGTCTCTTAACTGTTCGTAATGTATCTGCCTCTACTGCTACCTCTGGTACTTCCACTCTGTGTAAAGGACCTAGCTCTGGCATATCCCCTTGTGTCTCCATGCTTCATACACCAATATAACATGCCCACAACTTCCTAACCCATACATTTTTGGAATGCGGGAAGAAACTGGGCCAACCAAAGGAAAGTCACATGGTCACAGGGAGAAGGTACAAACCCCTTACAGACAGTGGTGGGAATTGAACCCCAGTTGCTGGTGCTGTAAAGCGATACTCTAAATGCTACATTACCGTGCCACCCAGGCACGGTATTTGGTTGATGCGTGAGATTGTGGAGACTGCCAATGCATAGTCCATAGTAATCCATCAGGAGCTGGAGCCCTGAGACATTCACTTTATGATGGTGACACTGGAAACTGGGACAAGCACACTGGGGGTTGACCATTTTTTGTGCATCCTACTTATTTCAAGACAGTTCAATTCCACCTAAGGGCAAACTACTCTCATGGACCCATGTGGACTCACGTGAGCAGTACTGGAAGTAGCAGCTAGCACAACACTATCAATGTGCCCAGCAACCCAGGTTCAGTTCCATCACTGTCTGTATAGGGTTTGTATGTGCTCCCCGTGATTGTGTGGGTTTCCTCAGAATGCTCCGGTTTCTTCCTATGGGTCAGTAAGTTAAATGGTGACATGGGTGTAATTGGGCAGCATGTGCTTGTTGGGCTGGAAGGGTCTGTAAGTAACTAACCAGCAGAAGTTACCCTGATGCAATTGGGAAAAAGCTTCAGATGTTCTCCTTGTTTTCTACTCGACATTTGTCCCCCCTTATTAAAAAAGATTATCAGGATGTTACCACTTTGCTGCCAGTGGGAGCTTGCTCCAGGCAAATAGTCAGCAGGAACTTAAAACTTAGAGTTTTTGCAAAGATTTTGAATTCTGTCCAGTTAAATTGTTCAACTCTCTATAATTTATGCTACTTAAGTGGCTGTGTAAATGCTTGAAAAAGACTTAACTAATCAATATTATGGGCTAGCCGTGGTTGCAATAAGAGCTTTGGAAACAGAGTGAAATGCTTGTTCACCAGACTGGCCATTTTGTTTGGGGAAGCATAACATTCCTGAAAAAAATGTGTTAGATTTTTAAAGAATGTATCCTATATGAAGATCTCTCACAGTGCTGCATTCCTAGATAATATATGCAGGTGCCACAATAGCGTAGCGGTTAGTACGACAGCTCGAGCATCAGAGTTTGGAATTCAGTCCCAGAGTAATGTATAAGGAGTCTCTGTACGTCCTCCCCATGGAACGTGTGGGTTTTCTCCAGATGCTCCAGTTTCCTTCCAGTGTCTAAAGTCATACCGGGTAGATTTATCAGTCTTTATAAATTGTCCCACGATGAGGTTAGGGTTAAGTTGGGGTTGTTGGGTGGTGCAGCTTGAAGGGCCAGAAGGGTTATTCTGCACTGTATCTCAAAATAAATTTTTAAAATAAACACATAAAGTAGTTATAGGGTGTGGGGAGAAAATTTAATATTCATTGGCAATTGAAAGAAAGCTGGCTACAGTGACCTAACAATTTATATCACCAAACATTCCCAGTTCTGATGCCCACAGCGGTTCACGAGGATCCTTGGCATCTCTCGGTGGTGATATCATAAAGCTAGCTGAGCAGCCAATCAGACAATAACCCAAACACAAAAGAGTAAAGTAACTGCAGTTGATAGGCGAAGCCAGGTGAGGGAGAAGGTAGGTGTGTGAGGTAGGGAGAAGCTGGGAGGTGATAGGCGGAAAAGGTAAAGGAAGAAGAAAGAATCTTACAGGAGCAGAGAGTGAACCCTGGGAGAAGGTGAGGGAGGATTATAAAAAGGAGCAAATATTCTGCTCCTTTTGTGATGATAGCTTGGTACTAGTCATTCTTTGAATAGTGAATTCAGCATCTCTTACACTCAACTGAGAAAGCAGTCAGGGTTTTGGCTCAAAGCCTTATCTCCAGTAGTACAACACTTGCCCCCACTACTGCACCCAAACTTCACTCTTTAAAATAATCTCACTTTTGAAATAATATTGTATCTGCAGATTTCACTGTAAATATTTGACTTCAATGGGCATAAAAATTACAGGACATGTTAAATGTATCTCTGATTTGCTACAACTCTTTTGTACTGTTGCATAAAGTCAGAATTATGCCACCGGGTTTCGCACAAAGTTTTGCTGACATGCTCCCTCATTCTCCAAAATATGCCCTGTTATAAGTTGATCTTGGAAATCCGTCAGGAGCACAAATGAATCCTAGTGATATATACAGTTAAGGATATCCAGTCAATAAGACCCAGGGAACACGCTGCATAGATCACTCGGCATTTTGTGTTGAAAATGGCCAATACCCTCTTAGAGGTACAAGCAAAGGAAACGGATGGCAAAATCCAACAGTATTGTAAGTGGACATGAATAATCTACCTTACAACATACTCATGTATGATCCTATTTTCATTCAAAAATCATGTCAGTTTGCTCAGAAGTGGGATAGTAAATCATTTCCTTAGATTAAATGACCATTTATAAATAGCCATTCACAATTTGAACAAGTTGTTACAGATATAGGGTGGTGGGGTGAAGATGCATCTACCCCACCACCCCACCAAAGGAGGTGTAAGGTGCTCCTTCCCTGTGCTAGCCTGCAGGTCACCCTTGGGCAAGGTGTAGCCCCTGCTTAGCCCCAAATCAGGGTCATGTGAAGCCACGGGAGCAGGTATTGGATGTTTGTATGAGCAGCCGGTGCAACATCACAAGTCCTGGTTTTGCGACCACTGACGCCAGGCAGACAGTAACTGATATTGGCTGGGGTCACCCGTCTTGTAAAGGCACTGCCCGGAAGAAGGCAATACCAAAGCTCTTCGGTGGCAAACTTTGTAAGAACAATCATGGTCATGAGACCATGATCACCCACGTCATAAGACACTAATATATATATATATTCACTAATTGTTATTTATTCTCCTCCTTCAACACAGGCTCAAAGGAGAAAGTATGAATTTCAAACTTAGTTTTAAACTGAATTTTTTTGTATTTAATCTTCTTGCTTGATTCTTTCATAATGAATTTCTAATGACATGAAGAAAATCATTAAACAGTGTAGGTACATTTAGAGAATGAGATTCACAAAGCTATGACATGTTTATAGAGAAGGGAGAGAAATGCTACCAAATGATACCAAATAAGGGAATTAATTGTTTTCTCCTGGTTGAAGTTGACTTTCTTGAGTCCTGCAGGAACTCTAGATATCCAGGAAAGCACTCAGTGCTGGAGGAACTCAGCAATTCAGGACCCTGTTCTCGGCCTGAAATGTTGACTGCTTATTCTTCTGAGTAGACGCTGCCTGACTTGTCGACGTTTTCCAGAACTTTGTGTGTGTGTGTTGCTCAAGGTTTTCAGTATCTGCAGAATCTGTATCTGTACTCATTTGATCTCCCAACTTATGCATTGTAGATGATAGAAAGGCTTTGTGAGGCAAAGGGATGAACCACTGACCAGAATAACTCCAAGGATTTGACCTGCTTTTATAGCTGTGGTATTCATGAGATTGGTGAAGTTCAATTTCTGGTCAGTGGTGACACCCTTTAAAGTACTGATGCAATGATAAAAACATGGTGGCATTGTGGTATCAACACGTACAAACAAGCTGGATGAACTCAGCAGATCGGGCAGCATCCGTTGAAATGAGCAATCAATGTTTCGGGCCGAGACCCTTCGTCAGGACTGCAGAAGGAGGGGACAGAGGCCCTACAAAGAAGGTGGGGGGAGGGTGGAAAGTGTCTGGTGAAAAACCAATCAGAGGAAAGATCAAGGGGTGGGGGAGGGGAAGCAGGGAGGGGATAGGCAGGACAGGTGAAGAAGGAATGTAAGGGGAAAGCACTATGGGTAGTAGAAGAAGGCAGAATCATGAGAGAGGTATCTTGGAACATCTTGGTTAGATGTGTAACAAGTTCTAGGGCAAAGTTTTCCCAGCTTCACCTTTGCGCTCAGCCACTTCTTGAGATTACTTGGAGTAAACTTGACTTAGCAGAGTGATACAGCAGATAATGGTGCTCATGCATCTCCAGTGACTTGGCTTTGACCTCCAGTGCTGTCCTTGTGGAGTTTACCATGGGTTTCCCTAAGATGCTCCGGGTTCCTTTGACACCTGTAAGACCTGCTTCTAGGTTAATTAGCTATTGTAAAAATGACTGTTTGGTTTACATAAGTGACAAAGGTATTGTGTGAAATTCTGGTCCACCTACTTACAGGAAAGAGTGGAGAAAAATTTATAGAGATATTGTGGGAACTTAAATACTGAGTTATAGAAGATGGTTGAATAGGTTAGGACTTTATTCCCTGGGACATAGGAGATTGAGGTGAGATTTGACAAAAGGTATACAAAATTATGAGAGGTATAGAATGGGTAAATGAAAGCAGGCCTTTTCCAGAGGATAGATGAGACTAGAACTTGAGTTCATGGGTTAGGTGTGCAAGGTGAAATATTTAAGAGGAATCTCTTCACTCAGAGGGCAGTAAGAGTGTGGAATGAGCTACCAGTGGAAGTTGTGGATGTTCAATTTCAACATTTATGTGAAATTTGGTTAAGTACGTGTATGGGAGGGGTATGTAGACTATGGTCAAGATGCAGGTTGATGGGGCTAGGCAAAATAACAGTTCGGCATGGACTAAATAGGCCGAAGGGTCTGCTTTGGGTTTTCATGAATGGGTGTTACTCGGCACACCAAGAGCTCAGCCCAAGCGCTTCGCTCACCTTCGGAGGACTGAGATTCCATGTCTTTGGAGGCGGAGGGTGGAAATCGGAGGTTTGAGTCCAGGCAGAAGACAGGTGTGTCATGGGGGATGGAAGGTCTAAGAGTGTGTGCCCAGAGACTTGAGATCTTTGGGCACAGAGCTTGGAAAAAGTGATGCAACGGAATTTTTAACATTGTAAACCAGCGAGTTGTTAGTTAAGTCTCCCCTCTTGCTGTGAAATGGAGATATCTCTTTCTCCTTTATTAGGGAGAAAGAGAGTTTGTGGTATGCCGAATACTGGGTGAACCAGTACTCTTTGGGATACTGCAAGTCTGTGTCGTTGCTTTTGCTTTGCTCACGCTTGAGTGCTCAGTGGCGGCGGGTGCTGATGCCTCTTTTTTGTCGGTGGGGGGAGCGGGGATTGTTGCTTGCTGCTGCTTACATGCGGGAGGGAGAGGAAGTGGGGGGCACTTTGGGGTTCTAACATTTAACTGTAATTCATTCTTTGGGGGTACTTCTCTGTTTTCGCGGATGGTTGTGAAGAAAAAGCATTTCGGGATGTATATTGTATACATTTCTCTGACATTAAATGAACCTTTGAAATGTTTGAATCAAATGAAATGTTTGAAATTGACATGGACCTGAAGGCCCAAATGGCCTCTTCCTGTGACAATAATATAGATATCTGAGATGATGAGAAAAGAAAATGATTCACCTATTGAAGACTTAATTGAAGGTGGTTACAAACATTCCAGCCTCATGCTTTGCTGAATCCCACATGGCTAATTTGAGTATTCATGGATGGATCCTTATGAGTTACATTCAGATTGTATTACAGTGTAAATCATTGCTTTAGGAGAGCCAATAAAGTAGTTATTTAGTCCTCATCTATATGAAAATGTTCTGTAGATAGACCATTCCATTCTATCGAATGGACAGCAAAAGGAATGAAATGTTGGAATTCCACAGAATTACAAAGAAATAGAGCAGTAACAGGACAAAATAGAACATTGCTATTACCCTTACATTCTTCATCATTCCGTGGAATTCCAATGCCCATCCATGAGAGTGTTCATAGGACACTCAAAGCTGCTGCGCAGGTTAACTCTGTGGTTAAGAAGGTTGATGGTTTATTGGCCTTCATCAATCATGGGATTGAGTCTAAGAGCTGACAGGTAATGTTACAGCTGTATTGGACCCTGGTCAGACCCCACTTGGAGTACTGTGCTCAGTTCTGGTTGCCTCGCTACAGGAAGGATGTGGAAACCATAGAAAGGGTGCAGAGGAGATTTACAAGGATGTTGCCTGGATTGGGGAGCATGCCTTATGAGAATAGGTTGAGTGAACTTGACATTTTCTCCTTGGAGCGATAGAGGATGAGAGGTGACCTGATAGAGGTGTACAAGATTATGAGAGGCATTGATCATGTGGATAGTCAGAAGTTTTTTTCCCAGGTCTGAAATGGCTAGCACAAGAGGGCACAGTTTTAAGGTGCTTGGAAGTAGGTACAGAGGAGATGTCAGGGGTAAGTTTTTTACTCACAGAGTGGTGAGTGCATGGAATAGGCTGGCAGCAACAATGGTGGGGGCGGATACAATTGGGTCTTTTAAGAGGCTCCTGGATAGATACACAAAGCTTAGGAAAATAGAGGGCTATGGATAACCCTGGGTATTTTCTAAGGTAAGCACATGTTCGGCACAACTTTGTGGGCTGAAGGACCTGTATTGTGCTGTAAGTTTTCTATGCTTCTATGTTTCTATCCCTCGTTCTGTTCATTCAATAGATTCCCGTCGGGGCCAACGTATTCCTTCATATGTCTAGCTCCATCCCGAGGTACATTCAGCAAGTAAGTATATATCCCATCAGTGCAGGGTCAATAGAATCAGGGCCATAAACATTTAATTTTAATACTAGAGCACTACAATTTCAGTGTTAATCAGTGCAGGTAAAGTTGGACATTTCATATAGTCAATACAAAGAGGTTTTGCAATGTCATCTTGAATAAAGTATCATTTCTACAAAAAGATCAGGGTAATGACTTAGTTATACACATTCTAACATTTGTACAACTGTGTCATTACCCTGATCTTTCCATAGCGTTGAAAGAAATGTTACCGGTCGAAAGAGAACTATAAACATAAGTCGAGTAGAGGGACAAAGTATTTCAAAATTGGCAGTAAAATTACTTCTTATCCAATGGACACTTCACCAGAAAAAGATGTTTGTGAAGGAAGGTCAGAAGTTTTATTGCAAAAGCAATGTAGTTATTGCAGTCATGTCTGGGTCTTGGCACTGTTACAAGGGATGAATACAGTGAGTATTGTGGCTGGCTGTAATCACTAAGTACTGTGACTTCAGTTGCCTGTATTGCCTATGGACGCTCTGAACATGGAGCCATTGTGCAGACAATAGCTACTTAGTAGTTTACAACCCTTTGAGATATCTTCCTGGTATTACATAATGTCTGGTGCAAGACTGCTTACTCACTTCTAAAACCCCATTAAAATACTAATCCATTTTGACTTCAGAAAGGCATGCCTCAGAGTTTGTTGGCCAGAGCTTGTGATTTTCATTATCAGCCCTGGATGTTCCTTTCTTATGAAACCATAAAGGAAAAGCAAATGAAGTGTTGGATTTCTATTGGGCCTTTCAAGGCCTTAGGATATTCTGAAGAGTTTCACAGCTAATGGAGTACTTATGAAGTGTGGTCATAGTATCATTGTAGAAAATACTACAACCAATATGAAGAGAGAAGCTCCATGATAAGCGCATGATAATCTGTTCTCTGATGCTGAGTGATATATATCACAGATACTCTTCCCTGTGTTGAATTAGGGCCATTGAAGGTTTTATGTTGACTAGAGAGGGAGATGACCACAAGGCTGCACCTCCAGCATTGGAGCATTCCCGTAGTTCTGCATTGTAACCTTGACCTAGTTCTTACATTAGACCATAAGACTATAAGATATAGGAGCTGATTTAGGTCATTTGGCCCATCGAGTCTGCTCCATCATTCCTCTCAGCCCCAATTTCCTGCCTCCCCCGCCCCCATATCCCTTCAAGCTCTGACCATTCAAGAATCTATCAACCTCCGCCTTAAATATGTATAAAGAGTTGGTCTCCACAGATGCCTGTGGCAAAGAATTCCACAGATTTACCGCTCTATGGCTGAAGGAATTCTTTCTCATCTCCATTCTAAAAGAATGTTCCTCTATTCTGAGTCTGTCCTCTGGTCTTAGACTCTCCCACCAAAGGAAATCTCCTCTCCACATCCACTGTATCAAGGCCTTTCACCATTTGATAGGTTTCAATTAGGTCACCCCTCATTCTTCTGAATTCCAGTGAATACAGGCCCAGAGCCATCAAATGCTCTTGATATGACGAGCTATTCAATCCTGGAATCATTTTTGTGAACCTCCTTTGAACCCTCTCCAGTTTCAGCACATCCTTTCTAACATAAGCGGCCTAAAACTGCTCGCAATACTCCAACTGAAGCCTCACCAGTGCTTTATAAAACCTCAGCATTACATCCTTGCTTTTATATTCTGGTCCTCTTGAAATGAAAGTTAACATCACATTTGCCTTCTTCACCACAATTCCACCTGCAAATTAAACTTTAGGGAAACCTGCAAAGGGACTCCCAAATCCTTTTGCACCTCAGTTTTTTGTAAACAAGGCTTTCATTTCTTCTGCCAAAATGCATGACCATACACTTGCCGACTCTGTATTCCATCTGCCTCTTCTTTATCCATTTTCCTAATCTAAGTCCTTCTGCAGCCTTCCTATTTCCTGAAAACTACCTTCCCCTCCACCTATCTTCATTATCGTCTGGAAACTTTGAAGCAAAGCCACTGGTGCTACAGGTGCAAGGTGCAAATTTCTGAATATGTTCAAAGCCCTCCCCACCACTGAGCACATCTGCAAGGAGCGCGAGCAAATGAAAACAGCATGCAGTACCTCCACTATCCCGGCTATGCTCTCAACTTGCTGCTACCCTCGGGCAGGAGGTACAGGAGCCTTCGGTCCCACACCATGAGGGTCAGGAGCAGTTATTACCCTGCAGCAATCAGGTCCATGAACCATCCTAGGTAACTGTGCTCATCTGAACTTTGAACTGATTTCACAACCTATGGACTCATTTACAAGGAATTTACAAACAGTGCTCTCAATATTAATTATTTATTTGTCTGTTTATTTATTTATTCATTCAAGAATCTATTTATTTATTTATTTATTATTCGCAGTTTGTCTTCTTTCGGACTTTGGTTGTTTTTTAGTCTTTGTGTGTAGTTTTTCATTGATTCTATTATATTACTCAGTTCTGCTGTGAATGTCTGCAAGAGAATGAATCTCAAGGTGATATACACTTACTTTGATAATAAACTTACTTTGAACTTTGAGTAAAAGGCAGGAACTTGACTTCGAAGGCATGCTTCTCGGTATAACTACAACTACATACAAAGATTATCCACACCTATATTTGATTGGGCAGGGTATAGACAGGCTACTGTGATGAACTTCCACCATGAACTTCAGAGGCAAAGCCTGAGTGTGGGGCTTGAGGAATCTCAAGCTAAATTCTCAACTAGCCCCACTCTCCAAAACTCCCTTGAATACTTTGAAAGCTGGTAGATCCTTGCCTCCAGCTTCTCTCATTCGTGAGGGTGAAGTCGATCTTAAAAAAGTGGAGTCTGAATGCCCATGGAAGAGTCATGGTGTCATATGGCATGGAAACAAGCCCTACAATCAACCACACCCACAGCAACCATCAAAGACCTCTCTACACTCTAAATATTCATCCAATATCATCGCTAACTGATCCTCTCACCACTAGCTTATTCTTCTGCCATGTATCTAAACTGGGAATACTTTCCAGCAGCCAGTTAACCTAACAACCCACAATTCTTAGAGTGTGGGAGCAAACCAGTGCACCAGGTGAGATTGCACATGGCTGCGGGAAGTCTGTGCAAACTCCATACATACAGCACCGAGACCGACATTGAATTTGAGTCTCTAGAGTTGTAGAACAACAGCCCTAATCACCACTGAACTGTCTATACAAGTTGATTTCCCATGCACCAGGTTCAAGAACAGCAATTCCCTTCAACCATTCATTCCTTAAACTAACCTGCACAACTCTGATCAATGTAGCAGAACTATGACCTTTCTGACCATGTTGCTTTACAATGGACTTTGTTTTATTTTATCCCAATTGTCTTCTTCCTCATGTCATTTTGCTGTTATGTTTTCTTCCTTGAATTGAAATGAACTGAACTAAACTGAAAATTCCCAAATCATTTCAAGGACACAGTGGAATGATGTTCCATGTGTTATTCATTCGTTGTTTGCCTTTTCCATTATCTATTCTTTTGTTTTGCACATTGGCTTTTTAATGTTTTCTTTGAATGTGAAGAAGCTGTAAGAATCCACGGTTTTTGCAATCTATCAATCAGTTTTCATTACTATGTAGTCCCCAATGATTGTTCCTTATTAATAAGTTTGGAATGAACACTTCAATTATCTAACTTTTGGAACTGGACAGATGATTCCCTGATATTTATGCTTCTTGTTTGGATCAAAGTTCTAAGTAAGTTTTATTATCAAAATACATATATGCCACCATATACAACCCTGTGCTTAATTTTCCTGCAGGCATACTCAGTAAGTCTATAGAATAGTAACTCTATCAAGATCAATGAAAGATCAACCAGAGTGCAGAAGAAACAAACAATGCAAAATGTAAATATAAATAAATAGTATTAAGTAATGAGAACATGAGATAATGAGATCAAGAATGCTTAAAGTGTGGTCATTGGTTATAGGAACATCTCAATGCAAGTGAGTGTAGTTGTCCCCTTTATTCAAGAACCTGATGGTTGTGGGGTAGTAACAGTTCTTGAACCTGGTGGTGTGAGTCCTGAGGCTCTTGTGCCTTCTACCTGATGGCAGCAGGGGGAAAAGATCATGGCCTGAGTGGTGGGGATCTCCGATGATGGAAGTACAGAAGTGTTGAGGCCAGGCAGTGGGGATTTCTTTGTTTCACGGTTGTCCGCAGGAAGACGAATCCCTGGGTTGTATACTTACTTTGAACTTCGAATTTATATAATTTACATTTTCTTGTCTATCTGATGCTACATGACTGTTTTGCTGCTGCATGCTTGATTTTCATTTCACTGTGCACACACATACTTGCGCATACGTCAATGAGCTCATCTTTGACTTTTGCCTCCCTCACCGCTGCCTGTTCTCAACACCTCCGAACAAAAAAAAAGAAGCATAAATCTCAGTGAATTATCTGCCCAATTCCAAAAGCTAGTCAATCGAAGTGTTCATTCCAAACTTATCAATAAGGAATGATCATTGGGGGTTCCATAGCAATGGAAATTCACAGAAACTAGTCACTGAACCATTTGATGGATTGCTGTTACCGTGGATACTTCCAGCTTCTTCACAACTAGGATGCCCAAGACTATGTTAATAGGCTGAAATGTGTTACTATATTCTTCAGCTGTCTGTAAATGGGATAGATTAATGGTTTTCCTTATTTATCAACGAGTAATCAGCAAGCAAACCAATATTATTGACTCTTTTAAAAAGAACCATTATCCCATTTTAGAGAGGGGTAGATGGGGGAGGGAGAGGGAAGGACAGTGCATTATAAACAAAATTTCCACTTCCAGTATCCAGGGCTTACAATCAAAGGCCACTTCATTAGGTGTTCCTGTACGCATGTCCGTTAATGCAAATATCTAATCAGCCTTAAGGTTTTTAAAGCCGGGGTTGATAGTGGGGGTAAACTCCCTCTCCCTATTAAATGCTCCCAATAGCATGCATATCAAACAGCCTCTGACAACTAAATCCAGTTCCTGTGTAAAGTAACTACTAAGCCCAGCGGAACTGCTTCCACTGACAGGAGAAGGGGCAAAGGAGGGTTACTGGTGCCTTAAAATCAGTCACCTCGGACTGATGGGGCTTGTCAGCTGTAGTTAGCAGTTCATATAGGAGAAGGAAAACTCTGATCTCAAGCCTCCATTGCCTTGTGGCTGTACCCACTCACAGGGAAGTCTTTGGTAGTAAACCCCCAAGGAAAATTCTGTTGCTGGAGTCCCTAAGGCTAACTGGCAACTCTTACGACACCGCTGGTGCATGGAGTGGGGGAGCCTTCTACATGATCAAGAATTTGCTGTCCATGTTGTACTACCCTGTCCAGCTTATCATGTCAACAGCCGGGATGTAACGTCCATGGTTGACCCTGACCAACAGAGAGCATCAAAATCAATCAATCAATCACGTGGCAGCAACTCAATGCATTAAAGCATGGTTAAGAGATTCAGACCAAACATCAGAATGGGGACTAAATGTAATTTAAGTGACTGACTGTGGACTGATTGTTAGTGTCAGATGAGGTGGTTTGAGTATCTCAGTAACTTGCTGATATCCTGGGATTTTTCACACACAGTGGTCTCTGGAGTTTACAGTGAATGGAGTAAAACAAAACAAAAAAAAACACCCAGTGAGCACCCAGTGAAAATGCTTTGTTAACGAGAGAGGTCAGAGGAGAATAGCAAGATTGGTTCAAGCTGATGAGAAGGTAATGGTAACTCAAATAACCATGCATTACAATAGTGGTGTGCGGAAGAGAATCTCTGAATGCACCACGCATCGGACCTTAAAGTAGTTGGGCTACAGCTGCAGATGCCCACACTGGGATCGAGCCCTGTACCTAACAAAGTGGGCTCTGAATGTATGTTTTATGAGTCTTGATAAAGAAACACAAGATGATAAATGGCACAGACTGAGTAGATAGCCAGAGATCTTTTCCCAGCAACACACACAAAATGCTGGAGGAAATCAGCAAGCCAGGCAGCATCTATGGAAAAGTGTAAATAGTCGACATTTCGAACTGAGACCCTTCATCAGAACAGCTATCACCCCCCCCCCCCCTTTCATTCTTCTAAACTTTAGAAAATGGAGGGGTGGGGAGTATTTAATTAAATCCTGTAAATATTGAAAGACCCAGATGGAAAGGATGTTTCTCGCAGTGGGGGAGTCTAGGACCAGTGGGCACAGCTGCAGAATGGAAGGACATCCTTTCAGAATAGAGCTGAGGAGGAACTTCTTTAGCCAGAAGGTGGTGGATGGCTGGAATTCACTGCCACAGATGTCTGTGGAGACCAATTCACTGGGTATATTTAAAGTGGAAGTTGATAGTTTCTTGATTAGTAAGGGCATCAGAAGTTATGGGCAGAAGGGTGGAGGATGAGATTGAGAGGGAAAATAAATCAGCCATGATGGAGCAGACTCGATGGGCCGAATGGTTTATACCTGCTCCTATGACTTATGCTGTTACGCATGAAGCTCTCACTGTTCTATCTGTTACACGTTTGCCTTGCCAATAGTTTGATTGTCTGCTATGCTTAGCCTCCTCCGGTAGCAGGCTGGTTAATTCATTCAATCCCTTTGTGCACCATTTTAATGCTATAGGAAACTTGTTTGTTTTAACCAGTCTAATAATTGCATGAAAACAGTGCTCAAAGGAATTTTATATTAAAGCATTAACCTGAATCAACTAAAGCCCATGCAAGCATTAGTGGAGATTTGGTGTACACCAGGGAGAAAGCTCATCATGTACAGAAGAAGGTTTATGCTAACAGTTTATTATAATGAGTGGCTTGTAATGACAGAAATTTATTATCATAATTGAGTTGATTATAACAAGGTGTTTGTGCTGTTACACAAGCAAGATACACGTCTATTGTTGTAAAGTTTGTTGCCAATTTTTAACACACTAATTCATTTCCTTTCATCGAAACGTATTTGAAATCTCTCACATTGCTAAAGTGACTTTCCTATGTTGCAAAAGTAAAAATTATTTAATTATCTCAAGTATATAGTTTGTCAGATTATTCTTTATTCCCATATTCAAGCATTTACTCAGCTACACAATGGCGATACTTCAGAGAAACAATTAACATATGTATCAGATCACCCAGGCCATGTCCTCTTTTCATTGCTACCACCAGACAGGAGATACAGCAGCCTGAAGGGACACACTCAATGTCTCAGAAACAGCATTTTCCCCTCTGCCATCCAATTTCTGAATGGACATTGAATCCATAAGCACTAGCTTATTAGTTTAATTTAATTGTCTGTCTTTTCCCAGATGATAGAGATTAGCTTTATTTGTTGTTCATACATCAAACCATTCAGCAGATGTGCCATTTACACATGTGGAATGTGTGCATTTTCCCCTGGTGCTCCTGTTTCCTTCCGCAGTCCAAAGGTGTACTGGATAGATTAATTGGCCGTGGTAAATTGTCCCATGATTAGGTTGAGGTTAATCGGGGTTGCTGTGGTGGTGAGGCTCACAGGGCCGGAAGGCCCTACTCAATTCTGTAAAATTTACATTGAATCAAACCAGCGAGGATTGTGCTGGAAACAGCTCGCAGATGTCACCATGTTTCTGTTGCCAACATAGTATGCCCACAGCTCACTACCTGGGAGGAAACCCGAGCACCACACAGTCGTGGGGAACCCCTGAAAGACAGCACAGTAATCAAACCCAGAGTGATGGTCAATTGTGCTGGAAAGTGATTGCGCTCACCAGTATGGTACTGCACTCAACTTCCTGAGTTTTTCTATTTTGTTTTTAGATTTCTAGCCCTACAGATTCCTCAGCCTGAAATGTCGGTGGTTTATTTTCATCCAGAGACGCTGTCTGAGCTGCTGAGCTCCTCGGCCATCTTATGTGTTCATCCATATTTCCAGAAACTGCAGACTCTCCTGTGTCTTTTATTATTTTCTAATTTGTTGTGCATTGACAATACTTAAAATAGTTTTAGAGCAGGGGTTCCCAATCTGGGGTCCACGGACCCCTTGCTTAATGGTATTGGTCCCTGGCAGGAAAAGACTGAGAACCTCTGGAGTCTTTCAGGATACCTTGATGATGAAATGGGAAAAATCATTTTGAAAATGTTTACATAAAAGAACAACTACATATTTGAAGAATTCAAGTTCACATTTTGCCTCGAATCAATAGTACTTCCAGTACCAAGCCATACCTTGGAATGATTTCCTTGGTTAAAGATGCTATATTAATAAAGAAACATCCATGATGGAAGCCAATGTAATTGTTAACAGGAGACACGAGACAATACTGATGCTAGAATCCAGAGCACAGAATATCAGGAGGAGTTGTGCAGCATCTGTGGAGGCAAACTGATGGCCAACATTTTGAGCCAAAGCCCTGTTCCAGCATTGGGAATCTGAAAGAAAAGATAGCCAGTACAGGCAGGCCCTAGGTTCCATTTCCATGAATGACTCATAACCCAAATATCTGTTAAGCTCCAGAAAGAGGGTGCAGGGGTGAAGGTGAGAGCAATCACGGAAACCACAGTGACGATAGAGTGAGCAGACGCAGGAAGAGCAGCCGCCAGCCAGCCTCACAGATTCAGTGAGTGAGTGGATGAATCCCTCTATTCTGAGGCAGTGCCCACTTTGACAGATCTCAATGAGATCCTCCCTCATTCTTCTAAAGTCCAGCGAATGCAGGCGAGTATCTCTACATATAACACTTTCATTCTCCAATGCCAGCACATCTTCTTCAGATAAGGGCCCAAAACTACCCACAATACCCCAACTAACGCTTTAGAAACCTTCAGCGTTACATCCTTGCTTTTATATTCTAGACCTCTTGAAATGAATGCTAACATTGCATTTGTCTACCTCATCACTGACTTAAACTGGAAATCAAGCTTTGTGGAATCCATAACCCCCTTGGGTAGAGAATCCCAATAACTTACACCTGTTCTTGTAGGTGGAGATTGCCCAGAACTGCTGGCTGAAGATGTGCAAAGAGATAGATGCCATCAACAGGCCATAGTGCTTTCAGGACAGAACCAGATACGGTTTCAGCGAAAAGATGCTCTGGCACCTGAAGCAGTAATAAGCACCGATACCTTGAAACTAATGGGCCTGGGATAAGGGGCAGAAAAACTTAGAAGAATTCTAAATAAAAAGAATAAAGAGGACACGAAGCTAAAAAAAAAAACAAATTTAATTTCTTTTTCTGCATTCTCTCAGCTTACAAAGCATTTTACCTAATCTGCTCTCATTATGGGGTCTGTTAGTAACTCTGCTAGAAATTTATTATCATTAAAAAGAAAAGAAATAAGGTGCCAACTAGCCAAATTAATAGCAAACCACTGTTAAATTGCTCTTATTTGTTTGTATAATTGTACATCTATTGGTGGCCACAGTTCAGGATCTTGACTGGCAAAATCCAACTGGCTTTATGCAAATATATTGTTTCTTCAGAATGTAAATAATGTGCCTTTTGGTTAAAAGTACAAATGAGAAATGAATATATCACTGTTTTTGCCTGCAGGAAGAGCATTTAGGTCCTTTGCAATTAGTTGATGTATTGAGGTTATATTTTCTCATGAAAATTGTTTATAAAAAAATCCTTGGTCTTATTAATTGACTTGGAAACCCCATGTATCAATGCCACTTCAAGCCAGGTCCTACATAAATTATTCTTTGCAGTTTTCCCTGTAACATTGTGGTGGTTTTTTTTTTAAAAGAAGACAAAATGCATATTTTTGTGAAGTAAACAAGATCTGTATTCACAAATTAAATGGGGAGAAAGAAGAGAGGGGAGAAGAAATGTATTAGCTAATCACATTTAAATAATAGACTTAAAAAGATAATTCAGTCCTATAGGAATGACGGTTAATCTTCAGAAAAGCAACCCAGAGTGCAACTAACGACAAAAACTGGTGTTTGTAATTAAATGATACTCATCATTCATGAGGAGAAGCAACATTTGTTAAGGGGATATTTAAAGAACTCTCTCCATGCAGTGATATATTTAGCTTACATTGCTGAATTTGGCATTTATTTCACATACTTTCCTTTTAACATCTTTATCTCCAATACCCTTTTGATCAGCATCTTTTCCTTTGCATCCACTCTCTCTCCATAGGCTCAGCATGTACAACTCAATAGGAAGCCCCTTCCTCAAGAGTCCCTCGCATCTTGTGAAATCATTGTCATTGGCAGATATCAAACCTCAAAGTCTGAAATAAATTCATTATCAAGGTATGTATATGTCACCATATACTACCCTGAGGTTCATTTTCTTGCAGGCTTTCACAGTGGAATGGAGAAATAAAATAGAATCAATGAAAAATTTCACATAAAGACTGATGAATAACCAAAGTGCAAAGGAGATAAACAGTGCAAATACAAAAAAGACTAATAATAATAATAATCTGATGAAGCATTGGCATACTATAATCACCCTATCCACTAACAACCAAAAAAAAACAATCTCCATTGTCTAAGTGCTTCCAGGGCAACTTGCTAAGCCCACTATAGGTTTGTCTAGCTTTAAACCTGCTCTCCAATTTACTGAATTGGATGGAAATTGAATATTAAATAAGAAACAACCAAACAACTAATACCTTGACACACTTTCTATACCTGAGCAATTTGAAATTATACACTCTTTCATCAGTAAAGCTAAAGCAATTAATTCAAATGGTAGAACTATTTTCTAAAGATATAAACATGAATGTTGGACTAGATAAGTGCAGAACATTAAACATAAAGAAAGGTGCAATAGAGCTAATAGAATATAAAACAGAGTAGCAGGAAACAATACAACCAATGGATAAATATAAAACATATATTGCTGGGATATCAACAAGCAAAGAAAATAGATCATACTGTAACAAAGGGAAAACTTTCAACAGAATTTACTTCAAGGCTTAAGAAAATCTGCCAGACAGAACTGAAATAACAAATTTTGGAAAACACTATATGTACTTGAATGCACTTAGGTTAACATTACCTAGGATAAAAGGGGAAAGATGAATAAAAGGCATAAAAAATTTACACAAATGTCAGGTAAAACTTTTAAGGGAAGGCTCTAAGGTTGGAAGAACAACACCTTATAATCCGTTTGGGTAGACTCCAACCCGACGGCATGAATATCGATTTCTCAAACTTCCAGTAATGCTCCCCGCTCTTCTCCATTTCCCATCCCATTTTCCATCTCTCACCTCATCTCTGGGCCTGCCCATTGCCTCCATATGGTATTCCTTCCTCCTTTTTTTTTCTTTCTTCCATGGCCTTCTGTCTCTTTCACCAATTAGCTTCCCAGCTCTTTACTTCACCCCTTCCCCTCCAGGTTTCACCTATCACCTGGTGCTCTTCCCTCTCCTCCCATCCCCTCCACCTTTTAAATCTACTCCTCAGCTTTTTTTCTCCAGTCCTGCTGAGCGGTTTCAGCCCAAAATGTCGACTGTACTTTCTTCCAGAGATGCTGCCTGGCCTGCTAAGTTCCTCTAGCATCCTGTGTGCGTCGCTAAAATTTCTAAGGATATATTTTCATCAACAAAAGCAGAATTTAACACTCCATGCAAGCATATGCAACTCTGATAAAAAGTACACACCACTACACTTAAATGAAAGCACAACTCAGAAAAATGAAATTATCACCATAGAAGCAAAAGTTAACCAATGGAAGAGTATGACCCTCCATGCAAGGCAACCCCATGAATTGAGCAGATTAGATGTCGACATGGAAGCATTGAATGTCTGGCTAAGGGATGGCGATCTCTTCTCAGAAACAGAGGAGTGGTCACACAGAACCACATAGTTAACTCAAAAAATTATCAAGAATACATAATAGAAGAGCAACAAATTCAAGACAGTAAAAGCTGAAAATGCAAAGAGAACCTGAAACAATCCAACACATTACAGGATTGCGCAGCAGTTTAACTCAATCTGATTATTTACACAGACACAATCAAGTGGTTAACATCATTCACCAAACTTTTTGCTTTAAAATACAAATTCATACCTTACTATGAATGCAAGCCTGACCCAGTTCTAGAGTCCGAGTCTTACAAATTAATCGTGACTGATCCATTATTACAGATAGGACAATCCATAATAACCATCAAATATAATATTACAGGAGAAATAAGCAAAAACAACTTACTTAATAGATACAGCCATTCCAAACACACATAACGCACAGAAATCAGTAAGTGAAAAACACCAGAAATATGCTGGATTAAAAGAGGAAATTGAAAGACTATGGAATATGAACACAGCAGACATTCTCCTAATAGTAATAGCAACAACTGGTATCATCCCAAAGTCACTACACAATAGCATTAGACAATTAGGACTACTCAGTAATATTTACGTAAATCTCCAGAAAGCCTCAATACTAAACACCACTAGAGTACTGTAATCTGAACATTCCTAGTAATCAAGAAATGAGTGTGATAGGCTATGCCTGTACCTCAGGTTTCACTTACTTGAGCTGAGAAATTTATTTAAAAAAATAAAAAATAAATTATACTGAGAACATCCTGTGTTTTAGTGGCAGGAAAATCCCTACCATGAGGCAGGGCTGTAGGTATCCCCTACCGAGTGTGAATACGGCATTTCTTAATGCCTTGTTCCCCCACCTCCCCTTCCAGCTGAGCTTCAACAATTGGGGGTTGTGTTGAGCTGAGCACAGCCAGAAGCACTGAGTAGAATTGACTTGCTCACTCACTGAGTCAATGAAGAGCTAACGGCCGCTCTTCCAATGGTCTCTATCCCATCACCATTGCTTCTGTGATCCTCTCCCACTCACTAATCTTGTTCATTTCTGACTATAAACAGCTTAGGTGACAGACAATCCTCAGCATCTATTTCCTATAGGGGAAGAGTCGAGGACCAGAGGGCACAGCATCGGAATAGAGGGACATCCATTTTTGAACAGAAAGGAGGAGGAATGCCTTTAGACAGAGGATGGTGAATCAGTGAAGTTGCCACAGATAGCTGTGGAGACCAAATCATTGGGTGTATTTAAAGTGGAAGTTGATAGGTTCTTGATTAGTAAGTGTGTCAAAGGTTACAGGGAGAAGGCAGGAGAATTGAGTTGAGAGGGATAATAAATCAGCCATGACGAAATAACAGAACAGACTTGATGGGCCAAATGGCCTTGCTCTGCTTCTATGTCTTGTGGTATAATGGAACTGAACCCTGTCATAACCTGAAATCTGCATTTCAAGGAAGTGACACTGAGTTTGATTATCAACCATGATCACTCCGAATACCTCACGGTTTTAGGTTCGTGAGATTCTCCTGAAATAAATGGTTATTTTCCATTAGATTTTGCTTACAAGTTCTCACAACAAAGCAATTGTAATGAATTGTATCATTTCTCACTGCCCTGAGTTTTAAAACATCACTGGCTGAAACAGCAATTCTGTTTTATTTTATTTTACTTAGTATCAGGTACTTGTTGCTTTCAAGGAGCCTGCACTTAGTGGCCACAAAGGGTTACAGACTCAGTCAGCACCATCGTGGGCACAAGCATCCTGACAGCTGAAGATACCTTCAAATGCATCATTAAGGACCCTCACCATCCAGAGAATGCCCTCTTCTTGCCACCACCATCAGCAGCCTGAAGAGCCGCACTCGAAGTTTTAGAAACAGTTTCTTCCCCTCTATCATCAAATTTCTGAATGGCCCATGAACACTTCCCCATTATTCCTTTTCTGCACAATTTATTAATTTACTTGTTCTAACCTTAAGTAATTTTTATGTATTGCACTGTGCTGCTGCCACAAAAGAACATATTTCATGGTATATCTTAGTGATAGTAAACCTGATTCTGTTTCTAATTCTGATCTTCCCTGAGCAGGACTCTATTGACTGTAAAGGCATAAAGATCAAAGTTCAAAAGTTCAAAGTAAATTTTATTGTCAAAGTACATGTATGTCACCATATACAACACTGAGATTCATTTTCCTGCGGGCATATTTAGCAAATCCATAGAATAGTAACTCTAGCAGGATCAATGACAGATCAACCAGAGTACAAAAGATGACAAACTGTGCAAATGCAAATATAAATAAATAATCAATGAGAACATGAGATAATAACATAAAGAGTCCTTGAAAGTGAGATCATTGGTTGAAGGAATATTTCAATGATGGGGTGTTTTTATTCAGGAGTCTGATGGTTGAGGGGTAGTAACTGTTCCTGAACCAAGTGGTGCGAATCCTGAGGCACCTGTACCTTCTACCTGATGGCAGCTACAAGAAGAGAGCATGGCCTGGGTGGTGGGGATCTCTGATCATGGATGTTGCTTTCCTATGAAAGCATTTCATGTAGATGAGCTCAATGTTTGGGAGTGCTTTACCTGTGATGAATCCACTACTTTTTGTAGGACTTATGCAAGATGGAAAAAGAATATGGGAATTAACGTGAATAGTGGCAGCGTAAAACTCAGTCAATAGACAAGAAAATATTACAAATAAATTGCAGAAAATGTTCACCTCAATGGAGTAAGTAATAATCTAGTGCCTTCAGATAAATCTAGGGTTATCCTCTTGTGTGTCTCTACCTTTCTAAGTGAATTTATTTGAGTTAGAGAATGTTTTTCGGAATCAGAATCAGGTTTAATATTACTGGCATATGTCTTGAAATGCGTTAACTTTGCGGCTTCAGTACAATGCAATACGTGACTATGGAGAGGAAGAAACCGTGAATTACAGAAGTTATATATATATATAAAATAGTTAAATACGTTAAGTAGTGTAAAAAATAAGAAATAAAATAGTAGTGAGGTAGTGTTCATGGGTTCGATGTCCATTCAGAGATCGGTTGGCAGAAGGGAAGAACCCATTTCTAAATCACAGACTGTGTGCTTTCAGGCTTCTGTACCTCCTTCCCAATGGTAGCAATGAGAAGAGGGCATGTCCTGGGTGATGGGGGTACTGCTCTTTAAAGATGGTGTGGATACTACTGAGGCTAATGTCCATGATGGAGCTGATTAATCTGTTTTTCTTTATGGAGCTCAGTCAATAAAGCTAAGTTAAGCTGCAGTTACCACTTAGTAACCCAGAATAGAAAGAGATCACACAGAAATGGCTGTTTACAAGATCATCACTCATTCCACTTTCATTGCTCTTGCAAGCTGTCATCTCATTTGTAACATCTGACCTTTGATTAAATTATCACAAATCAACATTTTGGATTCTGCAGGCAGTGTGTGTTGTATGATGTTGCCATTTTAATTTATTTGTTTATGATTGATTTTTATGTCAAAGGTTGTCCTTTAAATGACATAAGCAATGAGGTAAAGAGAGCCCCATGATTTATTGAAGGTAGGCCTAGCAGATAATTGAGGGAACATGAGATATGATAGAGGTGTCCCAGTTGCCTACTTGCTTTTCAGGTTGTAAGACTGGATGAATAGGGAATCACTCCATATTCGATGGTCTCATTATCATCATCATCGTCATTATCGGCTATGTCGTATGACAGAGGTGATCATGATCTCATAGCCATGATTGTTCTTGGCAAATTTTTCTACAGAAATGGTTTGCTATTGTCTTCTTCTGAGCAGTGACTTTACAAGATGGGTGACCCCAGTCATTATCAATACTCTTCAGAGATTGCCTGCCTGGTTCCAGTGGTTGCCTGGTGTCAAGTAATGATATGAATCCAGAAGATATGTTCAAACAACTAGGTAATGATAATATTAGAGATCTAGAAGATTATAAGGCTAGCAGGAAGGAGTTTAAGAATGAAATTAGGAGAGCCAGAAAGGGCCATAAGGAGACCTTCGCGGACGGGATTAAGGAAAACCCCAAGGCATTCTACAAGTATGTGAAGAGCAAGAGGATAAAAGGTGAGAGACTAGGACCAATCAAGAGTGACAATGGAAAAGTGTGTATGGAACCAGAGGAAATGGTGGAGGTACTTAATGAATACTTTGCTTCAGTATTCATCAAAGAAAAGGATCTTGGCAATTGTAGGAATGACCTACAGCAGACTGAAAAGCTTGAGAATGTAGATACTAAGAAAGAGGATATGCTGGATCTTTTGGAAAGCATCAAATTGGATAAGTCGCTGGGAACGGATGGGATGGACCCCAGGCCACTGTGGGAAGTAAGAGAGGAGATTGCTGAGCCTCTGGCAATGATCTTTGCATCATCAATGAGGATAGGAAAGGTTCCGGAGGATTGGAGGGTTGTGGATGTTGTTCCTAGCTTCAAGAAAGGGAGTAGAGGTAGCCCAGGAAATTATAGGCCGGTGAGTCTTACCTCAGTGGTTGGTAAGCTGATGGAGAAGATCCTGAGAGGCAGTATTTACAAACATTTATAGAGGCATAATATGATTAGGAATATTCAGCATGGCTTTGTCAAAGGCAGGTCGTGTCTTACGAGCCTGATTGAATTTTTTGAAGATGTGACTAAGTACATTGATGAAGGTAGAGCCATAGATGGATTTTAGCAAGGCATTCGCTAAGTTACCCCATGCAAGGCTTATTGAGAAAGTAGGGAGACATGGGAACCAAAGGGACATTGCTTTGTGGATCCAGAACTGGCTTGCCCACAGAAGGCAAAGAGTGGTTGTAGGCGGGTCATACTCTGCATGGAGGTTGGTGACCAGTGGTGTGCCTCAGGGATCTGTTCTGGGACCCTTACTCTTTGTGATTTTTATAAATGACCTGGATGAGGAAGTGTATGGATAGGTTAGTAAATTTGCTGATGACACAAAGGTTGGGAGTGTTGTGGATAGTGTGGAGGGCTGTCAGAGGTTACAATGGGACATTGACAGGATGCAAAACGGGGCCGAGAAGTGGCAGATGGAGTTCAACCCAGGTAAGTGTGAGGTGGTTCATTTTGGTAGGTCAAATATGATGGAAGAATATAGCATTAATGGTAAGACTCTTGGCAGTGTGAAGGATCAGAAGGATCTTGGGGTCTGAGTCCATAGGACACTCAAAGCTGTTATGCAGGTTGACTCTGGTTAAGAAGGCATACGGTGCATTGGACTTCATCAATCGTGGGATTGAGTTTAAGAGCTGAGAGGTAATGTTGCAGCTATATAGGACCCTGGTCAGACCCCACTTGGAGTACTGTGCTCAATTCTGGTCGCCTCACTATAGGAAGGATGTGGAAACCATAGAAAGGGTGCAGAGGAGATTTACAAGGATATTGTCTGGATTTGGGAGCATGCCTTATGAGAATAGGTTGAGTGAACTCGGCCTTTTCTCCTTGGAGCTACGGAGGATGAGAGGTGACCTGATAGAGGTGTACAAGATAATGAGAGGCATTGATTGTGTGGATAGTCAGAGACTTTTCCCCAGGGCTGAAATGGCTAACACGAGAGGGTACAGTTTTAAGGTGCTTGGAAGTAGGTACAGAGCTGTCAGGGGTAAGTTTTTTACGCAGAGAGTGGTGAGTGTGTGGAATGGGCTGCCGACGGCGGTGGTGCAGGCAGAAACGATAGGGTCTTTTAAGAGACTCCTGGATGGCTACATGGAGCTTAGAAAAATAGAGGGCTATGGGTAAAGCCTAGGTAGTTCTAAGGTAGGGACATGTTTGGCACAGCTTTGTGGGCTGAATGGCCTGTATGGAGCAGTAGATTTTCTATGCTTCTATGTTGCATAACCAGGACTTGTGATATGCACCAGCTGTTCATCCAACCATCCACCACCTGCTCCCATGGGTTCATGTGTCCCTGATTCCGGGGTGGGGGGTAAGTAGGTGCTACACCTTGCGCATGGGTGACCTACAGGCTAGTGGAGGTAAGGAGCACCTTACACTTCCTTTGGTAGAGACATATCTCCACCTGCCACCCTTAGTCTGTTATCCTTAATGGCCTAAGAATAGAAGTATACATGGAAGAGATAACTTCACTCCCCACATTGTCTTCAGCCTGTCTGGATGACCTACCTCTTAGCTAAGAAGAAAGACAGCGCTGTTTTCCAAATACCAGCAAGAGTACTTACACTACTTTCCTTTCTTTCTGCTTTCCTGCTATCTCTGACTTCAAGTTCAAGTTTATTTTCACAGGCATGCAGACTCAGGACATTAGCCTGCTACAATGACAGGACAGTACATTACAAGATGAGGATGAACATAAGTTAACATAAACTTGCAGAAGTATACATAAATGATAGGTGTAGTAGGCGAGCGATCACTCGAGGCCAGAATGATGTTCTCCTTTGGGGAATCTATCGGTCGGTTCTTGGGTGACTGTAGAGGGTGATCCGGGATCCAGGTGTTCTGGTACAGTGTTGGCAGGAGTATGTGGTGGCTGTGGTCCTTTGGTTGCTCAGTCTGTCCTTTCACAGTTGCCACTTGCTCTCTGTGGCACAGCTCCCTCTTGAACAGATTTCCTCCAAGTCTATCTGTTGAGTGCAATGTCTTCCCAGCTTTTAGATGCAATGCTGAATTTATTCAGGTTGAGTCTGACATTATTTTTGAGGCATTTCCTTTGCCCATCGGGGACTCACAGACCTTCCCTCAACTGTGAGTGAATTATCTATTTGGGTAAACATAAGTTAAACATCTAGATGACTTGACCAATCCATCAGAATAGGTGTTGCTTTATCGTGTTGGAGATCTGTTCATGTTGTCTTCCTACAGTACGCTGGTGCTAGTGTGTCTGCCTTTCCAGCTGATCCTCAACATCTTTCATTAACTGACACATATTGAAAATAAACAACAAAATAAAGAATTTAGAGGATCTCATTGAAGACTATCAAGTATTGAAAGATTTAGATAAAATGGACATGGTGAGGATGTTTCCTATAGAGTGGAAGTCTAGGGCCAGAAGGAACAGCCTCAGAATATGAAGAGGGTCCTTTTAGAACAGAAATGAGGAGGAATTTCTTTAGCCAGAGGGTGAGAAAACTGTGGAATTCATTTCCATAGGCACTTGTGGAGCCCAACTCATTGGGTATACAGTACATAAAGTGGCGGTTGATAGGTTCTTGATCAGCAAATGTATCGAAGATTACAGGGAGAAGTCAGAAGAGTGACATTGAGAGTAAAAATAAATCACTCATAATGGAATGGCAGGGCAAATTCAATGGGCCAGATGGCCTAATCCTGATCCTTTGTCTTATTGGTGTTATGGAAGTACCTTTTGGGTGTTCTATCATATTAAAAACAGGCTTTATAGTTACGTCGTGCTGGCAAATTTATAGAGCAAGGGAAAATAAGGAATATATGACAAGAGTTCTGTCTGAAGAAGTATGCTCTGTAGTAATGACTGCATACTCTACCCTGCTTACTCCACTGAGTTCTTTGCTTTTAAGTTTCAGAAGAGAATGCACAATGTTCCTCTCTCACACATTTAGGCAACAAACCAGGCATGAACTTCTGGGCAGAAGAGTATAGAAAATATTACGTTGATAGAGTGGCTCACCACAATATCGAGACAGATTGAAGTATCAGGAAATGCATGAGTGCATTTGTAGCTACAATAAGACAAGAAGTGTTAAAAATAAAAGATATTATTTTGAGCACTATATTATAAAGAAAGCCTGAATTCAAAACTAGAAGATAAAACTGAATTCAAAATAAAAACTGAATTCAAAACTGCAGTTTACTAAGTTGTTAGAATCAAGCTGGTTACTTAAGGTTGTCATAAACTGGGGTGGTAGTTGGCATAACTTCCCATTACCTATTAAATACTCCCAATGGCATGCATCTCACATAGCATCTGACAAAGAACTACAGATCCTGCTTTTTACATGTACAGTACTGTGTAAAAGTCTTAGGCACATACATACAGCTAAGGTTTTTATTTTTTTTTTATTTTTTTTAGCGTGTTGCACCAGGCAGACAGACATTCTTGTCTGGCGCGTGGTGTCAGGATTGGTCTCCTTTCGGATTAACTGGGTTATGATACGAGCATTCCTGATTCAACCCTTGTTTTTTTTATGAGGCTGAGAGGCAAGCTCGATGCTCAACCCAGCACAGATGGTAAGTGTGCTTGTGGGTGGCCCAACTTGGATTCGAACTTGGGAACCTTCGCTCCGGAGTCCAGCACTGATGCCATTGCACCACCAGCCAGCTTTGGCACAGTACTGTACTTGTCAATATGGAGCGGAAAGTGAGTTTGTAAATCCGGCATGAGCAAAGTGCTGCATATTGGGAATGGTGAGGGTGAAATACCACAGGAGGGGTGTGGGACAGGTGGCAGAGAAGGAGTGCCAGGGCAGGAGGTTGCACAAATGCAGACACACCCTGCCCTGAGTCACCAGGTAAGGTCATTTGATTCCGAACAACTGGCGTATTGATCATTAAAAAATTAAATCAAATCATTAGAAAGAGGTGACATAGGATCGGAAAGTGTTGAATTATCGTGAATAGACCTAAGGATCTGCAAAGGTGAAAAGACCCTGATGGGTGTTGTATACAGACCCCGCAAACAGTAGTAAGGATGTGGCCTACAAATTACAACAGGAGATGGTAAATGCATGCCAAAAGAGCAATGTTACAAACGTCATGGGGGACTTCAATGTGTAGGTAGATTCAGAAAATTGGGCTGGTGCTGGATTCCAGGAGAGTAAATTTCTAGAGTGCCCACAAGATGGCTTTTTAGAGCAACTCGAGGCTGAGCCCAGTAGAGGATTAGATATTCCAAATTAGGTGTTGTGCAATGAACCAGA
Source organism: Hypanus sabinus (assembly GCF_030144855.1). Lineage (NCBI taxonomy): Eukaryota > Metazoa > Chordata > Chondrichthyes > Myliobatiformes > Dasyatidae > Hypanus > Hypanus sabinus. The sequence continues at coordinate 152,641,228 of NC_082714.1, forward strand.
ATTGTTTAGAGAGCTTAAGGTAAAAAAAAAACTCTTAAGGGCTTAGGGGTAAGTGATCACAATATGATCGAAATCACCCTGTAATTTGAGAAGAAGAAGCTAAAGCCATATGTATCAGTATTACATTGGAGTAAAGGGAATTACAGAGGCAAAAGAGGGGAGTTGGCCAGAATTGATTGGAAAAGAACACTGGCAGGGAAACAGCAGATTAGCAATGGCTGGAATTCTTGGAAGCAATTCGGAAGGCACAGGATATATACATCCCAAAGAGGAAGACGTATTCTAAAGGAAAAATGACACATCTGTAGCTAACAAGAGAAGTCAAAGCCAACATTAAAGCCAAAGAGCAGGCATATAATGGAGTAAAAATTAGTGGGGAGTTAGAGGACTGGGAAGCATTTAAAAACCAACAGAAGGAAACTTAAAAAGTTATAAAGAAGGTAAAGATGGAATATGAAAGTAAGCTGGCCAATAATATTAAAGAGGATACCAAAAGTTGGTTCAGGCACATAAAGTATACAAGTGAGGCAAGAGTGGACGCTGGAGAAGTGGCCCTTCGAGCCACGCCACCCAGCATTTCCCCAATTTAATCCAAGCCTAATCACAGGACAATTTAAAATGACCAGTTAATCTGCCAATCAGTGCACCTTTGGCATTTAGAAGGAAACTGGAGCATCTGGAGGAAGCACACGTGGTCACGGGGAGAGCGTACAAACTCCTCACAAGCAGTGGCAGGAAGTGAACCCAGGTCACTGGTGCTGTAAGCTATTGTGCTAACCACTACACTACCATGCTGCCCTATTTGAGGTGCACACCACTGGGAGCATCTAATAGGTAGTGGGAGCTTGATCCCTTAATCAGCCCCAGTTTTAACAATCTTAAGGAACCTTAAAATTAACCCAGTGCATGTAAAAAAAATCAAAAAGTGGTACAAAGTTCTCCATATTTTTTTTTGAATTCCAATTCTCAAAACGGTCAATCTGAATTGATGAAAACCCTGTTACATAAATAAGTTGGATTTGAGATACTAGCTGAAAAGAAAGCGATTTGAAGTGGCTCCTTGGTTGTCAGGTCTTTATGTTCCTACTTGCTTAACCTTCAATTAAGAGCATGCTTGTATTTCTAGCGAAGTGCATCAGGAACAGCCCCTATATTTCAGTTCTGCTCTGATGCATCGTTTTGCACCACACAGCACATTTGTACAGCAGCCCCATGTCCAATGACTAATGAAGCTTCTGTACTCGGCGTATGTTTCTGAGCCAGTTTTTTTTTTATAGAACCTGCAAAAAAAGAATTGGCAAAGTTGAAACTTTGATTGTCACAGGAGATAAAAAAAAAAATCGCCAGAACCTATGAAATGCCCCGTTTGGAATGTGCTTCACAGGAGTTGCAAGCTTTGTTCCAGCAATTTAGGACAAGGCAGCCATATTCTTCCAGTTACTGCCAGACAAATCCAGCCAGGATCGTAACAGAAGAAAAAGAAGAAGAAGGCGGCGGCTATTTGGACATTTATTCCTGCTCCACCATTCCCAGAGTCATAGAGGACTACAGCACAGAAACAGGCCCTTCAGCCCATCTAAACTGTGCCAAACTCTTATTCTCCCTAATCACATTGACCTGCACCTGGACTTTAGCCCTCCAGACACCTCCCAGCCAAGTCTCTATCCAAACTTTTCTTAAAATTTGAAATCAAACCTGCATCCATCACCTCCACTGGTAGCTCATTCCACACTCTCACCACCCTCTAAGTGAAAAATTTCTCCATCGTGTTCCCCTTAAACAGCTTCACCTTAACCAATTACTTCCAGTTGTAGTCTCACCCAAACACAGTGGAAAAAGTCTGCTTGTATTTACCCAATCTATACCCTCATAGTTTCATATACCTCTATCAAATCTCCCCTTAATCTTCTGTGCTCCAGTGAATATACAAATACAACCTTTCCCCATAACTCAGGTCCTCAAGTCCTGGCAACGTCCTCGTAAATTTTCTCTGTACTCTTTCAATCTTATTGAGATTTTTCTTGTAGGTGACAAGAACTGCACACAATACTCCAAATTAGGCCTCATTAATGTCTTATAGATCTTCAATATAACAACGCAACTCCTAAACTCAGTACTTGGACTTACCAAGGCCAATATGCAAAAAGCTCTCTTTATGATTCTATCTACCTGTGATGCTACTTCCAAGGATTTATGGATCATTCAATAAGATTGTGTCTCATCTTTTACTCAGTCACACTGTCCTGCACCTTACGCCAAAGCCTTTGATTGTTTCAAAACTACATATCTTAGTAACGATTACTTTCTGTAAGTAAACCTCGTCAGTCATGTTAGATGGTTGAATTAAATCATAGAGAACAGTTATATGTCATTAGATGTTTGAGGAGGTTTGGTATGTTACCACAGACAATTGAAGAAGTAGAGAGACTTCCAGTAGAGAGACTTCTGACTGACTGTATCACAACCATGTATGGAGCTTCTAATGCACAAGATCAAAAGAGACTACAAAGGGTTGTGGACATAGCCAGTTCCATCATGGGCACAGCATCCACACAACCGAGGACATCTTTAAAGAGCAGTGCCTCAAGAAGATGACATCCACATTAGGGTCACTCACCATCCAGGAAATGCCTTCTTCTCTTCACTACCATCAGGGAGGAATTACAGGAGCCTGAGGACCTCAGCCAACTTTTAAGGAACAGCTTCCAGCTTCTTTCGCTTTGCCATCAGACTTCTGAATAGTCCATGAACCCAAGAACACCATCTCATTATTCCTCTTTTGTACTATTTATCTATCTATTTATTGTAATATATATCGTAACTTTATAGAACTGCTAGTTGTTGAGCGCACTAGGGGATTGGCTGTGCTGGATTGGGTGTTGTGCAGTGATCCAGAGGAGATAAGAGAGCTTAAGGTTAGGGAACCCTTAGGGAACAGTAATCATAATATGATCAAGTTCACATTGAAATTTGAGAGGGAAAAAATAAAATCCAACATGTTGTTATTTCAGTGGAATAAAGGAAATTACAACGGCATGAGAGGGGAACTGACCAACGTTGACTGGAAAGGGACATTTGCAGGAAGAACAACAGAGCAGCAATGGCTGGAGTTTCTGCGAAAAAAATTAGGGAAGCGCAGGACAAATATATTCCAAATAAGAAGAAATTTTCAAAAGGAAGAAGGACACTACCATGGCTGACAAGTGAAGTCAGGGCCAAAGTAAAAGCAAAAGAGAGGGCATACAAGGAAGCCAGAGCTAGTGGGAAAATAGAGGATTGGGAAGTTTTTAAAAACTTGCAGAAGGAAACTAAGATGGTCATTAGGAAGGAAAAGATGAATTATAAAAGGAAGCTGGTGACTAATATCAAAGAAGATACTAAAAGCTTTTTTAAGTATATAAAGGGTAAAAGAGAGTCAAGGGTAGAAAAAGAACCAATACAAAAAGACACTGGAGATATTTTAATGAGAGATGCAGAGATGGCAAAGGAACTGAATGCGTATTTTGCATCAGTCTTCACAGTGGTAGACGTCTGCAGTTTATGGGATATTCAAGCGTGTCAGGGAAGTGAAGTTTGTGCAGTGAAAATTACAGCTGAGAAAGTGCTCAGGAAGCTTAATGGTCTGAGGGTAGTTTAATCTCCTGGACCTGACAGAATGCACCCTTGGGTTCTGAAGGAAGTAGCTGGAGAGATTGTGGAGGCATTAACAATGATTTTTCAAGAATTGATAGATTCTGGCATTGTACCGGATGACTGGAAAATTGTAAATGTTACTCTGCTATTTAGGAAGGGTGGAAGGCAGCAGAAAGGAAACTATAGACCTGTTAGCCTGACATCAGTGGTTGGGAAGTTGTTGGAATTGATTGTTACAGACAAGATTACAGAGTTCTGGAGGCACCTGATAAGATAGGCCAAAGCCAGCATGGTTTCCTGAAAGGAAAATCCTGCCTGACAAACCTACTGCAATTCTTTGAGGAAATTACAAGTAGGGTAGACAAAGGAGATGCAGTAGATGTGGTGGACTTGGATTTTTAGAAGGCCTTTGACAAGGTGCTGCACATAAGCCTGCTTAGCATGATAAGAGCCCATGGAATTACAGGGAAGTTACTAGCATAGATGGAGCATTGGCTGGTTAGCAGACACTAGAGACTGGGAATGAAGAGATTATATTCTGGCTGGCTGCCAGTTACCAGTGGAGTTCCACGGGGTCAGTGTTGGGACCGCTGCTTTTTACGATGTATGTCAATGATTTGGACCACAGTTTTAATGGATTTGTGGATAAATTTTCCAATGATTCAAAGGTAGGTGGAGGAGTGGGTAGTGTTTAGGAAACAGAGACTGCAGAGAGACTTAGATAGTTTAGGGGAATGGGCAAGGAAGTGACAAATGATATACAACGTTGTAAAGTGTATGGTCATGCACTTTGGTGGAAGGAATAAACAGACAGACTATTATTCAAAATGCAGAGATGCAAAGGGATTTGGGAATCCTTGTGCAAGGTACCCTAAAGGTTAACCTCCAGCCTGAGTTGGTTGTGAAGAAGGTGAATGCAATGTTGGCATTCATTTCTAGTAGTATAGAATATAAGAGCAGGGATGTGATGTTGAGGCTCTATAAGGCACTCGTGAGACCACACTTGGAGTATTGTGTGCAGTTTTGGGCTCCTTATTTTAGAAAGGATATACTGACATTGGAGAGGGTTCAGAAAAGATTCACAAGAATGATTCCAGAAATGAAAGGGTTGCTGTATGAGGAACATCTGGCAGCTCTTGGGCTGTATTCCCTGGAGTTCAGGAGAATGAGGGGGGAACTCATAGGAACATTCTGAATGTTCAAAGGCCTGAACAGATTAGATATGGCAAAGTTATTTCCCATAATAGGGGATTCTAGGACAAGAGGGCACAACTTCAGAATTGAAGGACATCCATTTAGAACAGAGATGTGGAGAAATTACTTTAGTCAGATGGTGGTAAATCCGTGGAATTTGTTGCCATGAGCAGCTCTGGAAGCCAAGTCATTGGGTGTATTTAAGGCAGAGATAGATAGGTTCTTGATTAGCCAGGGCATCAAAGAGTATGGGGAGAAGGCAGGGGAGTGGGGATGACTGGAAGAATTGGATCAGCCCATGATTGAATGGTGGAGCAGACTCGATGGGCCGTATAGCCTACTTCTGATCCTATATCTTATGGTCTTATGGTATAGTAACTTTCATGTCTTGCGCTGTACTGCTATCACAAAACAACAATTTTCATGACATATGTCACTGATAATAAGCCCAATTCTGATTCTGATTCACAACCATCTCCAGGTGAAAACATTCCTTCTAGTCTCTGACCTTTATTTTGAGCTTCTAACTTCTAATTCTAGACACTCCAGAAAAGGTGAATTATCGGCTCTGGTTCTACCTCGTCAAGACCAGTAAGAAACTTTCATCTTTACCGCATTTTTCTGAAGGAAAAATGAAGGAGCTCGGCAGGCTACACCCTCCCCTCTTTGAATGTTTGAGAGAGTTGGGAGCCACAAGTTCCTATGTGTGTAAGTACTTTGGAGCAATTACAACCAGGATCAAGGGGAGCTTCTATTCTGCTTTTATCAGACTCTTTAACAGACTTCTCTCGTGTAAGAAATGAGCTTTTGACCTACAGTCTACCTTATCATGGCCCTTGCACTTCATTGTCTACCTGCACCCCTACTCCACAACCGTAACATTCTGTTTTCCTTTTGGCTACCTTAAAGGGTTAATTAGAATCAAAATCAGAATCAGGGTCATTTAATAGCACCGGCATATGTCATAAAATTTGGTAACTTAGCGGCAGCAGTACAATGCAATACATGATAAATATAGAAAAAAAAACTAAATCAATTACAATAAGCACATGTATGTATATTAAATAGTTAAATTAAAAGTAGTACAAAAACAGAAATAATAAATTCATGAAATTTATTGCTATGCGGCATCAGTATGCTGCAATACATAATAATAAACAATTGTGAATTATAGTATATATAAAACAGTTAAATAAGTAGTGCAAATTAAATAGTGAGGTGGTGTTCATGGGTTCAGTGTCCATTCAGAAATCTGATGACAGAGGGGAAGAAACTATTTCTAAATCCTAAACCATTGAGTATGTGCCTTCAGGTTCCTGTATCTCCTCCCTGATTGTTGCAATGAGAAGAGGGCATGTCCAATGAGGAGTGATGGCTCTGAGGCTGTACTCGCAGGAGTTTAGAACAATGTGTTGGGGGGGAGATGGGTATGGAGTTTCTTTGGAGTATTGAAAGGATTAGACAGAGTGGACATGGAATGGAGAGGATGTTTCCAATATTGAGGGAGTTCAGGACCAGAGGGCACAGCCTCAGAATTGAAGGGATTCTAAAGAATATCTTTGGAACAAATTTGAGGAGGAAGTTGAAAGGAAGGGAGGTTACAGATAATGACAGGAACTGTAAAGTTATAATTTTAGTGTGGGTGATGAATGAGTGGGAGGTGCAATAAAAGAGGCAAGAGCCAGAGGTTGTCTTTGACCTATTAGGAATGCTTGCAATATTGAGTAAGTTTGTCAAAACTTGCAAAACTAGAAGTGTTCCGGCAGGCCCAGCAATGGACACTGAAGCAGGTATTGAAAGCAGAGATCATACATGACTTGGAAAGGAGACGTCAATGGTTTTGCTGAAAGTAGAATCCAGGACAGTGACAAGTGTCACAGTAGCATAACAGTTAACGTGACGCTGTCAGCTCAGGGCATTTGGATTTCAGGGTTCAATCCCAGCATCGTCTGTAAAGAGTCAATACCTTCTCCCAGTGACTGTGTGGGGTTCCTCTGCATGCTCTGATTTCCTCCCACAGTCCAAAGATGTACTCGCTAGCAGATTAATTGGTCATTATAAATTGTCTGTGATTAGGCTAGTGTTAACCTTTTGCTGGGCAGTGCAGCTCATTGGGCCAAAAGGGCCTGTCCACACTGTATCTCTCATTAAAATAAAATTTTAAAAAATGAAATGAAATAAATATATAAAGCACTGGTGTGACTGAGCAAATCAACAACTGGATTTCAGGGCTTATTCTGCCAAACGTTTGAAAGTAGGTATTATTGTAACCATGTAGGAGTAAACAAGTATTTACCATGAGTCATACCTCACCAAAAGAGAGATTTTTTTTTTGTTAAATGTCATTCTTTTGACTCTCTGGATATTTTGTACAGCTTGCCAGGACTTTAGTAAAAAGTAGATTAGTGTTGCCTTGCTCCTGTACGCCACATGTTCATGTGGATTAGGGTTACATCATTGCCCTTTCCCCACAATCATTCTACTTGAAGTAAGCTATTTGTCTACGCAACTCGCCACAGCGGGGCCCAGTCCTGTACCAAAACAGAAATCAAGCATGAATCGGAATCAGAAACAGAATCAAGACAATACAATACATATCTATTTATTTATTGATTGAGATACAGCACAGAATAGGCCTTTCTGGCCCTTTGAACCGCATCACCAATTAATCCCCCGATTTAACATAGAACATAGAATAGTACAGCACAGTACAGTGCCTTTAGCCCACAATGTTGTGCTGATCCTTAAACCCTGCCACCCATATAACCTGCTACCTTAAATTCCTCCATATACCTGTCTAGTAGTCTCTTAAATTTCGCTAGTGTATCTGCCTCCACCACTGACTCAGGCAGTGCATTCCACGCACCAACCACTCTGAGTGAAAAACCTTCCTCTAATATCCCCTTTGAAATTCCCACCCCTTACCTTAAAGCCATGTCCTCTTGTACTGAGCAGTGGTGCCCTGGGGAAGAGGTGCTGGCTGTCCACTCTATCTATTCCTCTTAATATCTTGTATACCTCTATCAAGTCTCCTCTCATCCTCCTTCTCTCCAAAGAGTAAAGCCCTAGCTCCCTTAATCTCTGATCATAATCCATACTCTCTAAACCAGGCAGCATCCTGGTAAATCTCCTCTGTACCCTTTCCAATGCTTCCACATCCTTCCTATAGTGAAGTGACCAGAACTGGACACAGTACTGGAAGTGTGGCCTAACCAGAGTTTTATAGAGCTGCATCATTACATTGCGACTCTTAAACTCCAACCCTTGACTTATGAAAGCTAACACCTCATAAGCTTTCTTAAGTACCCTATCTACCTGTGAGACAACTTTCAAGGATTTGTGGACATGTACCCCCCAGATCCCTCTTCTACTCCACACTACCATGTATCCTGCCAGTTACTTTGTACTCTGCCTTGGAGTTTGTCCTTCCAAAGTGTACCACTTCACACTTCTCTGGGTTGAACTCCATCTGCCACTTCTCAACCCACTTCTGCATGTCTCTCTGCAATCTTCGACAATCCTATACACTATCTATAACATTACCAACCTTTGTGTCGTCAGCAAACTTGTCAACCCACCCTTCTAACCTCACATCCAGGTTGTTCATAAAAATCACAAAAAGTAGAGGTCCCAGAACCGATCCTTGTGGGACACCACTAGTCACAACCCTCCAATCCGAATGTACTCTCTACACCATGACCCTCTGCTTTCTGCAGGCAAGCCAATTCTGAATTCACTTGGCCAAACTTCCCTGGATCCTATGCCTTCTGACTTTCTGAATAAGCCTACCATGTGGTACCTTGTCAAATACCTTACTAAAATCCATGTAGGTCACATCCATTGCACTACCCTCATCTATATGCTTGGTCACCTCCTCAAAGAACTCTATCAGGCTTGTTAGGCATGATCTGCCCTTCATAAAGCCATGCTGACTGTCCCTGATCAGACCATGATTCTCTAAATGCCCACAGATCCTACCTCTAAGAACTTTTTCCAACAGCTTTCCCACCACAGACGTAAGGCTCACTGGTCTATAATTACCCGGCCTATCCCTACTACCCTTTTTGAACAAGGGGACAACATTCACCTCCCTCCAATCCTCCGGTGCTATTCCCCTGGACAACAAGTACATAAAGATCCTAGCCAGAGGCTCAGCAATCTCTTCCCTTGCCTCGTGGAGCAACCTGAGGGATATTCCATCAGGCCCCGGGTACTTATCCGTCCTAATGTATTTTAACAATTCCAACGCCTCCTCTCCCTTAATATCAACATGCTTCAGAACACCAAACTCACTCATATTGTTCTCACCGTCATCAAGTTCCCTCTCATTGGTAAATACCGAAGAGAAATATTCATTGAGGACCTCTCTCACTTCCACAGCCTCCTGGCACATCTTCCCACCTTTATCTTTAATCAGTCCTACCTTCACTCCTGCCATCCTTTTGTTCTTCACATAATTGAAGAATGCCTTGGGGAATTCCTTTACCCTACTCGCCAAGGCCTTCTCATGCCCCCTTCTTGCTCTTCTCAGCCCCTTCTTAAGCTCCTTTCTTGCTGCCCTATATTCCTCAATAGACTCATCTGATCCTTGCTTCCTAAACCTCATGTATGCTGCCTTCTTCCATCTGACCAAATTCTCCACTTCACTTGTCACCCATGGGTCCTTCACCCCACCATTCTTTATGTTCCTTACCGGGACAAACTTATCTCTAACATCCTGCAAGAAATCCCTAAACACCGACCACATGTCCATAGTACATTTCTCTGCAAAAACATTATCCCAGTTCACACCCGCAAATTCTAGCCTTATGGCCTCATAATTTGCCCTTCCCCAATTCAAAATTTTCCTGTCCTCTCTGATTCTATCCTTTTCCATGATAATGCTAAAGGCCAGGGAGCGGTGGTCACCCACTGAGAGATCTGTGACCTGACCCGGTTCGTTACCTAACACTAGATCTAGTATGGCATTCCCCCTAGTCGGCCTGTCAACATACTGTGACAGGAATCCGTCCTGGACACACTTAACAAACTCTGCCCTGTCTAAACCATTGGAATTAATCAGGTGCCAATCAATATTAGGGAAGTTAGAGTCACCCATGATAACAACCCTGCTATATTTGCACCTTTCCAAAATCTGCCTCCCAATCTGCTCCTCGGTATCTCTCTGCTGCTACCAGGGAGCCTATAGAACACCCGCAGTAGAGTAACTGCTCCCTTCCTGTTCCTGACTTCCACCCATACTGACTCAAAAGAGGATCCTGCTACATTACCCATCCTTTCTGTAGCTGTAATAGTATCTGAGTCTACTGACAGGACAATTTAAAAGTCCAACCAAAAAAGTCCTACCAAAAGTCTTTAGACTGTGGGAGGAAACCTGAACACCCGGAGGAAACCCATGCAGTCACAGGGAGAAAGATATTGAATGCAATTCATTGGCACTGTAAAGTGCTGTGTTAACCACTATGCTAGCATGCCTCCAATACATAATAATAGAGAAAAAAGCATGATTTTCAGTAAGCATATATATATATAAAATAGTTAAATTAATTAAGTAGTGCAAAAATAGAAATAAAAAAGTAGTGAGCTCGTGTTCATGGGTTCAATGACCATTCAGAAATTGGATGGTAGAGGGAAGAAGCTGTTCCAGAATCGTTAAGAAGGAAGTCTAATTTATCCACATCCTAACTTATCCTCTGAAATGATAACACAGAGGAATTTACAGTTGCTGACCATTTCCACCTTAGATCCTCCAATGAGGATGGGCTCACGGACCTCCAGTTTCCTTGCAATGGTGAGCACGTTTCTAAACACCTTATCCGTCTCTCGTCAACATTCTTCAGATTTACTATAAAATTTTAAGGACAATGATGAATTACAACACTATTGTACTTCTCATGAAGGAAATTACAATAGCTGTATGTTCAGAATCTAAAAGTTCAAAATAAATTTATTATCAAAGTTAGTATGTTACTATGTTCTACCTTGAGATTTTTCTTCGTGCAGGCATTTACAGATTTAAAAAAATGCATTGGAATTACAAAAACATCCATATATAAAGAAAGACTGACAAACAACCAATCTGAAAAGGAAGACAAACAATGCAAGTTTTAAAATATTGTAAACATAAGCTGTAAATAGTCCTTAAGAGTGAATCTGTAAGTCATAGATTCAATTCAGAGTGGTGGGTGATTGAAGATATCCATGCCAGTTCAAGACCCTAAGAGTTGTAGAGTGATAATTGTCCCTGAACCTGATTATATCTAAGTTTGACTAAAATATGTGAAGGAAGTTCTTCTCAGTGAGGGCACACTCAGCTTAAAAGAAGGTGTTGATCAAAATCCAAAATAAATTTATTATCAAAGTACAAATATGTCTCCAAATATAAAACAGAGATTCATTTTCTTGCAGGCGTACACAGTAAATCCAAAAAACAATATAGGATTAACGAAAGGCTGCACTAACAAACAACCAATGTGCAAAAGACAACAAGTTGTGCAAATACAAAGGAGGAAAAAAACAATAAGAATATTAATAAATAAATAAGCAAGAAATATCAAGAATATGAGATGAAGAATCCTTGAACTGAGCCTATAGGTTCTGGGAACAACACACACAAAATGCTGGTGGAACACAGCAGGCCAGGCAGCATCTATAAGGAGAAGCACTGTTAACGTTTCAGGCCAAGACCCTTCATTGAAACCCTTCCTGACGAAGGGTCTCGGCCCAAAACGTCAACAGCACTTCTCCTTATAGATGCTGCCTAGCCTGCTGTGTTCCACCAGCAATTTGTGTGTGTTGTTTGAATTTCCAGCATCTGCAGATTTCCTTGTGTTGGTTCTGGGAACAGTTCAGTGATAGGGCAAGTGAAGTTCAGTGAAGTTATTCCCTCTTGTTCAGGATCCTGATGATTGAGGGGTAATAACTGCTCCTGAATCTGGTGGTGTGAGTCCCAAGGCTCCTGTATCTTCTTCCTGATGGCAGAAGAGAGAAGAAAGCGTGACCTGAGTGGAGGGGGTCCCCGATGATGGATGCTACTTTCCTGCAACAACGCTCCATGTGGTGGGGAGTGTTTTGCCCATGATGGACTGGGCTGTATCCACTATCTTTTGTAGTATTTTCCATTCAAAGGATGGAAAGTGCTTCATACTAGGCTGTGATCCATCCAAAATACTCTCCATCACACATCTACAGAAGTTTGTCAAAGTAATAGATATCATGTCGAATCTTCACAAACTTCTAAGGAAGTAGAGGTGCTTTCTTTGTAATAGCATCTATGTTCTGGGCCCAGGACAGGTCCTCTGAGTTCTGAGATATTTATCAGGAGTGCTGCCTACACAGGGTTCTTAGCATTGTCTATGATCCTTCCTATCTGTCCAACAATCTCTTTGAACCTCTACCAACAGGCAGGAGATACCATACCATTAGGACAAGAAATGTGAGGAAGGAAAATAGCTTCTTCCCTCAGGCCACGAGATTACTGAATTTCTTGCCACCACCCAGGTCTCTTCACGTATGAAGTGCCATTTGTGTTAAACTGTTTACTTTTTAATCTGTGTCATAAATGGTCCTTTATTATTTGTTAATTTATTTGTGGTAATAACAACATGTGTTGTGTGTAAGTTATATGTACTGTAATGTGCACCTTGGCCCAGAGAAACATTGTTTTATTTGACGGTATACATGTATATAGTTGAATGACAATAAGCTTGAACTTGACTTGACTTGACTGGATTTTCATTGAGGCAGAGAGAAATTAAAATCAGGTGAGGAATGTGGACAAAGGTTTCGGCTCGATATTACCAACTTCACATCATTACACAAGCTCCAAATTAGCTCCATTTGCTTTGTACAGCCTGACTTCACTACCCTCCTTCCCGATGATCATTAAAACACACAGTTTCCTTCATTCATTACATTTCACTGTCTCCAATGCTGCAAATTCATTTATCTACTCCTCACTAACAATGGCGATTAAGGCCTGAAGTGAAAGGAAAATCATCGGTAATGCGAGTGCCTTGATTGCTATAGAATTACTTAAAGGGGCTGAACTTGTCCTTTTGGGGCTCCCTATTACAAATCAGACTACAAAGATAGAGCTGACAGCCTTTAGTGATATCTTTATTTGTTTTAAGTAACTCCGATTAACACTGAATGCTGCTAGAGTCAGTGATGTGGAGGAGTTACTGAGCTTGCCAGCGCAAAGGAGCTGAATTAGCACACACATTCAAAATGACAAGCATGCTGCAGTGGCCGAGGTTAATGACTGCATCTCGTGATGTTAGTTAGCTCCCTCACACAGTCAGCCTTAGTAACCCCTTGCATTCCACTTCATTGTCTTAACCTCTGTGTAAAGTGCAGTTGGGAGCAGCTGTCACCAGTAAAAAGAGACTTACTAAAATATGTAGAAGGCTTTATTTGGCTGGTAATGTCTTAATTGGCTTATCTTATTCACCCAAAACAGTTTTTCAGCAACAGCTCGCAGACCTGTGACCTCTTCGTCTCAGGCCAAGGGCAGCATGGAGCATGGGAAAAGCAACTTCAAGTCAAAGGCTATCCTGCTGTAAGAAAATAGCTCCATTCCATCAAAATTAGGGCACATCCAAGCAAAGAGCACTGTTCTATCAAAGGGACAAGCAATAGAGGCAACATGGTAGTGTAGTGGATAGCACAATGAATTATGGTAAAGCAGCCTGGGTTCAATTTCCACCACAGCTTGTAAGGAGCTTGTATGTTCTCCCCGTGACGTAACGGTTGGTAGGTTAATTGGTCATTTTAAATCGTCCCGTGATTGGGCTAGGATTAAATCGAGGATTGCTGGGCAGCAGGGCTTGAAGGGCTGGAATGGCTTACTCCTCACTGTATCTCAATAAACATTAAATATCAAATATTGCAAGTAGAGGACAATCAGTAGGCTTGGCATCAAAGTTAAGGGCCATAGATTAAAATAGGTATCAGGGGCATACTTAAAAAGCTCGCTAAGTAACTGGAGCCAGAAAGTAATCGCAAGAGTTTGCATTTAGGACTGGAGGGATATCTACCCAGTGGCCAGTAAAAAAGACTACTTTTTTTTCTTAGCTCATCACAATCTCCGCCTGGGTATATGAGGACATCGTCAAGAGGTGGTGCCTCAAGAAGGTGGTTAATCCATCTGAGACATGCCCTGTTCGCATTACTACTGTCACAGAGGAGGCACAGAAGCCTGAAAACCCATACTCACCATTTCAGAAATAGCTTCTGCCCCTCCATCATCAGATTTCTGAACGGACCATGAACCTATGAACACTAATTCTTACTTCCTTCTTTCGCACTTGTTTCTTATTTCTGAAATTTATAATTGTTTTATGCCTTTGCACTGTAATGCTGCCACAAAACAACGAATTTCACTTCCTATAAGTCAGTAATAATATTTCCATGTTACGGTACACTCTCAACCACACTAGCCTCTGGGGTTTTGACGCTATGATGCTCCAGTGTATGGATAACTGGTATGGTCGTTTTAAAGATTCTGGCCCACTTCACTAATTGGTGGCCATGCTTTGGCACCAAGATTTGGATATTTAAAGAGCACCTGAATTCAGGTTCGCTCAATCGTGAGCTCAACTTTGGTTCAGTCTGCAGGTTCTCACTTAGTATCAAGTCCAGAACCCTGTTCTTGTCTCAGCCTCGATTCTAGTTTTGTTTACTCTAGTACCTGGGTCCTTACCATCCTCGCAAAGGACTCTCATCATAATCTCATTTTGTGGCAATTGATACAAAACTTGGAGGTGCAGTGATCAGTGAAGAGATTTTACAGATATGGATAGGATGGTGGAATGGGTAGGTTGATGGCAGATAAAATTTAATCTGGAGAAAAATGAAGTGTTACCATTTGAAAAGAAGAAAGAGAAGAGACAATATATATTTGAGGGCACAATTCTAAGAGGCACAGGAACAGAAAGATCCGGGTTATACATGAAGAGTTCATTACAAGTATCGGGATGGGTTGAGAAAATAATTAGAAAAGCGCACAGGGTCTTAGGATAGATAGAGGCACAGAGTACAAAAAGCAAGGCAGTGGTGCTCATCTTTATTAAACACCAATTCAGTTGTAAATGGAGCATTGTGTCCTGTTCTGGATGCAGCCTTTAGGAAATCTGTGATGGTTTTATGGAAGAGATTTATCAGAATGATTCCAGAAATGAGGAATAATGGAGGGATTTTCCTGCTATACAAATTGCAATGCATTTAAATAATTTACTTATCACAGTTGGTTTTGCTTATTTCACGCATAACAAAAGTTTTATAACACACTTATTCTTCAATAGCCGAGCCACAAGGTGATTTTTCTTTTAGACATAAGCTTTGGGGAATAAATCACTGGGGAGGTAAATGATGAAACAAACCCAGATATTTTCAATTCACAGTGGAGACTTGACATATACCTGTGCTTACTGCCAGATCTTCAGTTTCAGTGAATTGTTCTGTCTGTCGTACACCTAGGGCATGCTCTCTTCTCATTGCTGTCATCAGGAAGATGGTACAAGAGCCTCAGGACTCACACCAACCCTCAACCATCTGACTCTGAAACCAAAGGGGATGATTCACTCAACTTCTCTTGCCCATCATTGAGATGTTCCCACAACCTATGGACCCACTTTCAGGGACTCTTCATCTCATGTTCTTAATATTTATTGCTTAATTATTTATTGTTATTATTTCTTCTTTTTGTATTTTCACAGTTTATTGTCTGTTTAAATGTCCAAATTGGTATGGCCTTTCCAGCACGGTTATTATTCTATTATGGATTTATTCAGTAGGTCCACAAGAAAATAAATCTCATAGTTGTATATGGTGACATATATGTACTTTGATAATAAATTTACTTAGAACCTCAAACTTTCTCAGCCTTTCTTCAGTGGTTAGTGTTCCCACCGCTGGCTCACCTCATGGGTTTAAATTCTCACTTTATCACAGCCAGGATGAAAGTACTGTATAATAGACAGGGACTTTAAACCGAGGTCCTGTTTGTCTTCTTCGCCATCAGTCATCTGGTGCTATTTTGATGAAGAGTAGAGGCATCTTCCCCAGATCCTGGCCAGTTTTAATCCCTCCTTTATTGTCATCCCAATAGATCATGAGGTCTTTTATCTCACTGTTGTTTATTTGAGTTTGCCATGTGGAAATATGCAACTATGATTCACCATATTTCACTTCAAAAAATTCCCTTCAGAAACAATTGAAATTCTTTTGAAAATTGCCAAAGAAGTCTTGAAAGTGTATTCCATTGACTCACAGAATGGAAACAGAATTCCTACATTCCATCAGCTCTTTGCTAACAATGTCTTACTGCTCTGAATTTTTTTCATTTTGGTTCATGCTTTATGTTTGGATCCTTAAGTTGGGGATTAATCAGAGGACAGGCTGAACAGCTCTTATCTGAAATGTTTTGATGCCAAATGTGCTTCAGATTTTGGAATTTTTAATGAGATAGCTTGGAATCACCATCACTTCCGACTCTGAATTTATGTGCTACTGGTAAGCAGTCTTTGTCTTACACTTGTTCATCACTCATATGTACTTAATAGTAAAAACTATTACATGCCATTACTATAATGGCAGTATAATGTATGCAGGACAACAAAAGCAGCACAACAGTATCAGGAGAAAACCTGAATCAGCTGTTGAGCAACAACAAACAGCGCCAGGTTTTCAGTCTCCTCCTATGATGGCATGTTTTGATTAAAAGGTTACAGTACAACTGTATTTGTATTTTACATTTTTTTAGGTTTTATGTAAAATATAAAAACACTCAATATTGTACACTTGTTCTAGTGTTAGATTTCCATCAATGACGATCTTGGAAAACTCATCAATGAATTTCTCTGCTGATTCATGATTAGCAGACACTATAAACATTTAATCTGCGCTTTTCTTAAATTTCTGCAGCCACCCTGCTGAATATTCACAATTACCTTCAGTTTTCAGTTTGTAGTGATAGATCTTTGCTTGTTTCATGATCAGCATACCATTAAGCAGTTTATTTTCACCCCAGCACAAATGAATCCATTCTTCAATACACATTCGAGATCTTCACTTTTCACTTCATGCAGTATTTTTCTATTTTTCATTAACTTCTGTTCATTTCATATGTGAAACAACTTCTCAGAACAGTCTGTGGTGCATAGAAACCTTCCCAGTGCCAAGTGAGATTTTACATTTCTGCTGTGATAATCATGGGACAATTTATAATGACCAATTAACCACAAACCGATACACCTTTGGACTATGAGAGGAAACCAGAGCAACCGGAGGAAATCCGCTTGGTCATATGAACAATGTACAAACTCCTTACAGTGTGCGCTGGGATTGAACTCCGAAATCTGAATGCCCTGATCTATAGTTAAGAAAATATGAAATTGAGCAGGAGTAGGCCACCTGCCCCATCGAGCCTACTCCACCATTCAGTAAGAACATGGCTGATCTGGCCATGGACTCATCTCCACCTACCTGCCTTTTCCCCATAACCTTTAATTTCTCAACTATGCAAAAATCTATCCAACTGTATCTTAAATATATTTTCTGAGGTAACCTCCACTTCTTCATTGAGCAGAGAATTCCACAGATTCAGCACTCTCTGGGAAAAGCAGTTCCTCCTCATCTCCATCCTAAATCTACTCCCCCGAATCTTGAGGCTATGTCCCCTAGTTCTAGTTTCACCTACCAGTAGAAACAACTTTCCTGCCTTTATCTTATCTATTCCTTTCATAATTTTCTATGTTTCTATAGGATCTCTTCTCATTCTTCTGAATTCCAGTGAGTTCTGTCCCAGGCAATTCAATTTCACCAAATAGTTTAACTCTCTCATCTCTGGAATCAACCTGGTGAACTTCTTCTGCACCACCTCCGAAGCCAGAATACCCTTCCTGAAGTAAGGAGACCAGAACTGCACACAGTACTCCAGGTGTGGCCTCACCAGTACCCTGTACAGCTGCAGCATAACCTCCCTGCTCTTAAATTCAATCCCTCTAGCAATGAAGGCCAACATTCTGATAGCCTGCTGCACCTGAAAACCAACCCGTTTGCAATTCATGCACAAACACTCCCAAGTCCTTCTGTACATCAGTATGCTTCAATTTTTTATATTTAAATAAAAATCTGCTCTTTCATTTTTCCTTCCAAAGTGGATGACCTCGCATTTACCAACATTGTACTCCATCTGCCAGACTTTTGCCCACTCACTTAACCTATCTATGTCTCCCTGCAGACTCTCCGTATCCTCTACAATTTGCTTTTCCACTCAATTTATTGTCATCAGGAAACCTAGATACACTACATTCGGTCTCCTCTTCCAGATCATTAATGTATATCGTGAACAGTTGTGGGCCCAGCACCAACCCCTGTGGCATAGCACTCACCACTGATTGCCAACAAAGTAATCCCCATGTATCTCAACTCTCTGCTTTCTATTGGTTAACCAATCCTCTATCCATGTTAATACATCACCCCCAACTCCTTACTTTATGGATAAATCTTTTATTATGTGGCACCTTATTGAACGCCTTCTGGAAATACAAGCAATTAATCCATCGGTTCCCCTCTATCCATTGCTCTCATTATACCCTCCATGATGGATCCATCTTGCTATTTCTTCTTTAAGCATTTTCCCAACTGCAGATGTTAAAATAACTAGCCTGTAGTTACCTGCCGTCTGCCTACAGTCCTTTTTGAACAGTGGCATGACATTCACCTTCTTCCAATCTGCCAGGACCTGTCCAGTCCATAGAATTTTGGTAAATTATCACCAAAGCCTCGATTATAACCTCTGCCATTTCTTTCAGTATCCTGGAATGCTTTCCATCAGGACCAGGGGACTTGTCTATTTTCAGGCCCACAAGTTTGCTCAGCGCTACCTCTTTAGTGACAGCTATTGTATCGAGGTCCAAACTCCCATCGCATTCATATTATCTCTCTGCAGCATGTTAGATGTGTCCTGCACCATAAAGACCAGCACAAGATAGTCATTCAAAGCCTTAGCTATTTCCTCATTACCCGATATCAATTACACTCTCTCATCGTCAAAGGGATCTACATTCACTTTAGCCACCCCTTTCCGCTTTATATAATTATAAAAATGTTTACTAGCTGTAATAGTGTCGCACTAACTGTTCTGTAACTGTGATGCCTATCACTGTCCTGGTTTCTACTTTCAGCAACACCATTGACATCCCCTTTCCAGGACATGTTCCCTTCTATGGTCTCTGCTTTCATTGCCTGCTTCCATGTCCATTGCTGGGCTTGCGAGAGCACTTCTAGCTGTGAAAGTTTTGATAAACTCACTTAATATTGCTCAAAAATATGTTGGATTTTGGATTTCCAGATAAGGGTACACAACCTGTACAATGGTCATATCGACACTCGTCTTTGTCCTTGACTTTCCTTAAAATATCTCCATCATAGATTCAGACAACGTCAAAACAGGCTCTTTTGTCCAACTGATCCAGGCCAGCCAAGATACCCATCTTAGCTTGTCCCACTTGCCCACACTTTCCACATGCCCCTCTAAAGCTTTCCTTTCCAGGTACCTGTCCAACTGTCTTTCAAATGTTGTTAATATCCCTGCCCCAGCCACTTCCTCCAGCAGTTCATTTACCAACCACCCTCTAAATGAAAATAATTGCTCCTCAGATTCAAATAACTCTCTCCCCTCTCTCCATAAACCAATAGCATTCTAATTCTTGATACCCCAGCCCTGGATAGTATGTATTTTCGTTGTCTATGCCCTCTTGACAGTAGCACAATGGTTACCACAATGCTTTAGAGTACAGGTAGCTCTGGTTCAATTCCTGCTGTTGTTGAGTGAGTAATCTAGAATTAAATAAACATGAGAAATTCTGTAGATACTGGAAATCCAAAGCAACACACACAAAACACTGGAGGAACTCAGCAGGTCCTGCAGCATCCATGGAAATGAATAAACAGTTGAGTGTTTGGGTTGAGAAACTTTTCTCTTGTGATTTTGCTGAACTGAATGACAATGTAGAGCCCATGGGTCTTAAGCCTTGCAGAAGCTGAGGTTGATCAAACTGTCCTAACCCAAGGATATTTACACAAAAGGAGTTCTCTTGGCCCATCAGGTGCATATTAGCCCCCATCAGATTCATTTCCCCAAGGCCAAGTAGTTATTTACTATTCTATATCTTTCCTTTTGTCCTCTGTATGGTGAACATTCTGAATGGTTGCACCGCACTCTCGTATGGAACTTCCAAAGCACAAGAGCAAGAGGCTGTTAGCTCAGCCAGCTTTATCATGGGCATAACCTTCCTTTTGTCGAGGGCATCTTCAGGAGGTGATGCCTCAAGAAGGTGGCATCCATTATTAATGATTCTCACCATCCAGGACACGCCTTCCATCAGGGAGGTGGTTCAGGAACCTGAAGACCTATTCTCAAGATTTCAGGAATAGCTACTTCCCCTCCGCCATCAGATTTCTTAACGGTCTAGGAACTAATGAAAACTAAGTCATTATTACTTTATTTTTGCGATATTTCTGTACTTTATAGACTTTTATTTGTCATATACTACTACCACAAAACAACAAATTTCTTGTCACATGTCAGAATCAGGTTTAATTCACTGGTATCTGTCATTAAATTTGTTAACTTCATGTCAGCAATACAAAGCGATTCATGAGAAATAAATATAGAGGAAAAATACTAAATTACAGTAAGTATACATATGTCTACATAAGTATACATATGGAAAGTGGCCAGTGAGCGAGTGGGCCAGTGAAGGAGTGGAGATTTGAGGCTTTGACTCAGAGATTCTGGCAGTTTTGGCAGTTGGATTGTGTAATCAAGTCAATCAAGATTTGAATAGCTCAGCAGAAAACTGTTGATTAGACAATCAAGATTTGAATAGTTCAGACTCAGCAGAAAGCAGCTGATTGGGCAATCGAGGTCAGGTGACCAAGCAGTTTGAAAAGCTCAAACAAATAAATAGAGAGTTACCTCAGACGGAGCGGCCTGTGGAAAGTGGCCAGTGAAGGAATGGAGATTTGAGGCTTTGACGAGAAGAGGCTGAGGATGAGCTTCACTCCAAGTGAGGTAAGGCCGGGTAAGTTCCTTTCAAAGGAGAAAGTTTCAAAAGTTGAGGCAAGTATTGGGTAGGTCATGGCAGCTGAGATTGGCCCTGTGGTTTGTACATCCTGCAGCATGTGGGAAATCAGGGATACTTCCAGTGTCCCTGACGACTATGTGTGCAGGAAGTGTGTCCAACTGCAGCTTCTGGCAGACCACATTCAGTGTCTGGAGCTGTGATTGAATTCATACTGGGGCATCTGCGATGCTGAGAAAGTCGTGAATAGCGCATTCAGTGAGTTGGCCGCACCGCAGGTAAAGGCTACACAGACAGAAAGGGAAGGGGTGGCCACTAGACAGTGTAGCAGTAGGCAGGTAGTGCAGGAGTCCCCTGAGGTCATCTCCCTCCTAAACAGATATTATTGGGGGAGATGTCTCATCAGGGGAAGGCAGCAGCAACCAAGTTCATTGCACCATGGGTGGCTCTGTGGCACAGGAGGAAAGGAAAAGGAGTGGGAGAGCTGTAGTGATAGGGGATTCGATTGTAAGGGGAATAGAGGTGTTTCTGTGGCCGCAAACAAGACTCCAGGATGGTATGTTGCCTCCCTGGTGCAAGGGTCAAGGATGTCTCTGAGCGGCTGCAGGACATTCTGGAGTGGGAGGGTGAACAGCCAGTGGCCATGCTGCACATAGGTACCAACGATATAGGTAAAAAAAGAGATGTGGTCCTGCAAGGTGAATTTAGGGAGTTAGGAGATAAACTAAAAAGTAGGACCACAAAGGTAATAATCTCTGGATTACTACCAGTGCCACGTGCTAGTCAGAGTAGAAATAGGGGGATATTTCAGATGAATACTTGGCTTGAAAAATGGTGCAAGGGGGAGGGATTCAAATTTCTGGGGCATTGGAACCAGTTCTGGGGGAGGTGGGACCGATATAAACAGGACAGTCTGTACCTGGGCTGGACTGGAACCAATGTCCTAGGGGGAGCATTTGCTACTGCTGTTCAGATGGCTTTAAACTAATGTGGCAGGGGGATGGGAACAAGTGCAGAGAGACAGAGGGGTGTAAAATGAGGGTAGAAGCAAAAAGTGGTAAGGTGAAAAGTAAAAGTGGCAGGCAGGCAAATCCAGGGCAAAAAGCAAAAAGAGCCACTTTTCAACATAATTGTATAAGGGCTAAGAGTGTTGTAAAAACAAGCCTGAAGGCTTTGTGTGTCAATGTGAGGAGCATTCGTAACAAGGTGGATGAATTGAATGTGCAGATAGTTATTAACGAATATGATATAGTTGGGGTCACAGAGACATGGCTCCAGGGTGACCAAGGATGGGAGCTCAACATCCAGGGATATTCAATATTCAGGAGGGATAGACAGGAAAGAAAAGGAGGTGGGGTAGCATTGCTGGTTAGAGAGGAGATTAACACAATAGTAAGGAAGGACATTAGCCTGGAGGATGTGGAATCGATATGGGTAGAGCTGCATAACATGCTGGTGGGAGTTGTGTACAGGCCACCTAACAGTAGTAGTGAGATTGGGGATGGCATTAAACAGGAAATTAGAAATGCGTACAATAAAGGAACAGTAGTTATAATGGGTGACTTCAATCTACATATAGTTTGGGTGAACCAAATTGGAAGAGGATTTCTTGGAATGTATGCGGGATGGTTTTCTGAACCAACACGTCGAGGAACCAACTAGAGAGCAGGCCATTCTAGATTGGGTATTGAGCATTGAGGAAGGGTTGAGGAAGGGTTAGTTAGCAATCTTGTCATGCGAGGCCCCTTGGGTAAGAGTGACCATAATATGGTAGAATTCTTCATTAAGATGGGGAGTGGCATAGTTAACTCAGAAACAAAGGTTCTGAACTTAAAGAAGGGTAACTTTGAAGTTATGAGATGTGAATTAGCTAAGATAGACTGGCAAATGATACTTAAAGGGTTGACGGTGGATATGCAAATGGCAAGCATTTAAAGATCGCATGGATGAACTACAATTGTTCATCCCAGTTTGGCAAAAGAATAAACCAGGGAAGATAGTGCACCCGTGGCTGACAAGGGAAATTAGGGATAGTATCAAGTCCAAAGAAGAAATATATAAATTAGCCAGAAAAAGCAGCACTCCTGAGGACTGGGAGAAATTCAGAGACCAGCACAGGAAGACAAAGGGCTTAATTAGGAAAGGGAAAAAAGATTATGAGAGAAAGCTGGCAGGAAACATAAAAACTGACTGTAAAAGTTTTAATAGATACGTGAAAAGAAACAGATTGGTCAAGACAAATGTAGGTCCTTTACAGTCAGAAACAGGTGAATTGATCATAGGGAACAAAGACATGGCAGACCAATTGAATAACTACTTTGGTTCTGTCTTCACTGAGGAGGACATAAATAATCTTCCAGAAATAGTAAGGGACCGTGGGTCAAGTGAGATGGAGGAACTGAGGGAAATACACGTCACTAGGGAAGTGTTAGGTAAATTGAAGGGATTAAAGGCAGATAAATCCCCTGGGCCAGATGGTCTGCATCCCAGAGTGCTGAAGGAAGTAGCCACAGAAATAGTGGATGCATTAGAGATAATTTTTCAAAACTCCTTAGATTCAGGATTAGTTCCTGAGGATTGGAGGGTGGCTAATGCAACCCCACTTTTTAAAAAGGGAGGGGGAGAGGAACTGGGGAATTATAGACCAGTTAGTCTGACATCGGTGGTGGGGAAAATGCTAGAGTCGGTTATCAAAGATGTGATAACAGCACATTTGGAAAGAGGTGAAATCATTGGACAAAGTCAGCATGGATTTGTGAAAGGAAAGTCATGACTGATGAGTCTTATAGAATTTCTTGAAGATGTAACTAGTAGAGTCGATAGGGGAGAGCCAGTGGATGTGGTATATTTAGATTTTCAAAAGGCTTTTGACAAGGTCCCACACAGGAGATTAATGTGCAAACTTAAAGCACACGGTATTGGGGGTATGGTATTGATGTGGATAAAGAATTGGTTGGCAGACAGGAAGCAAAGAGTGGGAGTAAACGGGACCTTTTCAGAATGGCAGGCAGTGACTAGTGGGGTACTGCAAGGCTCAGTGCTGGGACCCCAGTTGTTTACAATATATATTAATGATTTAGACAAGGGAATTAAATGCAGCATCTCCAAGTTTGGGGATGACACGAAGCTGTGTGGCAATGTTAGCTGTGAGGAGGATGCTAAGAGGATGCAAGGTGACTTGGATAGGTTAGGTGAGGGGGCAAATTCATGGCAGATGCAATTTAATGTGGATAAATGTGAGGTTATCAACTTTGGTGGCAAGAACAAGAAAACAGATTATTATTTGAATGGTGGCTGATTAGGAAAAGGGGAGGTGCAAAGAGACCTGGGTGTCATTGTACACCCGTCGTTGAAAGTGGGCATGCTGGTACAGCAGGCGGTGAAAAAGGCGAATGGTATGTTGGCATTCATAGCAAGAGGATTCGAGTACAGGAGCAGGGAGGTTCTACTGCAGTTGTACAAGGCCTTGGTGAGACCGCACCTAGAATATTGAGTGCAGTTTTGGTCCCCTAATCTGAGGAAAGACATTCTTGCCATAGAGGGAGTACAGGGAATTCACCAGATTGATTCCTGGGATGGCAGGACTTTCATATGAAGAAAGACTGGACCGACTAGGCTTATACTCACTGGAATTTAGAAGATTGAGGGGGGATCTTATTGATAAAATTCTCAAGGGATTGGACAGGCTAGATGCAGGAAGATTGTTTCTGATGTTGGGGAAGTCCAGAACGAGGGGTCACAGTTTAAGGATAAAGGGGAAGCCTTTTCGGACCGAGATGAGGAAAAACTTCTTCACACAGAAAGTGGTGAATCTGTGGAATTCTCTGCCACAGGAAACAGTTGAGGCTGGTTCATTGGCTATATTTAAGAGGAAGTTAGATATGGCCCTTGTGGCTAAAGGGATCAGGGGGTATGGAGAGAAAGCAGGTACAAGGTTCTGAGTTGGATGATCAGCCATGATCATGCTGAATGGTGGTGCAGGCTCGAAGGGCCGAATGGCCTACTCCTGCATCTATTTTGAGATTCTATGTTTCTAGGTCCATTAAACAGGTAAGTTAAAAATAAGTTGTGCATTAAAAAAACAGAAATATTAAAAAGTAGCAAGGTAGAGTATATGGGTTCCAATGTCCATTTGGAAATCGAGTGGCAGAGGGAAAGAAGCTGTTCCTGAAACACTGAGTGTGTGCCTACAAGCTTTTGTACCTCATTCCCAACAGTATCAATGAGAAGAGGGCATGCCCTGGTGGTGGGGTCCTTAATGATGGATGCTGCCTTCCTAAGCCATTGCTCCTTGAAGATAATTTGGATACTACGGAGTCTAGTCACCATGATGGAGCTGACTAATTTTACAAATTTCTGAATCTTACTTTGATCTTTCTCAGTAGCCTCCACTCCTATACCAGACAGTGATATAGCCAGTTGAATGTCTCCATGGCACACCAGTAGAAGTTTTTGAGTATTTTAGTTGACATACCAAATCTCCTCAAACTCCAAGTAAAGTATAACCACTTCAGAATGCAGCCGTAAAGAAGGTTAGGTCCTCAGGAAGATTGACCCCAGGAACTTGCAATTGTTCACTCATTCCACTTCTAATCCTTCTATGAGGATAGATTTGTGTTCCCACATCTTAACCCTTCTGAGGTTCACAGTCAGCTCTTTGGTCTTGCTGATGTTAAATGCAAGGTTGAGTGCAACATGTCAGAAGAATTCGGGGGGGGGGGATCTCATTGAAAAAACTAGATAGGGTGGATGTGGAAAGCATGTTTCCTATGGTGGAGGTATCCAGAACTAGAGGGCACAGCCTCAAAATTGAGGGGCAACCTTTTAGAACAGAGATAAGGAGGGGTTTTTTTTAGCCAGAGAATAGTGAATCTGTCGAAGGCTCTGCCACAGATTACAGTGAAGGCCAAGTCGTGGGTACATTAAAGACAAAAATTTTATAGTTTCCTGATCAGTCAGGGCATCAAAGGATATGGCGAGAATGCAGGTGTATGGGGTTGAGTGGGATTGGAGATTGATAATTTCTCAATTATTAAGACCATCAAGGGTGACTGGGAGAAAGCAAAGGAACAGGGTTGAGAGGGATAATAAGTCAGCCATGATGGAATGGCAGAGCCGACTTGATGGGCTGAATGGCCTAATTCTACTCCTATGCCTTATGGTCTAATGTCAGTGATAATAAACCACTAAGCTGTTTGCCCAATTTATGATTTGCACTATATCTATTTCAGAATCCAATTATTTCTCTGTAACTTCTCCAAATTGGTTTTGTATGTATTAATTTTACAATCCATACAACAATTGTTAATTTAACTGTGCATATCAAAGAATACATTGTTCAATATATTTTCAAAACATCAACTGCAACATTAAATTTAACACATATTACTAATGCTTTATCTACTAAAGTAATAAATAGATATTGTTTTCAGTATGTTAGCAAATACCATAAATCTAATATTATCTTTATATCATTTTCTTCTTTGATTTGTTCATTGTCTTTGTCCTCGCCATGCATGTTGACTTGCCATAGATTCCAAACCATTCTACCTCCTTGCTGCAGATATTGAAGTTAGAAAGCTGTTTCCTCTGACCTTCCTTCCCTTAGCTATTTCCAGTATCAGCCTCCCTTGATGTTCAATGTCCATGCAGTTTGTGAAGATCTTATTTAGTAATGGTCAGGTATTACAATGGGCTTTCAGAATTGTTATATCAACCTTCACAGTGTGATCCATTCCTTCCTCAATGTATCGAGCTCAATCCAGCTCTTTCTGTCCAGAGTCTCTTGTGGATGTTAAACTTTCTTTTGAACCCCAAGTTGAGACTCCACTGCTTTAGGACAACCATAGCCTCATCCATCACCTGATAATTCAAAAAACTTTGGCACAGCACCTCCTGCCATACCAGAAGACAACATTCACCCTCCCATTGATTCATAAAAAAGCATTACAGGTTGGTGCAATGAAATGGTTTCACAGCCCAAAATTAAGATACTCAGAACAGGCTGCCTTTTCCATTGACACGTGTCAAAGGGAGAGGCATGCTCTATTGCTTTACTGCTTACTAAACTGTGTGGCCTACAGTGTGATGGGTACCTTCTGTGTAAGTATCTCAGTGGCACTGACTTTACTTCGTAAGAGATTCTGCAGATGCTGAAGTCTTGATCAACACGCAAAATGCTGGAAAAACTCAGCAAGTCAGGGAGCATCTATGGAGGAGAAGAAACTGTTGATGTTTCAAGCTGAAACCCTTCATCAGGACTGGAAAAGAAAAGGCAGAAGCCAGAATCAGAAGATTGGGGGGAGGGGGAGGGGGAGGAGTTCAAGTTGGCTGGTGAAAGATGAGACCACTTGAGGAAGGGTACGTGGGGCGAAGTATGAAGCCAGGAGGTGAAAGGTAGAAGCGTTAAAGGGATGAAGAAGAAGAAGAAAAAATCTAAAAGGAGAGGACAGTGGACTACGGGAGAAAGGGAAGGAGGAGGGAAAATAGAGGAAGGTGATGGACAGAGAAAGAGTGAGAAGGTAACTAGAATGAGGAATAGAAAAACAGAAGAAGAATTGGGGGATGGAGAGTTATTAATGGTTGTTAGAGAAATTGATGTTCATGCTAATAGATTGAATGCTACCAGGCAGAAAATGAACTGTTACTTGCTGCCCTGCTTCTCTACCTACAGAAATCCGTTCACTGGGAACTTTACGCTGAACTATAACCTCAAGCAACATCTCAGACTCAAAGCAACACACTCACAAAACACGAAGTACTCAGCAGGTCAGGCAGCATCTATGGAAATGAATAAACAGTCAACGTTTTGAACTGAGACCCTTCTTCCGGACTGAAGAGGAAGATACTAGAATAAAAATGTGGGGGGAGGGGCAGGAAGATTGCTGGAAAGTGATAGGTGAAGCAAGGTGGGTAGGAAAGGTAAAGGGCTAGAGAGGAAGGAATCTGATAGGAGAAGAGAGTGGACCATGGGGGAAAGAAAAGGAGGAGACGACCCAGAAGGAGGTGATAGGCAGATCAGAATAGGTAAGAGGCCAGAGAAGGGAATAGAAGAGGGGATGAGGAGGGATGTTTTATTTTACCTAAAGGAGAAATCAATATTCATGCCATTGAGTTGGAGGCTACCCAAAGAAAATATAAGGTGTTACTCCTCAACTCTGGCCTCACAGTGGCAAAAGAAGAAGCCAAGAACTACCATGTAGGAGTGGGAATGGAATTGGCCACCAGGAAGATTTGCTTTTGGTGGATTAAGTTGAGTTGCTCAACTCACCAAGGTAGAGAAGGCGCACCAGAAGCACTGAACACAATAGACAGCCCCAGCAGATTTGCAGGGGATGTGTTGCCTGACCTGGAAGGGCTGTTTGGAGCCTCAAAACCCAAACTCAAGCTGTTATAGTGTTTGCAGGCTCTGTGGTGTTACTAAGGTCAGCTGCAATGACAGAGCTACCAATAAAATACCCTTTACTGAAAATAGTACACATTCAACCAATAGCAGTTGATGGTACAGCCAAGCATTAAAAGGCACATGCCAGATGATGTACACAGTCATTACAGCTATATCCACACTAATATACACCAGCAGCCACAGGGCACTGGATCAATGATAACTTTGGTCGCCATATACATTTATGTTTAGTAGGAATTTGCAGTGATATGTTGGTGCGACATTCAACCAAAAAACAACATTCAACAATTATAAAGAACATAGAATTATACAAACATAAAGTTAGAGGTTAAAATAAATAAATGAGCATAAATATGTAAATACATAGTCTGTAGCTACTTTATTAGAAACAGGAACGGAACATGATGTGGTCTTCTGCTGCCGTAGCCCATCCACTTCAAGGCTCGATGTGTTGTGCTTTCAGAGATGCCCTTCTGCACACCAATGTTGTAATGCATGTTTATTTGAGTTACTGTCACCTTGAACTATTCTGGTCAGACTCCACTGGCCGCACTCATCAATGGGTTGTTTCGCCCACAGAACTGCCGCTCTCTGGATGCTTTATTTTTATTTTCACACCATTCTCTGTGAACTCTGGAGACTGTTGTGTGTGAAAATCCCAGGAGATCAGCAGATTCTGAAACACTTAAACCGCCCCGTCTAGTACCAACAATCATTCTACAGTTAAAGTCACTTAAAGCATATTTCTTCCCCATTCTGATGTTTGGTCTGAACAACATCTGAGCCTCTTGATCATGTCTGCATGCTTTTATGCATTGAGTTGCTGCCACATGATTGGCTGATTAGATATTTGCATCAATGGGCCAGTGTGCAGGTGGCCACTGTGTGGACATTTACATGTATTAGGAATTTGCTGTGATGTGTTATGTTATGCAAACAAAAACATTCAACAATTGCAAAAAATAAAGAATTATATAAAAAATAAAGTTAGAGGTTAAAGTATAGATATGAAATAAAATATGCATAAATATGTACTTGATAATAAATAAATATGTAAATATGTACTTGAACTTCATGCAATTTAAGATCTGTGTTCAGAGCAGCCAAAATAATTATATGGGGAAACCTAATATCACTCTTCTTGTCAGTAAATTTGTGCCTTCCCTCCATGAGTGAAATGAGGATGTTATAATCGACTTATTCTAGACCTCAAACTGCATTTTTGGTCCTCACCCTTACACTTTTGTTCAATGCATTTGCCGAACAGCTCACAGTGCTCATCCCAAAACATTTTATTGCAAATAATATAGTCTGATAGCTAAGGAGGTGTGATAATGAAGAAAAACATGCTTACAGAGACCATGTAATTATTCACTTTATGATATTATTAATTGACAACCATAATTTACTTCAGCTTTTGCTTCTTCCCGTGTAATCCGCAGTAATTTACCAATTGGAAAGAAAACAAATTAGCTGAATTGGAAAGGTGATATATGAAAGCCAATTAAAAATACAGGCCTTTCACAAGACAAATGATTGCAACTCTATCTTTAATACAGATAATAAAACTCTGCAAATGTTATTCAGTCCAAATAATTAAAGAGAATAATTCTCTCCTTACATTTGGTTAGAAATCTTCTGAATATGTAAACACAGAGAATAATCTATGGGTTTAGCATCATAGACAGCACAGAATGAGTAAAACTTCCCAGTCAACTAGAAGAAAGCAGCAAATGGGACATTGTTTGCAGTCATGAAGATTTACAATGATATACAAGGCTTATACCCAGTGGGCACTTTTTTAGGTATACCTGCACACCTGCTCATTAATGCAAATATCTAATCAGCCAATCATGTGGCAGCAATTCTATGCACAAAAGCAAGAGGTTCAGTTATTGTTCAGCCCAAATATCAGAACAGGGAAGAAATGTAATTGAATTGACTTTGACCATGGAGTAGCTGTTAGTCCCAGACGAGATGGTTTGAGTATCTCAGAAACTGCTGATCTCCTGGGATTTTCATGCACAACAGAATCTAGAGTTTGCAGAGAATGGTGCAAAAACTAAAAAAAAAACCCAATATACAACAGTTCTCTGGGCAAAAATGCCTTGTTAATGAGAGAAGTCAGCGGAGAACGGCCAGACTGGTTCAAACTGACTGG
The DNA here is from genome assembly GCF_030144855.1 of Hypanus sabinus. Classification (NCBI taxonomy): domain Eukaryota; kingdom Metazoa; phylum Chordata; class Chondrichthyes; order Myliobatiformes; family Dasyatidae; genus Hypanus; species Hypanus sabinus. The sequence continues at coordinate 152,671,712 of NC_082714.1, forward strand.
AAGGTGACAATAACTCAAATAAACATGCTTTACAACAGTGGTGTGCAGCAGAACATCCCTGAACGTACAACACATCAAACCTTGAAGTCGATGGACTACAGCAGCAGAAAACCGCAAACATAGTGGTTGCCGTATTAAGCACAAAGAAGTTACTTCCTCCGAACAGTCAGGATGAACAACACCTCCACCCATTAACCCACCCCCACCATTCCCCCACTAACACTTCATCTCCATCATCCAATGCTCTCTACAGCCCCTCAGCACATTTCATCAGCCCATGAACTGCCACTTTACCCTTACACTGACACAGTCACTATCCTACTGTGTTTTATATGCTCCGCTGCTACCGAGAAGAGTTTGTCTTGCTAGGAGTCATTTTGTCATTGTATCATTTCCTTTCAGAGTCACCTTATGTTCAGATACTCCTGCAGCTACCGTCACTTAATGTACATACAATCAGTCTATGTACATAAGGTAATCTTATGTATGTAAGGCCACAGTCAAACTAATACTTGAGTGTACAAGCAAGGTGTGGCTGTGCTCTCTGGAGGGTTAAAAGGCGAGTGTTGATTCTAGTGAAAAATAAAATCTTGAGGGGTTTTAGAGTTTATACTGAGGAGCTAATTCACATTGGACTCATATTAATGTCTGCAGCTCTTTGGTATAAGATTGAGGAATCTTTTCGGCAAATGCCTATTAGTGCTACACAAAGTACACCGCAGATGCTGTGGTCAAATCAACACATACAAACAAGCTGGATGAACTCAGCAGGTCGGGCAGCATCCGTTGAAATGAACAGTCAACTGAAGAAGGAGGGGGCAGGGGCCCCATAAAGAAGGTGGGGGGAGGGTGGAAAACCAATCAGAGGAAAGATCAAGGGGTGAGGGAGGGGATAGGCCGGAGAGGTGAAGAAGGAATTTAAGGGGAAAGCACTATGGGTAGTAGAAGAAGGCAGAATCATGAGAGAGGTGATAGGCAGCTAGAAGAGGAGGCAGAGTGAAAGTGGGATGGGGGAAGGGAGAGGGAGGGAATTACCAGAAGTTGGAGAAGTTGATGTTCATACCAGGGGGCTGGAGACTACCCAGACGTTTATGAGGTGTTGCTCCTCCAACCTGAGTTTGGCCTCATCATGGCGGTAGAGGAGGCCATGTATGGACATATCCGAATGGGAATGTGAAGCAGAGTTGAAGTGGGTATCACTGCCTATCACCTTTCTCATGATTCTGGCCTTCTTCTAATACTCCTAGTGCTTTCCCCTTAGATTCCTTCCTTTCAAAATTCCTTCAATTCAAAATTCAAAGTAAGCTTACTTTAAGGTACATATATGTCACCATTTACTACCCTGAGACTCATTTTCTTGTGAGCATTCACAGTAAAGAGAAAGAACTACAATATAACACTACACGTATACAAAGATGGAAAAACTATGTGCAAAAGTCAACAATTTGTGCAAGTACAAATAGAAAAATAAAATAATAATAGGTAAATAAGTAATTTATAATATTGAGAACATGAGTTACCGAGTCCTTGAAAGTGAGTCTATAGGTTGTGGAGTCGGTTCAGTAATGAGATAGTGAAGTTATCCACACTGGTTCGGGAGCACTATGGATGTAGGGAATAGCTATTCCTGAACCTAGCGGTGTGGGTCCTACAGAAATTTGTCAAAGTTTTAGATGACATGACAAATCTTTACAAACTTCTAAGAAAGCAGAGGTGCTACGTGCCTTCTTTGTAATGCTGGACCTAAGGCAGATCATTTGAAACGATTAACCTCAAGGAACTGAAAGCTACTGACCTCTCTACCTCTGATCCCGTGGTGAAGCCTAGCTCATAGACCTCCAGCTTCCTCCTCATATAGTCAATAATCAGCTCTTTGGACGTACAAAAAAGCAGGATGAACACAGCAGGTCGGGCAGCATCCATTAAAAGGAGCAGTCAACGTTTTGGGTCGAGACCCTTCGTCAGAACTCAGTCAGGACTTCTTCGGTCCTGACGAAGGGTCATGGCCCGAAACGTTGACTGCTCCTTTCAACGGATACTGCCCGACATGCTGAATTCATCCAGCTTTTTTGTACGTCTTGATTTGACCACAGCATCTTTAGTGTACTTTGTGTTTACGATCAGCTCTTTGGTTTCCCTTTCATTGAGTGAGAGATTACTTTGTGGCACTACTCAGCCAGATTTACAATCTCTCTCACCTTTGATTCAGCTAACAACAATGATGTAATTAGAAAACTTAAAAATGGTATTACAGCTGTACGTAGTCTCACAATCATAGACAGGGGACTACTAACCAGTGGTGCACCTGTGCTGTATCACTGGAGAGAGGAAACAGAGTTACTATTTCAGGTTAACGGCCTTTTGTCAGAGCCTGAGTTACGTTGTAAAGTCATCAATATGAAACATTAACTCTCTCTATCTTTCTTTCTTTCTCTGTTTCTCTCCATCTCTCACATACTTTCTCTCTCCCCCCCTCTCTCTCACACACATTCTCTCTCTCTCCACCCCCCCCCCCCCACCCCGGCTTCCTTCTCCCTCTCTTTCAATACAGCCTCGATACTTTATTTTGTTAATCCTCTAATAAAAACCTTGAGGCCCTCCGTTGGTTGGGGTCGAACATGGATGTAGCGTCCCCACTTGTCTACATGATATACAAGCCAGGGCAGTACAATATGGAGAGCGAGCTGTTGCCCATGTAGCAGGCTCCCCCTCTCTACGCCACTGAAGAATCCAAAGGACTGGCACCAGTCGGGCATCTCTGGAGATGCCAGTCAGAGTTGAACTCAACACAGGACCACCTTATGAACTCCAGTTCTAGATTTTTCCTCAAGGTTTACTCCTGAAACGATCCCCATGACTGGGTATAGCCACAGAACAGTGGAGGTTTGAAATCAGAGTTCTCCTTCTCCTAGATGAGTTGCCAACCACTGCTGATGAACTCCATCTGTCTGAAGCAAATGGTTTTAAGGTGCCAGTAGCCGGCCTTTGCCTCTTCTCCTGTCAGTAGAAATGGTTCAGCCGGACTTAGTAGCTAAGCCACACGTGAAGGCCAGGAGCTGGACTTGGTTGTCAGAGGCTATTTGAGGCATGTGGCATTGTGAGCATTTAATAGGTAACGGGAACTTGCTTCCATTGCCATCCCTGGCTTCCACATTGTGGAAGTTCACTGCAATAGAAGTGTTGCATTAATTCAAATCAATCAAAGTGAAAATTATCACATGTCTTGCAGTCATACAGCATGGAACCAGGTCCTCTGGTTTAACTCATCCACGCCAACTAAAGTGCTTATCTGAGCTAGTTCCATTTGTCTGTCTATAACTCATTTATGTTCATCTAAGCTAGTTATATTTCCCTGCATATTTATCTTGGGAGTCCTTGTGCAGGATTCCCTAAAGGTTAGTTTGCAGGTTGAGTCACTGGTAAGGAAAGCAAATGTGATGTTAGCATTCGTTTTAAGATGACTAGAATATAAAAGCAAGGATGTAATATTGAGGCCTCACTTGGAGTATTGTGAGCAGTTCTGAGTCCCTTATCTAAGAACGGATAGCTGACACTGGAGAGAGTTCAAAAGAGGTTCACAAAAATGATTCTGGGATTGAAAAGCTTGACATAGGAAGATAACGCAGAGTATTTGATAACTCTGGGCCTGTACTCACTGGAATTCAGAAAAATGAGGGGTAACTTCACTGGAACTTATCAAATATTGGAAAGCCTCAATAGAGTCAATGTGGAGAGGATGTTTCCAATGGGAGGGGTGTCTAAGACCAGAGGACACAAAATAGAGGGACATCCACTTAGAACAGAGATGAGAAGGAATTTCTTTTGCCAGAGAGTGCTGCATTTGTGGAATTTGTTGCCACATGTGCCTGTTGGGGCCAAGAAATTGGGTATATTTAAGTCAAAGATTGATAGATTATTGATTAGTCAGAGCAAAAAGGGATGTGGGAGGAAGGCAGGAAGTTGGAGCTGAGAGAAAAATGGATCAGCCATGATGAAATGGCAGAACAGACTCGATGGGCCAAATGGCCGAATTCTGCTCCTACTATATATCTTATCGCTATCCAAGTTTTCCATATACACACTAGTGAGGACTTTTTTATTTTATTTGTTTTTATTTAGATATACAGCATGGTAACAGGCCCTTCCTGCCCAATAAGCCCATACCAATGTGACCAATTAATCCATGAACCCACACATCTTTTGACTGTGGGAGGAAGCTGGAGCACCCAGAGGAAACCCACGTGGTCATGGGGAGAAGGTCCAATCTCCTTACAGACAGTGGCAGGAATTGAACTCAGTTCACTAGCACTGTTACAGGATTACTCTAGCCACCAGCCACCGTGCTTCACTTAGAGTTGGTAATGACATTATCACATCTGTAAGTTAAATGTTCAAGTCTGTCTTGAGCTTTATGGCTCATCAGACCGGTGCTTATGCCAGTTTCCGTGGCGTGAAGCGACTGAGAGTATGAGACTCCCCCTAGATAGGACCCCAGTCTATTGCGAGGTTAACCCCCAGCATTTTTCCAGTACCCATTTTCAGCTGGGTAGACTGGAGCAATGTGTGGTTAAGTGCCTTTCTCATGGACTCAACAAGCTGCCTTGGCTGGGGCTCGAACTCATGACCTTCAGATCACTAGTCCAATGCCTTAACCACCTGGCCACATGCCACACTATCACATCTGTATAGTGGTGGTCTCCCAAGACTTGGTCACTGGCATTGAAATACCCCCCTGCTACCCCCGGAAGACTCTCAAAGTTTTGATGATTGCAAGTATGGGGGCAACTGGAAAAATATGGGACTCAGCAGCAAACTGCTATTTCATAGAAGTAGCTACTACAGCACAAAACGTCTCAATAAAGCTCACTCATGCCGGTGCATATACAATATGTCCATTATACAGAATTTGCACTAAACAGTGACTCTAAATAAAGAATAAGACATAAAATGTTGCTGTAACATTGCCTCACTGCCAAACATCCTTTTAATTCAAATATGTGTAGTGCATATTCTCCCTGGAATTCCTATACAAGATGAAAAATATATCTACTGCAGTAACTGACTTTCAAGTCTAGTTCCAATACACCATCTCTGTACCAAGTAGGTGCAAAGATAGCAGAATCGCCCATTACTTAGCAAGGGAAAAAAAAGACAAAACCCTCCTGTCACTCTGAAAGAGCGAAGTTTCATATCTACTTGTTCCCCTGTCAAATCTAAAAGCGAGTCATGACTGCTCACTCTATTCTCCACTCCAGTGTTCTTGACACATACACTGTGTTTCCCTTGTAGCCGCGGAATGGTGAATGGCTGGCAGATAGCGGAAAGGATACCTGCAATTTATCTGTTTGCAGTCGGTTTTGATGGCACTGTTGGGAGCAGAAAGGCCCAGAGCTGTCACCTGCTTACTTATTTCACTGTTCCTCCTTGGAGAGCGCATGGAAGGAAAGGAAGAATGGGTGACAGCAGCGAGGGAAGCGCGAGACAGAGAAAGCAGATCAATAAACGGGTTAGTGTTTGCATCACTATTAACACTGCTGCTGTCATTGTTCCCATTCACTGCATCACTCACTGCGAGATTCGCCGGTCAATGCATTTCCCCTCCCAACAAATCCAAACAACCGTAGTGGTTGTAAAAGGAAGACATTCCTTGCAAGTGTTGAGAGCAGCAAATGAACTCTCGGGCTTCATAACATAAATCAACCTCTCTTTTTCGGATAAAAGTCAACGCCTCAACTGGTCTGCATTATTTCACAACCACAGTTTAACCTGATAGGGTGATCCGTCTTTGTCAGACTGTTAAAATATAATGCCAATTAAATAACACAAGTAATTGCTGGTTTGTCCCTCCAGAATTCCCTTAAGATATTATTGCAGAATATGAATGAGGTCTGGCCTGCTCAGGAGAACGACAATGTGATTTGTATCTTTTAACCTTCTTTCAACCCTGCTTCCTGATCCAATGATCATAATTATAATTCAAATATCTAGGGTCAGTCTCGGGGTTCATAAAATTCTGAAGGGGGATAAAATGAAAGCGCACTTTTAAGAGCTGGTGACACAAAGCACAGAGGCACTGTTGATGAAAATCTAAGACCAGGGCCCATAAAAAGGCACATTGCTCACCCTACTCCCCACTCATGTTGCCTTCATGTTATAGATGGCCTCAGCATATTGAAATGATCCTTTAGGATGCCAATGAAAGGTTTAACAACAGAAGAGTGATATTATTAGAGATTTCAGGAATGTTACAGGTAAGATGCCATTGGGGATGTTATTGTTTAAACCTAAGACCGTAAGATATAGGAGCATAATTAGACTATTCAGCCCTTTGAGTCTGCTCCACCATTCCATCATGACTGATTTATTATCCCTCACAACTCCATTCTCCTGCCTTCTCCCCGTAACCTTTGACACCCTTATATCAACCTCCACTTTAAATATACCTAATGACTTGGATTCCAGAACCATTTGTGGCAACAAATTCCACAGTTTCAGAACACTCTGGCTAAAGAAATTCCTCCTCATCTCCATTCTAAATGGAAGCCCTTCTGTTCTGAGACTATGCCTTCTGGTGCTAGACTCAATAACTACCGGAAATATTGTATCCACTTTCACTCTATAAAACCACTGTGCTTTCACTCTTGGTTGTTTACCTTTAAAAGATGATTTAATTTACCATTGGAAAAAATAAAACATCTTTATTCTTTGTGCTTGCGGAATGAGTCTTAGAAAAATGGTTTTCCCATCAAAATTTTCTCTAAACAGGGTAAGTGATCAGAATTCTGTCTAAAAAGGGAATCGTTTCAAAAAACCATCTGTTGGAATCATGGTTAATAAAACTCACAAAATACCTCAGAATCAGAATCAGCTTTAATATCACTGACATATGTTGTGAAATTTATTGTCTTCATGGCAGCAATACGATGCAATATATAATAATAACAGAGTAAAAAACTGAATTACATCAAATATATATATATTAAATAATTGTTCAGGGATTCAATATCTATTCAGAAATGGGATGGCAGAGGGGAAGAAGCCATTCCTGAATCATTCAATGTGTGCCTTCAGGCTTCTGTGTTAAAAACCAAAAAGAAAATCAAATAATTTAAATGGTGAACATGCCCTGCAGAAAATCTGTATCAAAAAGAATGAAAATCCAAAACACCGCAGATGCTGGAAATCTAAAGAAAAAAACTGAAAGTTCTGCAAATACTCAGTAGGACAGGAAGCTTCTGAGGGAAGAGAAACAGAGTTAATGCCTTAGGTCTTCAACTTCTTCTCTTCTTACAGATGCAATCTGACTCGTTGAAGAGGGATTTCCTTAGAAAGAGGGTACTGAATCTATGGAATTCATTGCTTCAGACAGATGTCGAGGCCAAGTCATTTGGGTATATTTAAAGCAGAGGCTGATAGGTACTTTATTTGTAAGGATGTCAAAGAATACTCCCTCTGTATACCCATGGATAGTTCATATAGCTTCCCAGAGTTACAAAAATTTCCCTAAAAAGACCCACATTGATCCCTATGAATATGTACTCACATGATCTGTTGATATCCGGATATCAGACTTCAAAAAATGGGGTTCTATTTCAAATATTATATGGTTTTGTAAAGTATCTTTAAGTGCAGAACATGCTTTTCTGCAACCTGGTATGAATTTCTATTGTGATCCAATTGTAGATTGCTATGGTGCTTCTCATAAATACAATGTCGTCATAGCCATTCAACTTGAACCAAGAGCTTGGGCAACGTTACTAAGTCATTGCAACAGAGGAGAAGGTTATTTAGCCCTTTGGGTCCATGCTAGCTCCCAGCAAGACAATCATACCAGTCCCATTCTCATCTTATTTCCCTGTAGTGTTGTAGCTTATTTTTCTCACATGATCATCAACTCTCCTTGGTTCCCTTGCCATTCACCTCTACTAAGTTTTAATTTACAGCAACCAATGAACCTGTCAGGCAGATCTCTGTAATGTGTGGGGGGGGGGGGAGGGGGACAGAGAACACAACGTAAACCATACGGTCATGGGAAGAAGTGCAAACTCAGGATCAAACCTAGTTTGAAGGAACTGTGCTGTCGCACCACTCATGATGTGTGCGCACTCGACACAATCGTAGCAAGTGTGCTGTCCTGTGATAAACATGTGATCCCATGTTATCAGGGAGATGCATTCCAAGAAAATGGTCTGTATTGTAAATTTCCATAACGTGAACCCATGTCTTCTTCAAAGTAGCCACAAATGCCAAGTGCAAAAATAAGTATTTACACTTTCACATAGATTTCACAATAGTGAATTCCTATTTCATATCACAGATTTTTAGTAGTGACTAATGAATTCTCTAAGGGTAATTTTTGTTGCCCAAACTGCTGTAATACAGGGGTCAAAGGTGCATTGTTGAAGACTTAACAACAGGCGAGATAATTAGATTTAATCTGACTGGTTGGGGTTGCAAGAATTGAATAAATGTCTTCCTAAAGATTTTGTTGTGTTCAGGTTCCCAGAGATAAAACATGTTCCTATTACAAAGTTAAAGCATTTTACAGCATGGAATCAGGCTCTTTGAGCCAACTCATCCAAGCTGCCCCACTTCATTGCATTTACCACATTTGGCCCATCTCTGTCAACTCGAAACTATTCCTATCCTTGTACCAGTTTAGGTGGTTTTAAAACATTATGATCGCACCCCTGTCTATCATTTCACCTGGCAGCTCAAAGTTCAAAGTATACTCGTTCCATAAAGGGGAATAAAGAAATATGGGATGATTCAACTAACTCTACACCCAATGAAACACATTGCAAAACAGTCTTTTGTGATACAGGGAAAAGTTAATTTTTGTATCTTGTATCTTGTCTTGTAAGGACAAAGAACTGCAATTCTACATACATTTTCCCCTCTGTATTTAACAAGCAAAACATGAAGGAGAAAAAGAGTGAAAATGGCAGGACTGAATCTTTGAGATGTCCTGAATGGAGGCAAACTGCACAAAAGTAGATTCCATCACATAGAAACCCTCTCAATAGTATTGGGATTCTTCCTGAATTTCACTGACAATAATTAGTGGACTACTACAGTGTCAGAAGTTTCACAGCGAATAAAAGAGATTCTTGCATATGTAAAATAGTTTAGTAGGTTATAGAAATGACGAAAGTAGATCTCATGATGAATTTCCAGATGAAACCAGGAACATGTGTTATGCTGGAAATCAAAGAGTCACTCTGCACCATTAACTCCTCTTGTGCTGTCGGTTCAGTATAATCTCCCTAAAACAAGCAGGCATCCACGTCAATAGTGTTATGTTTTGTAACTCTAAAACATTAAGCTAATTTAAAGGAAATTAGGCTCTCAGGAGTCTGAAATGTGAGACTAACTTAGTTTTATCGTAAGCGAGACATGCCTGTATCACATGGTAGTGTCATGATGTATGCAATTTACATATTTTTACATATAAATCACAGTTCAATCAGTAAGCAACAAAGAATGCTTAATCAAACAATACGTTCACAATATTACTCAAATATTACTGAAATACTAAATACACAACAAATTGTTTAACTAAAATACAGCAGGCAAATATCCTAATTAGGAGAAGCAATGGGCTATTCAGCCCACAGGGTTCCTCTCTCATTTAAGATCATTGAACCACTGATTAATATGATGGAAATCTCACCTCCTTAGTTTATCAAGTCTCTATCTCTTGGGTGACAAGCTGGAAATATGTCTGCTGCAAAGGAGGTGTAAGGAGCTCCTTCCCTCTGCTAGCCTGCAGGTCACCCTTGAGCAAGGTGTAGCACCAAGTTAGCCCCCTGATCAGGGTCACGGGAAGCCATGGGAGCAGGTGGTGGATGGTCGTATGAGGAACTGGTGCATATCACAAGACCTGGTTATGTGACCACTAACACCAGGCAGACAATCTCTGAAGAGTATTGATAATGGCTGGAGTCTCCTGTCTTGCAAAGACACTGCCCAGAAGAAGGCAAAGGCAAACCACTTCCATAGAAAAATTTGCCAAGAACAATCAGGGTCACATAAAGACCATGATCACCCATGTCATGTGACATGGCGCATAATGACGATGATGATGATGATGATCTATTCAGAGGTTTTGCTTCCACTGCCCTTTAAGGAAGAGAGTTGCAAAGACTCACTACCATTTGAGAGAAAACAATCACCTCCTCTCCAACATAAATGGTTGACCACTACTTTTATGTAGTGAACCCTAGATCTTCCCACTAGAAGAAACATCTTTTCTATGTTTACCCCATTAATTCCCCTCAGGAATTTACATATTTTAATCATCACCTCTCACTTTTATAACTTCCAGCAGAGACAGGACTAATAAATCCAGCCTTTCCTCATACAATAACTCAACCTTTTCATGTATCAATCCAGTAACACACACAAAATGCTGGAGGAACTCAGCAGGTCAGGCAGCATCTATGAAGAGGAATAAACAGTCAACGCTTCTGGCTGAGACCCTTCATCGGGACTGGAATGGATGAGGGAAGAAGCCAGAACAATCATAATCATGGAAAGACCAATGATTGCACATGTCATGTGACATGGCACATAATAACGATGATAATGATGATGATGATCTATTCATAGGCTTCAGAGACCCTTCATCAGGACTGGAATGGATGAGGGAAGAAGCCAGAATAAGAAGCACAAAAGATTCTGCAGATATTGGTCCAGACGTATTCCAGAGCAACAATGCTGCATGAACTCAGCAGGAGATGTAGCATCTATGGAGAGGAATAAATTGCTGACATTTTGAGCCAAGACCCTTCATAAGGACTCATTAGGCTGTTGCCCTGGATTTCCAGCATCTTGCGAATCTCTTGTGATTAAGCCAATAAACCTTTTCCAAACCACTTCCAATGTATTATCTTCCTTTCTTAAATAAGGAGGCAAATACTGTATACAGCATTGCAGATGAAGTGTGACCAGTGCCCTAAGGACTGTGACTGAGAGGGCAATGGATCAGCCATTATGAAATCGTTGAGTGGACCTAATGGGCCATAGGGCCTAATTCTGCTCCTAAATCTTAAGATCTTATGGTCTTACGTATACATAACTGAAGCACAACCTCCATAAACGTTTTTGTTTTCAGTCCCCTTTGCACTAAAAAAATAGAATTCTCGTTGCCTTCATATTTATTAATAAATACAATTTTTTTTATCAATCAGGGTAATTGAATCCCTCTGCAGTTCACATCTGCAATATTTCACCCTTTAGATACATGCTTCATGGAGTCACAGAGGAGCACAGCACAGAAACAGGCTCTTTGGTCCATCTAGTCCATGCTGAAACAACTTAAACTGCCTACTCACATCAACCTGCACCGGGACCATAGCCTCCATTTTCACTTACCCAATTTTGCACTTACCCAAACTGCACTCCGTTTACCAGATGTAACCTCCCTGTATTTTTTGTATATTCCCTATGTTCTTTCTTTCTACCAGTTATTTTCCTGCCTATCTCAGTATCATCACTGAATTTGGTAATCACACCCTCAATGCCTTCATCCAAGTCATTCATATAAATTGTTAACTGCCATTTCCTGTGGCATACCATTTGTTATATCTTGCCAACCGGACAAATATATGTTTTTTTGTGGTTCCTATTCCCTGTTTACCAGCCAATCTTCTATTCACACCTACATATTATCTCTTGCATCACAGGATTTCATACTCAGCAATAACCTAGCATTTTATTAAATGCCTTCTGAACATCTAACTCCAGTGCATCCATTGATTTCCCTGATCCTCAACTCATGGTACATCTTCAAAAATCTCCAATAAGCTGGTCAAGTATCATAATTCTATAAGACAATAAGACATAGGGGCAGAATTAGGCCATTTGGCCCATTGAGTCTGCTCCGGCATTCTACCTTGGCTGATTAATTAACCCTTTCAACCACATTCTCTTGCCTTTTCCCTATCACCTTAGACATCCTTACCAATCAGGAACCTATCAACTCTGCTTTAAATAAATCCAATGGCTTGACCTTCATCGCTGCCTATGGCAATGAATTCCACAGATTCACCACCCTCTGACTAAAAGAAATCCCTCCTCATCTCTGTTTTAAAGAGACGTCATTACTCTTTCATGTTGACATTGCTTGATTAGGTTGACATTTTCTCAGTACCCTACTATAACATCTTTAATAATAGCTTCTGTCAATTTCCCGTTGACTGATGTTAAGCTAGCTAGCCCATATTTTCCTGCTTTCTGTCATTCCCCCTTTTAGAACATACTGCTTTTCCTATTCTCCAATCTACTAGAATCTTCCCTGAGCCTAGGGTAGTTTAGAAAATTAAATCCAATGTAACACATATAAAATGCTGCAGGAATTCAGCAAGTCAGGCAAAATCCATAGAAATTAATAAGCAGTCAACGATTCAGGCCAAGACCCTTCAGCAGGACTGGAAAGAAAGGGGGAAGATGCTAGAATAAAGTGGTGAGTGGAGGGGAGGATAGCGAGAAGGTGATAGGTGAAGCCAGGTGGACGGGAAAGATAAAGGACTGGAGAAAATTGAATCTGACAGGGGAGGAGAGAGGACCATAGGAGAAAGGGAAGGAGTAGAGGTTCTTGGAAGAGAGGAGAGAAGAGGTAAGAGGCCAGAGTGGGGATTAAAAAAAGAGGGAAAGAGGAGGGAATTGTTTTTACCGGAAGAAGAAATAGATATTCATGCCATCAGATTGGAGGCTACCCAGATGGAATATAAAGTCATAAGACAAAGGAACAGGATTAGGCCATTTTGTCCATCGAGCCTGCTCCGCCATTTCATCACAGTTGATCTATTTTCCCTCTCAGCCCCAATCTCCTGCCCTATCTACCTCTGCCTCAAGTATACATAAAGACTTGTCCTTCACAGCTACCGTACCAGAGTTGCACAAATTCAACACTCCACGGCTAAAGCAAGTGCTCCTCATCTCCATTCTGAAAGGATGCACTCTTATTTTGAGGCTGTGTCCTCTGGTCTTAGTCTCTCTCACCATAGGAAACATCCTTTCCACATTCACTCTGTCAAGACCTCTCACTATTTGATGTGTTTCAATTAGGTCACCTCACATTCTTCTGAATTCTAGTGAATACAGGTCCAAATCCATCAAATGTTCTTCATAGAACAAGCAATTCAATCACAGCATCATTTTCATGAACCTCCTTTGAACCCTCTCCAATTTCAGCATATTCTTTCTAAGATACAGAGTTCAAAACTGCTCTCAATACTCCAAGTGAGGCCTCACCAGTGCTCTATAAAGTCTCAATATTACATCCTTGCTTTTATATTCTAGTCCTCTTGAAATGAATATTAACATCACATTTGCCTTCCCCACCACAGACTCAAACTGCAAATTAACCTTTAGGTAATCCTACACAAGGAGTCCCAAGTCCCTTCATGTCTCAGGTTTTTTTTGTATTTTCTTTCCACTTAGAAAATAGTCTATTATTTTATTTCTTCTAAAGTGCATTGCCATACACTTCCTGACACTATATTCCATCTGCCACCTCTTTGCCCATTCTCCTAATCTGTTAAGTCCTTCTGTAGCCTCTCCAAAACTACCTACCTCTCCATCTAACTTCTTATCATCTGCAAATTTTGTAACAAAACCTTTAATTCCATTATACAAATGATTGAAATATAACGTAAAAAGAATCAGTCCCAATGCAGACTCCTGTGGAACACGTCACCAGCAGCCAACCAGAAAAGGTTCCTTTTATTCCTACTCTTTGCCAACTGCCAAGCAGTTACTTCTTTATTCATTCTAGAATCTTTACTTTAATTCCATGGGCTTGTAGCTTGTTAAGCAGCTTTATGTGTGACATCTTACCAAAGACCTTCTGAAAATCCAAGTACTTAAAATCAAAGAATTCTAACAGATTTGCCAAGTAAGATTTTCCCTTGAGGAAACCATGAAGACTACAGCCTATTTTATCATGTGCTTCCAAGTACCCTGAGACCTCATCCTTAACAATCAACTGTAACATCTTCCCGACCATTGATGACAGACTAAATGGCCTATAATTTTCTTTCTTCTGCCTCTCTCCCTTCTTGAAGAGTAGAGTGACATTTGCAACTTTCCAGTCTTCCGGAACCATTCAGAATCTAGTGATTCTTGAAAGATCAGTATCAATGCCTCCACAATCTCTTCAGCCACCTCTTTCAGAATCCTGGGAAGTACACTATCTGTTGCAGGTGACCTACCTACCTTCAAACTTTCAGTTTCCCAAGAACCTTCTCCCTAATAATGATAACTTCACACTGTTCATGACACCTGCCATCTGGAATCTCCACCATACTGCTGGGGTCTTCCAGAATGAAGAGTAACGCAAAATAATTATTCAGTTCATCCATCATTTCTTTCTCTCCCATTATTACCTCTCCAGCATCATTTTCCAGGTGTGCCAAATTCCACTTTTGCCTCTCTTTTATACATTATGTGTCTGAAGAAACTTTTGCTATCCTTTTTAATATTATTGGCTAGCTTACTTACATATTCCATTGTTAGCTTAATGACTTGTTTCATTGTCTTCTGTTGTTGTTTTTTTAAAGCTTCCCAATCCTCTGATTTCCTTCAAGTTTTGCTCTATTAAATGTCCTCTCATCGGCTTTTATGTTGGCTTTGACTTCACTTGGTAGCAACGGTTGTGTAATCATGCCTTTAGAATACTTCTTCCTCTTTGGGATGTGTATATCCTTCGCCTTATATAAAATACTGCTGCTCCACCCTCAGAGGAGATCCATGGACTGACATGTTGGAACGGAAATGGGAACTGGAATTAAAACGTTTGGCTTCCGGGAAGATCTGCTGCTGGTGGATGGACGGAGGTGCTTCACAAACCACTCTCCCAATTTGCAACAGAGCTCATCAATGTAGAGGAGGCAGCATCGGAAGCACTGGACACAATAGACAACCATATAACCATGTAACAATTACAGCATGGAAACAGGCCATCTCGGCCCTTCCAGTCCATGCCGAATGCTTACTCTCACCTAGTCCCACCAACCTGCACTCAGCCCATAACCCTCCATTCCTTTCCTGTCCATATATCTATCCAATATTTTTTTTTTATTAAAAGGACAATATCGAACCTGCCTCTACCACTTCTACTGGAAGCTCGTTCCACACAGGTACCACTCTCTAAGTAAAGAAGTTCCCCCTTGTGTTACCCCTAAACTTTTGCCCCTTAACTCTCAACTCATGTCCTCTTGTTTGAATTTCCCCTACTCTCAATGGAAAAAGCCTATCCACGTCAACTCTATCTATCCCCCTCATAATTTTAAATACCTCTATCAAGTCCCCCCTCAACCTTCTACGCTCCAAAGAATAAAGACCTAACTTGTTCAACCTTTCTCTGTAACTTAGGTGCTGAAACCCAGGCAACATTCTAGTAAATCTCCTCTGTACTCTCTGTATGATGACCCTACCAGATTCATAGGTAAAGTGTTGCCTCACCTAGAAGGACTGTTTGAGGCCCTGAATGGAGCTGAGGGAGGAGGTGAACAAATCTAATGTATCAGCTGTCACACTAGCCATTTCCTTCAAGATCCTAGAGTGAAATCCATCAGAACCTGAAAGCATTTGAACTCAGCTCCAGCAATTTGCTCAATACCATTTTCCTGGTAAATACAATTTTTCCTGAGTTCCTCCAAAATTTCTAAGTAAACTTATTAAGAAGTATGTATATATCACTGTATACTACCCTGAGATTAATTTTCTTCCAGGCATTCACAGTGAAACAAAAAAAACCCACCAGAATCCATGAAAAACTGCACACAGGGACTGACTAACAACCAAAGTGCAAAAGACAATCCTTGAAAATTCAAAAATAAATAAATAAACAAGTAAAGAAATAACAATGAGTGTATTCTCAGACAATCCTCACCCTTCACTTTTTAATTTATCATTATTTCTGGGATGTTACCTACACCTTCTATATCAAAGAATGTTGCAAAATACCTGTTTGATTCACATGCCATCCTTTGGTTTTCTATTATAAATTTCTGAGCTCACTTTTTAACTCTTCTTT
The DNA here is from genome assembly GCF_030144855.1 of Hypanus sabinus. Taxonomy (NCBI): domain Eukaryota; kingdom Metazoa; phylum Chordata; class Chondrichthyes; order Myliobatiformes; family Dasyatidae; genus Hypanus; species Hypanus sabinus. The sequence continues at coordinate 152,687,754 of NC_082714.1, forward strand.
TTTTTGAGTATATTCAGAAACATTTACTATCATTTTTACTATTTCTGGCTGATTTATCTCATATTCTAGTTATTTTCTTCTCAATATTTCTGCCATTCTTTGCTGGTTTTTGCATTTTCTCCAGTCTTCTGAACTACCACTCACCTTTGCATGTATTACTTTAAGTTTTATGCTATGTCTAAGCTTTTTCCATTAGCTGCAAATGCCTGGATCTCCCCTTTGAACTTTTATTTGTCATTTGTCTATTTGCATATTCTTTAAGATTACCTTAAGTGTCTGCCACTGCATCTCAACTGACTGATCCCTTAACTTATTTTGCCAATGATGGTTCTTCGATACCTTTGCTGGGAGAAAGTAACTCACACAGATAGACTAAAAGTTTCTGATGACAATGGTGCAAATAACCAAGCTTTAATGTAGGATAATTAACATAGCCCCTTTGCCTAGCACTTGGCTAATGCAGACAAGACAGCTCATGGTCACTCCACTTTGCAAAATCCATCTCTTCACAGCCAGCCCAGTTGTGTCCTTTTAACTTCAAATAGATTACTGCTAGCAATTTACATTAAGAACTGAAGGCTGGTTCTCATTTACACAAGAAGTTGATAAAGGAATATTTGAGCAAGAAAGCTGAGGTTACAAATAAGCCTTTTATACTGTGGGAAGTGAATATACATCACACCCCAAGGGGAGGGTTTCTGTGATCATAAAGATAATTAATTTCCTGTACTAAACTTTTATTATTTTCACAGGTGCTGAATTAAGGGTAATGTCCATTAATTCTCAAGTGGTCCAGCCATTCAGGGACAGGAATATGGGCAGGAATTTAAACCTTCCAGTTTCTGAAATGAAGATAACAATTATCCACAGCTCCAAAATATCATGTTAGACTGCTATTTGGTTGATTGTTGAGGGACCCATATTCTTTTTTTGACAACCCAATCTCATGCATATCTGATGTTGTAATGTTAATGATCAGATGACATCCATGTTCATCCAGTCCTTGTTGGCATCGAGGATGGAGGCTAAATGGACTGAATACAGTAAAATGGTGTTCCTTCCTGAATCCCATCCCCTTCAGTGAGTGAAATATATATTTTTTAAAAAGCTCTGAAGTGCTAAAAATCTACAACAGAAAATAGTGGACACATTTGGAAGGAAACTGGAGGACCAGAGACCTGTCCTGGATTTGGAGGACTATTCGGTGTGGAAGTGGATGGGAGTTTGTTTGGGAGGGAGGAAAGCGGCTTTTCTTCTGTTGTTGTTCTGTTGCTTGTTGTGTTCTGTTTTGTTGCATTTTCTGTTGTCCTGCCGAGCATTGTGCACAGGCAATGTTGGCACCAGCATATGTGCTGACACTCACGGGTAGCTCCCAGCACATCCTTAGGTTATGCTGGTTATTAGGGCAGGTTTTGATGTACATGTGACAAGTAAATCAAATCTGAATCGAAATGTCAGGCAGCATTTGTGGAAAGAAAAATGGGGTTAACATTTCAGGTCTAAGATCCTGCTTTGGAATTGGAAAAGGTAGAAAGCAAGTTAGTTTTCAGTAGAAGATCAGCTGGGGAATGGGAGAGGTAAAACCAAGGAAATATCTCTGACAGGGCGAGACCAACATACTTAAAGTGGCAGTGGAGTTCCAGTGAAAGTCATCTTATAAATTATTATTACCCCTCACTTATCATCCTCATTAGTTCCAGGACCAAAGACATTGCATTTGAATTCCAAAGATCTGAAAATGCTGTGAATAGAGATCAGTCCTATCATGAATCCGTTTACACTGCTCAGGCAGTATTGGATGCAACCATAGATGAAATTTTCATTTTACTTTTATTACGGCATCAGATTTACTCTCAGTCGTGCATCAAAGTAAGTTTTTGTGTTGATCAGTGGGCTTCATGGACGGTGCCAACAAATTGACTCATCACTCTCTCCCAAATAAGCAAGATCATGTAGGCAGATGAGAACGGAGATTCGGATTGAAGATTACGAAGAAATTTAAGGAGCCTAGCTGATAAGGCACAATATGCTCGACTTCAAAAGAGGAACTTTTATCATTTCCCATTTAATCAGAGCTGGATTTATTTTGTTGATCATTCTAAACAAAGACTGCATCAGGAAATCTGAAATTACTTTTGCAAAGAATTTTTTAGTTCAAAAATCAGATTTCAAAAAACTGTTTTTTAAAAAAGTAGTGCATCATGTTGTCCTGGGGGTAAAGAAATTCTTAAAGTGGACAAATAGTCACAGCAGCCCTCCAAGAGGTTGCAATGTGAAGGGTAATTCATAAAGGCTGCACTAGACAACTCATTTCTCAGTATTATTTCTTTATTCATTATTATTATTATTATTAGCTTCTTTTTGTATTTGCACAGTTTGTCTTCTTTGTCAGATTGATTGTCCGTCTTTGTTTGTGTGGAGTTTTTCATTGATTTATTGATTATTTATTGAGGTACAGCATGGAATAGGCCCTTCCAGCCCTTTGAGCGATGCCACCCTGCAATCCCCCAATTTAAACCTTGTCTAGTCATGAGACAATTTACAATAAACAATTAACCTGCCAATTGGTATGTCTTTGGACTGTGGGAGGAAACCAGAGCACCCAGTGGAAATCCACATAGTCATGTGGAAAATGTACCATTATGTCACCATGCCACCCCATTGTTTCTATCACGTCTGTTTGTATCTACTATGATTGTCCACAAGAAAATAAAAATCAGGGATGCATATAGTGACATGTACATACTTCGATATTAAATTTACCTTGAATTTTGAACTTTGAGCAGTTGGATTACTTTCCTTGCAACCCTATAATCAGATTAGTACCTTTGCCATACAGGATTCCTCTGCCGGATGGTGACTGTCTTTTAAGAGTTAAGGTCTGTCGCTGGCTGAACCATGGAACGAATAAAAAGAAACACAGCCATGAACTATTCAATACACTTTTAAGCAAATTAGGGTGATTAATTTTAGCCTGAAGCATCAACAAAGAGTAGAAGAATTTCATTTATAGTCATTCTCAAATATCCTGTTTGTCCTCATTATATTCTCTACACTATATAAATTATTATCATAGCTTCCTTACCACACTTCACAGACAAAAGTTAATTAAAACAAACACATTTCTTAATGTAGGATATGGACTGTAACGAGGAGAATGAGGTCACTTGTATGAACGCCTGCGGGGAAGAACAAAAACAATCTTTCCTAATTCTTTGTTTAACACTCACACATCTTGTCCTTCTAATAGAAGCCGATAAAAGCTATGGTATTGCTGGTAACACTTTCACCTCTGAGTTGAAAGGTTACAGGGTCAAGTACCACTCTAGGCACTATCTAGTGGCAGTGGGGTGCTCTCTTTAAACCAATGACCCAACAGCTCTATTAGTGGTCAGCAGAGATGCCTTACGACTCTTTTATGAAGAGAGTTGAGAACACTTCCTGGAACTCTAGCCAATGCTTATATTTCAAAGTACAAAGTGCAAAGTAAATTTATTATCCAAGTATGTATACAAACTTGACATTCATTTTCCTGCAGGCACAAAATTGAATTCATGAAATGCCACACATAACAAAGACCGACAAACATCCAATGTACAAAAGTGGACAAATTGTGTAAATAATAAAAAAGTAAACAAATAATAAATAGAACATGAACTGCAGTGTTCTTATCAGCGGTCAGCATTAGCAAAAATGGATAAGCAGGGTTTTTGAGTTACTTGGGGCTGCCTGTAAGTTGATGAATCTTAAGATCATGTAATGTATACATCATTTGATAACAAACGTACTGTGAACTTATCATGCTGCTTATTTAAGGGAAGGTGTTGATAAAGTACTGCATTTGTTATAGACGTATAAATACAAGAGATTCTGCAGATGCTGGAAATCTTGAGCAACACACATAAAGTACTGGGGGTGTTTCTTCAGAATCATAGAAGTACACAGTGTGGACGCTCATCTATTGTCTCACAGACCATTAATAACCCTTGACACTAACCCACACACTCATCCCATTTTATTCTCCAGATATTCTCATCAACTTCTTATCAACCCACATGTCTTTGGAAGATGGGAGGAAACCAGAGAACCCTTAAGAAATCCATGCAGTGTTAGAGAGAACGTGCATATATACAGCACCTGAATTCAGGATTCACCTCTGCTGGATGGAGTCAAGAGGCAAAAGTAATTACAGATTTCCAATGCAATCTTTTTTTTAGAGTGATCAAGAAAATAAATCCAGCTCTGATTAAATGAGAAATGATAAAGGTTCCTCTGTTCAAGTTGAGCATGTTGTGTCTTGTCAGCTTGGCTCCTTAAATTTCTCCGTAATCTTCATTCCGAATCTCCGTTCTCATCTTCCTACACAATCTTGCTTATTTGGGTGAGAGTGATGAGTCAGCTTGTTGGCACTGTCCACGATGCCCACTGATCAACACAACAATTTACTTTGATGCACGACTGAGAGTAAATCTGATGCCGTAATAAAACTAAAATGAAAATTTCATCTCTGGTTGCATCCAATACTGCCTGAGCAGAGTAAACAGATTCATGATAGGACTGATCTCTATTCACAGCAGTTTCAGATCTTTGGAACTACAAGACAGTGTCTTCAGTCCTGGAATTAAAGAGGGTGGTTAGTGAGCCATTACTTACCATGAGATAATAATAACTTCTAACATGACTTTAACTTCAACTCCACTGCCACTTTAAGTATGTTCAAAGATTCAAAGTACATTTATTATTAATGTATGTATGAAGTATACGACCTTGAAACTCATATTCCCTACAGAAGAAGAAACCCCATGGAACCAACCCTTTCAAAGAAAAACATCAACATCAAACCCCTTCTCTCCACGCGCAATAAATGCACAAATGGCAAAAAGCAAGCAAAATCACAGAATATAAAACACAAAATCAAAAGGGAAATTTCAGTTGGGCTCATCTCACAGTGCTGGTCACTGCGTTCTGTCCCAGGTTGTTGCGGACACTTAAAATTCCTAGATAGCAGATAACATATTGGTATGGATGGAGAAGAGGAGACAGCAAATAGACAAGACCTGTTGGCAAGACGTGATGAGTGGTATGCCACAGTACTGTAGCCTCAATATTTTACACTTGATATAAATAATTTGTATGAAAACTCTGATAGATTGCTTGCTAAATTTTCTGAGAAGACAAAGACAGGCAGGAAAGTAAATTGTGAAGAGATCATAAGAGGTTGCAAGATGATACAGAGAGTTCAGTCAATGGACAAAGATCTGACTGATAGAGTGTCATGTGAGGAAATGTGAAACTGATCCCCTTAGCAGGTGAAATATAAAAGAAACATTTTATGTAAATTTTGAGAGATGACATGTTTCCAAAACCTGTGTTCCCACTTCCAGTGACTCTACTTCTCATGTTCTCAATGTTTATTGCTTATTTATTTATTTTTTATTATTTCTTTCTTTTTCTATCTGCACAGTTGGAATGGCCAAGTTTGTGTGCACTTCCATTGATTCTATTATGGATTTATTAAGAGTGTCTGCAAGATGGTGTCATATGTGTATTTTGATAATAAATATACTTTGAACTTTGACAGTGCAGGGCTCAGAAATGCAGAAGGATCTGTGGGTCCCAACACACGATTCACAAAACTGCAGCATGAAGGTAGCACAAATAGTTAGGAAATGTTTATTGTTCTAGTGATTGATTGCAAATGAATGCAGGCTATGTTTAATTTACATAGGACATTACTGTCACCTGTGGTGTACCACAGGAATCAGTATTGGGTGCTGTGTTTGATGTGGCTCCTGATTAAAAGTAATTGTTATCCTTGACTTCAAACCCTTCCATGTTCCAATATAGGAAGTAAGATGAGTAAATTTGCAGATGACACAAAAGTTGGTGGCATTATGGATAGCGAGGAAAGTTGTCTCAAGCTTACAACAAGATATAGATTAGATGGATGGTTGGGCAGAGCAATGGCAGATGGAAATTAATCTTGACAAGTGTGAGTGCTACATTTCAGAAAGTCAAACAGGGTAGGACATGTGCAGTAAATAGTGCGGGCACTAAAGACTGTTAGTGGACAGAGGGACTTTGGGGTTCAAGACCTGAAAGTGGCAAAGTATGTCGAGTGGCAGGGGAGTCAAATGACAAGCTAGCTTTCATGGGTCGGAATATTTAAAATGAAAGCAGGGATCTTATATTACAACTTTATATGCCCCATTGCCCTCACAGACACTCTCTTTCTTTTTCAATCTTTTTATTATTATTATTAATAATAAATATTATTATTGATACAATTGATATTTTGGTAAAGGGATTACAAACATACACATTTCCATTGCACATGAAAGAATACATAAGCAATGATTACAGTATAAAAGAGTATTCCCAAAACATGAATGATACAGTATATATATGAACAAGGTAAATCTAGGTATATCATAATATATAATATAAAAAAAAGAAAAAAGAAAAAATATTATGCAAAAAAAACTAAGCTAATAATCTAATAGCTAATAAAGAAGAAAAAAAAGCAAAAAAAGAAAAAGAAAGAAAGAAAAACTGGAAAAAGAAAAAAAGGACTGTTTATAATATCTCACAAGAATACATAATCATCGGTGTCGTCAACTCCGATCCTCTCAACATAAGTAAGATTAAAGCTGGAAAATCAAATAGGCTTGAAACAGGGTCATATTACATCATATGAAAATATTGAATAAATGGTCTCCATATCTTTTCAAATTTAATAGAAGTATCAAATACACCACTTCTAATTTTTTCTAAATTTAAACATAACATAGTTTGAGAAAACCAATGAAATACAGTGGGAGGATTAATTTCCTTCCAATTCAGCAAAATAGATCTTCTAGCCATTAGTGTAAGAAATGCAATCATTCGACAGGCGGAAGAAGATAAATGAAGTGAGTCCATCATTGGTAAACCAAAAATTGCGGTAATAGGATGGGGCTGTAAATCAATGTTCAATACCGCAGAGATAATATCAAAAATATCTTTCCAATATTTTTTCAAAAGCGGACATGACCAGAACATATGAGTTAACGACACCATTTCAGATTGACATCTATCGCAAATAGGATTTATATAAGAATAAAAATGAGCCAATGTATCCTTGGACATATGGGCCCTATGTACGACCTTAAACTGTATTAATGAATGTTTGGCACATATAGATGATGTATTAACTAATTGAAGAATTCTATCCCAATTCTCAATAGGAATAATAAGATTAAGCTCTCTTTCCCAATCATTTTTGTCTTATAAAGGGGCTCTGAATGTACCTTCATAATTATATTATGAAGTTTTGATATAAGCCCTTTTTGGAAAGGGTTTAATTCAAACAAACTCTCCAAAATATCTGAAGACACAAAATTTGGAAAAGTAGGAAGTACAGTACTTAAAAAATGCCTAATGTGTAAATATCTAAAAAAATGAAATCTAGGCAAATTATATTTATTAGATAATTGTTCAAAAGACATAAAACAATTGTCCAAAAATAAATCAGAAAATCGTAATAATCCCTTAGTTTTCCAAGCCGAATAAGCTTGATCTATAATTGTAGTGTGGAAAAAACAATTAGATACAATAGGAATATTTAAAACGAACTGAATCAACCCGAAAAATTTCCGAAATTGAAACCATATATGTAAAGTATGTTTAACTATTGGGTTGTCAATTCGTTTCGGCAATTTAGAAAGAGCAAAAGGGAGAGAAGTCCCTAAAATAGAACCCAGAGCATAACCTGGTACCGATTTAATTTCCAAACTCACCCAATGAGGGCTAAAAGATCCATCCCAGTCTTTCAACCAACATAACAAATATCTAATATTAACTGCCCAATAATAAAATCTGATATTAGGTAATGCTAACCCACCTTCCTTCTTTGCCTTCTGTAAGTATATTTTACCTAACCTGGGATTTTTATTCTGCCATATATGTGAGGAAATTTTTGAATCAACATTAGTAAAAAAAGATTTTGGAATAAAAATTGGTACCGCTTGAAAAATATATAAAAACTTAGGTAAAATAACCATCTTAATAGCATTAATCCTACCTATCAGAGATAAAGATAATGGTGATCACTTAGTAAACAAGCATTTAATCTGATAGACACTCTCACCCTACACTGGTTACTTTTCATCCGTTATTGCTGCTGTTTCATATATTTTTAAGACTGCTTGATTTATTATAATAGTGTCAGTAACATTATAGTGTCTTACATAAACATGCTCCTCACACTTAATGTCAACCTGTCAATATTCAGGAACTCGTGCTAATATTATTTTGTGCCGTTATGTGGTGGATCATAACTACAGTATACGTGCTGTGTGTGATGAGACAGTATTTTGCAACTTGGCCCCAGAGGAACGCTGTTACATTTAGCTGTATACATGTGTATGATTGAATGACAGTATATTTGAACTTGAACTTTACAAAACACTGGTTAGACCACGCTTGGAGTACTGTGTGCAGTTCCGGTAACCACACGTTAGAAAAGAAGTGGGTGTATGGGACAGAATGCAAAGGAGATTGAGCAGGACATTGCCTAGATCGGAGGACTTTAATTACGGGGAGACGTTGGATAAACTGAGATTACTTTCCCTGGACCAAAGGAGCTGAGGGATAACCTGATCAATGGAAGAAGTATCAAAAACTTGATATGAGAGGAAATTTGATATTTGGGAGTTGAGAGGAGATTACTTAACATTGTGACTGGTTGATAGGTGGACTCACTGGCAGATTAGATGGTGAAATCAGATGCAATTAGACTCATTTAAAAAGGATTTTGGCAGGCAGTGAAATAGACAAGGCACAACTCTTAATGGCTTTATGCCCAGGTAAATGGGATTTGCGTAGAGGGGCAGAACGATCAACATAGGTGTGATGGGCAGAAGGGCCATTTCTATGTCTAACTATGTGACTCTATAATGAAAGGTCATGGGTGCGAATTCATCCCACTGACTTTGAGGAACATCACATTAGATGTTAGTGATTTATCCTACTGATGGTTAAGAATCTTTGTTCCAAAACCTTCTGTTTGCTCTTTGTAGTGATGTTAATTAGGAAATTTGGTCTAAACATTTTTTTAACATGTATACATAGGCAGGATGCAGAACTTCAATCATGTAAGTTTGATAAATAAATCTGTAACCTTGCAAGCCCAAAATACATCGGTTTTAGTTAAACTCATAATATATCGCATACATTCTCTGGAAACATTCTTTCTTGTCACGTTCCTGATGTCACACTTCAATGCATTCTCTAAGCAATGCTGTGTGACATCTCCTTGTAAAGAGATTTGTCATTGATCAAAAATCTATTTCTAATTTGACCTTGTGCCCTGTTGCTATTTCTGACGATTTCAGTAAATAGCTCCAGATTTCCATCTTCTCAGCTCTTTTGCTACTATGTGAGCAGCACCACACAAAGTAAGGAAAGATACTTTGATCCCAATAAATCCTTAAGTGTAACATTACACTCAGAGGCCACTTTATTGGGTACCCCTGTACACCTGTTCATTAATGCAAGTATCTAATCAGCCAATCATATGACAGCTTGAAAGCATGCAGACATGGTCAAGAGGTTTAGTTGTTGTTCAGACCAAACATCAGAATGGGGAAGAAATGTGATCTAAGTGACTTTGACCATGGAATAATAGTTGGTGCCAAACAGAATGGTTTAACTGCTGATCTCCCGTGAGTCTCTCGAGATGACAGAGAATAGTGCAGTAAACATTAAACAACCAGTGAGCAGCAGTTCTATGCGCGATTATGCCTTGTTAATGAGAGGGGTCAGAGGAGAATGGCCAGACTGGTTTAAGCTGACAGGAGGGCACCAGTTACACAAATAAACATGACTTACAAACAGCAGTGTGCCGAAGAACAACTCGTCAAATCTTGAAGTGGGTGGGCTACAACAGCAGAAGATGATGAACATACAGTTGCCACTTTATTAGGTACTTCCTGTGTCTAATGGGGTGGCCACTGAGTGTATTTCACCCTATGGCAGACATACCCTTTGTAACATCAATAACTCTCCCCCACCTTCTCTGCTGCCTTGACTAACTTGTTTTCCTCTTGCTGGATCTGATGAAGGCTAGGGCCTAAAAAGTTAACTGGTTCTCTTTCCACGGATGCTGCCTGACCAACTAACAAAATCTGTAGTATTCTTAATTCTTTCTCTTGCGTGCCTCACAAAATCTGGAAGTGAAGGTATTGAATGGCTATCAAAAGAATTCATCAGTGCTCCTTCAGGGATGAGATCTTCCATTCTAAATCACTTTGATCTAGGTGTCTCCAGTTCTACTTCAAAAAACATAACTCCTCTCTTGAAAAAGATTAGCAAACCATTGAGTTGTGTCAAATCACATGGTAGCAATCTTTCCAGGAGGCTGACTTTGCCAGGAAAATCCAAAGCAAAGGAATTAATATTTCCCATTTTCTGGATAATTCAGGGCTCTGAATGGTAATGGAGGGATAGAACAACAAGATTTTTAAGCTTCAACAATCCTGTGTGGAGCAGACTTGATGGAATCATGCTTCAATTCATCTCACCACACCCCACTGTTTTTGGCACAATGCCCCCATTGACCCTCTAATTGTTTCCATTGTCTCCTTGTCCTCTTATTTATTTAGCTTACAAATATCTAGCTAAATCCACTTTGGATGTAACTGTTCAATTCACTCCCACTATTCCTTCAGGCTGTCCATTCTGATAGAGTTATGGAGTTGTATGGTATATTGCACTGAATTAGGAAGCTTGGCTTATCACATCCAAGCTGACCTTTTCTGACCAAGCTAATAATACCGTTTGCCTGCACTGTATAAGTGTATAAGATGATGAGAGGCATTGATCGTGTGGATAGTCAGAGGCTTTCTCCCAGGACTGAAATGGCTAACATGAGATGGTACAGTTTTAAGGTGCTTGGAATTAGGTACAGAGGAGATGTCAAGGTTGAGTTTTTTTTTATGCAGAGGGTGGTGAGTGCGTGGAATGGGCTGCCGGTGACAGTGGTGGAGGCAGATAAGAGACTCCTGGATAGGTACATGGAAGTTAGAAAAATAGAGGGCTATGGGTAACCCAAGGTAATTTCTAAAATAAGTACATGTTCAGCATAGCATTGTGGGGCAAGGGGCCTGTATAGTGCAATTTTCTGTTTCTCTGTTTATAATGGTATCCTTTTCCACATTGATCGTAGCAAATCAATGCATGAAAAAAAATGTTGTCAACCCGTGGGCTGCAGAGTCCAGTGTGTCTTAGCCCTGGTGTTCTCTCTGTAGCTAGGTGCTAGGAGAAAGATGGGATATGAGGGTTGGATCAAGTGAGGCTGCACCATCATTCCGTTTGCACCTTACTGTGCTTGGCATAATACCCCATTCTCAACATCCCCAGCAACACTCTAATCCCATTGACTTCGATTTATCTCAGGTACAGTCAGTGAGAACTTTCTGGGCTAGATTCAATCGCTGAGATTAGATTAACTCAAATTATCCTTTTCTTTGTTGCATGTACATTGAAGCATCAAAATATATACCAATTTGCCACTTTATCAGGTGACTCCTGCACTTAATAAAGGGGCTATTTAATGCACATTATTGTTCTGGTCTTCTGCTGCCCCAGCCCATCCATTTCAAGATTCAACATGTTGTACATTCAGAGATGCTCTTCTGCACACAACTTCTGTAACACGTAGTTATTTGAGTTATTGTTGCCGTCTTGTCAGCATGAACCAGTCTGGCCATTCTCATAGACATAGAAACATAGAAAACCTACAGCACAATACAGGACCTTCAGCCCACAATGCTGTGCTGAACACGTACTTACTTTAGAAATTACCTTGGGTTACCCATAGACGTCTATATTTCTAAGCTCCACGTACCTATCTAAGAGTCTCTTAAAAGACCCTATTGTACCCACCTCCACCATCGTTGCCAGCAGCCCATTTCACACTCTCACCACTCTGTGTAAATAACTTGCCCCTGATATCTCCTCTGTACCTACTTCCAAGCACCTTAAAACTATGCCCTCTCGTGTTTGCCATTTCAGCCCTGGGAAAAGGCCTCTGACTATCCACATGATCCATACCTCTCATCACCTTATACACCTAACACCTATCATCTTATACGTTCTCCTCTAACCTCTCTCATTAACAAGCCATTTTTGCTCTCAAAACTGCTGCCCACTGGATTTTGTTCTTGTATTTCACACCGTTCTCTGTAAACTCTAGAGACTGCTGTGTGTGAAAACCCTGGGAGATCAGCAGTTTCAGAGATCCTCAAATCACCCCGTCTGGCACCAACAATCATTCCACAGTCAAAGTCACTTAGATTTCATAGCCATTCCGATGTTTGTTCAGAACAACTGAACCTCTTGACCATGTCTGCATGCTTTTATTTATTGAGTTTCTGCCACATGATTGGCAGGTTAGATATTTTCATTAATGAGCAGGTGTACAGGTGTGCCTAATAAAGTGGCCACTGGCCGTACAGAGAAATGCTTCACGTGCATCGAATCACATCAGCGAGTGGTGTGCTGAGCTGCCAGAAAGTGTCACCATGCTTCTGCTGTCAACAGAGGATGCTCACAACTCAAAATCTAGCCGTACGTCTTTGGAATGTGGGAGGAAACACGAGCAGCCGGAGGAAAACCATGTGGTCACAGGGAGAATGTACAAACTCCTTACATACACCGATGGGAATTGTACCCTGATCAGTGAAAGCAAAGTACTTACTATGATGTATGGATCTGGTTCTTTTATGGCAATGGCTCCCTTAGCATTACATATGGACTGCTATCTACAAGTGCACATTGTTCTCTCTCTCTCTCTCTCTCTCTCTCACACTGCAATGTGAATACACCAGTTAAAACCATCACCCGCATGCATGCTTTTATTTAATTGATATGTACTTGCACAGACACAACAAACTGGTGACCAGTACAAACCTGAATGTCAGAAAATATCGTGAACTACACTGACAGTTACGGGACAAAACAGTAAGAGGAAAGAGTTAAACAGTGCAGGGAAGGCCGTTACAGATTCTAGGAAAGGGACATATGAGCACACTGCATGGTACGGAGTGAAAGGTGCAAATAACAAATTTAAAGTGAAGATAACGTGGTGTTGGCCGCAAATGGCAAATTTAAAGTGTAAATAACGTAGCGTTGGCTTCAGTCTGGAAAGTTGATGAATTTGATAGTGCTAGTGAAGGCTGAGAGTCATATATCAAGAGGGTTGAAGTGTATCGTAAGGCGATCGACATGGAGGAGCAAAAGAAAGCCCCCACGCTTCTTAGCTTAGTGGGTGCAAGAACGTACAGTTTATTAACACAACTTTGTAACACCTGAGAAGCCAGACAACAAGACATTTGACAAAATCATTACAATTTTACAAAATCACTTGAGCCCAAAACTGCTGGCAATAGCTGAAAGGTTTACATTTTACAAAAGGAACCAGCCAAAGGATGAAAGCATTTCTAAATACATTGCAGGACTGTGCAAATTTCCCAGTACTGTGACTGCAGAGATGGACTTTCTGATGCATTAAGGGACAGGCTTGTATATGGCATGCATAGTCGAAGCACTCAAAAGAGCGACAAGAAGACCTAACCTTAGAATGGGCTTTGACCATTACAATATCGTTTGAGGCTGCAGCAAAGGATGTAGCAGAGCTACCAAAAAAAAAGTTAGAATATGAAATGCACAAAATGTCCCTGAATGGTGTATGTAAAAAGTTTAAAATGTCCCAAATCCGACACTTTATTGCTCCTTTAATTCCTAACTTTCCTGAAATGCCTGTGAAAAATGCTATGGACCTATTTCTTTCCATGAATCCACTAGGTAAAGGCTTAATATCAATCATCCGAGATAAACTAGCAGCCTTACGACGGGCCCCCATGGATAAAATCAAAATGGCCTGGGAGCAGGATTTAAATATCTCCTTATCTGAGGAGAGCTGGGATTCAGTTCTCAAATTGGTTAACTCAACCTCTCTTTGTGCTCTCCACTGCCTTTTGCAGTTTAAGATTGTTCATACAGCCCATATGTCTAAATCTAAACTAAATCGATTCTACCCTAGCGTTAGTCCGCTCTGTGATAAGTGCAAGAGGGGCGTGGCCTCTCTCATCCATATGTACTGGTTCTGTCCTAGCTTGGAGAAATTCTGGAAAGATGTCTTCACTACGTTATCGGGTATTCTGAATCAGCACCTAGAACCAAACCCTTAATTGCTCCATTCGGTTTTTGGGGCGAGACAGATTTACGTCTGAGTCCGACCAAATGCCGAATATTATCCTTTGCCTCTCTCCTGGCTAGACGCTTGATCCTCCTCAGATGGAGAGATGTCACCCCGCCCACTCATGCTCAATGGCTTAACGACATCATGGCCTGCTTGGACCTCGAAAAAATTCATTATTCAGTTCTCAATTCGGATCTAAAGTTCCATAAGGTCTGGGGACCTTTTATCGAGTACTTTCATAACCTTCCTCTTGACTAGGGTTTTTTTTCTCTTCGGTCCTTTGCTTTCAGCTCCTGTTTTTTCTGGTAGAAGACATTATTATCCTCTGTTGCTGAGTGTATTCACAGTCTGGGAGTTTGGCTGTCCTGACTTATACTCTCTATATTGTGTTGTGGTTGGTCTGGAGTTGCTGTTGTTCTTTCTTGTGTTGTGGGGCTTGGGGAGGACACTAAGCTTACTTGTCTTTAATTTAGGTGCTTTTTTTTGTTAAATTCTCTTCCTTTGTAGCATATTGTTATTGTATGCTTAATTTTGCGCTGTTTTAATGTTCCTCATTGGGATTTGGCGTTTTTAATTTGTAAAATGTTTTGAAAAACTAATAAAAAATTTTTTTTTTTAAAGTTTAAAATGTTATCGATGTAGTAAATTCTCCCATGATGCAAATGACTGTTGCTTCAAAGAAAAAAGTTTGCAGGAAGTGTCACAGAGAGGGTCACATGGAGAGAGTGTGCAAGGGAGTCAGAAAGCACGATGGAGTGAGAAGTTTCAAACACAATGGCATAAAGTGAGCAAATGTGAAACAGAGTCTGACAAAGGTGAGCTGTCTTGTTGAGAACTGCATAATATTGCTGAAGCAGATCACAAAATCATCTGGATGACGATAGATGTGTAAAACTGTAAATGGAGCTGCATACAGGGTCAGCTTTGGCTGTAATTCCAGAGGCTGACTGCAACAGACTGTTTTCTAAACTACCATTAGAAAAGATGTCAGTGATGCTAAAAACCTCCGCAGGTGAAAAAGTATCTTCCAAAGGCCAACTGAAAGTAAATGTGACATATGGAAGCTAAGCACAGCAGTTAGAGCCTTATGTGTTGAAAAGTGGAGGGTCAGCACTTTTTGGCTGTGAATGGTTGAGAAAAATTCAACTGGACTGGCACATGATCAAAGCTCTCAGTGTGGCATCAACAGACAACGGCAGACATAGTGGTAGCACTAACCAGAGACTGGCACAGCTGCTTAATGCTAATGAGAGGGTTTTTGAGAAGGGAATTGGTAAACTCAAAGGCATGAAGGCCAGAGTTGAATTGTCTGAAGCAGCAGCACCAAGATTCCATAAAGTGCATCCAGTGCCGTACGCATTATGTCCTTAAACAGATGCTGAACTTCAGCACTTGGAGGTGTCTGGAATTCTCTCCAAAGTTGAGTGGAGCGATTGGGCCATGCCCATTGTCCCAGTGTTCAAGAAAGGGAAGGCCGAGGCCATTCGCACACGTGGGGATTTCAGGATGAGCATCAACCCGGTGCTGCGTACTGTGCAGTATACTCTGCCACAAATAGAAGACACTTTTGCATCTTTGGCAGGTGGGGAGAGGCTTTCAAAGATTGACTTATCCAAGCTTATCTTCAAATGGAGATTGAGGGTCAAGCAGGAAATTTCTCACACTCAACACTCACAAGGGACTGTTCCAGTTCTGTCTTTGGCATCGCATCAGCTCCAGCAATTTGGCAAAGAGTAATGGACCAAGTGCTCCAAGATATCATAGGAACACAATGTTACCTTGATGACATCATCGTGACTGGCAAAAATGATGAAGAGCACCTCCAGAACCTTGGTAAAGTGCTTACCAGGCTGAGTGAGTATGGTCTGCGCGCAAAGAGAGAGAATGTGAGCATTTCAAGAATGAAATCTCATATTGTGGGCACGTCTTTGACAAGCACGGCTTACGTAAGTCACAAGAGAAGACTGAAGTAATGCTACAGGCACCTAAACCAGAAAATGTGTCATAATTCAGGTCATAATTGGGCCCTGTAAATGACTACCACTGGTTTCTCCCAAACACTGCTACACCCATGGAATACACTGCTGCAGAGAAACAAAGTGGGAATGGTCAGAAAAATGTGCAACAGCATTCAAGGAAACAAGGAGACTAGTAACATCAGATGAACTGCTCACCCATTGTGACCCAACTCTGCCCATCAGACTGGCAAACAATGCTTCCCTTACGGCATTGGGGCCATTTTATCACACATTATGAAATGTAGATTGGGAAGTCTGATTGCATTTGTTTCAAGATCACTGATGAGCACAGAACCCAACGACACACAGATCAACCAAGAGACCTTTAGTCTAATATGGGGAATGAAGAACTTCCACCACTACCTCTATGGACAAAAGTTTACACTGGTGATAGATCACCAGCCCCTTCCGTTCATTTTCAATTCTAGGAAGGGGATTTCCGTGATAACTGCTACCCGGTTACAAAGTTGGGCATTTTTCCTAGGAGCTCACTCTATGACATAGAGTTCAAGGGTACCAAACAACACAGCAATGCTGATGGCTTGTCACGTCTTCCACTGTTGGCAACTGAAGAAGAAAAGTCCCCTACTGTGACCTAACAGAAGTGTTCCACACCACATTGATGGACCAGATGACAGCAACGAAATACAAAGGAAACAAGGAATGACCTGACATTGTCAAAAGTCTATAAAATCACCATGCAAAAATGGCCAGTTCTTGGTAACTATATGTTTCCAGAGTTCTCAGTGACCAACTGCCAGTATGTCAAAGAACGCTAATGTGAGGATCTTGTGTTGTGGTTCCCTTTAAACTGCACACCAGAGTGTTAGAAAATCTCATGAAGGACAACTCGGGACAATCAAGATGAAAAGTCTTACATAGAGCTACATGTGGTGGCTGGGACTAGATAAACAGATTGAAGAATTGACCAGAAGCTGTTTGGGATGCCACAAAGTTCAAAATGCATCCCACGGGCACTGTTACAACTGTGGGAGTGTCACTATGGGAAAGAGTACATGTGGACTTTGCTGGGCCATTCATGGTCTCCACGTTTCTGATTGCTGTGGATGCTCATTCGAAATGGCTGGAAGTCATACCAATGAAGTCAACCACCTCAGCAAAGACTGTGTCCACCTTGAGGATGATCTTCATCAGAGATGGCTTACCAGAACAAACTGTGAGTGACAACAGACCACAATACACATCAGAAGGATTCCGACAGTTCATGAAGAGAAATGGCATCGGACATTTCAAGTCAGCTTCTCACCACCCAGCAATAAATAAGTTAGCTGAAAGGTTTATGCAAACATTCAAGAAGTCCATTAAAATCAATGGACAAGGAGGACATTTCTCTACAGCACAAGGTGGACAATTTCCTTTTTGTGTATCGGAATTCTGTTCATGCAATGACAAATCAAACACCTGCGGTGCCATACATGATCAGGATTCTGAGATCCCACATAGGCCTCCTGAAGCTAGGCTTACAGAAGGAAGTGCAGAATTAACATTTCAACTAGTTACCAATTGGAGCAGTAAGGAGCATAGGAGCATTGAGGTTGGACAAGAAGTCCTAACACATGAATACTGAGAAGACACATGGACACCCAGAAGGATAGCTACAAGAACTAGACTACTGATGTACACGGTGGATGTTGGAGATCAGACATGGAGACATCACGTGGACCAGGCACTGAATGCTCAATGGAAGAACATGCCTGAGTTGATTCCATCTAACAAGACAGACATATTACAGCAAATGGACTTGCCTCTCAGTGAGGAACATGTCACTGACAGCAATGTGACACTGGAAACTGAGAACATTGACTTAGACAAGACACTTGCCAAACCGGCTGCCTCTGCACAGGTCCAGAGGCACAATCTTGAAAATAACAGATCATCACCCAAAAATTGAATCTTTAAAACTGTGAAGTTAGTTATGGACTGTTATTGTGCAAGCATGTTTTTTTGAAATATGGGTTTATGAAACAGAAATTGAATGTTTTGTACATATAATGTTTTATATTACATTACTCTAAAGGGGGAGGAAGTGTAATGTATGGATCTATTTCTTTTAGAGCAATGACTCCCCTTAGCACTACATATGGACTGTAGACTACACATGCGTATTGATCTGTTGTCTATGTATGCATATTGATCTCTTTTTCTCTTTCTCTCTCTCTCTCTGCAATGTGAATACACCAGTTAAAGCCATCACCCGCGTGCATGCTTTTATTTAATCAATATGTAATTGCACAGACACTAAGTGCTGCCCAGTGAGGTCCAAGTCATTGTACAAAGTACTTCGGTGATCTAAATCAAGGGTTCCCAACCTTTTTTATGCCATAGACCCCTACCGTTAACTAAAGGGTCTGTGGACCCCAGATTAGGAACCCCTGCTCTAAATACACAAGAACTAACCTTACCAATGAAACCCTTTCAGATGTTCCTGATGGATCACAAGGCCATGACGCCCCCAATTCTGTCATCCATCAGAACCTGTCAAACATTTTTTAAAGTTCTGAACACCCCTATATCATCCAGCACCTTGACCTTAGCAAATCATTGCCAAAGCGTCATTTAAAAAAGTTAAAATGAAATGATCAAAAAAAGTTAAAAAGTTAGAAAAAGGACATTAAAGTTGTTGAAACTATTTTTTATCATGAGAAGCAATACAGCAAACAGTTACAAAACGGCAGCAGAGTAGCATAGTGATTAGCACAACGGTTTACAGTACCAGCAACCCAGGTTCAATTCCCGCCATTGCTTGTAAGTAGTTTCTACGCTTTCCCCGTGACCACGTGGGTTTCCTCTGGGTTTCCTCCCACAGACGAAAGACATACCAGTTGATGGGTTAATTGATTATTGTAAATCCTCCTGCATTAGGCCAGGATTAAAATCAGGGAATTGCTGGGTGACGTGGCTTGAAGGACCAGAAGGGCTCTTTCCACACTGTAAGTCAACAAAAAATAAAATAGAAAATAAATTTTAAAATCCCAACTTGCCTTTCTTCTTCAGATGTACACTCTACCCGTTCAAGCGAATACAGCCAGGGATCCCCACCAGATCCAAACCACAGATTCCAGCAGGTGTGCAGTCCATGCAGTAGAGTGGCTCTGCAGAGTTACCAGCAGGAATCAGTAAATTCGGAATAAGTGCTTTCAGATACACTTGCAATATCCCAGATGTACAGATGTCTGTGTGGATAAATGTTGGCAAAGCCTAGTAAAAATCCAGCCACTGCATGATTAATTATGCCAGTTGTTAATTTACTTAATTAGATTCAATTCCTCCTCACACTTTAAAATATGTAGTACAAATCTTTACAGAGCCTTTAGCCAGAGGGTGGTGAATCTGTGGAATTCATTGCCACAGACAGATGTGGAGCTCACATAGATTTGGGCTCTTCTCTCCACGACACTAAGGCTGTGAGTCTGCCCCTAGCTGCTGTGTTTCATGTCTGCAAACTTTGTGGCGATCTTCCACACTAATATGATGAACTGAATACCAAGGCTTTGGGCCTGCTCCATGCTGTTCCAGCAATTTGGATCTAAGGCCGCAATTTGGTTCAAAATGCTGTTGTAGTTGCTCACTTCTATTGTTTATATGATTTGTTTTGTGTTTTTTTTTTCTTTCTCTGTGGGTACTTTGGGGGGGCGGGGGGAAGAGGTGGTCTTATTTTCTTAATTGGGCTCTTTCGGGTTCCTTGCTTTGTAACTGCCTGATAAGCAAACGAATCTCAAGGTTGTATAATTTATACATACTTTGATAATAATTGCACTTTGAAACATCAAAACTTAGAAGACGTTGGGTATATTTAAAAGCAGAGGTTGAGAGGAACTTAATTAGTAAGGGCGTCGAAGATTATACCATCACCATGTCACTGTCTCTAGGAGACATACTTCCTCCCTGTCAACATGTGGGTTTCCTTCAGGTGCTCTGGTTTCTCCCCAAAGTCCAAAGATGTACCACTTGGTAGGTCAACTGGTCTTTGTAAATTGTTTCATAATTAGGTTGGGGTTAAATTGGGGACGACTGGGTGGTGCAGCTCAAAGTGCTGGAAGGGTCTAATCCACATTGTGTCTCAATAAATAAATAATGGGTTGGGAACAGGGTTGAGAGGGAAAATAAATTATCCATGATCAAATACTTCACTGCTACTTACCTTATCTAGGACTCCCATAATTTTATAAACTTCTGTCAGCTCTCCCCTCAGCCATCGGCAATTCAGAGACAGCAGTCTAGGTTTGTCTAACCCTCTCCTAATAACTTGCACCTTCTAATCCAGGCAGAATCCTGGTAAACCCTTTCAAAGTCCCCAAAGCTTCTATTCTGGGGAGACCAGAACTGAAATCCTTCCTGTTTTGATCCTACACACAGTTCTAGAAACATAGAAAACCTACAGCACAATACAGGCCCTTCAGCCCACAAAGCTGTGCTGAACATGTACTTTAGATATTACCTTGGGTTACCCACGGCCCTCTATTTTTCTAAGCCCCATGTACTTATCCAGGAGCTTCTTGTATCCTCCTCCACCAGAATCACTGGTAGCCCATTCCACGCACACATTACTCTCTGCATAAAAAACATCTCTGACATCTCTGAACCTAATTCCAAGCATCTTAAAACTGTGCCCTCTCGTGTTTGCTATTTCAGCCCTGGGAAAAAGCCTCTGACTAGCCACATAATCAATGCCTTTCATCATCTTATACACCTTTATCAGGTCACCTCTCATCCTCCGTAGCTCCAAGGAGAAAAGGCCAAGTTCACTCAAACTATTCTCATAAGGCATGCTCCCCAATCCAGGCAACATCCTTGTAAATCTCCTCTGCACCCTTTCTATGGCTTCCACATCCTTCCTGTAGTGAGGCGACCAGAAATGAGCACAGTATTCCAGGTGAGGTCTGACCAGGGTCCTATATAGCTGTAACATTACCTCTCGGCTCTCAAACTCAATTCCACGATTGATGAAGGCCAATGCACCAAATGCCTTCTGAACCACAGAGTCAACCTGAGCAGCAGCTTTGAGTGTCCTATGGACACAGACCCCAAGATCTCTCTGATCCTCCACACTGCCAAGAGTTTTACCATTAATACTATATTCTGCCATCATATTTGACCTACCAAAATGAACCACCTCACACTTATCTGGGTTGAACTCCATTTGCCACTTCTCAGCCCAGTTTTGCATCATATCAATGTCCCACTGTAACCTCTGACAACCCTCCACACTATCCATAACACCTCCTACCTTTGTGTCATCAGCAAATTTACTAACCTTTTCCCTCCACTTCCTCATCCAGGTCATTTATAAACATCACAAAGAGAAGAGGTCCCAGAACAGATCCCTGAGGCACTCCACTGGTTACTGTAAATCTTTCAACCTCCTGTGATTAAGTCTGCAGACATAATAACATCAGCATCCCAGGACAAGACAGTGGAGCATATGTCTAAATTGTTTTTTGCCCTGGTCTGGCTCTGAGTGAGGTAACCTGTCCTCAGCGACTCCCAGCGTGAAACCATCCCTATCCTCACAGTCTTTCAAAATTGCTCATGGCTCTAGGACAGTGCCTCTCTTTGCACCAAGTGGAGCGTATCAGAGCCATACTGCTGACCTCTGATACCTTTCACAGGTCAGAAGTGAGAGTACGCTTCTGGTGCCCCTTTGTAAATGTTTTGAGTGCAGGATTCACACCAGACCTTGTGGAGAAGGGATCCAAGTCAGTCTGCCCTGCCATTCTGCTGCCTGATGATAGTTCTTCCTTGTAAACACAGTTTTCGGTGAATTTTTTCCCCCTCTGTCAACTTACATGCTCCGAATGGGAACATAAAGATTTCCAATAGCCCATTATCGAAGCCAGTTATAAGAAATTGGGGTAATTGGTTTAAATTCAGTTTCAGGATTGTAATGGCTCTTTGAACAGCCATCCTGAAACAGCATTATTTTTTTCCTCTAAGAGCTTTTTGGTTAATTACCATTGTGTAAAAGGAAACTCTGTTTAATTGGTATGCTTGGATAATGGAGCCATTACCAGCTCTATCATAAAACCCTGTATTTAGACATGAACTAATTATCATGACTATATAGTCCTTTATATTGGTATTTGCTGGACCCTTAACCCTTTCAGGCCTGTGCATCAATTTCAGTTGTCTACATGACAGCACTTTTCCATACATTCGGAGGCCACATTATTAGGAACCTCCTGTACCTAATAAAATGGCCACTGAGTATACTGTATGTTCATGGTCCTAGACCATAAGATATAAGAGTAGAATTAGGCCATTTCATCCATTCAGCTCCCCCATTTCATCATGGCTGATCCATTACCCCCTCAGCCGCAATCTTCTGCTTTCTCCCTGTATCCTTTCATGCCCTGACTAATCAAGAAACTATCAAGCTCTGCCTTAAATATACTCAATAACTTGGCCCCCACAGCCACCTGTGGCAATGAGTTCCACAGATTCACCATTCTCTGACTAAAGAAATTCCTCCTCATCTCTGTTCTAAGCGGATGTCCCACTATTCTGAGGCTGTGTCCTCTGGTCCTAGACTCTTCCGTCATAGGAAACATCCTGTCCACTCTATCATGGCCTTGCAAGATTTGATAGGTTTCAATGAGATCCCCCCCCCCTCATTTTTCTGAATCCCGTTGAATACAGGCCCAGAGCCATCAAACGTTTCTCATATGCTGCTATACTCATCCATTTCAAGTTTCGATGTGCTTGTTCATTCAGAGATGCTCTTCTGCACACCGGAGTTCTATCACTTGGTTATCTGAGTTACTATTGCCTTCCTGTTGGCTTGAACCAGTCCGGCCATTCTCCTCTGACTTCTCTCTCATTAACAAGGTGCTTTCACCCATAGAATTGCTGCTTACTGGATGATTTTTTTGTTGTTTTTTGCAACATTCTCTATAAACTTAGAGACGATCATGCACGAAGATCTAGGATCCCAGGAGATCTGAAATAATCAAACCACCCTATCTGGCACCATCAATCAATCAATCAAAGTGACAGAGCACATTTCTTCTCTATTCTATTCTGAACAATTACTGAACCTCTTGACCACGTCTGCATGCTTTTTTGCATTGAGTTGCTGCCGCATGATTGGCTGATTAGATATCTGCATAAGGAGCAAGCAGGTGTCCAAATGTACCTAATAAAGTTCAAAGTTCAAAGTAAATTTATTATCAAAGCACATGTATTTACCATATACAACTCTTAGATTTGTTTTCTTGCAAGGATGGAAAATAACTCCAAGAAACATAATAGAATCAATGAAAGACTGTATCTATGTAAAACAGATATCAACCAGTGGGCAAAAGACAGCAAACTGTATGAATGCAAAATAAAAATAATAATAATAAATAAATAAGCAATGAGTTGCAAGAACATGAGATGAACAGTCCTTGACAAAGAGTCCATAGTTTGTGGGAACTGTTCTGTGATGAGGCGAGTGAAGTTATCCCCTCTGGTTCAAAAGCCTGATAGCTGAAGGATAATATCTGATCCTGAACCTAGTGCTGTGAGTTCTAAGGCTTCTGTACTTTCTTCCTGATGAAGCAGAGAGAAGAGAAAATGACCTGGCTGGTGGCAGTCCTTGATGATAGATGCTGTTTTCATGCAACAGTGCTCCACGTAGATGTGCTCACGTAGAGTACTTCATCTGTGTTTGACTGGGCCATATCCAGTACTTTTTGTAGGATTTTCCATTCAAGTGCATTGGTGTCTCCGTACCAGTCCATGATGCAACCAGCCAATATTCTCTCCACCGCACATCTATAGAAGTTGGTCAAACTTTTAAATGTCGTGCCCATTTTCACAAACATCTAAGGAAGTAGAGGTGCTGCCATGCTTTCTTCATAATGACACTTACATGCTGGACCCAGGACAGATCCTCTGAAATGATAACACCAAGGAATTTATCGTTGCTGGCCCTCTCCACCTCTGATCCTCCAATGAGAACTGGCTTTCTCCTCCTGGTCAATAATCAGCTCCTCGATCTTGCTGACATTGAGTAAGTAGCCACTGATGGTATGTCTGCTCAAGTGCTTTCTGTGCCCAACAACTGAATTTATTTTTATAGCATCTTCAATCCAGTAAAATGTCTCAAGTTGCTCCATTGAAATATCATCTAACAAGGTTGAGACTGGGCCACATAAAGAGGAATAAAACTTGATTGAGGAGATAGGTTTTCAGGAGCATGGTAACGTAGGAAGTTGGGGAAGAGATGCTAATGGAGGGAATGCCAGGTTGTGCGAATTCAAAAGTCAAAAGCATGGTACTCAAAGAACAGTTAAACGGCAACCACATTGTTATGGGGTTGAAGACACAAAAAGGCCCAAGTGAGTGAAATTCCTTAACTAAAAGACATTAATGACCCAAATTCATTTTATAATAATCTAGTAGTTCCTCAGTTACCATTAATGATTCTCTCTTTTGATTTCTATATTCATATAATTACTTTAATTTATACTCCCCATCTCTGTTGATGAGATTTGAGCTTTATAGTCCTTTGATTAGAAATGGGAATGCTCAAGATTTCAGAATTGGTAGAAAGTAATTATCTTAAAGGAGTTACACAGGTAGAGAATTGGAAATAAAATTGAACATGAAAATGTAGGCCTTGCCTTAACGTCTGCTGAAGTATGTGGGGAATCACAGGGCTGACGGATGTATGGGGATTAGAATGAGTTAGGGTCTCAGGGTTCGGGTTTCTCCACAAGTGCACTCGGAGATCTGTTCTCCTTTCAATCATACTATATATGAATATTCTAGTACAAATCAGAATCTAAATCTGAATATTACTGTCTTCTATTCAATATCTACACATCCCATATATTTTCTGTTACTTCGTGAGCCTTTTTTGATAGTGAAAGATTGCGTAATCATGCAAGATAACTTTTATGTAAAGTTAATGTAACACACTTTTCTAAATCCTGCTATATGAGTGATGATTGAATTAAGAGTAAAATCAAAGACAAATGAATGGTCAAAGAGATAAGTTCGAAAGCGAGGAGAGAGCTAGAGAGAGACAGAGTCACAGAGCGGTACAGCACAGAAACAGACCCTTTGGCCTAATCAGGCTGTGCCAAATGATCTAAACTGCCTACTCCCATCAACTGCACTGGGACCATAGCCATCCAAACCCCTATCATTCCTGTGCCCATCTAAACTTCTCTTCAATGTTGAAGTCGAGCTCGCGTACCCCACTTGCACTGGCAGCTCGTTCCACACTCTTATGACCCTCCAAGTGACGAAGTTTCCCCTCATGTTCCCCTTTAACCTTTCACCCTTAACCCATGATCTCTAGTTTTAGTTCCACCCAACCTCAGGGGAAAAAGCCTGCTTGCATTGACCCTATCTATATCCCTCTTTATTATTACACATTGCTGAATTATTATTGTGTATATTATTGTTCAGTTAATATCACTATTATATTATTGTTATTTATTATTATGGCTGTGTGTTTTTAAATATTGCTGCTGTAACGAAACCCTCTCAGGGTAAATAAAGTATTATTATTATAATTTTGTATGCTGAGAGAGAAAGAGAGATATTGTCATCTAAATTAATCTATAGAGAGACAAAAGGAGCTTTGTGTTACCCCAGATTCCAGCAACAGCAATCACTTCTGTACTTATTTTGAAGCACATGCACAAGATCTCTGCTTTGAATGTCTTTAATTTTGCATACGAGAAAACCATAGTCTTCATGTTCACTATCCATGCCCAATCTCCTTGCATCCATTCTCAGCTACATTTTTACATGAAGAGAGATTTATGTTACAGATCCTCATTTGATGGAATTGTGACTCAGAGAACTAAATTTGGCGGTTCACAGCTTTAAATTAATTCATATTTTTCATCACCCTCTTTCCATATGCACCTGTTTTGTAGTTAGGTACAGTAATGTTAAGTGTTCTTTCCCCTCAGTCCACAATGGATTTCTATCATATCGCCCATCGTTCACCCACAAAATTATCAGGTCTCATGTGCAGAGATTTTGCCAGTGTCAGCTGCAAAGCTTTTGTCTTCCACTACTGATAAAAAAAACAAAATATTAATGATTAGTGTTATTTGTCACACGTCCATCAAAACATCAAAACAGACAGTGAAGTGTGTGTCATTTGCGTCCAATCAAATCAGCGAGGGTTGCGCTGGGTTCTAACCCCAAGTGTCGCCATGCTTCCAGAAACATCACATCATGCCCTGGATTCACTAACCCTAAACCTAACCGTACATCTTTGGAATGTGGGAGGAAATCAGAGCACCCAGAGAAAACCTATGTGTTCATGGAAAAATGCACAAACTCCTTACAGACTGCAGTGGGAATTGCACCGAGATTGGGTCAGGAAGAAGAAGAGTCTTGGCCCAAAACCTCACCTGTTTATTCTTTCCCGTAGATGCTGCCTGGTCTGTTGAGTTCCCCCAGCAATTTGTGTGTGTTGGTCCCCAAATGGTGATCGCTGGCACTGTAAAATGGTTGCACTATCTACTATTCGACCATGCTGCCCACAATTTTCATTTCAATGGTGATCCTCTTCTACCCAATCCCATTACCAAGGGATTTACATTTACTGAGATTGGGTACAGTTTAACTTATTCAGATCAATAATTTTTGTGCTGTTTATACTCCCAGCTACCAAAGAACACAAACGTTTTTAAACTCTTGGCTGAGAGACAAATCGAGTATCGTTTATCGTGCAACTCATTGGGAAAGTGTTCCTTTTTCATTCACTCTCAGCCATATTGATCAGACTGCGTGAGGAATGATTCAAATCGGATTCATCATGTTTCAGACAGGCTGCTCTAATAAAGAATGATATGCTTTTACTCTTTTGGGGTTTCATTGAACAAGCTCGATTGATCACTCGCCTCTTGAAGAATGACACTTTCGACAGCCACTATGGAGTGTGATGAATAAAAAAGAAAGCCTTGCATTTATATAGCACCTTTGAAACACAGCCACCTATCTGTCGAAAGCTAAGGTCTTACAAATAGCAGTATGTTGATACAGTAATCAAGTTGTGTCATTGTTTGAGGAACAAGTATTGCACAGGACACTGAAGATAACTCTACCTTGCTTTTCAATGCTATCATAGTTGAAAAGTTAGCACAACATTATCACAGCTTGGAATGTCAGAGTTTGGAGTTCAATCCCCATGTCCTCCGAAACACACCACCAAATGCATCTTTCCCTCCCCCCCACTTTCTGCTTTCCGCAGGGATCGCTCCCTATCTGACTCTCTTGTCTATTCGTCACTGGAATTTAGAAGATTGAGGAGGGATCTTATTGAAGCGTATAAAATTCTAAAGGGATTGGACAGGCTAGATGCAGGAAGATTGTTTCCAATGTTGGGGAAGTCCAGTATGAGGGGTCACAGTTTAAGGATAAAGGGGAAGCCTTTTAGGACCGAGATGAGGAAAAACTTCTTCACACAGAGAGTGGTGAATCTGTGGAATTCTCTGCCACAGGAAACAGTTGAGGCCAGTTCATTGGCTATATTTAAAAGGAAGTTAGATATGGCCCTTGTGGCTAAAGGGATCAGGGGGTATGGAGAGAAAGCAGTTACAGAGTTCTGAGTTGGATGATCAGCCATGATCATACTGAATGGCGGTGCAGGCTCGAAGGGTCAAATGGCCTACTCCTGCACCTATTTTCTATGTTTCTATGTCCTTCCCCACTGATCTCCCTCCTGGCACTTATCCTTGCAAGCAGAACAAGTGCTACACCTCCTCCCTCACTACCATTCAAGGCACCAAACAGTCCTATCAGGTCTCTCAAGTCCAAACACTTCCTCTGTGAGTCTGTTGGCATCATATAATGTGTTCGGTGGTCCCAGTGTTGCCTCCTGTATATTAATGAGACCCAAAGTGATTGGGGGACTGCTTCGCTGAACATCTACGCTCTGAATGCCAGAACAAGCAGGATCTCCCAGTGGCCACCCATTTTAATTCTACTTCCCATTCCCATTCCGATATGTCAATCCATGGCCTCCTCTACTGTTAAGATAAGGCCACACCTAGGTAGAAGGAACAGTACCTTATATTCCATTTGGGTAGCCTCCAACCTGGCCATGAACATTGATTTCTCAAACTTCCAGTAATGCCTCCATCACCCCTCCCCCCTACACCATTTCCCATCCCCTTGTCCCTCTCTCATGTTACCTCCTTGTCCGTCCATCGCCTCTCTCTGGTGCTCCTCCCCCCCCCCCTTTCTATTGCTTTCACCAATCAACTTCCTAGCCTTTTGCTTCATCCCTCTCCTACCAAGTTTCTCCTATCACCTTGTGTTTTCTCCAGTCCTGCCAAAGAGTCTCGGCCTAAAATGTCAACTGTACTTTTTTCCATAGTTGCTGCCTGAATTGCTGAGCTCCTCCAGCATTTTATGTGTGTTGCTCAGATTTCCAGCATCTGCAGATTTTCTCTTCTTTGTAAGTAAGTAACCCACAGGGGTTTACATGTTGAAAATAGAGTCATAGAGTTGTAGAACACAACAGCACATAAACCAGCCATTCAGACAATCTAGTCCATGCTGGACCATTAATCTGCCTAGTTCCATTGACCAGCACCTGGACCATAGCTCTCCATCTCCTCCCATTCATATAGCTAATCAAATTTCTCTTAGATGTTGAAATTGAATCTGCATCCACCACTTCCACTGGTAGCTCGATCCACACTCTCACCACCCTCTGAGGAAAAAGAAGTTTCCCCCTAAACAGTTCACCTTTCACCCTTAGTCCATGTCCTCTAGTTGCAGTCCCACCCAACCTCAGTGGAAAAAGCCTGCTTACATTTACCCTATAAAATTTTGTATGTCGTGGATGATCGTGGTCTTTCCATGACCATGATTGTTCTTGGCAGATTTCACTACAGAGATGGTTTGCCATTGCCTTCTTCTGGGCAGTGTCTTTACAAGATGGATGACCCCAGCCATTATCAATATACTTCAGAGATTGTCTGCCTGGCATCAGTGGAGACATAACCAGGACTTGTGATATGAGCAGTATTAGCTGCTCATAAGACCGTCCACCACCTGCTCCCATATGACCCTGATTTGGGGCTAAGCAGATGTTACACCTTGCCCAAGGGTGACCTGCAAGCTAGCAGAGGGGAGGGGTGCCTTCCACCTGCATTGGTAGAAATGTAGCACCACCCGCCCCCCCATATAATTTTGTATACCTCTATCAAATCTCCCCTCATTCTCCTATGTTCTAGGGAATTTGGATTTAAATTCTGATTTGGATGATGGAATTAGTTTTGTTGGAAAGTTTGCAGGTGATACAAGGATAGGCTGCAGAAGGACTTTGACAGATTAGGAGAATGGACAAAGAAGTGGCAGATGGAATGCAGTGTCAGGAAGGGTATGGTCATTTGATAGAAGAAATGAAAGGGTGAAAGGCTTTAGTATTTTCTAAATGAAGAGAAAATTTTAAAAATCTGCGGCGCAAAGGGATTCCCTACAGGTTAATTTGCAGATTAAGTCAATGGTGAGGAAGGCAAATACAATGTTATCATTCATTTCAAGAGGACTAGACTATAATGTTGAAACTTTATGGGTGGACTTATGAAAAAGCCATTATGGGTATCATATATAGTACCAAATAGTAGCCAAGATGTGGGGTTGAGATTGCAACGGGAGCTGAAAAAGGAATGTAATAAGGCTAATAATACAATTGTAATGGGGGACTTAAGTATGCAAAGGGATTGGGAAAATCAGGTTGCTGTTGGATCACAAGAGGGGGAATTTGTCGAATGCCTACGAGATGGCTTTTTAGAGCAGCTTGTGCTTGAGCCTACTCTGGGAAAGGCCATCTTAAACTGGATGTAGTGTAATAACACAGATTTTATAAGGAAGCTCAACATAAATAAACTCTTAGGAGGCAGTGATCATAATATGATTGAATTCATACTGCAATCCGAGAGGGAGTAGCATAAATCACATATATCTGTATAGCAATGGAATAAAGGGAATTACAGAGACATGACAGAGGAGCTTGCTCAGGTGGATTGGAGAAAGACTGTCAGGGATGACAACAGAGTAAGTTTCTTGGAGTAGTTCACAAGAATAGACACGTCACACAGAGAAAGAAGTTCTCAAATGGTAAGGGGAGGTAACCATGGCTGACAAAGGAAGTTAAGCACTGCATAAAATCCAAGGAAGGGGCATGTAAGGTTGCAAAACTGAGTGGGAAGCTGGATGACTGGGAAGTTTTTAAAATCCAACTTAAAAAGGCAACTAAAAAAAGCTATAAGAAAGGTAAAGATGAAATATGAGGGCAGCCTAGTCAATAATATAAAGCAGGATACTAAACGTTTTGCCAGTTATATGAAGAGTAAAAGGGAGGTGAAAGTTGATATTGGACCTCTGGAAAATGATACTGGTGAGGTAGTAATGGGGGACAAAGAAATGGGAGATTAACCTAATGGGTACTTTGAATCTATCTTCACATGGAAGATGCTAGCAGTGTGCCAGAGATCTGGGAACGTCAGGAAGTAGGAGTGAATGCCATTGTTATCACAAAGGAAAAAGTGCCAGGCAAACTCAAAGGTCTTAAGGTGGATAAATCACTTGGATTAGATGGATTACATCCCAGAGTCCCGAGAGAGGTTGCAGAGGAGATAACTGATGCATAGGTCATGATCTTTCAAGAAGGAGGACTGGAAGATTGCAAATGTCACTCCACTCTTTAAGAAGGGAGGAAGGCAAATGAAAGAAATTTATAGGCCAGTTAGCCTAACCTCAGTGGTTGGGAAAATGCTGGAGTCTATTATTAAGGATGAGGTCTCAAGGTACTTGGAGACTGATGATAAAATAAGTCAAAGTCATCATGGCTTCTGTAAAAGGAGATCTTGCCTGACAACTGTTAGATTTCTTCGAAGAAGTAACAAGCAGGTTGGACCAAAAGAAGGTAGTGGATGTCATTTACTTGGATTTTCAGAAGGCATTTGATAAGGTGCCACACATGAGGCTGCTTAACAAGATAAAATCCTATGGTATTACGGAAAAGATACTGGCACGCAGGAGGCGGTGAGCAGGAATAAAAGGGGCCTTTTCGGGTTGCCTTCCAGTATTCAGACCGCTGCTTTTCACATTGTTTGTCAATGATTTAGATAATGGAATTGATGGCTTTGTGGTGAAATTTGTGGATGATACGAAGATAGGTGTAGGGGTAGGGAGTGCTGAGGAAGCAATGCGATTGCAGCAGGACTTAGACAAATTGGAAGAATGGCCAAAAAAGTGGCAGACGGAATACAGTATTGTGAAAAGTATGATAATGCATTTTGGTTAAAGGAACGATAGCAAGGACTATTGTCTAAATGGGGAGAAGGTTCAAATATCAGAGGAGCAGAGGGACTTAGGAGTCCTTGTGCAAGTTTCCAGGAAGGTTAATTTACAGATTGAGTCTGTGGTAAAGAAGGCAAATGCAATGTTGACATTTATTTCAAGGGGAATAGAATATAAAAGCAAGGATATAATACTGAGCCTTTATAAGACACTAGTCAGGCCACATTTAGAATATTGTCACAGTTTTGAGCCCCAGATCTCAGAAAGGATGTGCTGTCATTGGAGAGAGTCCAGAGGAGGTTCACGAGGATGATTCCAAAAATGAAGGGTTTAAGATATGAGGAAGATTTGGCAGCCTTGGACCTGTACTCACTGGAATTTAGAAGAACGTGATCTCATTGAAACCTACCAAATGTTGAAAGGGCTAGATAAGGTGAATGTGGAGGGGATGTTTCCTATGGTGGGGGTATCCAGAACTAGAGAGTACAGCCTCAGAATTGAGGGGTGACCTTTTAGAACAGAGGTAAAGAGATTTTTTTATTTAAGCCAGAGAGTAGTAAATCTGCGGAGCTCTCTGCCACAGACTGCGGTGGAAGCCAAGTCCGTGCGTGTATTAAAGGTTGAAGTTGATCTTTTCCTGATTGGTCAGGGCATCAAATGATATGGAAAGAAGGGAAGTGTATGGGGTTGAGTGGAATCCGTGATCAGCCATAATGAAATGGTAAAGCAAACTCAATGGGCTGAATGGCCTTATTCTGCTCTGATGTCTTATGGTCTTATGTTCATATAAAAGCAAGGATGTAATGTTCAGACTTTATAAAGCACTTGTGAGGCCTCATTTGGTGTATTATTAGCTTAGATTCTCAGCAAAGCAGTCTCCCAATCTATGTGGGGTCTCACTATATACATGAGGCTATACTGGGAGCACTGAATGCAGTACATGACCCCAGCAGGCTCACAGGTGAAGTGTCGCCTCATCTGGAAGGGCTGTTCAATGCTCTGAATGATAGTGAGGGAGGAGTTATAGGGGCAGATGCGGCACTTGTTCGGCTTGCAAGGATAACTGCCAGGAGGGAGGGATGAATCGCCGAGGGAGTCGTGTAGGGAGTAATCCCTATGGAAAGCAGAAAGCTGGGAGAGAGAAAGATGTGATTGGTGGTGGGATCCCATTTCATCTGCCAGAACAAGTGGGATCTCTCAGTGGCCACCCATTTTAATTCCACTTCCCATTCCTATTCTGATATGTCCATCTATGGCCTCCTCTACTGTCATGTCCCCCAACCTCCCTCCTCCTTCACCATTTCCCATCCCTCTTTCCCTCGCTTACCTTAAATCCTTACCCACCCATTGCCTCCGTCTGGTGCTTCCCCCCATTTTCTTTCTTCCATGGCTTTCTATCTCCTTCACCAATCAACTTCCCAACTTTTAACTTCATCTCTCCCCCTCCAGGTCTCACCTATCACCTGCTGTTTCTCTCTCCCCTTCCCCAACCTTTTAAACCTACTGCTCAGCTTTTTTTCCTCCAGTCCTGCCGAAGGGTTTCACTCCGAAATGCCAACTGTACTTTTTTCCATCAACGCTGCCTGGCCTGCTGAGTTCCTCTAGCATTTTGTGTGTGTTGCTCGGATTTCCAGCATCTGCAGATTTTCTCTTGTTTGTGAAAAAGCACTTCAAATTAGGCTGCACCAACATCTTAAACGAATTCAACAAAACATCCCGGCTCCTGTAAACAAAGTTTAATAAGAAGAAAAGAAGAGCTGGAAATTCTCAGTAGGTCAGGAAGAAAAACAGAGTTAAAGCTTCAGGTTGAAGACCCTTTGTCAGAGCTGGGAGGGGAAAGAAAAGAAGCTGCAGGAAGAATGGGAAAGGGGTAACATCTCTGACTGATAAATCCAAGATGACCATGGAAAAAAGATGCAAACATGGTGGCTGACAAAGCAGCCCAAACATTGATTAACATCTCATCCAAGAAAAGGGAATTCTGGCAGTTCTGCACTCCCCTCACACCACACTGCATCATTAGGAATTAAACACGGTGGAATACTGATTAGCACAAAGCTTTAAGGAACAGGCAGCCCGAGTTCAATTCCCACCATCAACTGCAAGAGGTTCGTACATTCTAAACGTGACCACTTGTATTTCCTCTGGGTGCACTGGTTTCTTCCCACAGTTCAAATAACTACCAGTTGGTAGGTTAATTGGCCATTGTAAATTGTCACATGATTAGGCTAGGGTTAAACTGAGGCAGGGCAGCACGGCTTGAACAGACTGAAAGGGGCTATTCCTCGATAAATAAATAATTATGTCAATCAATCTCTTAAGCCTGCCGCACTTTCCAATGCCATCATGGTTGTTCAGCCTTGGCTTCAACACTAACATCCCATTCAATCCACTTGACTCACTTGAAATTTTTATATACTCAATGACTCTGCCTCTCCTGTTCTCTGGGATAGTGAATCTTCACCAATTCTTCACCTATTAGAAGAAATTCCTCCGTCAAGCAAAACTGGGTTTGCTTAATGTTTTTGGCTGCAGGGCTTTGAAATATACGTCTTGTGTCTCAGACTCTGGGCTGATACCAGTTTTTTCCAAGCTGCCAGTGACACCTCCTCAATGGATATAATAGATTAACTAAAATGTCCTGAGCCCTGGACTGTTAAGTAGAATAGTAAAGAACAATGCAGCACAGGAACAGAGACTTTGGCCCAAATGATGATCAGAAGAATTAAACAATTAATTAAATGCCGAACTAAATTAATCTCCACTGCCTCCTCAATTCCATATCCCTCCACTCTTAAATGCCACTATCATTATTGCCTCTACTGCCACCTCTGAACACATATTCCAGTCACCAACCAGTCATTGTGTAAAAGCAAAACCTTGCCTCGTACAACTCCATTGAACATCCCCCATCTTACCTGCGAGTCTGTTGGGGTCATTTACAGTGCCCCCCCCCCATCTTACCTTAAATGCAATCCCTGGCACTTTGACCCCAGGAGAAAAATGCTAGCTCTCATAACCTTGTAACCTATAATGCCTCTCCTCAGTCTCTGCCCCTCCAGGGAGTTTGTCCAATCTCTCCTCATGGTGCATGCCTGCTAATCCAGATGCCATTCTGCAAAACCTCTTCTGCACCCTCTCCAAAACTTCCTAAAATAGAGTGACTAGAACATAAAAATCTACAGCACATTACAGGCCTTTCGGCCCACAATGTTGAGCCGATCATATAACCTACTCTAGAAGCTACCTAGAATGTCCCTACCACATAGCTCTCTATTTTTCTAAGCTCCATGTACCTATCTAAGAGTCTCTTAAAAGACCCTGTTGTATCCACCTCTACTGCCTTCGCTGGCAGTGCATTCCACACACCCACCATGCTCTGTGTGAAAAACTTACCCCTGACCCCCCCCCCCCTTTGTATCTACTTCCAAGCACCTTAAAACTAGGCCCCTCATGTTAACCATTTCAGTCCTAGGGGAGAGCCTTTGGCTATCCACACAATCAATGCTTCTCATCATCTTATACAGATCTATTAGGTCACCTCTCATCCTCCATCACTCCAAGGAGAAAAGGCCAAGTTCACTCAACCTATCCTCATAAGGCATGCTCTCCAATCCAGACAACATCCTTGTAAATCTCCTCTGCACCCTTTCTATAGTATCCACATCCTTCCAGTAACGAGGTGACCAGAACTGAACACAGTACTTCAAGTGGGGTCTAGCTAAGGTCTTACATAGTTTTAACATTCTCTCACAGCTCCTGAACTCAGTCCCATGGTTGATGTAGACCATCACACCATATGCCTTCTTAACAACACTGTCAACCTGTGCATGAACCCCAAGATCTCGCTGATCCTCCACACTGCCAAGAATTTTACCCTCAATATTATATAGCAAACACGAGGAAATCTGCAGATGCTGGAAATTCAAGCAACATACACAAAATGCTGGTGGAACGCAGCAGGCCAGGCAACATTTTGTGTGTGTTGCATCAATATTATACTCGGTCATCAAATTTGACCTTCCAAAATGAACCACTTCACACTTATCTGGGTTGAACTGAATGCAAGTTCCGATGTGGGCTAACCAGAGTTTTATAAAGCTGCAATTTTATAAAACTTTTATAAAACTTTCTGACTATTGAACTCAATGGCTCAACTAATATAAGTAACCATGCCATATCATGTGTTCATCGTCCTATCACCTTATAAACTCAGTTCCCATCAACAGAGCTGGGGACATTAACTTCAGGGGTCAAATAAACACAGAATCGAAAAGCTGCCATCAATAGTGGTGATTGTGTAACTATTAGATTGTGGTAAAGGAAATGGCTCATTAATTTCCTTCAGATAAGGAAAGCAGCAATTCTTACTCACTTTGACCTTAGATGTAACTTGAAATCAGAGGCATTGTGGTTGAATCTAGAAGAAGGGAGCAGACTTTAGGGGTATTTAGGCATACCACATAATTCTACAGTCCCCATCCCAAGAATAAACAAATAAATAAAATGATTTCCCACCATTCTTGTACCCATATTTCCTTCAAGATTTTGAGTCTAAGCTAGATCAGGATACATGTGTGCTACAGGGAGAGCACTTGGTAAATGCATTCCTTATTTGCACACACACAAACATTGCCTTGTCATTTTGCTGTCGTTGCACTGTGTGTATGGACTTCAGTGTCTTCCCCAGTATATTCTCATGATGAATCCTGAACCAAGCTGATGCGCTCGGGGTGACTTTATGGGGCCGTTCCTGCCATGCACTGCAGAATATTCCATTTCTTTAGTAATGGGGAGGTGTAAACATGCGTATGTTGCTTGTATACTGTATTTAATGTAGACACCTGTTCATTCTGTAATATGATTGTAACCATATTGTGGGGTGTATCATATTGTAATTCATGTATAGTCTTAAGTTAACTTTGTTGTTAACTAAAGATGGTATGTCCTAGTACCTAAAAAAAAGGATCTGATCTCTCTCAGTGAGAGAGAGAGATGGGGGCTGCTAGGAGTTCACACTGGCCAAATATAGGTACAGAACTATCATTATGTTTTCTGGTAGATCTTTTTTTTGTAAATATAGGAAGTTTTCTTTTCAGTAGTTTCACTAATTTTTTTATAAGTTTGATTTTTGATGTACCTAGTAAGCACCCTTGTGCTAAAGTGCTAAGGGACTCCACCCATTTTTTCTTTGGTCAGAACCCATGTATCTAACAACACGTATCTCTAATTCACTCTCTCAGTAACTTAAATGATAAAGAAAGATATTTTAATTAGTTTACAAAGCCAATCAACATCATGGGAGTTACTTTTCTTCCAAAACACTCTCCTTCTAGAACATTTCTTAACAAATCCTGCTGCAGCTATTAACAAGAAGCAATAGCACAGCAGCAGTAAAATAACAATCATTGTCCAGAAATGAAATTATCTTTAATGCATATGCTATACCCCTCATTAAATAATGAACGACAAAAGGAACTAGAGGTCATGGGTTAAGGATGAAAGGTGGAAAGTTTAAGGGGAACATGAATGAAAACTTCTTTGCCCAGAGGGTTGTGAGAGCATGGAATAGGCTTCCAGCTCAAGTGGTGCATACAAGCTCGATTTCAATGTTTGAGAGAAGTTTGGATAGGGATGTGGATGGTAGGGGTAAGGAGGGCTCTGATTCCGATGTAGGTCAATGAGAGTAGGCAGTTTCAATGGTCTGGCACAGACTAGATGGGCCAAAGGGCCTGTTTCTCTGCTGTACTTTTCTATGACTCTATAAAATAGTAATTCCAAATAAATACTCTGTCGCTATATAGTTAATTCTGATGCAAAGTTTTCAAGATATTTGTATTCAAATCCTGTCACAGCTGTTGAGCATCCCTCTGTGATTCAAGTTTAGTCTAGAATTACCACTTAGCAGGCAAGATGGCTTCCTGAAGGTCATATCAGGACCTCCCAAACTTTCCTGGGTTGCAAGGAAATCATGTGCTTATCCAAATATCTTTTAAATCTAGTTATTTTGCCTGCCTCTACCACCTCCTCTGGCAGCTTGTTCTATGCATGCACCACCCTCTGGGTGAAGGGGTTGCTTCTCAAGGTCGCTTTTAAATCTTTCACCTCTCACCTTAAACCCATGCCCTTCAGTGTTTAATTCTCTTTTCCTGGGGAAAAGATTATGCGCATTCAAAATCTTATTTGGAGGCCATGGTACAACTCTACCATGCTATTGTGACTAACAAGATGTCTTCATCTTTTTTCTGGAATAGCCCAATCCATCTACAGTGTTCAAAGTTCAAAGATCAAAGTAAATTCATAATCAAAGTACATGAATGTCACCATATACTACCCTGAGATTAATTTTCTTGCAGGTATTCATAGTAGAATTGAAAAATACAGTCGAATCAATGAAAAGTTATACACAAAGACTTAAGTATAATGTAAAAGAAGTAAACTGTGCAAATAAACAAAACCAGCAAATACAATACTTTGCAAAAGTCTTGGGCACATATAGATAACTAGGGTGCCTAAGACTTTTGTACCGTAATGTAGCAATTTTATGTATTGCACTGTACTGCTGCCACAAAACTAAAACTAATTTCATGACGTACGTGAGTGATGATAAACCTAATTCTGATATAGGGCTCTATTGT
Source organism: Hypanus sabinus (assembly GCF_030144855.1). Lineage (NCBI taxonomy): Eukaryota > Metazoa > Chordata > Chondrichthyes > Myliobatiformes > Dasyatidae > Hypanus > Hypanus sabinus. Next base: position 152,725,940 of record NC_082714.1, read on the forward strand.
GGACTGAGAGTGGAAAGGGAACGTGGAGAAGGGAATCATGGTTGGGAAAAGGGGAAGGGAGAGGGGAGGAAGCAGGAAGCAGGAAGCACCAGGGAGACATTCTGTAATGATCAATAAACCAATCATTTGGAATCAAATGACTTTGTCTGGTATCTCAGGGTTGTGTGTGTCTGCCCCTGGCACCTCTTCTCTGCCTCCAGTCCCATACCCTTCCCGCAGTGCTCCACCCTCTTCATTCCCAGCATCCCTTCCTCTTGCCAGGTGGTGTGGGACCTAATGTTCCAGCACCTCCTTTCTAAGAGCAACAGGGAGAAGAGATCACGGCCTAAATGGTGGATGAACTCTTCCCTCTACAGCTCCCATTCTCAGACATTTGACGTGCCCTAAAATCCAGTGATGCAAATATTTAATTCTCCCACCTCTGTTGCACAGCTCAGCAGTCTTACAGTGTTACAGCACCCTAGAGGGATGATGAACAGCACCTAAATTTCATAAGTTTATCAACTGGCATGTCTGATGCCATGTCATTGTATTTATTTTAGTCATCCTCTGGGATGCTGAAAATATCAGTCAAGGTACTTTATTCATGTACATAAGAGCTGGAATTCCCAGTGGTCACCCATTCTAGTTTGACTTCCCATTCACTCTATGACATGTTGGTCCGTGGTCTCCTCTGCTATCGCAAAAAGACCACTCTCTGCTTGTAGGAGCAACAATGCATACTCTCTCTGGGTAGCCTCCAAGCTGATGGCATGAACATGAATTTCTCTAATTTCCAGTAATTTTTCTCCACCCCCCGCCCCCAACCTTTTCTCTTTTTCCATTCCCTATTCTGGCTTCCTTATAAGCCCTTCTCTTCTCCTCACCTGCCCATCACCTCACCCTGGTTCCCCTCCTCCTTCCCGTCCTCCATGTTCCACTCTCCTCTCCTATCAGGTTGAAGATATCAGTGTAGGTACTTGATTTGTGAAGCCAAGAATGAGGTTTCCTGATGGCCAGTTATTTTGATTCTACTTCCCAATCCCATTCCAATATCAGACCATAGCCACATCTACTGTCACAATGAGGCCACTCTCCATATCCCACCTGCGTAGCATCCAACCTGATGGTATGAACAGTGATTTCTCTAACTTCTGGTAATTTCTCCTCAATCCCCCTTCTCTCTTTTCCATTCCCCATTCTTGCTCCCCGCTTATCCCATGTCATCTTCTCACCTGCCTATCCCCTCTCTCCAATTACCTTCCTCCTCTCCTACTTTCCATGGCCCACCATCCTCTCCTATTAGATTCATTCTTGTTCAGCCCTTCATCTTTTCCACCTATCCCCTCCCTCCCCCACCCACCCAACTTCCCCTTTACCTGGTTTCACCGGTCACCTGCAAGCTTGTCTCCTGCCTACATTCTTATTCTGGCTGCTTTGCCCTTCCTTTCCAGATTTTGATGAAGGGTTTTGGCCCAATAGCCTTCACAGGAATAGATGATGCCTGACCTGCTGAGTTCCACCAGCATTTTGTGTTTGCTACTTTATCCGTGCTATGGCCTACTGAGCCAGCTGGCATTCTTAGAATAACTTTCCTTTCAAACAGCCTCCTTGCAGACCATTGCTCTCCAGGCTCTATTGAAGTATGTGCTTCCATTAGCCAAGCAAAATAATCCTTAAAGGGGTGACTGCATTAATAAAACAACAGATTGATACAACGTATGATCTATAAAATCAGAGGCCACTTCATTAGGTACACCTGTACACCAACTCACTAATGCAAATATTCAATCAGCCAATCATGTGGCAGCAACTCAATGCATAAAAGCACACAGACATGTTCTCAAGGCTTAGTTGTTTTTCAGACCAAGTATCAGAACGGGGGAAGAAATGTGATCTAAGTGTGACTCTGTGCAATGATTGTTGGTGCCACGTGCAGGCAGTTTGAGTATCTCAGAAACTGCTGATCTCCTGGGGGTTTCACGCACAACAGTCTCTAGAGTTGACAGAGAATGGCGCAAAAAAAACCCAAGAAAAACACAGTTCTATAGGTGAAAGCACTTTATTAGGGAGTGAGGTTGGAGGAGAACGGACAGACTGGGTCAAGCTGACAGGAATGCCACGGTGTGTGCAAAAGAGCATCTCTGAACACACTACACTTCAAGCCTTGAAGTGGATAGACTACGGCAGCAGAAGACCACAAACACACACTCAGTGGCCATTTTATTACATAATAAAGAAGCCCCTGAGTGTATGTTGTGCACTCAAGCCTTCCTTTTCCAAAATAACCCCTACTGTCTGATTAAATAAACCCTCTGTATACCAACCAGCCCCCGAGCTAATGTCCTGCTGGTGCTGACACCTTCGATGCCCTGGACTGTTAACCCTGTTAAACCAAAGTCTCAACAGATACGTCTGTAAATAAGTATGCACCTGTCCAGCTCTAATGGCTTGTTATTATCATTTTCCAGCTGTGATTGATGGAAATTATTTGATTAATGGATGGTTGAATGTTTTCAAGCTTTGCTAAAGTGAGCTGCAAATTAATTTAATATCCTCTCTGGTCATAAGCTATGAAACCTGGATCAGTGTGATGATGTGTAAACCATTTGTGGCATGTATTTAATCTCTGGACAAAGGATGAAGATGTTAATGCATGCTACACTAGGTTCTATTTATGCAGACTATTAAGATTGCTCAAGCTGAACATAATTTCAACCACTTCCGAGCTAAATGGGGGAGGACTAAACAACTTGCATTAGGAATAGAAAAATCAATTAAGGAAAGAGGCTGTAGCATGGACACTGTCAAGTGAGACAGAACAACGGGGCTCTCACTACAACTGGTTAATAATCAACCTGAGTCTGCCCACAATTCTTTGAAGGTCACATCTGTGAAATGGATGATTGACAAGGTGCCATAGTATGGTAGAGTTTGGGCTTGTCTCATTCCCCACAGGTTGCATTCACAGCTAAACAACTGTTTAATAGTTTGCCTGCTGCATGCTAGAGCAAGTCAAAACAATTAGACAGTATCCGTGGCATAGCAGGCATTATACTAGCAACTCGCATCAGCTAACAGCAGTGTAGCAGCAATAACATGAAGTATCATCCCAAGTTGGTCAATAAATAGGTGAGAGATCATGAACATATCAAGATCCTTGCAAGATGTTAACTGTTTCCTGCACAGCTATATATTCGCATAAGACCATAAGACATAAGAGCAGACTTAGGCCATTTGGCCCATCAAGTCTGCTCTGCCCTCCCATCATAGCTGATTCAATTTTTCTCTCAGCCTCAATCTCCATATCCCTACATGCCCTGACCAATCAAGGATCTGTCAACTTCTGCCTTAAGTATACCAAAAGACTTGACCTCCACAGCTGCCTGTGGCAATGAATTCCACAGATTCACCAATCTCTGGCAAAAGGGATTCCTCCTCATATCCATTCTAAAAGGACACCTCTCTGTTCTGAGGCTGTGTCCTCTGGTCATAGACTTTCCCACCATAGGAAACATCCTCTCCATATCTACTCTATAAAGACCTTTCACCATTTGATAGGTTTCAATGAGGTCACCCCACATTCTTCTGAAGTCCGGTGAATACAGACCCAGAGCTATCAAACTCTGTTCAGATAACAAGCTGTTCAATCCTGAAATCATTTTTGTGAACCTCCTTTGAACCCTCTTCAGTGTCAGCACATCCTTTCTAAGATAGGGGCTCAAAACTGCTCACAACACTCCAAATGAGGCCTCAAATACTCCAAGCAGATATCTAAACTCAGATAATAGGACAGTACAGCACAAGAACAGGCGCTTTGGCCCACAATGTTGTGCAGAAATAATTAAAATAATGATTGCGAATTGCACTAATCATTTCTGACTGCATAAGAGCTATATCCCACCATTCTCAGCATATTCATGTGTCTATCTAAGTGCCTTTTAATCTCCTCTATCTGTTCTGCCTTAATCACCACCCTTGGCAACATGCTGTATAACTTCACAACTCTCTGTGTGAAAGAAAACTTTGTCCTTCACATCTCTTTTGAACTTTCCCCTTCTCATCTTAAATGTATGTCCTCCTGTAGTAGACATTACCACCCTGGGGAAAGGATACTGACGGTCAACATTATCCAGGCCTCTCGTAACTTTATAAACCTCTATCAGGTCTCCCCTCAGCCTCCATTGCTCCAGAGAAACGGACCACAGTTCGTCCAATCTCTCCTTATAGCACATGTCTTCTAATCCTGACAGCACCCCGATAAGCCTTCACACACTTCCTATAATGGTGTGACCAGCACTGGATGAAATACTCCAGGTGCAACCTAACCAAACTTTTAAAAAGTAGTAACATAACTTCCTGACTCTTGAGTAACACACACAAAATGCTGGAAGAACTAGGTAGATCAGGCAGCATCTATGGAAATAAATATGGTATAAAGAGTCAAAGGGCTGAGACTCTTCATCAGTCCTGATACAGTATTGTGTAAGTCTTAGGCACATATACATGCACAGTACTGTAGTAATTTTATGTATTGCACTGTTCTGCTGTCACAAAAAAACAAATTTCATGATATATATGAGTGTTGATAAACCTTACTCTGAAATGGGTCTGTTGTGGACTGAGGGGGGGCAGGGAGAGGGGAATTGTAATTGGGATATGGGGAATAGAGAGAGGATGGAGCGGGAAGCACCAGAGAGACATTCGTGATGATCAATAAACCAACTGTTGGAATCAAATGACTTTGCCTGGTGTCTCAGGGCTGGGTGTGTCTGCACCCAAACCAACCTCCACATCTGCCACTCCTTCACTGCCACCTGTCCTACAACCCACCCTCACCATTCCCAACATCCTTTGCTCCCGCTAGATTTATAAGCTCATTCTCCACTCCACATTGTCAAGTACTGTACTGTGCAATTTTCTTAGGCAGCCTAGATATATATACACACAGTAAAAATGAGACAACGATTTTTCAGGACCATGGTGCTACATGAAACAGTACAAAAACTACACTGAACTACACGAAAACAACACAGAAAAAACAAACTACACTAGACTACAGACCTACCCAGGATTGCATAAAGTGCACAGAACAGGGCAGACATTACAATAAATAATAAGCAAGACAATAGGCACAGTAGAGGGCAGTAAGTTGGTTTCAGTCCAGACTCTGGGTATTGAGGAATCTGATAGCTTGGGGGAAGATGCTTTGGAGCCTTTTCCCAAATGGCAGGAGGGAGAAGAGATTGTATGAGGGGTGCATGGAGTCCTTCATAATGCTGTTTCCTTTGCGGATGCAGCGTGTAGTGTAAATGTCTGTAAAGGCGGGAAGAGAGACCCTGATGATCGTCTCAGCTGACTTCACCATCCGCTGCAGGGTCTTGCAATCCGAGATGGGGCAATTTCCGAACCAGGCAGTGATGCAGCTGTTCAGGATGCTCTCAATACAACCCCTGTAGAATGTGATGAGGATGGGGGGGTGGGAGCTGGACTTTCCTCAGCCTTCGCAGAAAGTAGAGATGCTGCTGGGCTTTCTTTGCTATGGAGCTGGTGTTGAGCTACAGTGATCAAGAGGTCAATAATTGAACTTTGGTCTCTGGAATGGATGCATTAGTTTGTGAGAGGGATGGTCAAACCATTTCCAATTTTTGCTTTTACATTAGTCCTACACTAAATTTCCTTTTCCAGCAAATCCTTTTAGATTATGTCCAGGGATCCTTACAGTGGTTTTTGTGCCTTTGGAATGGGGGGAGGAAATCAGACTACCCAGACAAAACCCATAGTGCCACCAGGAGATCGTCATACAAGCAACATCGGAGGTGTTGAACGTGGTCAATAAAGCTGTGAAGCAGCAGCTCCCCTCATGGTTCCACAACGCTGCATCTTTTTTTAAAACAGAGACATAATAGATTGAGCCTTTGATGTCTGTAGACATTTGTTCTCATAGCTCTCTCTCAACACATAAACCAGCAGTTATAACAGGTTAAATTCCATTGACATTAATGTGGCCACTGTAAGTGGAGAGTGGTAATTGTGGTCAGTAGATCTGTCAGCACCTTATCAGCCACAAGGTGACAATAATAAAAACAACTTGTATTTATATAGCACCTCTACAAAAGTGAAATTACCCAAAATGTTTCACAAAGATATGTACAGTACTGTGCAAAATATGAGGCCCATACGCAGATTCATGTATTTATGCACATTTTACTGTATAAGTGTACTTCTAGCTTTATTCTGTATAATTGTTGAATATTGACATTTTCATTGCAGGTTTCACCTTTACCAACGCATCACAGCAAATTCCTAATACTACTACATCATACATACATCCTACGCTGTGGGATCGTATTTAAAGACAAAGGTCAGTTTTGGACACCTCTTGATCAAAGTACTTTCACAGCACACTATCAATCACCTACTGTCCAAAAATGAACTAATTAAAAGGTATATGTTGAATATCGTACTTCAAATAAGACTGATTTCACTCTTGGTATTGCAATCCCCATATCGATACCAACAAGACCTCAAAGAGACTCAAATAATAAACACAAGAGACTTTGTAGATGCTGAAAATCCAGAGTAATACACACAAATGCTGGAGGAACTCAGCAGGTCAGGCAGCATCTATGGAGAGAAATAAAAAGTCAACAGTCAACATTTCAGGCTGAGACCCTTCATCAGAGCCCAGAAGGATCTCGGATCAAAACTTTGACTGTTTATTCCTCTCCATAGATACTGCCTGGCCTGCTGAGTTTCTCCAGCATTCTTCTGTGTGTTAATACTAACAGGGAAGGGTTCCATGCCTCCCTGAAGGAGTCCATTGATTAGAAAAGCATTCTCAGCCTCAAATAGGCCAAGAAACTCATCCAGAGCTGCCAAAATTGCTTGAATCAACAATGGGACAGCTTCTTTAGTTGAATATCCAGCATTCCAGCATTGTAAGTACTTAAAAGAATTTTGAAAATGTATCATGGGTGTCACTTTAGATTGTCTTGTAGGCACAGTAATTGGCACCATGCAGGGCAGTCAGTTTTAACACTGGATAAGAGAAAATATCTGTTCCTGGGATTAGCCATTACCATATCGCAGAAGCAACCATACTAATCAGATATTAGAGAAGGTGTCAGGCAATTTAGTAATTAGAAAGAAAGTGCTGGAGAGAAAAGAGCCACTCAGAAATTTATCACCATTGCATATTCTCACAACATGTACATTTTTCATGTCCTCTCATCCTTTGAAAAATTCCTTTAAAAATATAAATCACTCATTTTATGGGTGACATAACAAACTAAGATTTTACTCAGCATCTTCATCTTGCACTGAGTGCATCATCCAATCACAAAGCGACGGTGTTTGCCTCAGCAGATTGTGGGAAGCAGCCTGTTCAGCTCAGAGATTGTCTGCCACTCCACTCAATTCCACCTCACTGGTTCCGTGCAGGCAACGAACATGGCAGAGCCAGTTAACAAAGGATAAAGCAAGTAAGCAGGAATTGCCATGCACTTGGTCTTGGCTGAACTTTACCCCCAATCAGGAACTCCATTTGTGGATATCGCTCCAGGCACCCACCCTCCAAAGTTCAATGTGAATTTATTATCGAAGTGCGTATATGTCACCGTATACTAACCTGAGATTCATTTTCTTGCAGGCATTCACAGGAGAACAAATACAATAGTATCAGTGAAAAATTACACACAAAGACTAACTCACAACCAATGAAGAACAAAAGAAAAGAAACTGCAAATACAAAAAAATAATGATATCCATATTACTGTATTCTTTTGGCATAATATCTTGGCCCAACACCGATCTGGGAAATTCACACAAAAAAATAAGAACTGAGATGACAAATTTTAGAAAACACTACCTAGGACAGAATGAAGAAAAGGATTAACAGACAAAAAAAATTACCCAGCAGTCAGATTTTTAAAGAAACAGAAACAGGATTCAGCTTTCCACATGAGCATATGCAATTCTGATAAAACAGTACACATCACTAAACTTAAATGAAAGTACAACCCAGAAAAACCCATCATTGCACAAGAAAAAGTTAACCAATGGAAGAGCATGACCTTCTATGGAATACATCCCCACGATCTGAGCAGGCTAGACATTGACAAGGAAATGTCAAATGCCTGGCTCAGAGCTAGAGACCTCTTACCAGAAACAGAAGGGTTCCTTGTGACAATACAGCACTAGGTGGTTAACGCAAATAAGTATCAACAATATGTAATAGAAGACCTTCAAGGTGACAAATGCAGAAAATGTCAAGAGAAATAGAAACAACCCATCACATTACAGGATCCTGTTGCAGTTAAACTCAATCTGATTACTTACCCAGCTACAACCAAATGGTAAACATCATTCACCAAAATCTTGCTTTTAGATACAAACTCATAAAATACACTATGCTCTACTATACATACAATCCTGACCTGTTTTATAGTCAGTGTCCTACAAATTATATTACGACTGATCTATTACTATAGACAGGGCAATCCATAACAACCAAACAGATATAATATTACAGGGTAAACAAGCAAGAGTAGATATAGCCACTCCAAACACACATAACGTAAAGAAATCAACAAGGGAAAAACACCAGAAATGTGTGGAATTAAAAGAGGAAATTGGAAGACTATGGATCATGAACATTATCCAGAAAGTATTATCTACAACCGGTATCATTCCAAAGTCACTACACAATAACATTGAATAATTGGGCCTACACAGCAATATCTGTGTAAATCTCCAGAAAGCCATAATACTATACTTGAGTAGACTAGTCCAAAAGTTCCTAGCAATTAAGAGATAAGTGTGCTTGGCTATGCCCGGACCTCAGGTTTACCCCGCTTGATTTCCTGGGATTTTCGCGCACAACAGTCTTGAGGGTTTATGGAGAATTGTGAGAAGCATTTTTTAAAGCATCTAGTGAGTGACAGTACTGGGGTGAAGACACCTTGTTAATGGGAGAGGTCACAGGAGAATAGCCAGACTGGTTCAAACTGAGAGGAAGCAATAGTAATTCAAATAATAATGTCTCACCAACAGTTGTGTGCAGAAGAGCATCTCTGAATGAACAACATGTTGAACCTTGAAGCGGATGGGCTACAGCAGCAGCAGATCACAATCATGCTCTCAATGGCCACTTTATTAGGTACAGGAGATACCTAAAAATGTAGCTGCTGAGTGTAAATCCACATAATTAAATAAATCCAGAAACAAAATCTGATTCTAGTAATGCTATCTACAAAATTACAATGCAAAAGCCATTAATTTACATTTGGAAAGATAGTCTGCCTTCTTTAGGCTATACTAATGATGATGCTGAGTTAGAAGTACCCTCTGAATGGACTAAAGAGTTGGGATAAAACCAATGTGGGCTATGTCCTGTGAAAGAAAAACAAAAGCAACAAAAAAGTCTCCCAAAATTAAGCAAAGGAAATTTGGAACTTTAGCTGTATGAAAGCAATTGTCAAAACTGCAAAGGACCTTTGAGAATTGATTGGCAAAACCCATCCAGTGTGTGGATATCAGACCAGATACAGCATTATCACTTGAAACATCGGAGTAGTAAATTGCAAATGTCACTCCACTCTTCAAGGAGGAAGGAAGGCAAAAGAAAGGAAATTATAGGCTAGTCACCGTAACACCAATGGTTGGAAAAAGCTGGAGTCTATTATTAAGGATGAGGTTTCGGGGTACTTGGAGACTAATGATAAAATAAGTCAAAGTCAGCATGGTTTCTGTAAAGGGAAATCTTGCCTGACAAATCTGTTAGAGTTCTTTGAGGAAGTAACAAGCAGGTTGGACAAAGGAGAGGCAGTGGATGTCATTTACTTGGATTTTTAAAAAGCATTTGATAAGACACACGAGGCAACTTAATGAAAAAAAAGGCATTACGCAAAAGATACTGGGTTGGATAGGGGACGATTACAACAGGACTTAGTCATATTGGAAGAATGGGCAGAAAAGTGGTAGATGGAATACAGTATTGGGAAATGTACGATAATGCATTTTATTAATAGGAACAATAGTGCAGATTATTATCTAAATGGGGAGAAAATTCAAACATCAAATCTGCAAAGGGACTTAGGAGTCCTCGTGCAAGACTCCCAGAAGATTCATTTACAGGTTGAAATTGTAGTAAAGAAGATAAAAAGAAATGTTGGCATTTATTTCAAGGAATAAAGAATATAAAAGCAAGGAGATAATGCTGAGGCTTCTTAAGACACTAGTCAGGACACACTTGGAGTATTTTCAACAGTTTTGGGCCCCATACCTCAGAAATAATATGTTGTCATTGTAGAGAGTCCAGAGGAGGCTCATAAGGATAATTCGGTGAATGAAGGGGTTAACATATGAGGAGCGTTTGGCAGTTTGGGGCCTGTACTCACTGGAATTTAGAAGAATGTGGGGGAGGGGGGCGAAAAATCACATTAAAACCTTATGGTCTTATGATATGCAACAATCAGCCATATTATTGCGAATAAGATTAAGATCAGCTTTATTGGTCATATACACTTCAAAACATACAGTGAAATGCTTGGCTTACATCAAGTCAACTCACTGAGGATTGTGCAGGATAGGCTGCAAGTGCCGCCATGCTTCCAACACCAACATATCATGCCCACAGCCTACTAACCCTACATCTTTACATCTTCGGAATGTGGGAAGAAACCAGAGAACCCCAAGGAAACCCACATGGTCACAAGGAGAATGCACAGACTCATTGCCGTTAGCTTTGGGAATTGATTGATGGTACTACAATAGCGTTACGCTAACCACTACACTACTGTGGCAGTTTGGATTCTGCACTCAGTGCCTCCTTTCTCTGTGAAGATGAAATGTGGTGAAGTGAAGTGGAAAATGGCTGCAGAAGTGAATGTTTGTTTAAAGAGGTTAAGAAAAATAATTCCTCCTTAGTTAGAGATAAACACATAAATATTTAGGAAATCAAGGAAAAAGCAGATGAAGTGGAATGAACAGATTAATGGAATTGCCACAATGGGCCAACTCTTCCCACCTCTTCTCGGTGTAGTTTGGGATGCAGATTTAGTGAGAAGGAAGCAGGGTGCAGGGATACACTTGTTTTAAACTTAGGAGAGAAATATTTTGTTGTTGCAGCATAGAACTTGTGTGAGAATTTGGAAGTCAGTTACACTTGTATCTGAATATTCACATCAATTGAATCCAATGGAATCAAAAGGCAATGGAATCTTGACCAGGGGATAACTACACTCAGTTTCACATGTGCCATCATAGAAATGTTCTCACAACCAATGGACTCACTTTCAAAGATTCTTCATCTCATGTTCTCAGTATTTATTGCTTGTTTATTTATTAACATTGTTTCTTCTTTCTGTATATGCACAGTTTGTTGTCTTTTGCACTCTGAATGCTCCAGTTGGGCAGTCTTTCACTGGATTATGTTATAGTTATTATTCTAAAGATTTGTTATGCCCACAAGGAAGTGAATCTCAGGGTTGGTGACATGCATATACTTTGATAAATGCAAGAAAGTCTGCAGATGCTCTAAATCCAAAGCAACATACACAAAATGCTGGAGGAACTCAGCAGGTCAGGCAGCATCTATGGAGAGGAATAAACAGTTGACACTTCGGGCCGAGACCCTTTTCCGGGACTGAGAAGGAAGGGGGAAGATACCAGAATAAGAATGTGGGGAGGGGGAGGAGGCTAGCTGGAAGGTGATAGGTGAAGCCAAATTGGTGGGAAAGGTCAAGGGTTGGAGAAAAAAGTATCTGGTAGGAGAGGAGAGTGGACCATAGGAGAAAGGGAAGGAGGAGAGACCCAGGGGGAAGTAATAGGCAGGTGAGAAGAAGTAAAATGTCAGAGTGTGGAATAGGGGAGGGGGAGGCAAGTTGTTAATAATAAAATTTACTTCGACTTTAAACTGATGGGTGATAGTTCTCGAATTGTTTGTCACCGTGTTTCCAGACAGTTAGAATTATACAATACTATCTAAAATACGTCCAACCATTCTAAACAGTTTCTATAATTAATCTACAGTCACCCATAACTCTTCCCCAGCATTTTATAGGTGTTTTGTCAGTAAACAAGGAGGAGAACTGCCATCTGTATTGGGCTGAAATTTTAATTAAAAATGCACCTACAAAATTTACACGACAAGAGTGCCACAAATATTTAAACTGCACTTAAAATCAGGAACAGTTGTCTTATGAGATTTTCTGATTGGTGGATGCATATAGCTGCAGAGAACCAGATGGGGAATTGAAATCCACAAACTATTATCTTTATGATAAAAGCGGAATAATTACCCAGTTACAATGAAATGCAGTGAAGATGTTCCAAGCATTTGATATGAATACATTGAGAACATTTATGAAGCTACAGAAAGCATTAAATAGCAACAAACCACAGAACCATACATAGAATAATGCAGTACAGAAGAGGGCCACTCAGCCCATTGGACCTGTAGCAGCCCTTTCCCTTTCTTTTCCCCATAGTAATGCAAGTTTCACCAGCTGTGACTGAAAGATTAAACTAATAAGCGCTTCCCACTTTGAGTGAATGGAAAATATCTGGGATTCTATAATTGGATGGATCAACTGTGTAGAATTAAGAGGGCACCAAGTTTGTCATTGGTAGTACTTCTTCCAACACAAAGCAAGGATGAAGCAAACAATTTAATAACTAATGATTATGACAGACAACAGACAGACAGACATACTTTATTGATCCTGAGGGAAATTGGGTTTCGTTACAGTCGCACCAACCAAGAACAGTGTAGAAATACAGCAATATAAAACCGTAAATAATTAAATAATAATAGGCAAGTTATGCCAGGTGGAAATAAGTCCAGGACCAGCCTATTGGCTCAGGGTGTCTGACACTCCGAGGGAGGAGTTGTAAAGTTTGATGGCCACAGGTAGGAATGACTTCCTATGTCGCTCAATGTTACATCTCGGTGGAATGAGTCTCTGGCTGAATGTACTCCTGTGCCTAACCAGTACGTTATGGAGTGAATGGGAGTCATTGTCCAAGATGGCATGCAACGTGGACAGCATCCTCTTTACAGACACCACCGTCAGAGAGTCCAGTTCCACCCCCACAACATCACTGGCCTTACGAATTAATTTGTTGATTCTGTTGGTGTCTGCTACCCTCAGCCTGCTGCCCCAGCAAACATGATAGCACTGGCCACCAGAGACTCATAGAATATCCTCAGCATCGTCATATCAGCATATATATTTGGGATATATTTCCCAAAGATCCTATCCAACAACTAAATGTGCATGAAATCCAAATTAGGTTTTGGGTTTTCATGCTCAAATGGTTTGCCAAATAGCGTTGTCCATGATTCATTGAACCTCACCTCTGCGTCAGAAAGCTGGTGGGCTCATACCCCACTTTGTAGACTTGAGTATATACCCAGTTCTGAGGAAATTATGTGCTCTTCAGGTAAAATGTCTATAAGATCATAAGACATATTGTAAGAGCGGAATTATGCCTTTTAGCCTATCGAGTCTGCTCCACCTTTTGATTATAGCTGATTTACTTCCCCTCTCACCCCCATTCTCCTGCCTTCTCCCTATAACCTTTAACACCCTTACTAATCAAGAATCTATCAACCTCCGTTTCAAATATACCCAGTGACTTGGCTTCACAGTTGACGATAGCAATCTATTCCACAGATTCACCACTCTCTGGCTAAAGAAATTCCTCCTCATCTCAGTTCTAACGGGACGTCCCTCTATTCTGATGCTGTGCCTTCTAGTCCTAGACAACCCCACTAAAGGAATCATCCTCTCCATGTCCACTTTATCTAGTGTTTTCAATACGTGATAGGTTACAATGAGATCCTGTCCCCCTTTGATCTTCTAAAGGCCAGAGCCATCAAACATTCCTCGTACATTAACTGTTTTATTCCCAGAATCAATCTTGGGGAGATATATGAGGAAGATGGATAAAGACAGGAGAAGGCTCGAATAGACTATCAGGCTGAATGGCCTGTTTCTACTCTGTATAATCTATGTTATGAAAGGTAAATAAGACTACAGGGTCTTCTTTCATAGTATCCGGAGGGAAAGCAATTGGAACAAGACTAATTGATGGACAGAGAATGAGTCCAATCTGCGAGGATGTCCATTATAGAAAGTCGGGAAAAAAACTGAAAGGGGCACAGAAGTAGCAGCGAGTGAATAAACTGAAAGCCAAACGTCGCCACTGTGTATAAGCGTGTGGTATCATCATTCTCATCTGCAATTTCAATTTGTTACAAAGCCAGCTGCTGCATTAGTTTAGATAATTCTGTCAGTGTAACTTTGCACTCTGTGCATGCCTACTAAATTTGTTAAAGAATACCCGAGGCTAATGCATCATTACATTCCCAAAGTCATCTATCTTTTAGTTCATATTAATTCTTTTTGTTTGCTACTCCCATAAATCCTTATGCACTTAATTAATTTCAGTTACACTGTAAGGTCCTTAATACAGAATTGTTCAACCAAATACAAAATTAATTATTCTATTTACAGCCTTCTCATTGAAAGGAGCTTTTCATCTTTCATAATTACATTTTGGAAAGTCCAATTATGAATTCAGGCTAATGCTGTTTAGGATTGCATTCCTCTACACACTGTATTTTTAAATAGAGTTAGTGCTCCATGTATTGCATTAGGTTTGGCTTTAACAGGGGTGGAGCTATCTTTATAGATGCATGTGTCAAATATGCTCCCACTCAGCGGCAGAGAAAGTTTATAATTAAATAGAAATGCTTTAATTTCTGAAACAGCATATCACAATGTACAACTGAAGGGGTGCTGGAAAGACAAGATAAAAATGTGCTGAGGGCTTTGAAAGCCAAAGCCATTCCAATTATAAAAATGTTGAAATATATTTCAGAAACAGGAAGGGGATTTAAAGCCAGCACAGAGCTATGGCCGTAGTCCACACCATTGATACAGATAGATTTGTCAAACATGGTCCAGCTTCAAGGGATGAAGCTATGTAGGAAGATGAGCTTATGTACCATGATGTGATTGCACATACATTTGGAGCTTCCTTGTCTTGGTGAGCTTAAAGGGGGTGTTATTTAGACACTGGTTAATATAGGTGGAGAGGTGGATGGATCCAGGAATTCCCACCCTACAGATAGATCAGCCAAACACAGTCCAGCTTCTAAGAATGAAGGTATTGGGGAAGGTTAACAAATGTACCATAATGTGATTGCACTTGTATTTGGAGGTTTCTTACCATGATGAGCTTAAAGGAGATGTTACTTGGACAATGGTCGGCAGACAGTAGATGGAGTGTTGGGTGTCGTTGGAAACTTCTTCCCTACTGGAATCTGTTAATTTTAAAGCATTTATCACAAGGGAGTTAAGAACATAAGAAATAGGAGCAGGAGTTGGCCATCTGGCCTACCAAGCCTGCTCCACCATTCAATAAGATCATGGCTGTTCATCTCCACCTACCTGCCTTTTCCCCATAATTCCCCTACTATGCAAAAATCTATCCAACCTTGTCTTAACCATTTTTACTGAGGTAGTCTCCACTGCTTCATTGGGCAGAGAATTCCACAGATTCAACACTCTCTGGGAAAAGCAATTCATTCTCATCTCCTCCTAAATCTACTCCCCCAAATCTTGAGGCTATGTCCCCTAGTTCTAGTCTCGCTTACCAGTTAAATCAAACTTCCTGCCACTATCTTATCTATCCCTTTCATAATTTTATATGTTTCTACAAGATCTCCTCTCATTCTTCTGAATTCCAGTGAGCACAGTTTCAGATGCCTCAATCTCTCCTCATAGTCTAACCCCCCTCATCTCTGGAATCAACCTGGTGAACCTCCTCTGCACTTCCTCCAAAGCCAGTATATCCTTCCTCAAGTAAGGAGACTAGGACTGCACACAGTACTCCTGGTGCAGCCTCAGCAGTACCGTACAGTTGCAGTATAACCACCCTGCACTTAAATTCAATCCCTCTAGCAATGAAGGTCAACATTCAATTTGCCTCCTTGATAGCCCGTTGCACCTGCAAAATAACCTTTTGTGATTCATGCACAAGCACTCCCAAGTTCCTCTGCTGCAATTTTTTACCATTTAAATAGTAATCTGATCTTTTATTTTATCCAGAAGAGAAGGGCATTGTGACAGATTGAGTCAGTGGTGAGGAAGGCAAACGTAACGTCAGCATTCATTTCAAGAGGTCTAGAACACAAGAGCAGGAGTGTGATGCTGAGGCTTTATAAGGCACTGGTGAGGCCTCACATAGAGAAACATCCTTTCCACATCCTCCCTGTCTAGTCCTTTCAACATTCAGCAGGTTTCAATGAAATCCCACCACGTTTGTTTAAATTCCAGGGAGAACAGGCCCAAAGCTGCTAATCACTCTTCACATGTTAACCCCTTCATTCCCAGAATCATCCTCGTGAACCTCCTCTGGACTCTCACCAATGACAACACATCCTTTCTGAGATAAGGAGCCCAAAACTGTGACAATATTCCAAGTGCAGCCTGACTAGTGTCTTATAAAGGCTCAGCTTATCTCCTTGCTTTTATATTCTATTCCCCTTGAAATAAATCCCAACATTGCATTTGCCTTTTTTACCACAGACTCAACCTGTAAATTAACCTTTTGGGAGTCTTGACTCCTAAGTCCCTCTGCATCTCTGATGTTTGAATTTTCTCTCAATAGACAATAGGTGCAGAAGTAGACTATTCGGCCCCTCGAGTCTGCACCACCATTCTGAGATCATGGCTGATCATTCACTATCAATACCCAGTCCCTGCCTTGTCCCCATATCCCTTGATTCCCAAGGGAATCCCTTGATCAGATATCTATCTAGCTCCTTCTTGAAAGCATCCAGAGAATTGGCCTCCACCGTCTTCCGAAGAAGTGCATTCCACACCTCCACAACTCTCTGGGAGAAGAAGTTTTTCCTCAACTCTGTTTTAAATAACTGACCTCTTATTCTCAATCCATGCCCTCTGGTACTGGACTCTCCCAACATCTGGAACATATTTCCTGCCTCAATCCTATCAAATCCTTTAATTATCTTAAATGTTTCAATCAGATCCCCTCTCAATCTCCTCAGTTCCACTGTGTACAAGCCCAATCTCTCCAATCTCTCTGCGTAAGACAGCCCTGCCATCCCAGGAATCAACCTAGTGAATCTACGCTGCACTTCCTCAATTGCCAGAATGTCCTTCCTTAAAGCTGGAGACCAAAACTGTACACAATATTCCAGGTGTGGTCTCACCAGGGCCCTGTACAAATGCAAAAGGACAGCCTTGCTCTTGTACTCAATTCCCCTTGTAATAAAGGCCAACATTCCATTTGCCCTCTTCACTGCCTGTTGCACTTGCTCATTCACCTTCATTGACTGATGAACTAGGACTCCTAGGTCTCTTTGCATTTCTCCCTTACCTAACTCTACACCATTCAGACAATACTCTGCCCTTTTGTTCCTGCTTCCAAAGTGGATAACTTCACATTTATTCACATTGAATGACATCTGCCAAGTATCTGCCCACTCACCCAGCCTATCCAAGTCTCCCTGTATTCTCCTAACGTCCTCTTCGCATGTCACACTGCCACCCAGTTTAGTATCATCAGCAAACTTGCTGATATAGTTTTCAATGCCCTCATCTAAATCATTGACATAAATTGTAAAGAGCTGTGGTCCCAATACAGAGCCCTGTGGTACCCCACTAGTCACCTCCAGCCAGTCCGAGAAACACCCGTTTACTGCTACCCTTTGCTTTCTATCTGCCAACCAGTTTTCTATCCATGTTGAAACCCTGCCCCCAATGCCATGAGCTCTGATTTTACTCACCAATCTCCTATGTGGCAACTTATCGAATGCCTTCTGAAAATCTAGGTACACTGGCTTACCCTCGTCTAACATCCTTGTTACACCCTCAGAAAACTCCAACAGATTAGTCAAGCATGATTTGCCCTTGGTAAATCCATGCTGGCTCGGCCTAATCCTATTACTGCCATCAAGATATGCCACTATTTCGTCCTTAATAATGGACTCAAGCATCTTCCCCACGACTGACATTAGGCTAACAGGGTGATAGTTCTCCGTTTTCTCCTTCCCTCCCTTCTTGAAAAGTGGGATAACATTAGCCACTCTCCAATCTTCAGGAACTGATCCTGAATCTAAGGAACATTGGAAAATGATTACCAATGCATCCGCAATTTCCTGAGCCACCTCTTTTAGAACCCTCGGATGCAGATCATCTGGACCCAGGGATTTATTAGCCTTCAGTCCTATCAGTCTACTCATCACAGTTTCTTTCCTAATGTCAATCTGTTTCAAATCCTCTGATATCTTATGACCCTGGCCCATTCATACATCTGGGAGATTGCTTGTGTCCTCCCTGGTGAAGACAGATCTAAAGTACGCATTAAATTCTGTTGCCATTTCCCTGTTTCCCATAACTATTTCTCCCAATTCATTCTTCAAGGGGCCAACATTGTTCTTAACTATCTTCTTTCTCTTCACATAGCTAAAAAAGCTTTTGCTATCCCCTTTTATATTCCTGGCTAGACTGAGCTCATACCTGATTTTTTTCTCTCCGTATTGCTTTTTTAGTTAAGATCTGCTGTTTCTTAAAACTTTCCCAATCATCTGTATTCCCACTCATCTTAGCCCTGTCATACTTCCTTTTCTTTAATGCTATACAATCTCTGGCTTGTCAACCACTGTGGCCCCTTCCCCCTCTTTGAATCCTTCCTTCTCATTGGAATGAACTGCTTTTGCAATCTTTTGTATTATCCCCAAGAATATCTGCCACTGCTGATCCACTGTCTTTCCTGCCAGGCCATCCGCCCATTTAACTTTGGCCAGCTCTTCCCTCATGGCTCCGTAGTCTCCTTTATTTAATTGCAACACTGACACCTCTGATCTGCCCTTATCCCTCTCAAATTGTAGATAAAAACATCATGTTATGATCACTACTTCCTAATGGCTCCTTTACTTTAAGATCACTTATCAATTCCTGTTCATTACACATCACCAAGTCCAAAATAGCCTCGTTCCTGGTTGGCTCAAGCACAAGCTGTTCCAAAAATACATCCCTTAGACACTCCACAAACTCCCTATCCTGGGGTCCAGCACCTACCTGATTCTCCCAGTTCACCTGCATGTTCAAATCTCCCATAACGACTGCATTACCTTTAGCACATGCCAATGTTAACTCCCTAATCAACTTGTACCCAATATCCACGCTACTGTTTGGGGGCCTGTACACAACACCCATTAGGGTCTTTTTACCCTTACTGTTCCTCAGCTTAATCCACACAGACTCTACTTCTCCTGTTCCTAAGTCACCCCTTGCTAAGGACTGAATCTCATTTCTCACCAACAGGGCCACCCCACCCCCTCTTCCCATATTTCTGTCTCTACGATAGCACGTTTACCCTGGTACACTCAATTCCCAGGCCTGATCCCCTTGCAGCCATGTCTCTGTTATCCCAACAATATCGTAGTTCCCCATTTTCATCCGAGCTTCAAGCTCATCTGTCTTATTTCTGACACTACGCGCATTCAAGTATAGAATTCTTAGCCCATTCCTCCTCTCTTTGCTTAAAACACTGTCTATTGTACCTAACCCAGCTCCTTGAACTTCCATCGGGCTAATTGCACCTTGAATTTTGATTACCTTCTCAAGATCACCCAAACCTTCTACACATTTAACCCCATGCTCTTTCTGACCAACCCTCTGTACATGTAACTTTTCCAACACTTGTTCTGTCTCACCTTTCTCCTTTACACAATTAATATTTGGGAAACGTGTATTCCCCACCTGTCCCTTATCCTTCATCATATCATCTTCTCTCGTATTCTCGTATTCCCTGCCCCCTGCACATCTAGTTTAAACCCCCCCGAGCAGCACTGGCAAACATTCCTGCAAGAATGTTAGTACCCCTCCAGTTCAGATGTAGACCGCCCCTTCGAAACAGATCCCAACGTCCCTGGAACAAAGACCAATTATCCAAAAACCTGAACCCTTCTTTCCTGCACCATGCTCTCAGCCTCGTATTAATGTACGTAATCATTCTATTCTTCGCCTCACTCGCACGTGGCACAGGTAGCAATCCCAAGATTGTCACCCTGGAGGTCCTGCCTTTCAGCTTTATCTCCATTTAGATAATAGTCTGCACTATTATTCCTTTTACCAAAATGCGTTATTGTACTTTATCCAACACTATTATCCATCTGCCACTTTTTTGTCCATTCTTTCAATTTGTTAAGTCCTTCTGCAATCATGTTGCTTCCTCAGCACTACCTACCCCTCCACTTATCTTCATATCATCTGTTAACTTTACCACAAAGCCATCAATTCTATCATCCAAATCATTGACAAACAATGTCAAAAAGTAGTGGTCCCAATACTGACCCCTGAAGAACACTACTACTCACTGGCAGTCAATCAGAAAAGGCCCCTTTTATTCCCACCTGCTGCCTCCTGTCTGCCAGCCAGTCCTTCTAGCCATGCCTCAATATTTCCTGTAATGCCATGGGATTTTATTTTGTTAAGCAGCCTCATGTGAGGCACTTTATTAAATGCCTTCTGAAAATCCAAGTAAATGACATCCACTATTTCTACTTTGCTTGCTACTTCCACAAAGAACTTTTGCCTTCCTCCCTCTGAAAAGAGTGGAGTGACATTTGCAATCTTCCATTCATCTGGAAGCATACCAGAATTAAGTGATTCTTGAAAGATCACAACCAACGCATCTGCTATTGCTTCAGCAACCTCTTTCAGAACTCTGGTCCGTAGTCCATCTGGTCCAGGTGACTTATCCACCTTGAGACCTTTCATTTTGCCTAGCACTTTTTTCTTTGTAATAACTATGTTACTCAGTCCTGCTCTCTGACACTGACAGACCTCTGGCACACGGCTTGTGCCTTCCACGGTGAAGGCTGATGCAAAGTACTTATTAGGTTCATCTGCCATTTCTTTGTCTCCCATTGCTACCTCACCAGCATCATTTTCCAGTGATACAATTTCAACACTCACCTCCCTTTTACCTTTTATTTAAAGAAATTTTTAGTATCCTGCTTTATATTATTAGCTAGTTTGCCCTCATATTTCAATTTTTTCCCTTCTTAAGTCTTTTTAGGTGACTTTTGTTGGGTTTTAAAAACTTACCAATCATCCAACCTCCCACACTTATGCTACGTTATATGCTATTTCCATGGCTTTCATGCAGTCTTTTACCTCCCTTGTCAGCCATGGTTGCCTCCCCCAACTACTTGAGAACTTCTCTTCTGTGGGACATGTCTACCCTGCGCCTTGTGAACTATTCCCAGAAACTTCATTCATCTCTGTTCTGCTGTTACCCCCACCAGTATGCACCCCTTCCCCAATCCACCTGGGCAAGCTCCTCCCCCATGCCTCTGTAATTCCCTTTATTCCATTGCGATACTAACACATCTGACTTATGCTTCTCCCTCTCAAGTTGCAGTACGAATTCAATCATATTATGATTCCTCTCCATGGATGCTGCCTGATGTGCTGGGTTCCTCCAGCATGTTGTATGTTGCTCAATTTTATAAATATTTTCCAACCCATTTTGCCTCATCCTTCCAAAGTGTTCATCTGTGATCAGCCTTCTGTAACTTCAAGCAGTTTCCGTGATGCACCACCTGTCGACTGTGTACTTATGGGCACCACAATGACATAGTCAGCCCCGTTTGTAAGGAGTTTGTGCATTCTACCTATGACCACATGGGCTTCCTCTGGGTGTTCCGGTTTCCTCCTACAGACCAAAGATATACTGATTAGTAGCTTACTTAATCATTTGTTAATTGTCCTGTGATTAGGCTAGTGCTAAAGTTCAAAGTTCAAAGTAAATTTATTATTAAGTACATATATGTCACCATATACAACCATGGGATTTATTTTGTACTGGGCATACTCAATGAATCCAATAACTATAATAGAATCAATGAAAGATGGTTCCAAAAGGGCAGAAACTGTGTAAGTACAAAAAGAAAGGAAAAGAATAATAAAGATAAAAATATAATTATAATGAATAAGTAATAAATTTGAGAACATGAGAGGAAGAATCCTTGAAAGTGAGTCCATTGGTTGTGGGAACATTTTGATGACAAGGCAAGTGAAGTTGAGTGAAGTTATTCCTTTTGGTTCAAGAGCCTGATGGTTGAGGGATAATAACAGTTCCTGAACCTGGTAGTGTGAGTCCTAAGGCTCCAGTACCTTCTTCGTGATGGCAGCAGCAAGAAGAGAGCATGTTCTGGGTGGTGGGGTCTCCAATGATTTCTTACAACAACCCTCCATGTAGATGCGTGGTCTGCTGGACTGTATGGCTTGTTGGGCCAGTAGGGCCTATTCTGTCCTCTAAGTAAAATAAACTAAAATTTTAAAAAATCTTGGCTTCACTTCGAAGGTCAATCTTCCCAACCCCAAGATTATTTTTGGTCCCCTGCTGCTTTCCAGAAGCTTTATGTAATATCCCAAACTTCCTTCTCCTGGTAGTTTTTAAGATCCCCTGTGAGAACATTATTTTATGGCTGATGAACACTAGTTTTCCCTCTTCTTTCAAAATGCTTTCCTTTTCATACAAACAATTAGCTTCTTGTTGACACTGGAGATTCTAAAGATGCTGGAAACCTTAAGCAACACAAAATGCTGGTCAGACAGCAAGTCAGACAGAATCCATGGAGGGGAATAAACAGTCGATGTTTTGTGCCAAGACCCTTCATCAGGAATGGAAAGGAAGGGATCAGAAGCCAGATGAAGAAGGAAAGGGAAGGAGTACAAGCTGACAGGTGATGGGTCAGACCAGCTAGTGAAGTTTGTTGTTTTGCAAAACATAACAATTAATATAGGTTACAATAAGAAATAAAGTAGATAGATAAATAGATAAGGCAAAAAGGAGAGCAAAATAGCAAGATAGTATTCATGGGTTCAGGACCCATTCAGAAATCTGATGAAGGAGGGAAATAAAATATTTTTGAAACTTCTTTTTTAATGTTTTAACTTACCCTGAACTAAAATCTTTTGTAATGACATATATGGAACTCTTCTTTGGCCATCTGCTATAAGTTATGATAGGGTAAAAGAATTTTTAAGCAACACACACAAAAAAATCAGCAGGTCAGGCAGCTTCTACGGAAAAGAATATACAGTCAACTCATCGGGCTCAGACCCTTTGGCAGAACTGGACAAGAAGGGGGAAGATGCCAGAATAAAAAGGACAGGGGAGGGGAAGGAAGATAACTAGAAAGTGAAAGGGGAAGCCAGGTGGGTAGGAAAGGTAAAGGGCTGGAGAGGAAGGAATCTGATAGGAGAGGAGCGTGGACCTTGAGAGAAGGGGAAGGAGGAGGGGACGCAGAGGGATGTAATAAGCAGGTGAAAAGAGGTAAGGGGTCAGAATGAGGAATAGAAGAGGGCAGAGTGGAGGAACTCTTTTTTTTACAGGAGGGTAAAATTGATATACATACCATCAAGTTGGAGACTACCCAGTCAAAATATAAGGTGTATCTCCTCTACCCTGAGGGTGGCAACATCTTGGCACAAGAGGAGGCCATGGACCAGACAGACAGACATACTTTATTGATCCCAAGGGAAAATAGGTTTTGTTATAGTCGCACCAACCAAGAATAGTGTAGAAATATAGCAATATAAAACCATAAATAATTAAATAATGATAAGTAAATTAATAAGTAAATAATAATAAGTAAAACAAGTTGGAATGGGAATAAAAATAGGAATTAAAATGTTTGGCCACTCGGAATTTCCACTTCTGGCGATTGGAGCAGAGGTGCTCGGACCGCTTTCTTGCAACTGGGTGGTGCAGTCTTGCTAGGCTGGAAGGGCATGTTAGCGCACTTTATCTCTCTAAATCAGTAAATGAAAATAGGAACGAAAACAGAAAGTTCTGCAGATATTCCACAGGTCTGTCTGCATCTGTGGATAGAGAAGGAGTTAATATTTCAATTTAATGGAACAATTAAGTTCCAAAAGAAGTAAATGGCCAAATAATGCATAACAGATGTAACTCAGACCAACTCAGCCCATTTTACAGCCAGATCAATAATACAGTCTTCCCTGACCTGGCAATACACCGTAAACTGCTTGCAATAACTTCAGGCATAATGTTAACCAATAGGTGCATGTTAGCTCAAACCCTAGTTATTCACTCATTTCAGTTTTGCCTTCAATACATCATGTAAAGCTATCACTTGGTGCTTGAAGCACACTCATTGATTTATCAGCACTGGTTACTAAAGGCAGGAGAGTGGAGAGCAAGTGTTGAAAGCTTCGACTATTTTCCCATGGCTTCACAGTACAAACAGTGGTATTTATAACATGGATATTGCTACCATAAACAATATGGAGAAGCAATCGGTAACATCTGTGCATTCCAGCCACATTGCAACACTGTGCGCTATCAAATATGATCGGATTGGCAAATTCTCTAATGTTGTGTGTGACACTCAGTGTGGTCATGTTGACATGGCCTGTCATCGCGTGAAGGTGGGGTCCATCTTTAAACTCAAGGGATGCACAGCTCGCAGGCAGCTATGATTTGATAACAGATGCTGTTGCAAGAAGTATTAGACTGAGAATGCTCCCACATCATCACTGTTTGGGAGGACAGGATAAAAAAGGTAACTGCAGATGGGCAGGCTGAAATAAAGAAGCACAGGTGCCTTTCCTTTCTCTTTGCCACCATAACCAATACTTGAGTTATTCTATACATGCATCCTACTGAAAACTACATTATCATTTTGACTCTCCTTTTTTTGTAGACTATTTTCAAAATGGAGCAAAAAATCAAAAATCGAGTGTGCAAAAGGACTTAGGAGTGCTCACACAGGATTCTCTAAAGGATTCTCTATTTGGAACAGAGGTGAGGAGGAATTTCCATAGCCAGAGAGTGATAAATCTGTGGAATTCATTGCCACAGGCAGCTGTGGAGGCCAAGTCATTGGATATATTTAAGGAGCAGATTGATAGATTCTTGATTAGTCAGGGCATGAAGTGATACAGGGAGAAGGCAGGAGATTGGGACTAAGAGGGTAAATGGATGAAATAGCCGTCATCATCATCATGGCTATCCCTCGAGGTCGAGGATGATGGTCTTCATTCCGCTGATCTTTCACAGAACAAAGATCCCTTTGCGTGTGTTTGTTTAACGTGTACTTGATGTTGCACTCCATGAAGCGCACGATACTTCACAAATCAACCAACTGATTCCAGTAGCATGGAAACCACGACGACTGGAGCTGATGGATTTTTGCAACCTTCATCCACCTTTACAACCGTTGAGGAAGTAACTTTGTCCGCCTGTTCCACCGTTGAGCTCTCGGTCAGATTGTTCTATGTCAGGGACCTCACCCTCGACCTTACCACCATGGGTGACCCTACCAGGAGCATAGGTCCAGACGGCATCGCTCTCAGGATCTCAGGACCACACAAGCTTCTCCACCACGACAAGATGACAATCCACGGAGAAGGGATCAAATAGCAGAGGAGACTCAATGGACCAAATGGCCTAATTCTGTTCCTGTATCTTATTGTCTTATAGTCTTATGGTCTTGGAGTACCAATCCATTAAATAATTATGCCCTCCAGAGTGAGATATTTTATTTATAATCTGTGTGCTACTTATAAGATGAGGACAAACTCTTGATCTCAACAATCCACCTCATTGTGGCCCTTGCACCTTATTGTCTACCTGCACTATACTTTCTCTGTAGGTGTAATTCAAACACTATATTAGAGCATTGAACATAAAACAGTACAGCACAGTGCAAGCCCTTCAGCTTAAGATGTTGTGGTGACCTTTTATTCTATTCTAAGATCAAACTAATCCTTGAATGTTACATAACACTCCATTTTTCTATCATCCGTGGACCTATCTAAGAGTTTATTAAATCTCTCTGATGTATCTGCCTCTACCACCACTTCTGGCAGGGCATTCCACACACTTACCATTATCTGTGTAAAAAAACTATTACCTCTAACATCCTCTTTTACTTTCCTCCAATCTCCTTAAAATTATATCCCCCAGTATTAGCCATTTCTGCCCTGGGGAACTAAAAGTGCTGGCTATCCACTCAACCCATGTCTCTTATCATCTTGTACATTTCATAAGAACATAAGAATTAGGAGCAGGAGTAGGCCATCCGGCCCATCGAGCCTGCCCCGCCATTCAATAAGATCACAGCTGATCTGTCTGTAAACTCAGCTCCATCTACCTGCCTCTTCCCCATAACCCTTAATTCCCTTACTATGTAAAAACTTATCTAACTGTATTTTAAATATATTTAGTGAAGAAGCCTCAACTGCTTCCCTAGGCAGAGAATTCCACAGATTCACCACTCTCTGGGCAAAACAGTTTCTCTTCATCTCCGTCCAAAATCTTCTTCCCTGAATCTTGAGGCAATGTCCCCTAGTTGTAGTCTCACCTACCAATGGAAACAACTTTCCTAGTTCTATCTTATCTATCCCTTTCAAAATTTTGTATGTTTCTATAAGATCCCCTCTCATTCTTGAAGATGTACCTAGTAGAGTGGATAGGGGAGAGCCAGTGGATGTGGTATATTTAGATTTTCAAAAGGCTTTTGACAAGGTCCAACACAGGAGATTAGTGTGCAAACTTAAAGCACATGGTATTGGGGGTATGGTATTGATGTGGACAGAGAATTGGTTGGCAGACAGGAAGCAAAGAGTGGGAGTAAATGGGACCTTTTCAGAATGGCAGGCAGTGACTAGTGGGGTACCGCAAGGCTCAGTGCTGGGACCCCAGTTGTTTACAATATATATTAATGATTTAGACGAGGGAATTAAATGCAGCATCTCCAAGTTTGCGGATGACACGAAGCTGGGTGGCGGTGTTAGCTGTGAGGAGGATGCTAAGAGGATGCAGGGTGACTTGGATAGGTTAGGTGAGTGGGCAAATTTGTGGCAGAAGCAATTTAATGTGGATAAATGTGAGGTTATCCACTTTGGTTGCAAGAACAGGAAAACAGATTATTATCTGAACCATGGCCGATTAGGAAAAGGGGAGGTGCAACGAGACCTGGGTGTCATTGTACACCAGTCATTGAAGGTGGGCATGCAGGTACAGCAGGCGGTGAAAAAGGCAAATGGTATGTTGGCATTCATAGCAAAAGGATTTGAGTACAGGAGCAGGGAGGTTCTACTGCAGTTGTAAAAGGCCTTGGTGAGACCACACCTAGAGTATTGTGTGCAGTTTTGGTCCCCTAATCTGAGGAAAGACATTCTTGCCATAGAGAGAGTACAAAGAAGGTTCACCAGTTTGATTTCTGGGATGGCAGGACTTTCATATGAAGAAAGACTGGATTGACTAAGCTTATATTCACTGGAATTTAGAAGATTGAGGGGGGATCTTACTGAAACGTATAAAATTCTAAAGGGATTGGACAGGCTAGATGCAGGAAGGATGTTTCCGATGTTGGGGAAGTCCAGAGCGATGGGGCACAGTTTAAGGATAAAGGGGAAGCCTTTTCAGACCGAGATGAGGAACAACTTCTTCACACAGAGAGTGGTGAATCTGTGGAATTCTCTGCCACAGGAAACAGTTGAGGCCGGTTCATTGGCTATATTTAAGAGGAAGTTAGATATGGCCCTTGTGGCTAAAGAGATCAGGGGGTATGGAGAGAAAGCAGGTACAGGGTTTTGAGTTGGATGATCAGCCATGATCATACTGAATGGTGGTGCAGGCTCGAAGGGCCAAATGGCCTACCCCTGCACCTATTTTCTATGTTTCTACATATCTTCTGAAAGCCAGAGAGTATAGTCCCAGGCAACTCAATCTCTCCTCACAGGTTAACCCCTTCATTCCTGGAATTAACCTAGTGAACCTCCTCTGCACTGCCTCCAAAGCCAGTATATCCTTCCTCAAGTATGGAGACCGGAACTGCACATGGGTTTCTATCAAGTCACTTCTCCTTCTCCTTCACTACAAAGAGAAAAGACATAGCTTGTTCAATCTTTCCTCATAAGACATGCTGTCTAATCCAAGCAGCAACCTGGTAAATCTCCTCTACACGCCCTCAAAAGCTTTCACATCCTTCCTATAATGAGGCAAGCAGAACTGAACACAATATGTCAAGTATGGTCTAACTAACTCCAAACTTTGTATTCTTCAGTCTGTTGTTTTTCTTTTCCTTTTGTATGATCCCAAAGTACTTATGTTTTGAAATTTTCTGTACCAAGGACAAGCATGGCAGGCTAGCAGTTAGCGCAATCACTTTACAGCACCAGTGATCACTGGTCGGGGTTTAATTCCCTCTCGTGCCTGTAAGGAATTTGTATATTCTTCCTGTGCATTTCCTCCAGCTGCTCTGATTTCCTCTCACATTCCAAAGACGTACGGTTCAGGTTAGGCTTTTTAGGTAGTGGGCATGCTATGTTGGCACTGCAAAAAATGACGACATTTGTGGGCAACCCAGCACAACCCTCAGACGGAGTTGGTCGTTGACTCATCTGACATATTTCACTGTATGTTTTGATGAACATGTGAGAAATAAATCTAATCTTCATCTTTATCTTGAATGAGGGTAAATAGAGTCCATGAAAACACCCTACAAATACGCTCATGGCTACGTTATTAAGTATAGTTGTAAACCTGCTCATTAATACAAATATCTAATCAGCCATTCATGTGGCAGCATATCAAGCATGCAGATATGGTCAAGGTGTTCAGTTGTTGTTCAGGCCAAATATCAGAATGGGGAAGAAATGTGATCTAAGTGACTTTGACCGTGGAATGATTGTTGGTGTCAGACTGGGTGGTTTGAGTATCTCAGAAACTGCTAATCCCCTGGGATTTTCACGCCCAACAGAGTCTAGAGTTTGCAGAAAATGGTGTGAAAAGCAAAAGAACATAAAGTTGACAAGGAGTCCGAGGCCTGTTGGTCAGAATTGACCATGGATATTGTGTCCTAGCTGTCTAGATGCACAAGCCTGGGCAGTACAATATGGAGACCAAGCTGTTGCCCATGTGCCAAACTCCCCCTCTCCATGCATCTCCATGCATCTAAAGGACACGCCAGAGACCGAAGCAGTTTAGTACCAGCAGCGTTGCAGGATTGCCAGTCAACATTAAACTCAATGTAGGACCACCTTAGGGACTCCTGAATTTTTTTCCTTGGGGTTTACTCCCAAAGCCCAAGGCAGCGGAGGTTTGAGATCAGAGTTTTCCTTCCAGGAGGTGGACTTGGTTGTCAGTACAACCAAGAAGGTGTCAGTAACTCGAATAACCATGCGTTACAGCAGTGGTATGCATGAGAATATCTCTGAATGCATAACATGTTGAACCTTGATGTGAATGGGCTACAGCAGCAGAAGACCATGAACATATACTCACTGGCCACTTTAATGGATACAGGAGGTACCTAATAGAGTGGTCACTGTATGTATTTAACTTGTCTTTCAACTTGACAGTTGGTAATGTAATTATCTATGAGTAAATCACTGATGTATGAACCTTGCTACTCTGAGACCAGTTAGGCTTCCATGAGTAAAGAAGAAACATTCTAGGAGCTAGCATTCAGCAATAAAGTGAATGGACCACATTGGCGCTTGACATGTTTTGGAAGCATAAGCTATGCCTTATGAAACTAATGGGATTCTTTGAGGAGGTAATTGGATTATCAGATAAGAACTATCTTGTGCCGGTAGATTTTATTTGTATCTCAGAAACCATTTATTATAGTTCAGCATTTAAGGCATTTAACGCAGAAAATGGGACAATGATTTAGGTAGTGAGCTAGATTGAAAATTGGCTGCGAAATAGAAAACAGAAAACAATGATAAGGATAAATGGCTGTGACTGAAAGGGGGTGGGAGCCATGAATAACAGAATCCTTTAGCACCTGTATCAAATCCTCTCCTATTCACAACAGACAGTAACATTCTCAGTCTTACTCCTGTAAACAGTCTACACGATTATTTAAAAACTGTGTAGATTAGGATTATTAATTAGGTACACAGGAGAGTGATTGAATTATTAGTCTTAACAATCTGGAAGTCTACGCCTGGAAATTAATCCAAAAATGTGAGGTTAAAGATTAGCTTTATTTGTTGCATCTACATGCTTACAGTGAAAAGCATTGTGTAGCGTCAAATCAAATCAGCAGGGATTGTGCTGGGCAGCCCTAAGTGTTGCCACGTTTCCTGTGCCAACATAGTATGCCCACAGCTCACTAACTTGAACTGCTACGTCCTTGAAATATGGGGTAAATTGGAGCACCTGAAAAAAACATGTGCTCAGAAGGAGAATGTACACACTCCTTAAAGACAATGGTGGGAATTGAACCTCAATCTTATAGCTGTCGCTGTAATAGCATTATGCTAACAGTGATGCTCAAATTTCAAATCTTAGCATGATAACTGGGAAATTAATTAGGTTAATGATGAAATCAAAACTCTGGGATCACTAATGGTGACCATGAAACTACAGGCTTATTTTTAAAACGCAGGAGGTTCACTTAATGTCCTTTCAGGAAAGTAATTCTGTTGTCCTTACCCAGTTTGGCTTACATTGATTCCAAATTCACAACATTATGGTTGCAGATGCTGCCTTCCAAAACAGACCGCAAACAATTCAGTTCAAGAAAAAAATCAATAATTGCTAACTATCCCAGCAATCCCTAGATCGTATGTAGGAATGAATGGACATATACACTCAGTGGCCACTTTATTAGGTACATCCTGTACCTGATAAGGTGGCCACTAAGTGTATCTTCATGGTCTTCTGCTGTTGTAGCCCATCCACTTCAAGCTTCAATGTGTTGTGCATTCACAGATGCTCTTCTGCACACCACTGACGGAACGGATGAGTATTTGACCACTGTCGCCTTCCTGTCAGCCTGAATCATTCTGGCCATATTCTCTTCTGACTCCTCTCCTTAACGAGACATTTTCGCCCACAGATCTGCCGCTCACTGAATGTTTTTTGTTTTAGTCACCATTTTCTATAAACTCTAGGAATTGCTGTGCGTGAAAATCCCAGGAAATCAGCGATTTCTGAGATGCACAACCCATCTCATCTGGCACCAACAATTATTCCACAGTCAAAGTGACATTTCCTCTGCTCTCTGATGTTTGGGCTGAGAAAAAAATGCTGAGCCTCTTGCCCATGTCTGCATCCTGTTTTTGCACTGAATTGCTGCCACGTGATTGGCTGATTAGATATTTGCATTAATGAGCAGGTGTACCTGATAAAGTGGCCACTGACTATATGAACGAGTTGGGAAGGTGGATTCATGTGGAGGTCCTGGATTGCACAGAATAGAGCAAAAGTAAAGGCAGATTCAACTTTGGCATTTAGTGGGAAACAGAATGGCTATATGAAAGGAAAGAATTAACTTACTGTGGGACACAGACATGATTTGATGTCTCTAGCTGGACATCTTTTATATTGAGCCAGTTTGAGATCAACTGCCCAAATGGATTTCCACAATTCCATGCCATAATTTTGTCAACCTATAATTCTACTGAGAGACTAACATTCAAATTCATTCTAGTTAATTCTTGGAAAATGTACTAAGTTCTAGGAAATAACCCATCAGAAGTTCTCAGGACTTGTGAAGCTAAGTTATAGGGAAAGGTAGAATACATTAGGACTTTATTCCCTAGAACAAAGGAGAATGAAGGGAGATTTGATAGAGATATACAAAATTATGAGGGGTATAGATAGGGTAAAAGCAGGCAGATTTATTCCACTGAGGTTTGGTGAGACTAGAACTAAACATCATGGGTTAAGAGTGAAATGTAAAATGTTTAAGGGGAACCCCAGCTGGGGGGAATCTTCACTCAGAAGGTGGTGAGAGTGTGCAGCAAGCTGACAGGGAAGTGGAGGATGTGGGTTTGATTTCAACATGTAAGAGTAGTTTGGATAGTTACGTAGATTGGAGGGGCATGGGAGGCTATGGTCTGGGTGCAGGTTGATGGAATAAGGCAGATTAATAGTTCTGCATGGACTAGATAGACCAGTTCCACAGACAGTGCATTCAACATTCTCACCAAACCTGAAGAACTTTCAACAGTCTCACTTGGAGAGGTTCCCTCTCAGGTTCTCCTTAAGCATTCCACATTTCATCCTTAACCCATAACTCTACTTCTTGTCTCACCCAACCTCGGTGGAAAAATAACCTTCCTGCATTTACGCCATCTATGCCCCTGTTTCAGTGTGGCAGTGCTCTATGTCTCTAAATATCTCATCATAACTCTTTAATATTACCAAGTAACACAAACGGCTAAACATCAGCCATTATCACTCAAGATTTCCTTTACCAACATTATACCTAATTTCATCTTCAGGTAGAGAAATCGAGGCCCAGACATGATTCATTCTGACTCACAGGGAGATCCATATTTCAACAGTAAGAGATTGTCTTAGACCTGTGGGGAATCTCAATAACTTACTCAGAAAGCTTTCTTAATCCAATTCTCTAAGTAAATGATCTTCATGCACAGTCTCAAACGCAAGAGATTCTGCAGATGTTGGAAATCCAGAGTAACACACACAAAATGCTGGAAGAATTCTTGAAAATCCTCCAGCATCTATGAAAATGAATAGGTGACCTACTGAGTTCCTTTAGCAATTTATTTGTATGTGTTCCTCTGGATTCCAGCATCTGCAGAATATCTTGTGTTTTTAATAATCCTGTTTCTTTGCCCTTTGCTTATTATATTTCCAGATGACCTAAAGATATAGAAGCAGAATTAATCTAGTTGGCCCATTGAGTCTGCTCCACCAATTCATCATGACTGATCCATTTCCCTCTCAGCCCCAATCTCCTGCCTTCTCCCCATATCCCTTCACGCTCTGATTAATCAGGAATCTATCAACCTTTGCCTTAAATATACCCCATAATTTGGCATCTACAGCCTTCTGTGACAACAGATTCCACAGATTCACCACCCTGGCAAAATAAACTCCTCCTCATCTATGTGTGAGTTTATTCTACTCATCACTTTTTGCCAAATATGGACATCATCAGTCCAGAGTTGATCAATCATCATTCGTAAGGTTTGAAAAATATCTGTCAGTGATAAGAGATGTAAGCATATATTGAGATGGTGGAACAACTGATAGAACTCATTTCAGGATGTTACTGAACAAAGGTCACCTGCAAGATGCAACCAGCAATTACATGTATAGTGGCAAAATCTAACCCCAAATCAAAACAATTTGTTCTAGCTTGCGACTGCCGTGGGATTGTTATGCGTGCATGGCACACTTTCAGCTCCAATGAAATGATTGTTCCAAAGAGTCAAGTTCCTTATCTCAACCCTTTATTAGTAATTAGCAAACAGACAATCTTGAAGCGATATTAAGTATTATCTCAGCAAAGATATGACTTCCACTGGTCCCAAGCCACAAACAGCAATGAAATAAGCAAGAATACGCAATTTATTCCCTTTACTTTTCCTATGCCCCCATTAGTGTGACGTTACCATAATAAGTGCACGACAAGACAAATACAGATTAGACACGTGGCCTTACCATATAGGCAGTGTTCAAAAGTTCAAAGTAAAATTTATTATCAAAGTACATACATGTCATCACATACAACTCTGAGATTCTTTTTCTGCGGGCATACTTAACAAATCAAGTCAAGTCAAGTCACTTTTTATTGTCATTTTGACCATAACTGCTGGTACAATACATAGTAAAAATGAGACGACGATTCTTCAGGACCATGGTGTTACATGGCACAGTACAAAAACTAGACTGAACTACGTAAAAAACAACACAGAAATAAACTACACTAGACTACAGACCTACCCAGGACTCCATAAAGTGCACAAAACAGTGCAGGCATTACAATAAATAATAAACAAGACAATAGGGCAGTAAGGTGTCAGTCCAGGCTCTGGGTATTGAGGAGTCTGACAGCTTGGGGGAAGAAACTGTTACATAGTCTGATCGTGAGAGCCCGAATGCTTTGGTGCCTTCTATAGGACAGTAAATGTAAACAGGATCAATGGACAACAAACTGGGCAAATGCAAATATAAATAAGTAGCAATAAATAACGAGCATGAAACAACAAGATAAAGAGTCCTTAAAGTGAGACCATCGGTTGTGGGAACACCAGAAGTAGAATGTGTGTAATTATCCCCTTTTGTTCAAGAGCCTGATGGTTGAGGGGTAGTAACTGTTCTTGTGGTACAAGTCCTGAGGCAGATGTGCTTTCTGCTTGATAATAGCAGCAAGGAAAGGGTGGTGATAATGGATGCTGCTTTCCTATGGTTACATTTCATGTAGACATGCTCAATGATAGGGCTGGTTTTACCCCTGATGTACTGGGCCGAATCCATTAACTTCTGTAGGATTTTCTGCTCAAAGGCGTGGGTTATTTGATAACAATTTCTTAAGTATCATCTGAGACTTTTCCAAGATTTTCCTTTTGGGAATTGTTTCTGTGGTCATTTGCCTCTCAGGAGATTCAATAAATTAGGCAGAGATAATTGAACACAAATTGCTCATGGTCCATTATTTTTTCCATCCTTGTGTATTCCATTCAATTTGACCTCAGAGTGATTGAAAGATAGGAATAAAAGGAGTGTTGTCCACCTGAATGAGGATAACTTTTTAATTTGAAATATTTGTATCTAAGTGGGTCATTCTGTGCAAGTCTGTGTGTAATATTCTGGTTTAAATGCAGAGAAGTATCCTCAGCTCTCTGGTAGGTTTAACACTCCCATTAAATTGGTAATATAATGAAAATGTTTACTAAGCAGCAGTAACAGACATTGTAGAAATGGGAAAGAATCTATTAAGGATGAATGAGCCTATTTAGCTTCGCATTCTGAGTTTGGGCTATTTCTAATCAAGGTTCCTGCCTTGCGTCTAGTTTTTGTGCACTGAAGCTCTCAAAGGAAAGGGGAAAGAAACAAATTTTTTTGTTTAATAGTTCTGCCGTTAATAAATTCAAGCCTTAGGATGTTGGAGAATTACTGTAGCATTTAGAGAGAAAATGCTTTCCATTTTCAGATTATAACGACCCTTGTAAAAAGAAATAGCATATGTATCGTGTTTAATTAACAGAAGAGCAATCCAGCGGAGGGAAAGCCAGCCCGAATAATTCTAGGAGGCTTTTCGCTCTGAGAATTGAACCTCAAAACACATCAATCACCCAGGTTTCTGAATTTGTTAGAAAGGTTTAATTTTCTGTAGTTTTTTTTGCAGACATCGTAAAACAAGTCTTAAAATTCTAATATGAGAAATGACTGTAAGAGGAAAAGCAAAGTTCAAAACTTGTTTAAGCAATTTATCATTTAGAGAGGAATAATAATCTTGTTCCATGCCCATGTGTGGCTGTCCTGTGTAATTATACACTCAGTGGCCACTTTATTAGGGAACCTCTTGTACCTAATAAAGTGGTCACTGAGTGTCTGTTCATAGTCTTGTGCTGCTGAAGCCCATTGACTTCATGGTTCAACGTGTTGTGCATTCAGAGATGCTCTTCTGCCCACCACTGTGGTAATGTGTGGGTATTTGAGTCGGCTTCCTGTCAGCTTGAACTGGTCTGGTCATTCTCCCCTGACCGCTCTCATTAAGAAGACATTTTTGCCCACAGAGCTGTCACTCGCAGGATGTTTTTTTTTTGTTTTCCGCACTATTCTCTGTAAACTCTAGTAATTGTTGTGTGTGAAAATCTCAGGAGATCAGTAGTTTCTGAGATACTCAAACCACCCTGTCTGGCACCAACAATTATTCCATGGTCAAAGTCACTTAGATCACAATTCTCCCCCATTCTGATGTTTGATCTGAGCAACAAATGAACCTGCTGACCCCCTCTGCATGTTTTTGTGCATTGAGTTGCTGCCACATGATTGGCTGAATAGATACTTGCATTAATAAGCATCAGCATCTATTAAAGTGGTCACTAAGTGTAAGTAACTGCAGTGGCAAGAATCCATTAGTGCAGGTGAATCTCTAGTGTAGAAGCAGGAATAACTGCAACTGTTGGACATGTTCCAAGGCTCATCGATATTTGTACTTGTGGGTTTATATTGTTGGGTTTTAAATAATGCAATGTGACAATGCTCCCTACACTAAGAATGCAGCTACAAAGGTGGCAAGACAGCAGCTATATTTCATTAGGAGTCTGAGGAGATTTGGTATGTCACCAAAGACACTTGAAAGTTTCTACAGATATACCATGGGAAGCATTCTGACTGGCTGCATTACCGTCTGGTAAGGGAGGGGGTTACTGCACAGGGTCGAAGTATGCTGCAGAGAGTTATAAGACTAGTCAGACCCATCATGGGTATTGGTCTTCATAGTATCCAAGGCATTTTCAAAGGGTGGTCCCTCAGAAAGGTTGTGTCCATCATTAAGGACACCCACCACCCAAGACATGCCCTCTTTTCTCTGTTACCACCAGGAAGAAGGTACAGGAGTCTGAAGGCACACACTCAACAATTCAGGGGCCACTTCTTCCCGTCTGCCATCTGATTTCTGAATAGACATTGAAACCATGAACACAGCCCTTTTTTTATTTCTGTTTTTGCACTACTTATTTAACTATTTGATATACTGCACTTACTGTAATTGACAGCTATTTTTCTATATTATCATATATTGCATTGTACTGCCTACACAAAATTAGCAAATTTCATGACATATGCCAGTGACATAAAACCTGATTCTGACTCCGATTCAGGATCTCTCACTTCAGGATCTTCATGTCTGCAATTCCAAAAGGCAATGTCTGTTACAGTGGTGAAAGCATTTATAATAGACATGCTTAAGAAGTTTTTATTTCAAGAAATGAATAAAGAAACACAGAAACATAGAAAACCTACAGCACAATACAGGCCCTTCTGTCCACAAAGCTGTGCTGAACCTGTCCTTACCTTAGAACTACCTAAGCTTACCCATGGCCCTCTAGTTTTCTAAATTCCGTGTATCCATCCAGGAGTCTCTTAAAAGACCATATTGTTTCTGCCTCCACCACCGCCAGCAGCCCATTCCACGTGCTCACCACTCTCCGCATAAAAAACTTACTCCTGACATCTCCTCTGTACCTACTTCCAAGCACCTTAAAACTGTGCCCTCTCATGCTAGCCACTTCAGCCCTGGGAAAAAGCCTCTGACTATCCACACAATCAATGCCCCTCATTATCTTGTACACCTCTATCAGGTCACTTCGCATCCTCTGTCGCTCCAAGGAGAAAAATGCAGAGAATGGAGGGATATGGGTCATGTGCAAGAAGAAGAAGACAGGTAGACCATCGACCATTAGACATCAGAGCAGAATTAGAACATATGGTGCATTGAAATTGTCATCAAAAATTGTGGGCCATAGGACCTTTTCCTGTGTGGTGGTGTTCTATTTTCTGTTGAAAATGAAGTTGTTTTTTGTAGTTCCTGATTTAATGCATAACATTTCATAGTGAGTCAACCACTGTGAAAATTTTCAGAATTCAGATTGAAGCTTGAGGTAAATGGAAATAGAGGAAGAGTCTTAAACACAGGAGATTCTGCTGATGCTGTAAATCCAGAGTAACACACGCAAAATACCAAAGGAGATCTGCAGATCAGGCAACATCCGTGGAAATGAATAAACAGTTGACATTTCAGGCTGAGATCCTGCATCAGAACTGGAAAGGAAAGGACAGATGAATCTGGTCAATAATCATAACCAGAGTTCAAAGATAATATATTTCAAAGACCTGGTGACCTTTTGTTTCTGGTGACCTTTTGCTTTTAGTCATGTTGAGACCATGCATGTGCTGCCTGTCACATACTACTCAAAACCACACTTTAGCCTTTTTTCTATGCTGTAGTGCTCCACCACTCTATGAAGCTCCAGAAATGATTTTCTTAGAACAGTAGACTAAGCAAGTGTTTTTGGCCAGTATGGATTCAGCACCAATTTTTCTATCGCTGTTTGCTGTGTGGACAATGTAGAAGGGCCTTAACCATGGATTCAAGTATCTGGAAACCTGGTTTGCTATTACTCTGCAACCTCAGTTGGTGGAAAGACTTGGTGGAAAATCTCTGAAAATGTGATGCAGAATTCTAGGCAACAGGGCACAGAGGCAGGGATCAGAGGTAAGAAAATGTAGTTTGAAATCTCATGGTTAATAGTGTATTAAACATGCTTTGAAATAAAACATGCTTGGGTCATAATATAATTCCAGCACCTTCTCATGAAAAGTTAAGAGCAAAACACCTTTGTGGGTGGCTGGGCTATAAAGTGAACTTTGCTATTCTCAGGCCTTGCACTCAGTTAAGGACTAAACTGAATCAGGGTGCAGGTTATAGTATGATAGTGCCACACAATAGTGAAGCAGGTTTTGCAGTTCTCTGCGCTTGTGCTGGGCATCAATTGTCCATTCAGCCTAATCTTATATTATCCTATTTTTTATTCTGATCAACTCCTGTTTGATTCTAAAGCTAACCTACCCACCATGGGCAAGTGACCTACTCCTCCAAGAGGACCATAACCCTGTCATGGGTTGGAGGCCTGCATGCCTCAATGACCTGGAGATCTACGTTGCCTGGAGTCAGGGCTTTACGTTTTGGCTTTTAGTAGAGTCACCCATTCCAAACCAGTTAAAAGGCAGAGGCTGGACTGAGTGGTCCACTGGTCATCCAGGTTCAGGAATTCAGCTCAGAGCTAACAACCCTGACTGGTAAAACAAAATTGTTATGGAAACAGCAACAGTCAATCCTTCTACATCAGAGTGCAGCAGTATTCCTGAGTCTTCACCCAGGACTTGCTATTTGATGGTAGTGAATACTGAGCTACTGACACGATGAAGGAAGCCCTGAACACCGCCTGAGGTGGAGGGCCTTCATTGCTGCCCTAACCTACAGCAGTGTGTTGGGCTGTAGAGAAGCGACCTACAGCACTAATCTACACGTCTTTGGGAGCTGGGAGGAAATCTGAGCACCTGGGAGGAAACCTCCATGGTGACATTGAGACAGTACCAAGTCTGCATAGACAGGACCCAAGATCAGGATTGGCCTTGAATTGCTGGCCCTCCATTAGCTATCCTATGGTGCTTCTCTTTACCTATCTACCTGCAGTGCACTTTCTCTCTAACACTACGCATCCTGCCTTCTCTTTTCTTTTTGCTACCTGATGTAATGATGTATTGCGTGATCTATCTGGCTGGCATGCAGAACAAAAGCTTTTCACTGTATCAGGCTTACTATCACTGACACATTGCTTCCTTATGGTTGTTATAGCCAGGGAAGATAATGGAAACAAGCTCTCACTACCTATTAAATGCTCCCAATGGCACGCACCTCAAATAGCCTCTGACAACCAAGTCCGACTCCTGGCCTTCACGTGTGGCTTTGCTACTGAGCCCAGTGGACCCGTTCCTTCTGACAGGAGAAGGGAAAAAGGTGGGTTACTGGCACCTGAAAACCAGTCGCTTTGGGCAGATGGGGCTCATCAACCGTGGTTGGCCACGCATCTCGGAGAAGAAGAACTCTGATCTCAAACTTCCGCTGCCTTGCAGCCACACCCACTCATGAGGAAGGCTTTGGGAGTAAACCCGGAGGGAAAAATCCAGAGCTGGAGTCCCTAAGGCAGTCCGACATTGAGTTCAATGCTGACTGGCAACTTTTGGGACTCCTGTTCCGGTAGGAACAGTAGTGCGGTCACTCAAATGTTCTGTTGTCTATTGATCTGTCTTCCAGAGGCCAATATATGATCCACATATAAATTGAACAGCATGTTTTCTATGTTTCTATCATGAATCCTGGGCTCATCCAGACCTTAGAGTATTGCCCCCTGTCACCACTTGCTGATCACCAGGTTGACTTCCTTTAATGGAGTATGTCTGTGCCTGACTTTGTGAAGAGGCTGACACATGGGCAGCCACCACACTGCCCTTGAAAGATTGGAGTCAGGGTGCAAAGGTATGGAATGAAAGATGACTGGGGTCCCTTCACTGCTGTAGACTTCCTCTGCGGTCACTGCTGCTGAGACGTGTCATTATCTTCCGCCATCTCCACCATTGAGGTCTTGGTCGGATCATTCTTTGCCCAGAACCACTCCCTGCCATGGTGACCCTACCAGGAGCTAAGTGCCAGCATCAGTTTTGGGATCTCAGGAGCTCACAAGCCTCTCCACCACAACAAGTTGATGATCCTCAGAGAAGATGGTAGGGTCTTGCTCCATCTGCCACAACAGACAGGATCACCCGGTTGCCACCCACTTCAACTCTGCTTCACATTCCCATTCGGATATGTCCGTGCATGGCCTCCTCTACTGCCATGATGAGGCCAAACTCAGGTTGGAGGAGCAACACCTCATAAATCGTCTGGGTAGTCTCCAGCCCCTTGATGTGAACATCGAATTCTCCAACTTTAGGTAATTCCCTTCCTCTCCCTTCGACCATCCCATTTTCACTCTACCTCTTCTTCTCGCTGCCTATCACCTCTCTCATGTTTCTGCCTTCTTCTACTACCCATAGTGCTTTCCCCTTACATTCCTTCTTCACTTCTCTTGCCTATCCTCTCCCCCCCCCCACCCCTTGATCTTTCCTCTGACTGGTTTTCCACCCTCCCCCCACCTTCTTTATGGGGCCCCTGCTCCCTTCTTCTTCAGTCCTGACGAAGGGTCTCGGCCCGAAACGTTGACTGCTCACTTCAACGGATGCTGCCCGACCTGCTGAGTTCATCCAGCTTGTTTGTACGTGTTGATTTGACCACAGCATCTGCAGTGTACTTTGAGTTGGCAGTCCAAATGCTTTCAAGATTCATTTATTATCAAAGAATGTATAAATTATACAACCTTGAGATTTACTTGTTCATAGGGAGCCACAAAGCAAAAAACCCAAGAGAACCCAATTAAAGAAAACAAATAAAAAAGACTAGCACTTCATGTGCAAGAGAGAAAAAATTACAAACAATGCAAACAATTGAAGCGAACAACAACATTTCGAACCAAAATTCAGTCCTCAGATCCAGACCCTGGAGTAGGCCCAAAGCCTCACTTATTAGCTCATCATATTAGCGGGCACAGGGCACAGCAGTCTTCATAGCCTCAGTGCCATCATGGAGAACGAGCTCTCATTCTAAATGACACCTGTTTTAACAGTTTATTTGGGCCTGCATTTAAATTGACCCAACAATGGACACCATAAAGCTTCACACCCTGGAGAGAGGTGTGGCCATCACGGAGAGTGAGCAAAATCAGCTCTTGCCTCTGATCTGGGCCGGCCCTAATTAAAGAGGATTTTCTTTCAACAGTGCTCTCCGACACTACCTACCCCAACAACTCCTTCTCTTATACAACAAAACCACTTAGATGGAACAAAGCAAGCCCTGCAAACTTTGCACAGCACAAGTACCTGAGACTAACATGCCTATTACTGTCTCAAAATAACACAGCTTGATTATGTGCTGGAAAATAGCGGTATTACTGAAGGATGCCAGCTTGAAATGAAGTCTGCAGCCAAGAGTGGTTAAAGTGGGTAAGCGTCATCTTGAAAGAAACAACGCGTGCACTAGCTAAGAATTAGCTCGACATAAATATAACCTTGTTGGGTTTTTACCAGGGCATTAGCTTCAGTAAGTAATTAAATGAAGGCTGCTGATAGCAACAGCAAGTCAACAGTTATACCCATATTTACCGTTTACATAATTCTGCTGCGAATATTTCACGCACAACTGCATTTACTGAGGACCGACCGCTGTTCCTGATGAGCCAGTCAGAGCTTTATTGTCAAAGGCTCTGCATGGTTCCTCCAATGAGCTGGATGACTAATGGCAGGGCACTTAACCCTTTCCATAATGAATCCTGATGCCTGCTTGCAGCACAGTTAGGCTTTGTTATTCACAGACCCATGTTCAGCACGGGTACTGGTCACAAGAGTCTACTGAATGAATACGCTCTCCCCAGAGCATTATGGATTTTTCTTCAGTTTAACATAAACTTTATTAAAGTGCGTAAAACACCACTCTATGGACACCATGGTAATATATTTCACTGGTGCCACAAAGAATTCTTCCTGACAGTTTTACCTCTTATTAATTAACTCTATGCATGAACAGTGATGTCAAGGTAAAACAATGAGACTTGTTTTTCCTCTATCCCTTTCTCCCATGGTCCACTCTCCTCTCCAATCAGATTCCTTCTTCTTCTTCAGCCCTTTACCTTTTCCACCTATCACCTCCCAGCTTCTTACTTCATTCCCTCCTCCCACACCCACCTGCTTTCCCCCTCACCTGGTGACATCTGCCAGCTTGCACTCCTTCCACATCCCCCATCTTCTTCTTCCGGCTTCTTTCCTCTTCCTTTCCAGTCCTGATGAAGGATTTCAGCCCAACTCATTGACTGTTTATTCTTCTCCATAAATGCTGCCCAACCTGCTGAGTTCCTCCAGAATTTTGTGTGTGGTTCTGCATTTCCAGCATCTACAGAATCTCTTGTGCATATGACTTGTTGCTCATCCCCCCCCCCCCTTTCTCTCTCTCTCTCTTTCAACTGGTGTTGAGGTTGCAAGATGCACAACAATACAGCTCTGTCCATCCTAATTAGCAATCCCAGCATCACCCACCCCTCTCAACTCACTTTAATTAGTAAACCCATTAGCCTATTTACATTAATGTGTTATGTAAATTAGATTCACAAGGAACTTAAAGACTTAGGTAGTAAACAAAATTTGGGCAGATGGGGCTTGTCAGCCATGGTTGGCAGCTCATCTAAGACAAGAAAAATTCTGATCTCAAACCTCCGCTGCCTTGTAGCTATAACTACCCACGGGGAAGACTTTGAAAATAAACCCTGAGGAAAAAATCCAGATCTGGAGTCCGTAAGGCAATCCTACATTAAGTTCAAAACTGACTGGCAACTCCTGGCATACTGTTGGTGCCAAAATGTATTGGTCTTTGGGTTTTCTTTGGATCATCAGCTATGTGGAGAGGGAGAGCCTGTTACATGGACAACAGCTTTCTCTCCATGCCGTACTGCCCTGGTTTGTGTATCAATGTAAGCAGCTGGAATGTTACATCCACAGCTGACTCCAACCAATAGAGGCCCCCAAGTAGATAATTGGTTTCTTTGAAAAGAAGGTTATTTAAAAAGGAGAACGAAGTAATGTTCAATTCTACACATCAGAACTGAGATAGCAGATGTACCAGAAAAAAAAGAGCATGTTGCGAGCTCAACATACATCCATGGTAGTGTGGCAGTCAGCTTAACACTATTGCAGTGGCAGCTGTAAGATCATGGTTCAATCCCACCGCTGTCTGTAAGGAGCTAATACTTTCTCCCCATGGCCACATGTGTTTCCTGCAGATATTCCGGTTTCCTCGCACATTCCGAAAACATGCTGTTATGGTTAGTGAGTTATGGACCTGTTGGTGCCGGAGGCATTGCGACTCTTGAGGACTGCCCGGTACAAGCCTCGCTGATTTGATTTGATACAAACAACACACTTGCACCTCTCTTTGTTCTCTTGAACAACAGGGATAACTTCACTCAACTCCTTTTGTCCTATCAGTGAAGTGTTCCCAAAACAAATGGATTTATTCTCAAGGACTCTTCACCTCATGCTTTCGATATTCATTTCTCATTTATTTATATTATTGCTTCTTCTCTTTGCGTTCGCACAGTTTGCTGTCTTCTGCACTCTGGTTGGACTTCCTAGCTGGATGGTCATTCATTGATTCTGTTATAGTTGCCTTCCTGTAGATTTGCTGAGCATGCCCACAAGAAAATGAATCTCAGGGCTGATAATAAAATTTACTTTGAACTTTGACATTTTGACATATATGCGACAAATAAAACCGATCTTTCTTCCTTTTTCCTCTTTTCTTGTCAATGGATAAATATAAATGGCCACGGTATGTACATTCTCGTCACAGAAGTTTACAATGAATTGGCAACATCTCTATGATGATCGATACTCATAATCTAGAATGGCCAATAAATGGGACCTTTGAGACCAGCACGGAACATTACAATACAGACTCTTTGGCCCATGATGTTGTGCCAACCTTTTAATGCACTCCAAGATCAATCTAACCCTTCCCTTCTACATAGGCCTCCATTTACCTTTCATCCATGTGTCTATCTAAGTCTCTAATGTCCCTATTGTATCTGCCTTCAAACAAATTGTATTAAAATAACTAAATAAAATAACTTTAATAATTTAATAAAAGTTCTATTCCGACTTCCCTTTAATGTACAGCCCCTTCACCTTTTTTTAATCACTATATGGCTCTTCCCTGAGAATTTTATCCTGGTGGAAACCATCCCTGGAGAATTCAGTACATAACACTGGGCCTCCAAATGTTATATTAAAGTGAGTTAAAGATTC
This sequence comes from Hypanus sabinus, assembly GCF_030144855.1. Taxonomy (NCBI): domain Eukaryota; kingdom Metazoa; phylum Chordata; class Chondrichthyes; order Myliobatiformes; family Dasyatidae; genus Hypanus; species Hypanus sabinus. Next base: position 152,770,229 of record NC_082714.1, read on the forward strand.
TGTATCATCAACCTAACAACTCCTGTTGGGCTGTTTATGAAATCTGATTGTGAGCTGTGTATTTTACCAGCGCAATATCATATTCAGACAGTCATTATATTTAATGTGTAGCCGTAACAATGTTCTGAAGCAGTTAAGTGTTTAAAAAATCATCTATAGTTTCCCTGCTATCAGACAATAGTCCTTGACTCTGTGATATTATAGACTCTGGTAACAATATGGCAATGGATCCCAAGTGGGCAGACGGTGTGTTCTTGTACATTGTCATCAGAGAGTCGACATCTGTAGCAGCTGGTAGGGATCCTGCTGTGAAGAATGTGCTTTCAGTGGCAGTGCTGCCAAGCACAGTAGGAAGTTGCCTCTGTCATGCTAATGTTACATCTTCAGCCTGATGACAACCAGCTTGGAAGGCGCAGCTGACAAAAGGCCGCTCACTACACACGGTGACAGCACAGACAATCGTAATGAAGACATCTTTAAGCTGTGTTGGCCAAGCAGGTGGATCCTTTTGAGAACATGTTAATTCAGACTCATTCATTGTCATGACTTTAGCCACCATTCACTGACAATGTAGGTCTCATGTCCTATTACCACCCTTTCTTCTTCACTGTGTCCTCATCACTCAGGCTAGGTGTTCAATGACACCGCATTCAGGGTTTGGTGAAATATTGCGCTCCAGGGAGTAAGCGTTTAGAGGCTATTCTCGTTTTATATTTCCAAAACAGAAGACATGCTCCTATCTTTTATTTGCTATTTCTTTAGCGGGAAATTGTGTATAACTTTTAAGGCTGCTGCTCAACTTATACAGTTCAATGTAATGTAAAGTTTCTGTATATTTATGTAACTGACAACTTATATCACATATACATAGAGTACTGTGCAAAAGTCTCGGGCACATTTATAACTAGTGTGTCCAAGACTTTAGTACGGTACTGTAGTAATTTTATGTACTGGACTGTACAGCTGCTGTAAAAAAAACAAATTTCACGACATATGTGAGAGATGATAAACCTGATTCTGATATGGGTCTCTATTGTGGACTGAGAGTGAGAGGGGGGCAGGGAGAAGGGAATCATGGTTCGGGAGAAAAGGAAGGGAGGGGGAGGGAGCAGGAGACAACAGAGAAAGATTTTGTAATGACCAGTAAGGTCAGCTGGGTCTGTCCGAACTGGCACCACTCCATCCCCCTCCCTGGCACTCCTTCTCTGCCACCTGTCCCACTCCCCTTCCAAGGAGAGACTTTTGTACAGTGTGTATCATGTGTAATTGATGAACTTCTATAGACGCAGAGTAGAGAGTATCCTGACTGGTTGCAGCATGGCCTGGTAGGAAACACCAAGGTACAAGAACAGAAAAGACTACAGAACCTGGTGGATACAGCCCTACAGCCAGTTCATCACAGGCAGAGCCCTCCCCATCATTGAGCACACTTGCAAAGACCACTTCCACAAGAAAGCAGCATCCATTGTAAGGACTACTATCATCCAGACTCTACTCACTTCACGCTACTACCATCGGGCAGGAGGTACAGGAGCCTTGGGTCCCATACCACCAAGTTCAAGAACAGTTATTACCCTATAGCCACCATCAGGCTCCTGAAACAACTTCACTCACCTCAATGCTGAATTGATTCCACAATCTTTAGGCTCACCTTCAAGGATTCCACAACTCATGCTCTCAACACTCTGTATTTATTTTTTCTTGTATTGGACAGTTTGTCTTCTCTTGCACTTTGTTTTGCAAGCCACACTGCCAGTAATCCCCCGATTTGGCCCTGGCCTAATCATGGTACAATCTATAATGACCAGTTAACCGATAAACTACTATGTCTTTTGACTATGGGAGGAACCCAAGAACACTTGGAGGAAATCCATGCGGTCACATGGAGAACATATAAATAGGGTGTGATTGGAATTGAATCTGCATCACCTGCACTGTAAAACATTATGCTAACCACTATGCTGTCATTCCACTTGTCCTTCTTTGTGTATAGTTTTTCATGAATTCTATTCTATTCTATTTCTTTACTTTCCTGTTAACGCCTGCAAGAAAATAAATCTCAAGGTAATATATGGTGACATATAAGGTAATATATGGTGATAATAAATTTACTTTGGCTTGGCCTGTGTGTCAAGGTCTTGGGATCAATGGTAAGTCATCAAATATTGAAGCATGAAGAAATTCTTTTACATCCAGAGTTAGGTAAAATGGCCCCAAACAGTTTATTTATGTGTATATACAATGGGATTAAATTTTCCTTTTGGAGACTCTTATTTTACTGTAACATTGGGGCAAGCTCCATAGAAATCATTGACAAGGAAATAATTTTATAAAGGTACTTTTCTTATGAACTTATGAACTGGAAGAGTATGAATTAATATGAAAGGGAAGATTGAGTATTCCCATATAATAAAATGGTGAAGGAGGAGGTAGTATTGTAGGTGGTGGGATTGATAGGATGGGATCCATTTGTAGAACCATTCATGGGGAGCACCTGAGAACTTCTACTTGGGAAAGGGATATTGACAAGCATGCTGACAAGGTAAGAAAGGTGTACACTCTCTAAGCAATGAATGCCTACTGTAGGTGTGGAGGTGCCCCTTCTCTGGTCTATTTCTCCTATTGTCCTGATCATCTTCCTCCATAAGTCATAAGCATAAACACATTGATAAAACCCAGTTGACATGGGTCGATGACATAGATATTTCCCACATTTGAGGAACCTAAATCAAAGATCAGAGTCCCAAAATAAGGGTTAGGACATCTAGAACAGAAGTGAGGAGAAATTTCATTATTCATGTGATGGTGGCTAAATCGAGTTCTTTACTTTCAGTCATTAATTGGATTCAACACAATATCTGTAGATCTCCAGATATTTAAGGAGATCAGTAAATACAGAATAAGGCAGGAAAACAAATGTTGCAATAAAACATTTTATTCAAGAATGATTTAAAAAAAAGGTAGAGCAAGCATGAGAGATGAAAATTGAGTTTTACTGTGGTTATACATCACAGAAACCAACAAGTCCTTCTGCCCCACTCTTGCTGGCCGTTGAAGATGCCTACCAAAATTTGTCCCTTTTTCAAGCATTTCAAAGATCCAAGTGCACTTATTATCAAAGTATACACACAGAGTACAACTCTGAGATTTGTTCATCCACAGGCAGCCACAAACAAAGACACAATATGGAACCCGGTCAAGAAAACATAGAACTCCAAACTTGGCCCACGTCCCTCAATCTATCCCTGTATGAGTCCAAGTGTCTTTTCAAGATTGGTAGTTGTACCGGCCTCTATCATTTCCTCTGGTTTTGCCATATTAATGGAGGCATGCTTCTCATCAGTGATTGGGGCTTTGTGTTTAAGAGTCAGGAAATCATTTTGCAGCTATATAAAACTCTTCAGTGCTGCATTTCTGGTGAAACCCCAGTTTCCTTGGGCTGCATACATCTAGGAAATACACACTTCAGCCCCGCCAAATCCGTGAGAATGGGATAGCTCTCCTACCTTAAACCCTTATTTGTGTGAATGCAGAGTGATTTTGTCCATTGCATACAACTCGGTGCCAAGAAAAAAACAGACACTGCATGCGATTAAAGGAATTACATATATGAATCAGAATCAGGTTTATTATCACTGGCATGTGTCGTGAAATTTGTTAACATAGCAGCAGCAGTTCAGTGCAATGTTAACTAAAAGGGCTAGTAAAGAAAAGAAAGAATAAAACAAAAGGACCCATTATAATTAAACAGTCAAATTGTTCACAAGTTGGAGCTCAACTCTTCCAAAAGTCACTTTCACCAAACCTCAGTTGACCTCCACATCTTGCTCCATTCAATCACGGTCCCCCACCAGGTCAAATCTTACGACCGTTTCTCTCCAGCATCTTCTCCCTTCATCTCCCACTGAACAAAAACTCCAGCTCATGCTGGTGTCAGACACACTAAAAAAAACACTCCCCTGATTAGATGGCTCACATTCCCAAGCATCCGCAATCTCTGACCATAACCCAAACACTGCTACTACAGAAAGACCATTACTTGAGCAGTGAAACCTTTTCCAGGGTGTTACACTGGTTACCCCATTACAGAAAAAATCTGGAGGCTTTGGAGAAGGTCCAGAAGAGGAGCTTGTGTAAAAGGCCGTATTTCTATGCCAAGCACAAAAAAATCTTCAGATGCTGGAAATCCAAAGCAACACACACAAAATGCTGGAGGAACTCAGCAGGGCAGGCAGCAGCTATGGAAATGAATAAACAGTTGATATTTTGGGCCAAGACCTTTCTTCAGGACTGAGGGGAAAGGGGGTGGGGAGATGCCCAAATTAAAAGTTAGGGGGAGGGGAAGGTGTTGGTGAAGTTAGGTAGGTAGGAAAGGTCAAAGGCTGGAGAAGAAAGAACCTGATAAGAAAAGAGGGAAGAGAGCGGACCAGGGGTGTACCTATGGAAAATACTGCCTATGGCAAGCACCAAAATTGTGCCCCTGTCCAAACATCTGACACCCATCTTTTAGATAACTTTACCATAATATCAGCTCAAAAATACAAGTCAAGCTCGTTAATCTTTTAATTAACAAATTATAATGAAAATTATATCTGCACCTTCCTTGCTTTCACTGATGCAAATTGGTCTATGATATGATCAGTTTCTTGAACCCAAACTTGGTGTCAGTGTCATGCAAACGAGCAAATCTTTTGTCCATCTCTCTGTGAAGGCAGTTGAGTGTTCCCTTCATGACTCTTTCCACTTCCTCCTTAGCCGTTAACCCAGCGTCTCTCGAGTTCTTGTCAACCATTAGTTTCTTTCGTCTCTGACGTCTTTCAACTTCAATATTTCATTCTTGACAGAGACCAACTCCTTCTTAGAGTGACTCACTGACCAACACTTCTCTTTCATCATAGAAATGATCTCGGAGGGCTTTCAAATCGAGGCCAGCATCGTGGAAGTTCATGCTAGGATCCTGCAACCTCTTTTTTCAATATGGTCAATGTGAATGAGTACTTTGCTCCAAAATCCTAGCAAAATCAGAAAATCTTAACTCAACATGCGGTTGTACAGCTGCCTTGCCTCACTTCTTGTGTCACTGGTCTCAGTTTCATTATCTATCATGTCCTGGAGCACTTGAAGTATCTCCTCAAGCTACTTGTTGACGGGTTTCATTGCTTCTGTCCTTGCACGCCACCTGGTTTCAGACTCCAACTTAACAACCACAGGCAAGGCGTTTTTGAGTTTTTCCCAGCACTGTGTTGAATGAGAGAAAAACATGTAGAGAGCTTTGATGGTTCCAAACAACGTGACCATCATTGTATCCTGCTTGGCTGCATGTACACCCACCAAGTTGATTGTCACAATTCACAAACACTGCCAGGTTGTTTTTCTCACTTATTCTTTGTTAAACACCACTTCTGTGTCCAGCCATCATAGAAACATTGCCATATCACTGTGACCGACAATCTTGTAGCTCCATTTCATCCTTCTCTAGCTGTTTCGAGATGTCTTCAACCAAGCTCTTAGCATCTTCCTGGCTTATCTGGATAAAACCAAGGAAGGACTCTCTAACATGGACGGTTTTCCTCTCAAAATCAACTTTCACATACCTCACTACTTCTGACATCTGCTCACGGTGTGCCTGATCAGGAGTCAAGTTGAGCATGAGACCATAGTACTTGGTTTTACAAATGCTTCTCAGTAAACTCAGGCAAAAAGTGGATGCCATCATGTGGATGAACCCGGTAAAAGATAAGACATGGATCCAGGATGACTTTCCAAATGAATGAGGTGTTCTTTTATGACAGGGTCAAAAATGGCCAGTAGTTTCAGTAAGCCAAGGAAATTTCCCACATTGGAGTCATCGTCTAGCTGAAGTGACTCCCTGTGTCCTTGCAAAGCCAGGTTCTGAGTTGCAAGGGATTTTATGCAGTGAAGGATTCTCATCCAGATATCACGCCACTTCTGCTTTTCCTTCTCAATCTGTGACTGAAATACCACGTTAATAACCCCTCTGTTTCCAGCTTTCCATTTCTTTCCACTGTGTGAAGCATTCCAGATGATTCTTGGCATTTTCATGAACACTAATCCTTTCAGGTGCTTTCCACTGGTTGAATCCACTTTCCTGCTCTAATGAGGATTGATGGTCTGACTGGGAATAGAGAAGACAACCGAGTCAAAATGCAAACTCTTTAGAAGGGGAATAGACCAGCCATGAGCAAGTCGCTTCCTCACCGCAACCATTCCCAGTTTCCTCTTGAACCAACTTTTGTTCATTGAGCTGTTATTTGTTGGTAGGAAAGGCCCCTCACTGTTCAGGAAATACTTTGAACCCAGCTTTATTATTTCTGTTCTCGACGCATCAGGCAGAATTGCTTTTCCAGTATCCTTGTCGAACTTCAGAAGTCCAATGTCATGCTGTTCAGTCACTTCTGGTATGACCATTCGAGGCACTTTGATACCATCCAGTTCACTAGGTTCAGTGTCATCAGGTTCAATCTCGTCAGGTAAAATCTCATAAATAAAATCACCACCATCGTCTTTCCCTCCTGTCATGTCCACGTTCTCTGTGGCAGCCTCACTCTTAATCTCATCGTACTCGGATGTATCTGGCTTGACTTCCTCCTCGGCTTGTGACGCATTTGTACTTGATCCACCTTCGGATTCGAACAAACTTGTAGCAGGTGCAGGCGACTCCATGGAACATGTCAAACTACTTGTTCTGGGCTTTTCAAAGAAGGGCATGATGAACTTGCTCGACTTCTTGGCTTCCTCCGCCTCCAACTTTCGTCTCTTCTGTCCTTCAGCTCCACTTTCCTTCTTCTTCATGAAGAAACATTTCATGGTCTTCTTACTCAATGCTCTGAAATAAGGCCATCCTAGTGCTTCCCACCCATGATAATCAAAGGCAGATCATTCATCTGAAGAAAATTCTTTTTTCACTATCCGAGGATGGCTTGTCTGACTTTAATAGAAACCGCTCAGTGGCGCCCCCTCCTTCAAGTGGCACCCAGGGCACGTGCCATACCTGCCATACCTTAGATATGCCACTGGAGTGGACAATAGGAGAAAGGGAAGAAGGAGGGGACACAGGGGAAATAATAGAAAAATAGAAAACCTACTGCACAATACAGGCCCTTCGGCCCACAAGGTTGTGCCGAACATGTCCCTACCTTAGAAATTACTAGGCTTACCTATAGCCCTCTATTTTTCTAAGCTCCATGTACCTATCCAAAAGTCTCTTAAAAGACCCTATCGTATCCGCCTCCACCACCATTGCCGGCAGCCCATTCCACACACTCACCACTCTCTGAGTGAAAAACTTACCTCAGACATCTCCTCTGTACCTACTCTCCAGCACCTTAAACCTGTGTCCTCTTGTGGTAATCATTTCAGCTCTGGGAAAAAGCCTCTGACTCTCCACACATCAACGCCCCTACACCTTATCAGGTCCCCTCTCATCCTCCATTGCTCAAAGGAGAAAAGGCCAAGTTCACTCAACCTATTCTCATAAGGCATGCTCCCCAATCCAGACAACATCCTTGTAAATCTCCTCTGCACCCTTTCTATGGCTTCCACATCCTTCCTGTAGTGAGGCGACCAGAACTGAGCACAATACTCCAAGTGGGGTCTGACCAGGGTCCTATATAGCTGCAACATTACCTCTCTGCTCCTAAATTCAATTCCACAATTGATGAAGGCCAATACACCAACACCTTCTTAACCACTGAGTCAACCTGTGCAGCTGTTTTGAGCGTCCTATGGACTCAGACCCCAAGATCCTTCTGATCCTCCACACTGCCAAGAGTCTTACCATTAATCCTATATTCTGCCATCATATTTGACCTACTAAAACTAACCACTTCACACTTATCTGGATTGAACTCCATCTGTCACTTCTCAGCCCAGTTTTGCATCCTATCAATGTCCCACTGTAACCTCTGACAGCCCTCCACACTATACACAACACCTCCAACCTTAGTATCATCAGCAAATTTACTAACCCATCCCTCCACTTCCTCATCTAAGTCATTTATAAAAATCACGAAGAGTCAGGGTCCCAGAATAGATCCCTGAGGCACTCCACTGGTCACCAACCTCCATGCAGAATATGACCTGTCTACAACCACTCTTTGCCTTCTGTGGGAAGCCAGTTCTGGATCCATAAAGCAATGTCCCCTTGGATCCCATGTCTCCTTACTTTCTCAATAAGCCTTGCATGGGGTACCTTAACAAATGCGTTACTGAAATCCATATACACTACATCTACCGCTCTTCCTTCATCAATGTGTTTAGTCACATCCTCAAAAAATAGGCAGGTGAGAAAAAATAAAAGGTCAGAGTAGAGAATAGAGAAAGAGTGGGGAATAAAGGAAGGGTGGGGTTGAATTTTGTTCACCAGAAGGAGAAATTAATATTCATACCATCAGGTACCTGAATGGAATATAGGGTGCTGCTCCTCCACTCTGATGGAGGCCTCACCTTGGCATAAGAGGAGGCCATGGATCAACACTCAGAATGGGAATAGGAATGGGAATTAAAATGTCTAGCCACCGGTAAGTACCACTTGTGGTGGATGTTGCAGAGGTGATCAATGAAGCGGTCCCCCAACTCTTTCGAGCTTGTTTTTAATTGTTAAACTAAATATTAACTGAGAAATTTATTTCTTTGCATTGTATGGTGGGGAAGATGATGATGTGTCATGGTGGCCAACTCTCGTAGTTCAGTTTTTTTCATGTCAAAGAATATATAAATGGGTGGAATTTCTCAATTTTATGTAGCTTGGGAAAATTTGAATTTAGAGATGAGCAATGAAGAGTGAAAGTTGAAAATAAATAATTAGAAGGTGAAAAGCACAGATGCTTAAACACTTAAAGAACCAATAAAGAGGAAAATTGATATAGAATAGAGACTTGATGGCTGAATGATTGCAATACAGATGAGATGCAACGTACAAAATGACACAAGATTTTTTCTTAAGATTAGGTCCCATTATAATGCTGCCTTTAGGACCTATACAATAACATATTATAAGCTAGAGGAGGAGAGGAATTATATGGGTTGTGTGTTCATAAGGGAGCTATTAGATCCAGATGTTATGCCATATCAGTGAGCCTTATATAGGGTGTGCTGCATGACTTTCACCCTAATGGTCTATTAACTGTTTATCACAAATGACTACAGGGTTGAATTACGAGTCTGCTGCTAACTTTGGGAACATTCTGGAAACATCTCTGGAATAAACTTCAGATGCAGCACAGAGGTAATGGAATGTAAAGGGACGGATGATACTAGAAAGACCATGAGAAGCAGTGAAAAGGTAGTGCAGTCGCAGTTAACGATGGATTCCCAGTTGAAATACAAGCCTGACAGAGCGACCACATGCCTCCAGCCTTCTCTTCTGTTGCATTTAGACAGAGGGAATCAATATTTTGTACAACCCAGAGCAAGACTGGGAAACCAGTGAATATGACCCAGCGGTCTGAAGCTCACCCATCACTTGACCCTAGCTACAGATAATGAGGGACATTGAGCTGAAAAGTTTGATCCCCATTCAGTCTCAAGTAAAACTGAATGAACGGTGTGTGTACATGTGTAAATAAGCTTCCACTGTATTCATTTAATTAGGTTACCCTTTTCACTGCTCACTCACTGCACTTTAGGTAACCTTTACTTCACAGAACTCTCTACGTACATCTTGCTGTTCTGCAGCATCTCATATCCATTTAACTCTTTAGTGACTGAGGATCACGTGTGTGTGTGTGTGTGTGTGTGTGTGTGTGTGTGTGTGTGTGTGTGTGTGTGTGTGTGTGTGTGTGTGTGTGTGTGTGTGTGTGTGTGAGAGAGAGAGAGTAGGTGGGAGGAAGGTTGTTGCTGTTGTTCTGCAGAGCATTGTGGGCATGCTGTGTTGGCGCCGGAATGTATGGCAACACTTGCGGGCTGCCCCCAGCTTACAGGTTGTGATGGCTGTCAACGCTAATGCCACACTTTACTAACAAGAGAAAATCTACAGTTGCTGGAAATCAAAGTAATACCCACAAAATGCTGGAGGAACTCAGCAGGTCAGGCAGCGTCGATGGAAAAGGCTCAATAGTCAACGTTTTGGGCCAAAACCCTTCATCAGGACTAAGGAAAGTGATAAATTTCTTCAGGGTAGGCATCCTTGGAAGTCATGACGAAGGGGTTCAACCTGAAAGGTTGACTGATTTTCTTTTCCATAGATGCTGCCTGGCCTGTTGAGTTCCTCCAGCAGTTTGAGCATATGACACATTTTACTGTATGTTTTAAAACTATGCTACCACGAGGGGGCATAGTTTTAAGGTACCTGGAAATAGATACTGAGAGGATGTCGGGGGTAAGTTTTTCACACAGAGTGTCGTAGGTGCGTGGAATGCACTGCCAGCGGCAGTGGTGGAGGCCGATACAATAGGGTCTTTTAAGAGCCTCTTAGAGAGGTACATGGAGCTTAGGAAAATAGAGGGCTATGCAGTAGGGAAATTCTAGGCAGTGTCTAGGATAGGTTACATGGTCGGCACAACATTGTGGGCCGAAGGGCCTGTAATGTGCTGTAGATTTCTATGTTCTATTTTCTAAGTACATGTAGTAAATAAAAGTATCTGCTGCAGAGTGTTCCATTGTTTCAAAGGACAAACGGTCATTTTTGATCCCCTCCATTTGCCCCAAAGGACAATTAATTCACCCATCTTCTCTGTCCCCACCCTGCTATTTGACAAAAAGGCTATCTTAAAATGGTTTCATAATGGGCACAGGCAAATCAATGTATTGTCAAAGAGCCTAGTAGTATTGGAGGTTCTCCATCATTGGCTCAGGAGACCTTCAAGCTCTACATTATCAATCCAATATCTCTTCAGGTATGGTGTCATAAAATCTATTTTACTCCTCTCCCATGTTACATAAACCTTTTAAGTAAGAATACGAACCAAAATGAGATTAAGAATTTTTGAACATGTTAGAGCAATGGTTTCCAATCTGAGTCCACAGACCCTTTAGTTAATGGTAGGGGTCCTTAGCATAAAATGGTTAGGAAACACTGTATTAGAGAGGAAAGCATATTTTATACAGTAGCTCCAGAATCTTTTATATCTAAGCCAGATACCATGTGACCATTTACCCAACCTACAAACTGCCTTTCCCAAAGCTCCCTTCTGGAATTGCAATAGGGCTATTAAAACAAAAACTTCATGCCATCTTAAAAGTTTCTTCCCCAGGAAATTAATGTGATCAACCAATTTAGTTAGTACCCCAGCCCTCTATCTATTAACCTCTTACTGCACTGCACTATTGACACCTTAACCTACTTTTATAATACTGTTTACTTTGTCAATACATGCTGGTATTTATTTATTAATGCACATTTTGTTCCATCTCCATCCCTTAACATCTAACTTTATTAGTGTTTAATGTTTAAGTGTAATTTTTATATATTCCTTTATTCTTTATAATTGTAAAAAGTTGCTTTTTGTTGATCAACGCACCACAGCAAATTTCTAATACAGGTATATGGTGAACAAAGTTGGTCCTTGTTCCTTTAGAATAGGGAGGGGTTCCCAACCCTTTTTTATGCCGTGGGCAATACCACTAGCTGAGGAGTCTGTGGACCACAGGTTGGGAACCCCTGCTTTAGAAGTATCAGTATATTTTTTATTAACAAAGGACATAGAACAGAACAGCACAGGGACAAGCCGTTTGGCCAGGATATCTGTGTCAAATGTGATGCCAAATTAAACAAAATCTCTTTTGCCTTCATATGATCCCTATTCATGTCTGTTTGCCTATCGGTCTCTTAACCACAACTATCATATCTGCATCAATCACTACCTCAGGCAGCTCATTCCAAGCACCTACCACTCAGTGTGCAAAAAATACTGGCCGGTCACACCACCTGTAAAATTTCTCCCTGCCGCATGTCCTGCAATATTTAGGCAAGATTATTCAAAAATGAACTGATCAAAATGTGACTGTGGGACCAAGTCAGGGGATTGCGAGGGAAATTAAATCCAACTGGCTTTGGAGGGGCACTTTACAAAGGAACACATTACATATATTTACACACACACACACACACACACGCACACACACACACACACACACACACACACGCACACACGCGCGCGCACACACACACACACACACACACACACGCGCGCACACACACGCACACACACACACGCACACACACACGCGCGCGCACACACACACACACACACACACGCGCGCGCGCACACACACGCATGTACACACACGCACACACACACACGTCACTAACATACCTGCATGCCTGCTGTTTAATGAGAGGCGTCCAGACTACAGGTGGCCACCCCCATTCTGTCACACAATCCAAACATCTCAGTATGAAACCATGGCAAATTGGAAAGCAATTACTTTTTTATTTCTTTTTATTTATTTGGAGATGCAACACAAAACAGGCTCTTCCAGCACCACCCAGGAACCCACCTACTTAACCCTAGCTTACTCACAGGACAATTTACAATGACCAATTAGCCTACTAAACCAGTACGCCTTTGGACTGTGGGAGGAAACCAGAGCGCCCGGAGGAAACCCACGCATTCCACAGGGAGAACATGCAAACTCCTTACAGAGGACACCAAAATTGAACTCTGAACGGCAACACCCGAGCTGTAATAGTGTTGCAGTAACCACGACACTTCCGGGGTGCTCAGGATGTTCAGCTTAGAAAACAAAGAGAAATAAAGACAGAAAGAAAGAGAGATTTACTGGAGAATTAATTGTGCTCTCTAAACTAATCATAAGGTCTTCTCTGCCTTAGAATGGGGTGCTGTATATTGCAGCATCACTTTGCCACATTGCCATTATCTTGATTCTACGAAACAAAACCTTTCACACTAATCTACAAATTATACTTTCTCATTTTCTTTTCCATGTCAAACTCTCAGTAAAGTAATCAATCAGTCAATACTCCTCTTTGACATTGTTGTCAATATTGGCTTTGCAAGCAAATAGCTGTCAATCCAAACCTCTTCCAATACTATAGTCTGTCAATGAAGCTGCGAGTTTAGTCAGAAAATGTCACTGTGTGTCTTTGCAGCATGAAGTGGGTACATCTCATTACATTTACCAGTGATTAGCAAAACTACCATAAAGAAAATAGAGAATAACATGGAAAAGTTTGGAAACAAAATATTACTTTAAAATTCATTAATTATAGGTACAGATAAATAGATGGATGTTTAGTTTACATACCATTCATAGAGTTATAGAGCACTAAAGAAGAAATAGCCCTTTCAGCCCATCTAGTCTATGTCAAACTATTACTCTGCCTAGTTCAATCAACCCACACCTGGACCATAGGCCTCCACATCCCTCCCGTCCACCCGTCCACCCGTTCATGTTTCGATCCAAACTTCTTTTAAACATTGCAATTGAACCTGCATCCACCACTTTCACTTGTTCCACACATACACTAACTGCCAAGTGAAGAAGTTCCCCTTAAGTTTTTCATCCTTCATCTTTAGCCTCTGACCTCTAGTTCTAGTCTTACCCAATCTCGGTGAAAAAAAAACACTAGCATTTACCCTATCTATTCCCCTAATGGTATATGTCCTTGGGTGGCAGGTTGGAGACAGGTCTATAACAAAGGAGGTGTAAGGCTTTCCTTCCCTCCGCTAGCCTACAGGTCACCTTTGGGTAAGGAATACCACCTGCTTAGCTCCCATCCACGATCAGGGTTGCGTGAAGCCAAGGGAACAGGTGGTGGACGGTCATATGAACAGCTGGTGCTCATCACAAGTCCTGGTTATCTGATCACTGATGCCAGGCAGACAATCTCTGAAAACTATTGATAATGGCTGGGGTCACCCGACTGGTGAAGACACTGTCCAGAAGAAGACAATAGCGAGCTACTTCTGTAGAAAAATTTCCCAAGAACAATCACGGTTGAGACAAAGATCGCCCACATCATACAACACGGTATATAGTGATTGAATGAATGCCCTTCAAAATTTTGTACACCTCTATCAAATCTCCCCTCATTCAGACAGTAAAGTCCTAATCTATTTAACTTTTTTATATAATTCATGTCCTCAACTCCTGGCACCATCCTTATAAATTTTCTCTACACTCTTTCCAGCTTATTGACATTTTTCCTGTAGATATCATTTTCAAATGTCATTGATGTTTCCAGATTTAATTTCTGTTGTACTAAATACTTGAGTATGAACTTGTGATGTATGAAATGACAATCTCCGGTAATTTTTTTTCATCGGTTGTAGTCGGTTTCAATTGGTTAATTTTAGAACCAATCCTGCTACTTCTTGCCTGTGGTTGCAAGATTTATCAATGGAAATTTGAGGTCTGTAAATCACTGTGCAGCCTTTATGGAGAGAGAGAGTTATCCAAAGATATCTCCACCAAATTTCTATCAAGGGCAAGATGTAATTTTAACGCCCATTGTTTGATGGCTCGAGCACATTTACAAGCAAAGAAAGGTTAATTGGCCACTGATCCATGAAGTGACCTCATCTCCCATGCTTTGTTCAGACACTGTGTGTAATATACCCCAAGGCTGATGAAACACGGGGGCTCCTGCTGAGACTTTCATGCCCAGGACTCAAAACAACAGTTCTTTTCTTCATAGATTTCATTCTTATTTCATTCTCATGTTGCTCAAAATGAAATATCATCAAGACCCCAAAAGAAAATCCACGACAAATCAACCCAGCTTGTCTTATAAATAAAGATTTGGCATATTCTGTTATCAACACCAGCCACAGTGATACCGTTGACCAGCTGCGGTCCAGAGATTCAAAGTCTAAAAACATCCAAAATCCAAATGCTCACATTCAGGATTCATAAGGATCATGAATTCACAAAAGCTGCCATTGAATCTTCCAGGACTCTTGGATCCCACTTTGTAAATACAGCTAACAAATGTTTATAAAACTTTTTAATAGCATTTGCAAATGCAAACTCAAGCGGTCACTTTATTAGGCACCTCCTGTACCCAATAAAGTTGTCGCTGTGTGTATGTTTATAGTCATCTACTGTGAGCCTATCCATTTCAAGGTTTGGCCTGTTGGCATTCCTAGTCCTCTTCTTCACACCACTGTTTTAACATGTGGTTATTGAGTTACTGTCGCCTTCCTGTCAGCTTGAACCAGTCTGGCCATTCTCCTCTGACCTCTCTCATTAACAAGGCATTTTCACCCACAGAACTGCCGCTCAATGTCTGTTTTTTTTTTGTTTTTCACACCATTCTCTGTAAACTCTAGAGTCTTGTGTGTGCAAATCCCAAGAGATCAGCAGTTACTGAGATACCCTAATCACCTGCCTGGCATCATCAATCATTCCACAGTCAAAGTCACTTAGATCACATTTCTTCCCTATTCTGAGGCTTAGTCTGAACAACAACTGAACCTCTTGACCATGTCTGCATGCTTTTATGCATTGAGTTGCTGCATTTGCAGTAAAGAGCTGGTGTACTTAATAAAGTGGCCGCTAAGTGCGCAAGGCACAGTATTAGAAACAACAGAAAAACTGCAGATGCTGGAAATCCAAACAACACCCACAAAATGCTGGAGGGACTCAGCAGGCCAGGCAGCATCTATGGAAAAGAGTAAACGGTTGACGTTTCGGGCCGAAACCCTTCATCAGTGCACAGTATTACATGCATATAACATTTAAACATTACATCAGGTAAATGTGACTGAAAAAGATAGATAATTCTAAAACAATTTCATTTATTCCCAAGGCATCTAAATCCTTAAAATTTTAGACCAGGAATCTCCAATGTAATAGTCCGTTATTGATACTCTATGGTCAAAGGGCTGAAGGGCAACAGACTGGGAAAGAATTTCCCAATTTGAAATTCCTTTTAACCATGCTGCATCTGGGAGAAGCAAGAACTGGGCTGCTGACCTTATTTTGTTCTCTTTTCCAAGGTTTAATTGGTTGCTTACAGTGTAAGAATGTGTTACAGCAAAATAACTCCCTCCAGCCGCTCAGCAAGGTAACGATGCATTCTTGCTGTGCAAGAAATAATAAGGAAAGACCCTAGCTGCTTGAGTTAACCCGATGTAAGGATTTTGGATGGTACAGGTAAATATATATTAAAAAAACCTTAATGAGAATGTATGTATTCTGCAGACAGCATGAAAATTGTTGAGTGATAAATCATGAGAAAGTTTCTAAGTATATAGCGGGACGTAGATTAGATCAGCTAGAAAGTTGGAAAGAGTTGGGCAATCTTAATGGCGCTTCATGCAGCCTTAGATCACTTGGAAAATACACACACCTATGTCAGGATCTTGTTCCTTGACTATAGCTGAGCGTTTAGCACCATCATTCCCATAGCCCCGATCGATAAGCTACAGATCCTCTATACGTCCCTTTATAATCGAACCCTCGACTTCCTAACACAGTTGCAAAATTAATCGGCTTCATCTTGGGTACTACCCTCCATAGTATCCAAGACATCTTCAAGGAGCGGTGCCTCAGAAAGGCGACGTCCATTATTAAGGACCCCCATCACCCAGGTCATGCCCTCTTCTCATTGTCACCATCAGGAAGGAGGGACAGAAGCCTGAAGGCACACACTCAGTGATTCAGGAACAACTTCTTCCCCTCTGCCATCAGATTCCTAAATGGATATTGAACCCCTGAACACTAACTCACTTTTTTATGTATATATATTTCTGTTTTGCACTGTTTTTAATTTAACTATATAATATATAGATATACTTACTGTAACTGATTTAATCATTTATTTTTTCCTTTCTATATATTCATATATTGCATTGAACTGCTGCTGCTAAGTTAACTAATTTCACGACACATGCTGGTGATAATAAACCTGATTCTGATTCCAATTCTGAGAGTTTTGGCAGATGGAGTTTCAACCAAATGTGTGGCAATGCATCTTGGGAAGTGTGATGGAGAGCACTCAGTAAACACACTCCTTACACACACAACGCACATTCACTCACGCACAAACATTGCCTGCTATGGATACGGTGCAGATATGCACTTCGGTGTCTTCCCCAAATATCCAAAGATTCAAAACACATTTATTATTGAAGTATATATGTAGCTAACAACCCTAAAATTCATCTTCCCCACAGATAGCCACAAAACACACAAAATGCTGGAGGAACTCAGCAGGCTTGGCAGCATCTGTGGAAAAAAGTAAACAGTTGACATTTCAGGCCAAGGCTCTCCATCAGGATTGCAGGAGCAGAATTGGGCCATCTGGCCCATCATCTGCTCTGCCATTCATGGGTGATTTATTATCTTTCTCAACCTCATTCTCCTGCCTTCTCCCCATAACCTTTGACACCCTTACAAATCAAAAACCTAAATACATCCAATGACTTGGGCTCCACTGCCGTCTCTAGCAATGAATTACATATATTCACCACCCTCTGCCTAAAGAATCTTTTTCTCTTCTCTGTTTCAAATGGATGTCCCTCTATTGTGAGGCTCTGCCTTTTAAACTGAGATTTCCGCACTATAGGAAATATCCTCCACACATCCATTCTGTCTAGGTCTTTCAACATTTGATAGGTTTCAATGAAATCCCTCTTATTCTTCTACACTCCAGCAAATCCAGGCACAAACCCATCAAACGATCCTTATATTTTAACCCTTTCATTCCTAGGGTAATTCTCGTGAACCTCCTCTGGACCTTCTCCAATATCTTGTCATAGATATAGGGCCCAAAACTGCTCACAGTACTCTGTGTGGTCTGACCAATGCCTAGAAAGCCTTAGAATTACATCCTTGCTTTTGTATTTGTGTCCTATCAAAATAAAGGCTAACTTTATATTTGCCTTCATTACCACCAACTCAATGTGCAAGTTATTCTTCAGGGAATTGTGCACAAGAACTCCAAAGTCACTTTGCACCTCTGATTTTTGAGTTACCTCCCCATTTGGAAAATAGTCCACGTTGTTATTTCTTCTACCAAAGTGTATGACCAAGCACTTTCCTACACCATATTCCATCTACTGTTTCTTTGCTCATTCTCTCAACTTGTCTAGGTCCTCCTGCAGACACCCTGTTTCCTCAACACTACCTTTTCCTCCACCTATCTTCATATCATCCATAAACTTGACCACAAAGCCAGTGATTTCATCAACCAAATCACTGGTAAAACATGAGGAAAAGTGGTTCCAACATAGACTTCTTCAACACAGCACTACTCACAGGCAGCCAACTAGAAAAGGTCCCCTTAATTCTGAATCTCTGCCTCCTGCCATTCAGCCACTCTTCTTTCCTATAAGAATACGTACACAACACTGGAAGAACTCAGGAAGTCAGGTAGCATCCGTGAGAAAAGAGTAGCTAAAGTTTCGGGCCAAGACACTTCATCAGGAATGGCCTCCAGCGTTGTGTACATATTCTTTGATCCACAGCATCTGCAGTTGTATTTTTGTGTTTCGTTCCTATAATCTTGTTAAGTAGCCTCATGTGCACACCTTGTTAAAGACCTTCTGAAAATCCAAATAAACAACATCCCCTAACTCTCCTTTGTCTATCCTGCCTGTTATTTCCTCAAAGAATTCCAACATAATTGTCAGGCAAGATTTTCTTTTAAGGAAACCAGGCTGATATTATTCTATTTTGCCATGTGCCTCCAAGTACTCCAAAAATCTTATCCTTTATAATGGACTCCAGCGTCTTTCCAACCACTGAGGTCAGGCTAACTTGCCTACAATTTCCTTTCTCCTGCCTCCCTCCCTTCTTCAGGAGTGGAGTGACGTTTGCAATTTTCCAGTCCTCCAGGACCATTTCAGAATCTAGTGATTCATGAAATATCATTATTAATGCCTCTACAATCTCTTCAGCTACCTCTTTCAGTACCCTGATGTGTAGTTTATCTGCTCCAAATGACTTATATACCTGCAGACCCTTCAGTTTTCAAGCACCTTCTTTTTATTAATAGCAAAGGCACTCATGTCTGCCTACTGACACTCTCACATTTCTGACACTCTGCTAGTGTCTTCCACAGGGAAGACTGATGCAAAATACTTATTAAATTCATCCACCATTTCTTTGTCCATCATTACTACCATTCCAGCATCATTTTCCAACAGCTAAATATCCACTCTCACCTCTCTTTCACTCTTTACATGTCTGAAAAACTCTTTTTGTATCCTCTTTCATATTATTTACCAGCTTACTCTCATATTTCATCTTTTCTTTCTTTATGGCTTGTTTAGTTATCTTCACCTTCCCACTAATTTTGCTATAATATATGCTCTCACTTTAGATTTTATGCTGTCTTTGACTTCCTTTGTCAGCCATCCTCCCTTTAGAATACTTCTTCATCTTCGGGATGAATCTTCCCTGCACCTTTCGAACTGCTCCCAGAAACTCCAAGCATTGCTGTTCTGATGTCATCTCTGCTATTGTCCCTTCCAATGAATTTTGACCAGCTCCCCTCTAATACCTCTGTAATTCACTTCACTCCACTAAAATATTGATGCATCCGATTTGAGTCAAACAGTAGGGTAAATTCTCTGTTACATACTCACAGTTTGAACACGGGGCAGTGGGATGATATAATTGTGAGTGGGATGATGTAATTACCTCATGACCGTGGGGTGATGTTATGTCATGTGATGGCATATTCCAAACAGTATTTTCAACCAAGCCTGCGATACGTGATGCAGTTCTTGTTTTTATTTTTGAGCAACGTTTTTGTTGCTGGTCAGGGTTGTGGAGGCTCCAGCAGTTTTGTTTGTTAGATATTGCCGCCTAACTGTTAACTTCCGAGTAAGTTAGTCGTTTGTTTACTTATCTAAGTTTTGAGCAGAGGTTAATAAATCTCAGGATTTGTTTTAAATCCTGTCTCAGTTTCATATCGATTCCTGCTGCATTCGTAACATCTCTCATATTATGATCACAGCCTCCAAAGTGTTCAAAGTGTTCTTTTACTTAAGCTCCACTATCAAATCTGGGTCATTACATAACATCCAATCTAGAATTGCCATTTCCCCAGTAGGCTCAAATACAAACTTCTCTAAAAAGCTAATCTCACAGGCGTTCTGCAAATTCCTTCTCTTGGGACGTAACACCAACCTGATTTTCCCAATCTACCTGCACTTTGAAATCCCCCATGACTATTATAACATTGCCCTTTGTGCAAGCCTTTTCTATCTCCCACTGTAATTTGTAGCTCACATCGTGGCTACTGTTTGGAAACCCGTATATAACTCCCATCAGGGTCTTTTTTACGTCTGCAGTTTCTTAACTCCACCCACAAGGACTCTACATCTTCTGATCCTATGACACCCTTTTCTAATTGAATTTTTTTACAACAGAACTACCCCACCTCCTCTGCCTACCTGGCTATCCTTTCAATGCAATGTGTATCCCTGGATGTCAAGCTCACAGTTATAATCTTCTTTCAGCCACAACTCAGAGATGCCCACAACATCATACCCGCCAAACTCTAACGGCACTACCAGACCACTTGCCTTATTCTATATACTATGTGCGTTCAAACATAACACCTTCAGTCCTGTATTCATGACCCTTTTCAATTTTAGCCCCCATGATACTTTAACATCCCACTGACTGCAATTTTGCTATATCATCTGCCTGTCCTTCCTCACAGTCTCACTACTGCATCTAGTTGTATACCAACTGTCCCATCGTCAGCCCTATCACTCCATTTCCCATTCCCCTGCCAAATTAGTTTAAACTCTCTCCAACAGTACCAGCAAATCTGCCCGCAAGAATATTGGCCTCAATTGGGTTTAGGTGTAACCTGACCCTTTTTTGTACAAGTCGCACCTTCCGCAAAAGAGATACCAATGATCCAGAAATTTGAAACCTTGCCCCCGGGATCAATTCTTCAGCCACAAATTCACCTGCCGAAACATCCTATTCTTACCCTCACTGGTGCATGGCACAGGCAGAGATTACTACCCTGGAGGTCCTGCTTTTCAGCCTTCTACCTAATTCCCTGTATTTTCTCTTTAGGATGTCCTCCCCTTTCCTACCTATATGGTTGGTACCAATATGTACCACAACTTCCGGCTGTTCAACTTCCCCACTTACAATGCTGTGGGCCCAATCTGAGATATCCCTAACCCTGGTACCTGAGAGGTGTCTCTTTCTTGTCCACAGAACCTCCTATTTGCTCCACTAACTATAAAATGCTCTATCACTACTGCACTCCTGTTCACCCCATTTCCTTTCGGAGCCACAGGGACAGACTCAGTGCCAGAGATTAGGTTGCTATGGCTTCTCCCTGGTAAGTTATCCCACCAAAATATTCCCAAAATTATAAGACCATTTGGACAGGTACTTGTAAAGGGAAGGTTAGAAGGATACAAGTGTACAAATGGAACTAGTGTAGATAGACAGACAGTCAGCATGGATGAGGTGAGCAGGAGAGATCAAGTCCTGATGAAGGGTCTTGACCCAAAATGCTGACTCTTTATTCCTTTCCATAAATGCTGCCTGACATGCTGAGTTCCTTCAGCATTTTGTGTGCGCATTTCTGTGTTGTATTGTTTGGCCTCAGTTATCACGATCTCCATGTGAATTGAAATGACTCCTTTAATTTTCCATCCCAAATATTAATGGGCGGAACAGTGTTTCAACAATGAGAGCCACTTCATTACAGCATTGGAGACCCAGGTTCAGACCTGAGCTCAGATGCTGTCTGTATCTAAGTTTACATGTCCTCCCTGAGATCCTGGGGGTTTAGTTGGGTGCTCCATCTAACTGCCACATTCCGGAGAATTAGAAGTCAGTAGGTTACTTGATCACCCTAAATTACCCTAGAGTGTACAAGTCAATGCAAGAATGTAGGCAATTTGATGGGAATGTTGGGAGAAAAATAAAACATGAAATTGCTGTGGGATTCCCTACCTTTTTTATGCCATGGATCCTTACCATTAACCGAGGGGTTTGTGGAGCCCAGGTTGGGAACCCTTGTTGTCAATGGTGGTTGATGGTCAGCCTGGATTTGATAGTTCAAATGGCCTGTTTTTGTGCAGTATGCCTTTAGGTTCACTTTCCTTTTACCAAACAAGTAAGGGAGAGTTTTGAGGTGATAGTTTCCCTAAGATTTAGCTTTGTTGTCATTAAGTTCCATGTGATAGAATTATTCTTTGGTGTCTAGCCTTAACCAAGTGCAATCGTCATGGCTATATTTTACTCCCACCATAGGTCCCATGGACACATAGTGACCGCTACTGTTGGTGGCTCATTATTCCTGTATTACAGTTTTTTGTGATGTCTGTGTGCTAATTATTGAAATTTTATCATTTGAGATGCATCTGATGAGTTCATGCTCCTTCGTACTCCCTAATCTGCATTGTGTTTTGAACAATAACAGCTGTTTAACCAATAAGTGAGTTTACAATGCTTATAACGCAGATTATGTAATGCAGTTGGTAGATATTAGATAAAGACATCGCCAGTAAACTCTACGTAAGGGAAGTCCAAAAGCAGAATATGGCAGACACTGAAAATCCAAAATATGGCAAATAAATAAATAATCTGATAATAAATCAAGGAACTGAAAGGTAAACCCTGTTTTTCTCTCTGCCGGTACTGCCTGAACATAAAATATAGAATATGTAACAGTACAGCTCAGGAATGGGCCCGTCATCCCACAATGTTGTGCCAATCTATTTCGTTTGATGTATAACTGATTGATTAACCAAGTACTTCCAATCACAAACAAGAGAAATCTGCAGGACGCTGGAAATCCAAGCAACACACACTCAGCAGGAGGCGGCATCTATGGAAAGGAGTACAGTCGATGTTTCGGGCCTAAACCCTTTGGCAGGACCCATTTTGTGTGTGCTGCTTTGGATTTCCAGCATCTGCAGACTTTCTTGTGATTATGACATCTGTACGTGAGTTGATGTATGCAGTGGATCCACTATGAGATTGGAACAGGGAAGTATTTTGTGTGTGTAGCTTGGATTTCTAGCATCTGCAGATTTTCACTGGTTGTGATTGAATTACTACTCTGCAGAGTCTCTCCCAGGGATGCATATCCTGAATCTTCCCTTTACAGGAGTTCAATGAAACCCTCTTTCATTGCTCCCCGTCTGTGAACTAAGTACTTCTAGTATTTTCTGCTTTATTTTTAAATAATAGAACATATTAAATAATAATCCACATATAATTATCTATCAGCTCATATACCGATGGATCCACCACATACATCAGCTGACATACAGATGTCATAAACACAAGAAAGTCTGCAGATGCTGGAAATTCAAAAAACACACACACAAAATGTTGGTGGAACTCAGTAGGTCAGGCAGCATAAATGGAAAAGAGCAGAGTCGACGCTTCGGGCTGAGACCTTTCTTAAGGACTGAGAAGGAAGGGGGAAGATGTCAGAATAAAAAGGTGGTCATATTAACCCTCTATGTGACAGATGTCATTTAGAAGTGGCCTCATTGACCCATATGTTTTGGTCATGTCCCACTTTACATAATTATTGGAAGGATATATTTACTACTATTTCCTCAATTTGGAATATAGATTTACAACCTCATTTTATTACTGCAATTTTTGGCATACCAAATGAAGATGGTAATCAGTTTTCCCCCTCAATCAGACGAATGATTGCTTTTGTAACATTAATGGCCAGAAGGTCTATACTACAAAATTGGAAAGAAGTAAATCCTCCTACTACATTTCAATGGCTTTCTCAAACTATTTCTTATCTGAGTTTGGAAAAAATCAGAAGCACTATTTTTGACTCATCAATTAAATTTGAAGAAACTTGGAGACCGTTTATTCGACATTTTCATATGAATTAATTTGGCCTTCTCCAGTCCTTTCTGCTTATTCATGTTCAGGTATGGAGTTCCGGAGTTCTTTGACACTATCTTATACTTGTAAACTGTTATTATTGCCTATGTTAGTTTAGTTTAGTGTTTTATTTTTTTTTTAATATATATATTTTTTTTTCTCACATATTTTTTAATATTTTTTCTTTTTTAATGGTTATTTTTGTTTTTTTTTTCATATAATCATGTGGACTTGATTAAGGTATTTTCTTTTGTTGATGTTTAGTAGGATATTATTATCTTATTATCAATGTGATTTCAAGTCTATTGTATTTATAATTTACTTATTACTATGTTATTTTTTTTGTGTATATGTGAAAATCAATAAAAAGATTGAAAAGAAAAAAAAAGAGAAAAAGGTGGGTGGGTGGGGGGGGGGAGAAGTATAGCTAGAAAATGATAGGTGAAGTAGGTGGAAAAGGTAAAGGGCTGGAGAGGAACGATTCTGATAGGAGAGGAGAGCAGACCAGAGGAGAAAGGGAAGAAGGAGGGGACCGGGGGGAAGTGATGAGCAGGTGACAAGAGGTAAGAGGCCAAAGTGGGGAATAGAGGAAGAGGGGAGGGAAAGGAATTTTGTTTTTAATGGAAGGACAAATCAACACAAAGCAAGGGGTTTAGATAGGGTGGAGTTTCTTAGGAGTGTTCAGGAAGGTTTCCTGATGCAATATGTAGATTAGCCTACCAGAGGAGAGGCCGTACCTGATCTGGTATTGGGAAATGAATCTGGTCCCACTCAGCTTTCTCAGTGGGAGAGCATTTTGGAGGTCGTGATCACAACTCCGTCTCCTTTGCCATAGTGCTGGGAAGGGATAAGGGCAGGCAGGTTGGAAAAACATTTAATTGGGGTAGGAGCAAATATGACGCTATTAGGCAGAAAATATGATGCATGGCAGAAATGTGGCAAATGTTCAGTGTACATTTACAAGGCATTCTGCATAGTTATGTTCCATTGAGGCAGGGAAAAGATGGACGGGAAAAAGAACCATGGTGTACAAAGGATGTAGAAAAACTAGTAAAGAAGAAAAGAAAAGCTAACAATAGGTCCAAGGTACTGTTAGAGCTCTCGAAAATTACAAAATTGCCAGGAAGAAGTTTATGGATGAAATTAGGAGAGCTAGAAGGGGCCATGAGAAGCCTTGGTGGGCAGGATTAAGGAAAGCCCCAAGGTATTTTAGAAGTATGTGAAGAACGAGAAGATAAGCCATGTGAGAATAGGCCCAATAAGGTGCGATAGTGGAAACGTGCATGAAGTGGGAGGAGGTAGTTGTTGAATACTTTGCTTCAGTATCTCAGTACAGTGGCCTGAAGTGCTTGAGCATACAGACATTAAGAAAGAGGATGTGCTTGAGCTTCTGAAGACTATTAAGTTGCCTGGTCTGGACGAGATATATCCCAGGCTGCTGTGATAAGCAAAGGAGCAAATTGCTGAGCCTCTGGCGATGATCTTTGCATCATCAATAGGGACGGGAAAAGTATTGGAAGATTGCAAATGTTGTTCCCTTGTTCAAGAAAGGGAGTAGAGATAACCCAGGAAGTTATAGACCAGTGAGCTTTATTTCAGTGGTGGGCAAGTTGTTGGAGAAGATCCTGAGAGGCAGGATTTATGAACATTTGGAGAGGCATGATGTGATTAGGAACAGTCAACATGGCTTTGTCAAAAACAGATCGTGCCTTATGAGGATGTGACCAAACACATTGTTGAAGGTAGAGCAGTAGGTGTAGTGTATTTGGATTTCAGCAAGGCATTTGATAAGGTTCCCCATGCAAGGCTTATTGAGAAAGTAAGGAGGCATGGGATGCAAGGAGACCCTGCTTTGTGGATCCAGAATTGGTTTGCCCACAAAAGGCAAAGGGTGATTGTAGACAGTTTGTATTCTGCATGGAAGGTGGTGACCAGTGGTGTTCTGCAGGGATCTGTTCTGGGACCCCCCCCCCACCTTTGTGATTTTTATAAATGACCAGGATGAAGAAGTAGAAGGGTGGGTTAGCAAGCT
Organism: Hypanus sabinus; assembly: GCF_030144855.1. Classification (NCBI taxonomy): domain Eukaryota; kingdom Metazoa; phylum Chordata; class Chondrichthyes; order Myliobatiformes; family Dasyatidae; genus Hypanus; species Hypanus sabinus. The sequence continues at coordinate 152,796,036 of NC_082714.1, forward strand.
TGCAGATGACACAGAGGTTGGGGGTGTTGTTAATAGTCTGGCGGGTTGTCAGAGGTTACAGTGGATCATTGATAGGATGCAGAACTGGGCTGAGAAGTGACAGATGGAGTTCAACCCAAATACGTGTGAAGTGGTTCATTTTGCTAGGTAAAATTTGAAGACAGAATAAAATATTAATAGTAAGATTATTGACAGTGGAAGATCAGAGAGATCTTGAGATACATGTCCATAGGACACTCAAAATTGTTGCACCAGTTGACAGTTTTGTTAAGAAAGTGTATGGTGTATTGGCCTTCATCAACCATGGGATTGAGTTCAGGAGCTGTGAGGTAAGGTTACAGCTATATAAGACCTTAGTTAGACGCCCACAGGGAGTACTGTGTTCAGTTCTGGTCTGGTCACCTCACTACAGGAAGGATATGGATACTATTGCGAGAGTGCAGAGGAGATTTACACGGATGTTGCCTGGATTGGGGAGCATGCCTTATGAGAACAGGTTAAGTGAACTTGGCCTTTTTTTCTTGGAGCGAGGGAGGATGAGAGGTGACCTAATAGAGGTGTACAAGATGATGAGAGGCATTGATCATGTGAATAGTCAGAAGCTTTTTGCCAGGGCTGAAATGGCTAAAACGAGGGCACGTAGTTTTAAGATTCTTGGAAGCAAGTACAGGGGAGATGTCAGAGGTAAGTTTTTCACACAGAGAGTGGTGGTTATGTGGAATGCACAGCCAGCGACGGTGATAGAGGCAGATACAATACAGTCTTTTAAGAGACTCTTAGACAGGTACATGGAGCTGGGAAAAATAGAGGGCTATGCAGTAGGGGAATTCTAGGCAGTTTCTAGAATAGGATACATGGTTGGCACAACATTGTGGGCCGAAGGGCCTGTAATGTGCTGTAGATTTCTACATTCTATGTTCTATATTCATGCCATCAAGTTTTTTGCCTGTCCAGCTAGAATATAAGATGCTGCTCCTCCATCCTGAAGGTGGCCTCATCCTGGCACAAGGCGAGGCCATGGACCGACACGTTGGAACAGGAATGGGAATCAGAATTAAAATGATTGGCCACTGACAAGTAGCAAAACAACATACATATGTTACTTCTGCCAGTGTATTTGAATAATACAGGTGACACAATGTAGTGAATTGTCAGAAATACATTTTAATATATATTAAAGGCAACTGGATGTTGCTTTAATTTATATTTATCTTTATAAATATATAAAATTATGTGACCATTGTTGATCATATAAGGTAAGCTAAAACGTATTGTAAGCATTAGTGAAACTTCTTGCATTCTAAGCTCCAGCCAATGTATTTATACAGAGCTGCTCTATGTTAACTAATAATATAGGAGACTTGGGTTTTAAGGTTTTAACTGCACAAGATCTCCCACTGATTGCTTACCTAGTAAAAGATAAAGTGTTACACAAAACATTCCTGCTGATTTACAAATCCAAAAAGCTTAGTCTTTTTATGTTCTCGAAAGTGCACAAGTGTAGAAACACGATGATGTATTTAAGGCAATTAGTCTGAAGACAAGATAAATGGATGCTGAAGATTGTCATGTTACAGAGTACAGATGATTAGACATTACTGACGCTTTGCTGCCAGAGCATAACAGGTTCTTTGAAGCCAATAATTAAACCACAACTTGTAGAACAATGGTGTAATTTTAACAATATATTAAATATGAATTAAAATTCAGATTGCTTTGCTCATTTCCTCCCTCCCTTTTGGGATGCAGCCATTCTCGCTGGGTGTGTCTTACTTTTTAATTACGGAGTGTGTATATTCCCCTACTTTGTCTTTAATAAGATTCAGGGCCTGCATGTCTTCATTCTCCATGGGACAGCAAGCCATGCAAGATAATTAATTAAAATGATAGTCACTGAGCACATGAATAAATCACGCTGTGTTTAAATGCACCAGCTTATTACTACCCAAGATATTTTCCCTATCACTTCATCTTTTGCAGATAGTAATGGGCATCAAGTGTCTCCAGCATTTGATCAAAAGCTCTTTGTAGTTTATTTACTCACAGAATGTGGTCCTCAATGGCAAGGCAACCATATATTGCTCACCTTTATTCCCCTGAACAATGCTATTTGTTGGGACATTTCAGATGAGAGTTAAGAATCAATAACAAAGTCTGGAGATACATAAAGTCCAGGATGGATAAAGGTAACAGATTTCCTTTATTTAATGACTTTCAAAACCAGGTAGGTTTTTTTGCCAAAATCCTGTAACTTCATGGCCTACACTACAGATATTACTTATTTATTCTGTGTTATATAGCTACTGATTTAAGATGGCATTGGTGAAGAATTCCACTAGTTCTGCTCACTGATCTGTGATGTTTACTCAGCTCTGCACTCATCTGAGGCTGTGACCTGCTCCAGCTGCAGTGAATTCTGGCTTTGTGTCTGTGGTCTCATGACGTTTAATTGGCTCTGCGATGAACTGAGGCTGTGGCCTGCTCTGGCTGCAGTGACTCCTGGTTTCATATCTTTCGTAAAATTTTAGTTCTGAATGCTATTTGTTTACTTTTTTGTCTGTATGCTTTTTCTCTCTCTCTCTCTCTCTGCACATTGGGTGTTTGACAGCCTTTTTTAATGGGTTCTTTTGGGATTTCTTTGTTTTGTGGCTGCCTGTAAGGAGACGAATCACAAGATTGAATATTGTATATATACTTGGATAATAAATGTACTTTCAACTTTGAACTACCTATCCAATAAATCATGGGTTCAGCAAAATTCTTATTGGAATAATAGAACCACAAATCCATCATGTCACTAATCATGCATTGCATTCCTCATCACTCAACGGATAATTTCCCAAAATATAGACCCTAATACTGAAAAAAACCCTAAAGAAAATTTGTACTTATATGCTGTATCAAGAGGTTTATAATCTTGAGGGATCTTTCTGTCAGTGAACAGAACAAGGGTACAGTTGTGTACCATGCTATCTTACTGATGCTTACTGGTTACTGTTAAATAAATACAAATTTCCTAACTTCTGCTAGATCTGATTTTAACAGTAAAATGGTCCTACATCACCACAATAATGACAAGGGATTCTCCCCAACAATTTCAGATAATCCAGCTGATCAATTCTATTACTTGAGCCCAGTTCATTCCTTATCTCATAATTTTGATAATACAAGACTACCTTACATATCCTGTCATCATAATTTGTGTTTTGGGAGCAGAATGATTAAGATATCAAAGTGGCAGCCAAAGACCTGGACCATTAATCTGGGGGCATGATAATGAATCTAATTATGGAAGCATGGCAGATTTTTAATTTAAACTATTAACTAAAGGGAGGGATAATCTCTTCTTGGGCCTTCAGCCGGCTGGAAGTCCAAGATGAGTTTATGTGTCATATACGCCAGGAAAGCACTAGGTCCTTTTTTAAAGGGAGGGATTCATGAGAAAAGTCAGAGATGATAACAGATGATATTGAAACAACTGGATTGCAATAAAAACCACATCTGTATTCAACAATGTTCTTCTGCCACCCTTCCCTACATCAACAGTTCTCTACGTTTTTCTGCTCATGGCCCTCCTGTGACTTTCATTAACCTTTGTGGCCCTCACCCTCCATAGTCTCCATTAGTTGCTGAAGTTTTTTTTGTCAACTATGCTAATTATTCTAATATACAGTCAATATCAATAATATAACAGGTTATTGGTATTATTATATGCTAAATATGATATTACAGATGTACATTAAAAATAAAACTACTTCAAAGCTCAGAACAAGATACATAATATTCTGGCAAGCAGTAATGAAAAAATGCTTATTAGTGTTACTTTGGGTGTTTAGTGACATCCTTGCAACTGATGCAAACTAGCAAGATCTGACTACTGGTTGCAACTTGGTTAAAGATAACCGAAGATCGCCTCTTTTCATACCATCAAGATGGTTACAAGCTTTCAATAGCAGGTAAAGAGCTTGACTGAAACCATATTCAACTAGATAAGAGCAGGAAAAATGCAATTAAAAGCAACTTTGCTTTCTCCCAGAGCTCTGGAGACTTATTCTGAGTATCACTGGATATCCAGAAAGTTTGCTTGCTGTGTTTGAATTTTGCTTGAGCTGCTATATTACTCCACAGCTCAATAAGATGTTCTTGCAATGTGGTGTCAACATCATTCACATTCACCCAAAATGGGTCCACCACCCAATCTGGAATATGCATCTCCAGCAGGTCGCTGAACCTAAATACTGTATCAACGTGCAGATCCAGATATACAATCTTGTAATTCTATTTTAAGAGTAGCTAGTGAAGGAAATTACATTAACTCCCAACGTCCAGTATTACTGCTGGAAATTTTGAGTTTTCCAGGGAAAGCTGTAATAGCCTCTTTGCATAATATGAAATTGCAGTTTTTTTTCCCCCTTGTAAGTGTTTAATAAATTCAGTTTTTCAAATATATCTGACAGGTAAAATATCTCAGACTTAGCAGCAACAATGTTTTTCTCCAAGCTGCTTATCACTTAGAAAAGCTACAATACTATCAAGAAAAGCAAACTGAACTTCCTTTCAAAATATGATAAGTATCAGGGATTTAATGGAAGTTGCAGTGGTCAATAGTGGTGTAGTGGTAGACGTCAGGTGGTCTTGCCTCTCCGCAGTTTAGCTATTACTGGCAGACGTTCTCACTGCAGTAATTACAGCCTTCATGTCCAAGAGGACCGCAACCTTGTTGTAGGGTTTGGTGGCTTGCGTGCCTCAATGACCCAGACAGCTATGTTGGCTGGAGTCAGAGCTTTATGCTTTGGCACTTGGTAGGGTCACTCCTCCAGGTTCAGGAGCTAGCAACCCTGACTGGCAAAACAAAAATGTTATGGAAACAGCAATGAAGAATCTTTCTATATCTGAGCGTGATGGTATTCCCAGGTCTCCATCTGGGACCTGCATAACTGACAGTAGTGAAAACCAAAATGAAGCTACAGACACAATGAAGAAAGCCCTGAATACCACCAGAGATGGAAGATATTCTTTGCTATCCTAAATGCCAGTGGTGCGACCAGCCAACATCTCAAATCAGGAGCAGAGGTAATGATTAATGTGCCACCCACCACACACACACACATACAAACCCATTTAGCTGCCTCATTTGCACCATCTAACAGATTTCCCCATTCATTACATTCAGGGTTCCAATTGTATTACATATATTCATTTCTTTTTTATTTATATATTTTAGTAATATTTAACTAAAATAGTAAACTTATCTTGGCACATTCATAAACTCCTGTGGCTCCCAGTTTCTTGTATTTTTATTTGGCCCAAGTTTATTTACCCAATTTCCCTCGGGATCAATAAAATATGTCTGTCTGTCTATCTGTTTGTCTTGAGAAGCGCTGCTCTGCCTGACTGTAGACTTACCAGAGTTTGGCTTTTAATGGCCCTTGGAAGCAGTCCAACAATCTGCTAACTTTAAGGAAAATTGGGAACTTTAAGAAAGTTGATCCTATCAGCAATATTCACATCTTATGGACAAATAGAAGTAAAGCTTGAATAAGGCTGTGCATTTCCACAGTTGCACACTGTACTCAAGAGATCATTTAACCAAAGATTTACATGGTGCTAAAAATCTCATATCTTTTAATATTCTAAATCTCTGGAATATAAAGACCTTCTTGAATTTTCCCAGATTAGGAACAACCAATTTATGGACAGCCCATACAGATGGACAAGCATTTGGGAGAATTTTCCACATATTGGCTGCTGGAGGGCTACAGGAATTTTCTCATGGGTGGGAACTCGGTTTGCAACAATATCATTGCATCTTGTTGAGAAATATTGCCCGAATGGTTGAGTTAAATGCCTTAGTTTTGCCAAGGATTGACCTGCATGGCTGATGGTTGTATTTAATATATTACCGGGGGGTCACATTTCTACCTTAAGAACTGTCAGAGTTACAAACAATTCTCAAGAACAGAACCTTGCTACAGTCTAGCAAGAACCTGTACTTTGTTATCTGACTGCCACAATTTTGAGATCTGTGGACTAAATCTCGTTGAATCGTCACTATATCTAGCTTTTTATTACAAAAACATACAGGGAGTTATTCTGTTATTTCCATTGTTTGATTTCCATCACTATGTGAATAACAGACCATGGAGAGCTATGTAGGAGGGAAGGGTTAGACTGATCTTAGAGTAGTTTGGAACATTGTGGGTCAAAGGGACTGTACTGTGCAGAACTATTCTATGCTCAATGCACGGGTCTTTGCATCGTGTGACATTTTATTTATAATTTTCGGATGGACAAACAACAATCAGTCAGTGGCACAGTGCTCGTCTGTGCTCCTTTTCTGTGCCACAAGGTTTTGCCACACTGGCCATGTTCCTGCAGAGACAACCCTGAAGAATTCCATTTTCTGCACCACACTTTATATTGTCCAGTCCACAACGAACCTGACACAAAACAGCCTAAATTCCAGCTTGTTGCCTTCGTACGGGTTAGGGTTTGCTACGTTAACACTGGAAACATGGTGACACTTGCAGACTGCCCAGACAGTATTGCTGATTTAATTTGATGCAAATGATGCATTTCACTGTATGTTTCAATGCATTTGTGACAAATAAAGATAATCTTTAATTCTTTTCTTGATGAAGTGATGTTATTTCCAACAACGTGGCCTAAGTCAACTTTTGACGGCCTTTGACTGTGTGTCTTACATATGGTTACCAACCATCTTTGGCTTCATTTCTCATACCCTCTTATACACAATGGTGGTCCTTAGATCCAGAGGCTGACTGAGTCTACAACCCTCTGCAGCCTTTTTCGATCTTGTGCACTGGAGCCTCCATACCAGACGGTGATGCAACCAGTCAGAATGAAATCCTCTGTGCATCAATAAAAATTAGGATATGGATCATGTACGGACTGAAAAGATTTAGTTCAATTTGCAGTCATGTTCGGCACAATGTCGGCTAGAAGGCCTGTTCCTGTGCTGTACTGTTCTATATCCACATAACCCCTTCCCCACCCCAACCCCAACCCCCATATTCTATCATTCTCCTTCATACAAGGAGGAGCAGGGAATTTGCCCGATTAAGCAACAAACCCACATCCCTTTGGGATGCAGGAGGAAATTAGAACATTTCAAGCAGGGGCTCCCAATCTTTTTTATGCCATGGACCCTTACTATTGACTGAGGTATTGAGAAATTGTATCTTTGGCCTACTGCGAATGTCTGCAAGAGAATGAACCTCAGGGTAGTAGTATATAGTGGCTTATACGCACTTTAATAATAAATTTACTTTGAACTTTGAACTTCTGACCCCACAAAATTATAGGAGGTCATGCAAACTCTTCATAGACAGTATCTGAGTTTAGGACCAAACCCGGTTGAGTGGAACTGCTTGTTACTGACTCTACCAGCTGTAGCAAAGAAGGAAGGAAGGAAAATGTTCCAGGATATTGTGGTTCCAAGAAAGAATAGACAATAGCTAATCCAAGGCTTCCTCTTATGCCAAGAGGTGGCCACCCTCAGAGCAGATGGAGTACCGCCTTATATCCCATCTGGGTACCCTCTAACCTGATGGTATGAATACTAATTTCTCCTTCCAATGGATAAACTTTCCCCACACCCTCTATTCCCCACTCTGACTTTTCACTTTTTTTCACCTGCCTATCACTCCCCCCCACCCCGGTCCCCTCCTCCTTCCCATTCTCATATGATCCTCCTATCAGATCCTTTCTTCTCCCTTTCTTCTCCAGCATTTGTCCTTTCCTACCTACCTGGCTTCACCTGTCACCTTGCAGATAGCTTCTTTCCCCACCCCCAGTTTTTAATTCAGGCATCTCCCCACCTTCCCTCGGTCCCAAAGAAGGGTTTCAGCCCGAAACATCGGCTGTTTACTCTTTTCCATAGACCTGCTGAGTTCCTCCAGCATTCTGTGCGCATTGATTATCGCCAATGATTTCTCACATCAGGGTTAAAAAGTCTATTGCACAACTTTACCATTTTGAACTGAATATACGATGGCCTGCTGCAAACATTGCATAGCAACCAACATTCTCTTGTTCAAGCACTCTGAATATTGGAGCTTATTCAGCTAATATCAAGATCTGTTGTAAAAGGACCTTTCATCAACAGAGAACTGACAGCCAGGCCTAGTACATGTGTAATTAATTGACTATTTACTTGACACCTTTTTGCATTAGACTATAAAGCAAAGTACTCAAAGGACTAATAAAAGATAATTCCCAAACAGATCAATGAAACAGCACTGAACATGATGAATAAATGTGACTATAAAACTTTTCATTCCTTGAAAAAAAGTAATCCTTCCCTTTGAGTCTGTGCTGCTATTAATGTACCCATTTGGATATTCTTGCAGATTTAATAATTATAAAAAGGAAATGCTATGAGCAGCCAGTTCCTGTGTTTGAGCTCTCCGAGCCGTTAAATCATAAAAGCAAATGGATTTGTGCCTGTGACACACTCTATGATATGTAGAGAGGGATTAGCCTAGTTTGGCGATGCTTCAGAGCTTTATGCTTGTGCAGTTTTTGATTCCCCACAAGTTATTACTTTCCCTACAGCAGAGAGGTGTGAGATCGTACCATTTGTTAAATTGATTAAAATAATTAAGCAGTAATGTATGAAAATTGCAATCGATTCAGTGAGCTGAAAAACTGGAATCTTCTGTTCAGTTTAGCCTCTGAGTAATATTCTGCAGTTAAAGCATCTTTGATTGAAGAATCTCAGAATCAATATTATGAGATTTTGTAAATTAACTACTGTCCACGGCATAGCAAACGTTACAGCTAAAAGCTCAAGGAAGCACTAAACTAATGCAGATCTGGGAAACCAGAGACATAGATAATATGCAAGCATACAAGGTGTTTGCCTCCACATTGCTGAGTTCTACCTCAGTATCGGTGAAGATACTATTTCTTGGGGGTTGGGGAAGATACTGTGTAATAAATAATATATTGGGGAAGATATATAATAGGTAATATAGCCATGATACTGAATTGAATTGACTTTATTTCTTACATCCTTCACATACATGAGGAGTAAAAATCTTTACATTATGTCTCCATCTAAATGTGCAATGTGCAATCATGGTAATTTATAACAGTCAAGCAAGCAGCAAATATTTCAATCTTAATTTATAAATAAATAATCTGTAAAATCTTTGTTACCCAATTGCATTTCAGTTTATCTTTCCCTGGTTTGAATACTCAAATAATGAAAGAAGTTTATTTATATATAAGGGGACGATTCTGCCTAGATTAGTTATATATCTATAAATGCTACCTGGATATGTCTCCTTCAGCATAGTTTTATAAGAATGACAGAACACCCTAATTTAATATTACTGAGTATGTGTGTTCCACTGGGAGGCCACTACTGGGGTGGACAAAATTACTAGGGGTATTTATTTCCAATTTTATGAATCCAGTTTAGTGTGTAGAATATGCTGAATGAATTCATGTCAATTCCACACGCCACACATTAGCTATTTGAGATGAGTCAAGTGAATCAAGGGTTCTGGACTTAGTGCAGGTTATGACTGGGGGATTAGCTCAGAGCATTTGTACGCAAATCAAGAGGTCGCTGAGGGCATCTCTGGGTCCTTTCTCAACAACTTTCTGCATTCTCTGCATTTACTGCAACCCGGGACTATATTAAAGAAGGTGGACGCAGCAGATGGGTGCTGTGCATGTGGAAGAAGGTGGACACAGCGGATGGGTGCTGTGCATGTGGAAGAAGGTGGACGCAGCAGATGGGTGCTGTGCATGTGGAAGAAGTTATCTTTCTGTGTCGCACGTACGTTGAAACATATAGTGAAATGCACCATTTTGTGTTAATGACCAAGGCGTTCCAAAGATCGGGCTGGGGGGCAACCCACAAGGGTCAGCACATTTCCAGCGCCAAGATAGCATGCCCTCCATTCACTAGCCCTGACCGTATGCCTCTGGAATGTTGTAAGGAACTGGAGCACTTAGTGACTATAAGACTGTCAGATATAGAGCAGAATTAGGCTTTTTGGCCCATCGAGTCTGCTCCACCATTTCATCATGGCTAGTCCATTTTCCTCTCAGCCTGTTTCCTCTCATGTAGGTCATAAGGGTCTCCCTACTAACCATCAGGGACATTTATCAGAAGTGCTGTATACACAGGGCCCTTAGTATTTCTAAGGACCCTGCACATCCATCCAGCACCTTTTTGACTTTCTACCATCAGACAGGGGGTGTGGAGAGGCATAAAGAACATCACTGGCTTCAATCAGCCTAGCTGTAGAGCCTCGGAATGCAGACGTGAATGAATAACCAATAGATTTGGAAATTGCCCTCCTATTCACACCTCCCTCAGCACTCCAGTCCAGGCGCCAAGGCACCCAATGCTCCCTCGGCACCAACATCTCCCCTCCTCCCTCCCTTCAGTTCAACATGTGGATGAACATTCAGGCTACCACTGGTCTACATACATTCCTTGCCCGGCACCTACCATCTGCAGCTCCTCATACCAACTGCTATCATCCCAATCTTCACGTCCCTCAGCCCCACCTTCCATCAACTCCCCAGTCAACATGGACTCACCCTCACTGTTGAGCAGGAGAGAAGGGCTGTGCGGAAATTCAGACACGGCAAAGAATGTGAACCCCCAGGTCCTGAAGGAGTGTGCTGAGCAGCTGTGTGGAGTTCTCTAGTGCATTTTCAATCTGAGTCTTGGCCTGGAAAGGGGCCCGATTGTGTGGAAAACATCATGTGTGGTCCTGGTACTCAGGAAGGGCTAACCAAAAGTCATGAATGACTAAAGTCCAGTGGCCCTGATCTCACACATCATGAAGACTCTAGAGAGGCTGGTCCTGGCTCACCTCTGACCCCTGGTCAGATCAGCTCTCAATCCCCAGCAGTCTGCCTACCAGGAGCACATTGGAAATGCCGATGCTGTCACCTACCTGTTGAACAGAGCCTACTCCCATTTGGATAAGCAGGGCAGCACTGTGAGCAGCATGTTTTCTGATTTCACAAATGCCGTCAATACCATACAGCCCTCATTACTGGAAGGAAAGCACCATTTAATGCAAACTGGCACTTCCATTGCATCCTGGGTAATGGATAACCCGGCTGGCAGACCACAGGATGTGCAGCTTCAGAGCCATGTGTCAGACAAAGTTGTAAGCAACGCTGGTGCCCCACAGAGGACTGTATTGGCTCCATTCCTGTTGCCCTGTATACCCCGGACATTAGAAACAACAGTGAATCATGTCATCTGCAGAAATTCTCCGATGACTCAGCAATAGTTGGGTGTATAAAGGGAGGATGGGAGGACGAATACAGGGCCCTGGTGGAGGACTTTCCCAAATGGCACAAGCTGCAGTTCAGCATTAGTAAGACAAAGGAGATGATGATGGACTTTAGGAAGATTAAGCCTGCACTACTCCCTGTTACTATTGATGGTGAGGATGTGGTTGTGGTGAGGACCTACAAGTACCTGGGGGTGCACCTGGGTGACTGACTTGAGTGAAGCACCAACACAGGGGCTGTGTACAAGAAGGGCGAAGACAACTCTACTTCTTTTTTTTTTTTTTTTTTTTTTTTTCTACTTCTTGAGGAAACTGATCCTTTGAAATATGCAGGTCTCTCCTTCGCATGTTCTACCAGTCAGTTGTTGCTGATACAATCCCTGTGTGGTTGTGCGCTGGGTCAATGGCATCAACATGGGCAATGCCAACAGGCTCAATAAACTGATTAGAAAGGGCTGGCTCTGTTATAGGAGTCAAACTGGACACACTGGAGGCTGACGTAGAACAAAGGACCCTACGGAAAATCCTGGCAATTCTGGACAATGTTTCTCACCCTCTACATGCCACCTTGGCTGAACAGAGGAGCACTTTTAGTAATAGACTAAGACAATTGCACTGCTCCAAAGAGCGGTATATGAGGACATTCTTACCCTCAGCCATTAGGCTATGTAATAAGTCAAACAATTGCCGGGGAAATGATGACACCTTCCTGTTAGACCGCCTTATTATTTATTCTTTCTTACTTCTTTTCTAGTATTTGCATATCTGTGCAAGTGTAATGCTACTGCAATGCTGTAATCTCCCTTGGGATCAATGAAGTATCTGTCTATCTATGATCCTCCCAGCTGTTCTCAAAGTCCTTCCTAGGGACTTCTGACCCTATGTGCGACTGTTCCCCTACCAGATGGAGATGCAATTTGTCAGGATGCTTTCGATGGTGCTCCTGTAAAATGCGGTTAAGATGGGGAGGGGGAGCCTTGCTTGCCTCAATCTTCTCAGGAAGCGGAGGTGCTGCTGTGTCTTCTTGTTCAAGAAGGTGATACTAATGAACTAGGTGAGGTAATCCATAACGTGAGCTCCCAGGAACTTAGTGCACTTAACTCTCTCTACAGAGGAGCCAGGTATTCGCAGAGGGGGATGGTTCATCTGCACTTTCCTGAAGTCCACAATGTCTTTTCCATGTTCCGGCTAAATTTTACTTTGAACTTTGAACCTTGATTCAGGATCTTCCCCATGCAGGACATACCTCCTTCTTACTATGTTCACAGGGGAGAATATTTAGGAATCTGAAGACCCATACTCAATGATTTTGAAACAGCATCTTCTACTCCAACAGATTCCTGAACAGTTCATTAACCCATGAACATTATTTTATTTCTAGGACTATTTATTTATTTTGCAATTTGTATTAATTTATATGTCTTTGAGCTGCCTTGCTATTCCTCTTTTGCAATATTCATTTATTTATTTTTGTTGTAACTTAAAGAAATTTGTTGTTTACTTATTATTTACTTAGTGATACAGTGTGGAATAGGCATTTCTGGCCCTTCAGGCCGTGCTACCAATAAGCCTAATTAACCCTAACCTAATCATGGGACAATGGACAATGACCAATTAACCTAGCTGGTACATCTTTGCACCATGGGAGGAAACTGGAAGAACCAGGGAATACCCATGCAGTCCATGGGGAGAGCATACAGAGACTCCTTCCAGAACGGAGCTAGAATTGAACTCCGAACTCTGGGATACCCCGAGCTGTAAGGACACTGTGCTAACTGCTACGCTACCATGGTGCCTTTGCCTGTGCTGTACTGTTGCCACAAAACCACAAATTTCACAACTAGTGGCTGTAATAATACACCTGATCTTAATTCTCATTCCAAAACCTTGCTTGCAAATTGGCTTCAGCCTTTGATATTGATGCACCATCAATAACTCACACTGAGACGTAGGCGAGATATCGGCTTTTATTGACTGGAAGAAGGAACCAGGAGTGAGTGTCTATCATACAAGGTCCTGGAGAATGAGGCCGATCTTCAGGCCGCAGGTCTCCTTTATACAGGGGCCTGTGGGAGGAGCCACAGGAGCAGTCAGCAGGGGCGTGTCCCAACAGGCACATAGTTCACCACAGATATCATCTGAGCTAGAACCAGAATCAGGCTTAATATCATTGGCATGTATCGTGAAATTTGTTAACATGCGAGAGTAGTGTATTGTAATACATTATAATAAAATAACTACAAATCAGAATAAGAATATATATGAATGTGGCTTCTATCAGTCAGGGTCGACCATTGATATTGTGTCCTAGCTATCGAGATACACAAGCCTGGGCAGTATGATATGAAGTGCAAGTTGTTAACCATGTAATAAGCTCCTCCTCTCCACACAACTGATAAACCCAAAGGAACAACAAAGAGCATTACAGTTCAGGAAGGGTAAGATGAAGGAACACACACCAATCCTCATAGGGATCAGAGGTGAAGAGAGTGAGCAGCTTCAAGTTCCTGGGTGTCATAACCTGGTCCAAACATATCGATGTAGTTATAAAGAAGGCGAGACAGTGGCTATACTTAATTAGGAGTTTGAAGAGACTTGGCATGTCAACAAATACACTCAAAAACTTCTGTATTTGTACTGTGGAGGGCATTCTGACAGGCTGCATCACTGTCTGGTATGGAGGGGCTACTGCACAGGACCAAGAGAAGCTCCAGAAGTTTGTAAGTCTAGTCAGCTGCATCTTGGGTACTAGCCCAAAAAGTACCCAGGACGTCTTCAGGGAGTGGTGTCTCAGAAAGGCAGCATCCATTATTAAGGACCTCTAGCACCCAGGACATGCCCTTTTCTCACTGTTACCATCAGGTAGGAGGTACAGAAGCCTGAAGGTACACACTCAGCAATACAGGAACAGCTTCTTCCCCTCTGCCTTCCAATTCCTAAATGGACATTGAATCTTTGGACTCTACCTCACTTTTTTTTAACACACAGTACTTCTGTTTTTGCACAATTTTTAAATCTATTCAATATACGTAATTGACTTACTTGTTTATTTATTATTTTTTTCTCTCTGCTAGATTATGTATTGTATTGAACTGCTGCTGCTAATTTAACAAATTTCATATCACAACCAGTGATAATAAACCTGATTATGATTCTGATTCTGGTTTTGGTACCAGCTTGATCTCATAAATCACAGAAATTCATGCGAGTCATTGTCATTTCCTGGTCAGAAAATCCCAGCGTTTCTGCTAGGCATTCCCTGTTCTTGTATAAGACCCTGCCTCCAGAGTCTTAACCAGGAAACCGTTCACCTATTACCTCATGCATGTTGGCACGCTCGCATTAAACAGTAAAATCCAAGCAGTGCATTTGGCATTAGGGGCTGCATTGCATTCTGCTCAGTAAAGCCTTGACTACCCAGCCAAACATGTAAAAGAGTTTGGCAGTCCCATTGGTAAATCCTGTGTAATAATGAGCTCATCAGAATATCAGAATGGTCACAGGATTGGCCCTGCCTCATGAAAATGAATCTCAAGGTTGTATATGGTGACATATATGTATTTTGATAAAAATTTACTTTGAACTTTGGAAAGGGCTGTAATCATACAGGAAAGAAACTATCAAGTGGCCATTTTAATTTCTATCCAAAAGGAAGCTATTCTTTACCACTGTTACTCCAGAGGGCGTTGAGTTTGTCCAATGGGTTTGGGGGAGGGGGCAAGTAACTTGAAGGAGCACCCCCCTGAATGTAAATCATCATGGAGGTGCCTATTTAACGCAGAGGCTGATAGATTCTTGATTAGTCAGTGCATGATAGGTTATGGGGAGAAAGCAGGAGACTGGGCTGAAAGGGAAGTTAATCGGGCATGATGAAATAGTGGAGCAGAATTGATTGGTCAAATGGCCTAATTCTGTTCCTGTATTTTATGGTCTTCTGGTCTTATACAGGACTCACATATCCTTCAGATTTTTCCCACTTCCAGACTAGTTTTATCATTGTTTTCAACCTAACGCGAGCCTCTTGGGTTGTTCACTCTGTCTGCCGGAGAGCACTTATGGTGGGCTGTCCTGAGGTAGGCAGAACGGATTAGCGTGATCAATCTGCAGCAACATTAACTCGAAGGAAAACTTAAGGTTTATTGATATTTCTAGCAAAGTAATTAATGTGTGCTTGCAAAAAAATAAACTAAGGTCTATAAATACAGCAGTATAGTGCCCATGTTTTCCTGTACTGTGTGGCAGGTGGAAGTTGTAGTCATGTATCTGGATAGATGTGTGCCCATCATCACCAGTACCACTCCCTGACTCCACGCACAACTACCTGCCCAAGGAAAATGCCCTGTCGTGTTAGGTCCACCACTGAAGCACGATCTTAATGGCAGTTCATCTTAATTCTCAGAAACTCATTGTGTTGTATAGTATGGGACTTTCTTTCCATCGTGTACATGTTCTCCAACTACACCCATCCCAATTGCATGCATAAGGTTCATATCCTTTGTCCTGCCAATTTAAATTCAAAGTACATTTATTATCAGAGTATGTATGCATTTTTGCTGTTCCTTTCCACACCTTGTGGTGTATCAGGCTGTTTCTTTTGCGCTTTTGTCATTTTTTATGAGGTTGAGTTGCTAGCTCGACACTCAACTCAGCACAGATGGAAAGCGTGAAAGGAGCCGGCCAGATTCGAATCCAGGACCATTCACCTCCAAGTCCAGTGTGGATGCCACTATTCCACCAGCCTGCATGAATGCAGAGTTCAGCCCTGAGATTCATGCTCCCACTGGCAGCCACAAAACAAGGAAAAACCATGGAGCCCGTTCGAAGAACAGCAGCAAACCCCCAACGTGCATAAAAAAAGAACAAATTGCGTAAAAGGCAAACAGCGAGCAAAAATAAAACTCAGGATATAAAACATCAAACCACAAAGTCATCGAAACAGTCCAGGAATGTTCAGTTTTGTTCAGTTCAGTCTAGTGCTGTCATTAATTGACTGCAGGCTGCAGAACCAGTCTATTCCGAGCAAAATCACATAAAATAGCAACAAAAAGAGGAGTAACCAGGAACCAGAAGCACGTCAGAATGTGGACCGCAGAGTCCAGTCCACAAACCACATCGATTACACCTTGCCCAAGACCCAGGACTCCAGCAGCATCAAGCGAGAGGGAGGGAGAGAGAGAGAGACCGATCAGAAGCAAGGAGACCGTGCTGAACACGTGCTCACCTTCCGCTCTCATCCTCTGATTTTAATCTTCCTTGTTGCATCAATCCCTGTCTTGATGTCTCTGAGATCTGGGTAGTGTAGCCATGGAGATGATCTTTCCATTAATAGGAGATTCAAGAATCCAAGGGCACAGACTCAGAATAAAGGGATGTCCCTTTAAAACTGAGATGAGGAGGTATTTCTACAGCCAGAGGCTGGTGAATTTGTGGAAAACCATTGCTGTTCTGCATTCAATACTCAGACACTTGGAAAAAGATACCATCTATACTATTGGAGCCACATTTATATTTATATTACCTCTATCAGGTCAACCTTCATTCTCCTCTATACCAGTGAAGATGAACCCAGCATCCAATCTTTCCCCATAAGTGAAGTCCTTCAATTAAAGCAACATCCCTTCTTCACTCCAGGGAAAATTGACCCAATCTACCTAACCTTTCCCTATAAGTGAAGTCCTCCAATCGAAGCAACATCCTGGTTCCAACTCACACTCCTGCTGCCTATCTTCTCATGAAATTGTCTTTGAGTCTTTTGTTCAAGTAGTAAAGATGGGAGCCCTGATATCTGTCTCAGGCCTCCATTAAACACTTGGCTTGCCCTGAAATCTTTGACCACCACGACACCTACATAGATCAGCGATAAGATCGAGTCACCGTTTTCCCAGATATCTGCGTCACTAGACCATAAGACCATAAAGCATAGGAGCAGAATTACGCCATTCAGCCAATCAAGTCTGCTCCACCATAGTTGATTTATTATCTCTTCCAACTCTATTCTCCTGTCTTCACCAGGCAATGTTTGACACCTGTACTAGTGAAAAACCTATCAACCTCGGTTTTAAATATACCCAATGACTTGGCCTCAACAGCCACCTGTTGAAATGAATCCCACAGATTCACAACCCTCTGGCTAAAGAAATTCCTCCTCGTGTCTGTTCTAAGGATATGACTGCTGTTCTATTCTGAAGCTGTGTCCTCTGGTCCTACACTCCCCCACTATAGGAAACATCCTCTCCACATACATTCTATCTAGGTATTTCAATATTCAATAGGTTTCAATGAGATCCCCCCCCCCCCTCATTCTTCTAAACTCCAGTGAATACAAGCCCAAAGCCATTCAATGGTCCTCTTAATTATCTCTATCTTTCCTGGGGAGATTCTCTTGAGTCTCCTCTGGACCCTCTCCAATTCCAGCACGTCCTTTTGGATAAAGGGCCCAAAACAGCTCAGTATACTCTCAGTGCAGGTTGACAAATGCCTAAGAGTGATCCTGAGTTTTCAGTTGCCTGTGGCTTCAATTCTCCATCTAATCACAGCTGGGGAAGATTACTATGTTAACGTTGTTGGGAAAACAGAAATTGTTACTGTTGCAGTATTGCTTCATACACGATTCCTTCCTTGTATGAGAAAATCTTAACTTTATTGCATTCGGGCCTCCTCTCAGTTTATACATTTGTGTTCCCTACAGTTTCACAGGGTGGAGATATTTCTCTACCAAGGTGATCCTTCTCTCCACTGGCCTCCAAGTCACCCATGGGCAAAAGGTGTAATACCTGCTTAGCCCCCTGATCAGGGTCAACTGAAGCCATAGGAACAGGTGGTGGATGGTCATATGAGTAGCTGGAGCATATCACAAGTCCTGGTTATACAAGCACTTTTGCCAGGCAGACAGTCTCTGAAGAGTATTGATAATGGCTGGGGTCACCCGTCTTGTAAAGACACTGCCCAGAAGAAGGAAATGGCAAACCACTTCTGTTGAAAAGTTTTCCAAGAACAATCTTGGTTGCCCGCGTCGTACAACACAGCACATAACGAACAAATGAGCAATTTCATGCCTATGCTGTCATGTCAAAGGGCTAATACTAGAGGGCATGCATTTAAGATGAAGCTACTAAGTTCAAAAGAGATGTATGGGTTAAGATTATCACACAGAGTGGGATGTGTGCCAGGAATGGTGGGGAGATTTTTTTCATCGATTCTGCAATGATTTTTTGTATTTACTGTGAATGTCCACAGGAAAATGAATCTCAGAGTTGTATATAGTGACATACATGTATTTTGATAATAAATTTACTTTGAACCTTGAAGTTTGCACTTTGATATGTAATGGTTTTAAGGTACAAGATTAGAAACCAGGATTAGCGAGGAGTGGGACTTTTGGAGCAGAAGTGTAGATGGAGGAAAGGATGACCTGCTACAGCCAGCGCAACACTCATAATCAAACTGCTCGACAGGAAAAAACCTGCTTAGATCTGACCCACCACAAGCTAGGTTCAAAATCATTGCATGACTGATTACGGACATAAACAATTCAGCTCAAGAATTTTTATTAATGGGGACAGCAGCCACATGTGCGGAGCTGGATATTGGCAAGGTGTCAGATACAGATTTTATGGGTCTTGCAGCAAAATAAATCCAAAGATGCCGTCATAAAGGCATGTCAGATATTGGACCCAGATTCCAATTATTCAGAGTTTTAATGCACATATTATCATACCATTCAGCTAAGGGATATTGACATACAGTTAAGTAGAAGTTGAAAATGACTGTTTAAATTTTCTGCAAATGAAATTATAGTCTATTTATCCTTTTGATCAATATAATCCAATCTAAATACATTTAATTTCAAATGATCTTTCCTATGAAATCCATCTTACAAATCTCACTCTTTCGCATGTACATCTCAATTCTGACAATCAATGTTTTAAAAACATTTAACTGGTCGATAATTAAGTCTTGTCAGAAAGGTCTTACAAAGCAATAATTGCAAATAGCATCATTATAATAATCTCTTCCAAACAATCAGTTAAAGCTCATATTTCAAAAAAAAACCTACTTGAAATCGGTCCATTGCCTGGACAGGGTGAGTCACCAAGCTCACAGGAAGTGAGATAGAATTACGGAATTATTACAGCATGGGAGGCCATTTGGTCCATCGGGACAATGCTGGTCCCTAGTGGAATAATCTCCTCAAACCCAATCCCTTGCTCTTTCCACATTGCCCTTAGCAAATTATTCTTCATCAAGTGTCTGTCATATTTCCTCTTCAAACAGGGGTTCCCAGTCTGGAGTCTTGTTAATGTCCAGGGTCCATGGAAAAAAAAGAAGGTTGGGAACACCTGCCTTATGTAGTGTCGAAGGGTCTCGGACCAAAACATCAACTGTACTTTTTTCTATAGTTGCTGTCTGGCCTGCTGAATTCCTCTGTTATTTTGTGTGTGTTCTTTAAATTAGTGATTGATTCTAGCTCCACCAGCCTCTCAATGAATCCAGATTTGAATCAGTATCAGATTTTTTGTCACTGACATTAGTTGTGCATTTTGTCTTATTTTAATTTTTTATTGAGGTACAGCGTGGAACCACACCACCCTGTAATGCCCCGATCTGACTCTAACCCAATCACAGGACAATTTACAATGGCCAATTAACCAACCAACCTTTAGTCTGTGGGAGGAAACTGGAGCACCCAGAAGAAACCCACATGGTCATGGGGAGAACAACAAAGTCCTTACAGGCAGCAGTGTTCATTGAAAAAGGTACCGAAGCATTCAGGCTCTTACAACCAGACTGTGTAACAGTTTCTTCCCCCAAGCTATTAGACTCCTCAAGACCCAGAGTGTAGTCTGACACCAACCTATACACACACACACACACACACACACACACACACACACACACACACACACACACACACACACACACACACACACACACTCACCACCACCACCACTCCACTCCCTTTGCAATTTTTGCACATTTCTTTCTCAATTCCTGCTAAAACATGGTTTATATTTTCATCATTTATTATTATATTGTAAAAAAGCCCTTTACCATGCCTATTGTCTTTATTATTAATTATTGTTCTGTATTGCATTGTTTTGTGCACTTCATGTAGTCCCGTATAGGTCTGATGTCTAATGTAGTTTTGTGTTATTTCATGTAACACCAAGGTCCTGGAGGAACGTTGTTTTGTTTTCACTGTGTACTGTACCAGCAGTTATGGTTGAAATGACAATAAAAAGCAACTTGACTTGACTTGACTTGAACCTGCATCACTAGTACTGAAAAGTGTTATTCTGAGCACTATGCCAAAATGCCGCCCATTTACTGCCACAGCGGTAAAGTGTAGGCATAATAAGTTACAGTAAATAAATAACTCATAAACACAAGAAATGTCAGAAATCCAGAGTAACACACACACACACATACAAAATGCTGGAGGAATTCAGCAGGTCAGGCAGCATCTATGGAGAGGAATAAACAGTTGACGTTTCAGGACTAATGAAGGATCTCCGACCAAAATGTCAACTGTTTATTCCTCTCCATAAACTGTACCTGAACTGCTGAATTCCTCCAGCATTTTGTGTGTGTTACTAAATAAAGTGTAGTGTTCTTGGGTTCATGGACCCATGATCATGTCTGGCTTCTTCATTTTTATTTCCTCATTTCTCTTCCAAATGTTCAAATTTGTGCAATGAAAATTTCCAAAAAGAATCGATCTTTTCTTTGTTTGACCACCGACCTAATAGGCATCAATTGCAAAACTTAGTCCAAGAGAAGTCCAGCTGAAACTGATTGGCCTGAGCTGTGATTGAGGGAAGTCCTATAGAAATGCAAACTTCCTTTGTTAATGTTTCTCGGTCATATGTGGCCTGTGGTATGGAACTGCAAGAGAAGAGGTCTAGAAATTGGAACGTGAAAATTAATATATTGATCTGTAGTTTTCTGAAGAATAACTTTCAGACATGTTTGAAGAAATGCAATACCTTGATTTTTAAATGAATGTTGTAAGGCAAAAATCTTCAATTGAAGATTAAATTTTTAAAACCAGGTTCTAAGAAATCCTGTATTTCAACTGTACCTACAGATCTATACAGTATATTAACTGTGCTGTTTAAAAGATATTCAAACTTTATTGATGAGAGCCAAAAACTTGGTTATGCGCTCTGCAATCAAAAGAAAACCATATCATCTGCGAACAGATGGAAATTAGATTAAAATCATATCTCCCTTGGAAGACAGAAATTTCTCGTTTCCGCTGCCCCTGCCCCAGTATAAAGTGGCCTGTCACAACCCAGAAGAAAGTGGAAATCTTTTTGGCATTAGTAGAATATTAACGCAACCCTCTTTGGTTTTGGGAGAAAGGAACAGTGACAGGTTATAAACTAGATAATTCACTACAACAACAACAAAAAAACTTCAGTTTATCAGTTTTTCTGGGATTTACATGCTGCACATTTGTAGGAACTAGCTTGCAAAGTTAGCTCCGACAGACTGGGCAGATGAGACTTACAGTGAGATCCAATGGTCTGGAAGGCAATTCTGCAACGCCCCATGGAGAGCGAAGGGCAAGACAAGGAATAGAAAACATTATGGCCATCCACTACAACCAAGAAAGACCCCAGTTTGTGATGCTTGGTTGTACCACTGGACCTGAACTTCTGAGGTCAAGAGAATAGAACTGCCCAAGTGCAAGGGCTTTTCCACTTTAAAAACTCTCTCGCACAAGTTTCCTGTCATCATTGGACATGATGGACAACTACCACCATGCAGGAATGGACTCACCATACACAAAATTCTTTAATTAAATATTTAGTATTTCAAGTAGGTAACCTGAAGCATTGGCTCTGTTTCTCCACAGATGTTGATTGGACTACAGTACTGTGCATTTTCTACTTATAATTTCAGACTTCCATTATATGCAATATTTTGCTTTGAACTTTTTAATTGCTTTTTTTTATTTGGTGGATGCTCAGTGAATTGGAATTTTCAATGGATCTATATTGAGTAACTTTATCAAAAAATAAAAATCCTTTATTTTGGAATTACAAGAGAACGATTTGTATTCATGTAGCACATGCAATAGAGTAACATGTTCAAAGTTTCATCAAAACATATTATCAAACAACTCTAGATCAAAACCCTGTAATACACTGAGTGGTCACTTTACTAGGTACACCTGCTCATTAATCTAATCAGCCAATCATGTGGCAGCAATTGAATGCATAAAAGTATGTAGGCATGGTCAAGAAGTTCAGTTGTTGTTCAGACCAAACGTCAGAATGGAGAAGAAATATGATCTAAATGATTTTCACCATGGAATGGTTTCTGGTGCCAGATGGGGTGGTTTGAGGATCTCAGAAACTGCTGGTCTCCTAGGAGTTTCACACATAGCATTCTCTGGTGTTTACAGAGAATGGTATGAGAAACAAAAAAAAATCTAGTGAGCAGCAGTTCTATAAGCAAAAGTGCCTTGCTGATGAGAAAAGGTAGAGGAGAATGGCCAGACTGGTTCCAAGAAGACAACAGTAACTCAAATGTCCATATGTTATAACAGTGGTGTGCAGAAGAGCTCTCTGAATGCTCAACACATCAAACCTTGAAGTAGATGGGCTACAGCAGCAGAAGACTGTGAACATACAGTCAGTGGCCACTTTTATTAGGTGCAGGCGGTACCTAATTAAAGTGTCCTCTGAATGTATATAACACTTAGAATAGCATAAAATGTTCTAAGTTATATCACAAGCATTTTATCAGGTAACTCTGAGATTGAAGTGTGGCCTATATTGGGACAGATAGACAGGTTAGTCAAGAGTGTCTTAAAGAAAAAGAAAGGGGAAGAGGGGCAGATTGCCAATGGTGTTGACATGAAAATCAAGGTAGTGCAAGAGACCTGAAACAGAACTCATTCATCTGTAAATTGCCATAGTCTGTTAGATTAATAGTAGTGCTATCCTTTTAAAAATAAATGATTTCATGCTGCTGGCAAAATAGCAGAGAGAGGGAGGATTTTTGAGCAAATGGATTAACATTTATATCCTGATAATGAGTACAACAATTTTAAGGACTACGAGAAATGTAAAAAAAAAGTCCAATGTGGTATGAGTCTTACAAGTGATCATTTATTCTGCAAGATGGGTTGTATCACTTCACAATATAAATCCAGATAATCTTAAGTTTTTACAAGCAAATTTTGCCAAAATGGTTTCCCGCAAAACACATGATAAAATAGTGCCTACTTAAAGTTCAGTGTTCAAGATTCAATATTGTTTAATGTCAGTTCCAGTACACAAGTGAAAAGGGGAATGAAATAATTACTCCAGATCCATTGCAGTATATTCAAACCACCCTAAGATAAAGAACACAGTAATAAAGAAAATCACAATAAATAAAAATACGTAAGATAGCTTGTAAACATAGACTGATTGTACTGTATGTCCATAAATGACTGTGCATAAGGTTATTCTGACTGGAAATGATAAAGTGGTGGTGGTGGGGTAGGTTAGAGGGTGGAGGTGTTGATCAGCTTACTGATTGGAGAAAGTAACTGTTCTTGAGTCTGCTGGTCCTGGTGAGGATACTATGCAGGCTCTCCCTGATGGGAGTGGGATAAACAGTCCATCAGCAAGCTGGGTGGGATCCTTAATAATGTTACTGGCCTGGCCCTATTCTGGCATCTTTCTGTATATGTGTCCTTGAAGGCAGATAGGCTGGTGCCAATGATGCTTTGAGTAGTTTTGACAATTCATTGCAAATGTTGTCCGCTGCGGTGTATTTTCCGTATCAAGCAGTGATGCAGTATGTTAGGACCCTCTCTAGGTTTGCAAGCATTAATGTCCTAAGGAAGTAGATGCAATGATGAGGGTTCTTGATTGTGTAGGATGTGCTCTGGAACCGTGAGATGTGCACTCCCAGGATTTTGAAACTGCTCACAGTTTCCACTGCTATGCCACCGATGTAAAGAGGGGTATGAGCGGCACAAGTCCTCCTACAGTCAATAACCATCTCCTTTGTCTTATTGACATTGGGGAAGCAACAACCTACGCAAGTGTTATTGTTTCACCATCATGAAAAATGTCCGTTTCTTGTCTTTCATTGATTCTGCTATGGTTATTCTTCCATGGATTCATTGCCAAAAAGAAAATATACCTTAGGGTCGTATATGGTGACATATTTAGTATGTTGTTTGATAATAAATTTACTTTGAACTTTGAAGAAAGCAAAAACATTTCTGTTCCATCTTGCTTATTTACATATTTTAAATCTAGTATAAGATAATATTAAATTTAGCTATTGATAGGAGTTCCTGATATTGGAGCTGAACTGGACTCACAGAAGTTACGAGTGGTTTACCGCTTAAATCATGTTACCTTAGACTTATGGTGCATTGTTTCTTTATTTTTTGTACACAATTTGTCAATATGAGCTACAAGCTAGTAGATTATTTGGTCTCATGGATGTTATTGGGTGGCATAGCCAGCAACCTCCCTTCATCCAGAGTCCAAGTTCAAAGTTATTGTCATTGTATTGCATGTATACCACCAAACCAAACAATGTTCCTCAGACCAAGGTGCACAACACAGTACCTATAACTCACACACAACACATAAAGTAATATTACCACAAATAACAAATATAAGGTGCATTTATGACACAAGTTAAAAAGTAAACCACCCCGGGCTATGACAACTTTAAGGTTAACATTACACAGTTTCCTTTAGGCCATTGATCAGTGCTGGAAGGATTTCTAGGAGATAAAGTGGTGAGTTCAAAGATACATTAAATCTTTATGGATTGTGTACTTTAATTTGTTTCACGTGGAAACCACATGGGACTCTGGTGGTGAACAGGAATGTACAGGAACGTAGAACTGGGAGAACAGAGAGTTCTGACAGAACAAAATAGCAAAGGATGTTGTGGAGCAGTGAGGTGGGTAAAAGGCTCAGCTATTTAAAGGTGAGAACAACAAGATAGCATTCAGTCAGCTGAAGAAGTAAGAAGCTAATGGACACCACAAGGGTCTGAATGATCAACATTCAGATCATTCAAAAGTCGTAGGCATATATATATATATATATATATATATATATATATATATATATATATATATATTCCTAGGGTGCCTAAAACTTTTGCACACTACTGTAGTAACAAGGAAACACATTTCGTGACACATATGAGTGATGATAAACCTGCTTCTGATGTGGGTCTCTTTTGTGGATTGAGAGTGGGAAGAGGGCAGAGAGAGGGGAATCATGGTTGGGAAACGCAGAGAGGGGATGGAGCAGGAAGCATCAGGGATACATTCTGTAATGATCAATAAACTAAATGTTTGGAATCAAATAACCTTGCTTGTAGTCAGTCTCAGGGCTGGCTGTGTCTGCACCCATGCCAATACCCACCTCCCTGACACTCCTTCTCTGCCACCTCTTCCACACCCTTCACACATAAATCATTTGTACCATATATATGCCTAAGACTAATGCACAGTACGGTATGACAAATGATGGAATGTTGGTAGTGGGATTTCAATAATGGAACTTATGGGAGGCTGTAAGATATTCCTAAGAGATCTCAGAAGGAGATTATGCTTGCATCAGTATGGAGAAAGGGGAAAAGGCTAGCTGTATTGACCAGGTAAGGTGTAACTAAAGTGCTTGTTTTGGAGCTGTGCTGTGTTTAATAGATGACAGAATTTCAGACAAGCATCTTAAGCATTTCCCTGCAGCTCTAAGAAGAACCTTCAGAGTACAAGTTCTGTTCTACCTCGTTTGTTATTCGGCCACCCAGCTTCATTAAAATGAACTTTGAAAGTGAATCTCAAATTTTCTTTAATCTACATACAAATCAAGTAAACAACATTAAAGGTGGTGGAACACTGGTTGCGAGCTAAGCACAAGACACAGAGATCTTTTACATTCGTCTATTGATCCTTTTTCCAAGATGCATCTAGGTCCATAACATGGCATTGCCCTCAATTTAAAGAGTAATGCACATGAATTTGACTTAATTGTGCTTGCTGAGAGATTCCCTTTGATGTGCGTCCATATTTCCTGGCTCTGCAGGAAGTATAGTCATTTTTCTGGTGCTTTATTGCAATTATTTAATCATCTTTTCAAAGAAAAATCTATCCCCTGTGAGGCCTGCACTGTATTTTCTGTTGCTTTGAATAGATTTTTTTTGGCAGAAGTATAAATCAGGTTAAAAATCGAAAAGCTTCTCCAATTGTAGACATTTAAACATCCCACACTAGATATGTATGAATGATGTTTAAATGAACTGAAACTTGAATTTTTGTACTCAACAGCACAGTTTTCCTCAAGATTCATTCTGATTAATGTTTACTTTATGGGTTATGCATATTCTAATAAGATGCCTGTTCCTTAAGTTTGTCATGGCCACGGGAGGTAGTGGGAAAAACTCCCGCTACCTATTAAATGCTCTCAGTGGCATGCACCTCGAACAGCATATGACAACCAAGGCCAGTTCCTGGCTTTCACCAGTGGCTTAGCTTCTAAACCTGGTGGAATCATTTCTATTGACAGGGGAAGGGGCAAAGCTGGGTTACTATTGCCTTAAACCAAGTCACTACAGGCAGATGGGGCTTGTCAGCCGTGGTTGGCAGCTCATCGAGGAGAGGGAAAACTCTGATCTCAAACACCCGCTGCCTTGCGGCTGTACCCACTCATGGGGAAGGCTTCAGGAGTAAACGCCGAGGGAAAATCAGGAGCTGGAGTCCCTAAGGCAGTCCAATCTTCAGTTCATTGCTGACTGGCAACTCCTACGATGCCACCGGTACCAAATTGTATTGCTCTCCGCCATTCCTTTAAATCTATCAGATGCATGAAGAGGAGGAGCCTGCGGCAGGGGTGACAGCTTCCTCTCCGTATCTTAACTTGCATAACACATGGACAGATGGGACACGAGATCCATGGTCAACCTCAACCATTGGAAGACCTCAGAAAATAAGATGCCCAAGAAATGTGAAGGGATCTTGTCATTGGTGGACTGGTTTTCTCTTTTGAGTTGAATTTACGGAATAGCATCCGTGGAGGGAATTTCTGGGTGTGGAATTTAGCAAAATAGAATGCACAGGGTAAATGATGCATTGAAATAAGGGGGAAATTTATATTTTGTTGCTGACGGTGGTGTTGCTTCCTCGTAGCTCTGCTAACCCTGCTTCAACCCTGAGCTCTGATGCTCTCTATTTGAAGATAGTGGATTTTACCAAAACACTCTGGTTCCTCCCTCATCCTAAAGACCTGCAGGTCGGTCGGTTAATTGGCTGTTGTAAATTAGCTTATGTGGGCTAAAGGGCTTTTCCTTGCTGTACTTTTTGGTGTTCTTGGCCAGGGGTTCCCAACCTGGTGTCCACAGACCCCTTGGTTAATGGTAAGTGTCCATGGCATAAAAAAGGTCCCTATTCTAGATGTTAAATCAGTAAATTGGCTTATTACTATCACAACAACTGAGGTACAGTAAAAAATCTGGCTTTGCATGCCATTCATACAGGTCATTATACTACGTCAATACATCAAGGTACTGCTAGGAGAATCCGCAAAGAAGTGTTAGATGGAATACAGTACTGGCAAGTGTATGGTCATGCACTTTGGTTGAAGAACTAAAAGCATAAACTATTTTCTAAATGGAGAGACAATTCAAAAATCCAAGGTGCAAAGGGACTTGGGAGTCCTCCTGCAGGATTCTCTAAAGGTTAATTTGCAGGTTGAGTCATTGGTAAGGAAGCATATGCAATGTTAGCATTCATTTTGTGAGGACTAGATTATAAAAGCATAAATTATAAAATTATAATGTTAACATTTTATAAAGTACTGTTGAGGCCTCACTTGGAGTATTGTGAACAGATATGGGGCCCTTATCTAAGAAAGGATGTGCTGATATTGGAGAGGCTCCACAGACAGTTCACAAAAATATTCCAGTTTTGAAAGGCTTATCGTATGAGGACCTGTACTCATTGGAATTCAGAAGAATGAAGGGGGATCTTATTGAACCCTTTGAATGTTCAAAGGCCTCAGTAGAGTGGATGTGGAGAGGATGTTTTTTACGGTGGAAGAGTCTAGGACCAGAGGGCCAAGCTTCAGAATAGAGGGATGTCCATTTAGAATGGACATGAGGAGGAATTTCTTTAGCCAGAGAGTGGTGAATCTATGGAATTTGTTGCCAAAGGCAATTGTGGAAGAGTTTAAGGCAGAGATCGATGAGTTCTAGATTAGTCCTTGCATGATAAGTAACGGGGAGAAGGCAGGATATTGGGGCCGAGAGGGAAATGGATCAGCCACAATGAAATGGCACAGCAGACTTAATGGGCCATATAGCCCAATTCTGGTCCTTATGGTCTTATGGTATAAGGCAGTGGCTCCCAAACCTTTTTTTTATGCCGCAGACCAATACCATTAAGCAAGGTGTCTTTGGACCCCAGGTTAGGAACTCCTACTCTAAGGGAAAAACAATAACAGAATCAAGGAGCAAGAATCAAGCATCAACTTTATTCACCATATACATTTACATCTATTAAGAATTTGCTGTGGTGTGTTGGTCAGGGCCAGACGTGCAACAAACAACAACATTCAACAATTATAAAGAATAAAGAATTATATAAAAATAAAGCTAAGGCGATACAGCTACAGAGAAAGTGCAGTGCAGGTAGACAATAAGGTGCAAGGTTGTAATGAGGTAGATTATGTGCAACTCAAACAAAATGCTAGAGGAACTCAGCAGGCCAGGATTATGAGGTCAGGAGTCCATCTTATCATACCAGGTCACCGTTCAATATTTTTATAACAGTTGGATAGAAGCTGTCCTTGATCCTATTGGTATGTGATTTTAGGCTTTTGAATCTTCTGCTCAAAGTGGGGTAGGGTGTGAAGAGAGAATGCCTGTGATGAGTGAGGTCTGTCCTTACACCGGCTGCTTTATTGAGGCAGTGAAGAGAATGGACTGTTTTAAATGAGTAACTCTTTACTTTGATTCTAGTTTCATACTTAAGGGGATGCATTTTCATAGACTGGCAAGCAGTAGAATCTGGGGACAACCTAAGGGAATTTCGGGAGAAGGAAAAATTAGTTGGGGAAAGGGATCTGTGGGTTGCTGAAGACGTTAAGTGAAAATTGCTTCCTCTTGTTTCTTGCAGACTTATATGGACAGAAAGATGAGTAAAAGCCTTAAACTCTGCTTAGTGACAAACACAGCAATAGCAAAAGACCTGAAATTCAATGCACTTTTTTAAAAACATGCTTTTTTTTTCAGAAATCACAGTGTACTACAAAATGCCCAGCAAGAGTCGACAAAAAGTCCCCGTGACTTACCATAAGAAAAGAGAAAAAGGCGAGCTGTATTTGTATGTTTGGAAAGTGCTGGCTACAGAGGCCAGGGAGGTCAAGTGTGTGTGTATGATTATTGCCTGCACCATCCTGCAGTTTATTGGGCACCGTACTCTAATGGAGTTAGTTTGTTCGTTCTTCAATGTAAATGATATGTTGGTGATTAGACTATATTGGCCTTAAGGTCCCTGAGGGATGAAAGGTCAAGTATTGCCACTGATCTTGGGAATGCACCATACAGTTTTAAGGGCTTCCTGCCGAACAGGAGGCCATTAGGGGCCTGGCTTATGGCAATTTGCTGGATTCCCATGGCTGCACATAATCATTTTATTTTACAGCTTGCTGCCTTGCCCGAGTGATGCCTTGGCCCAGCCCTACCTTTACAGATGGAGATGTGTATTAACTGCGAAAAGGATTATTGCCACTCCTCTTCAATAAAGCTTGAGCGCCTTTCCATTTGCAACAGCTTTGACTCTGTTACTAATTCATATTAATTCAACATCATTAATGATGTGATATCATTACATCCCAGCAAGCAGGATGATCACAGGGAATTAAGATACTATTAAGCTGCGCGGAGTGCAGAGGAGGTTTACAAGAATGCTGGTGGATGCAGGGAGTTATAGAACACGGAACACAGACCATACAACAGTACAGCACAGGCAGGCCCTTCCGCTGACAACATCGGGCTAACCTGCTCCTGTGCCTGCATAGCAATCCATTTATAGTTTTTCATTGATCCTATTGTATTTATTTGTTCTACTGTGGATGCCTGCAAGAAAATGAATCTCAGGGTACTATATGATGAT
Organism: Hypanus sabinus; assembly: GCF_030144855.1. Taxonomy (NCBI): domain Eukaryota; kingdom Metazoa; phylum Chordata; class Chondrichthyes; order Myliobatiformes; family Dasyatidae; genus Hypanus; species Hypanus sabinus. The sequence goes on from NC_082714.1 coordinate 152,826,480, forward strand.
ACATGTGTACTTTGATACTAAATTTACTTACTGCCTGTAAGGAGCTTGTACATTCTCCCTGTGACCGCGGGGGTTTCCTCTGGGTGCTCCAGTTTTCTCCCATAGTCCAAAGACATACCAGTTGGTAGGTTAATTGGTCATTGTAAATTGTCCCATGATTAGGCGAGGGTTAAATCAGGGGATTGCTGGATGCACGGCTCGAAGGGCTGGAAGGGCCAGTTCTGCACTGTATCTTAGTAATAAATAAGGAAAAAGTCTCTAATGTATCCCTCTCTCCTACCACCCCCAGGCCTCCATGTACCTCCATGTACTCACCACTCTGGGTAAAAAACCTACCTCTGACATCCTGCCCTATACTCTACTGCATTCACCTTAAAATTATGCCTTCTTGTACAAGCCATTTCCACCCTGGGAACAAATCGTTGGTTGTCTACTCAATCTATGATCTACAAGGTGGCAAGGGTGTCTGGGGGACAAACTGGTGGTGAGGTGAATGATCTGGAAGAAATGGATGTCCGACAATAGACAATAGGTGCAGGAGTGGGCCATTCGGCCCTTCGAGCTAGCACCGCCATTCAATGTGATCATGGCTGATCATCCACGATCAGTACCCTGTTCCTGCCTTCTCCCCATGTCCTTTGACTCCGCTATCTTTAAGAGCTCTACCTACTCTTTTTTGAAAGCATCCAGAGAATTGGCCTCCACCGCCTTCTGGGGCTGAGCATTCCACATATCCACCACTCTCTGGGTGAAAAAGTTTTTCCACATCTCTGTTCTAAATGGCCTACCCCTTATTCTTAAACTGTGGCCTCTGGTTCTGGACTCCCCTAACATCAGGCATCTATTCAGCATCTATGGAGGGAAACTGCTTATTTAATTCCTAATTACTTCTTAATTAATTTATGATGTATATATACTAAGAGCAATTCACATTTTTCTCTATTATTATGTATTGCATTGCCACAAAGACAACAAACTTCATGACATATCCCAGTGATATTAAACCTGATTTGGATTCTGAATATGATAGATGCTGAGTTCCTCCAGCATTTTGTGTGTTTTGATATTACTGTGGAACCTCTGATCAAATTGTGCATTCTGTCCCCCTACAGAAGCATGATGACGACATCACAATCCCATCTCCTCAAGAGCATTAAACTGGTTAAATCACCCACAAGTGACTGTTGTAAAAAAGCTGTTCTTCAGAACTGGTAAGTGTTATCTTTATAACTAATCCAAAAAAAAACCCACAGAAGCCAGCATGTGTGTGCTCAGTTATCTTTTAGTGAGGAGCTCAAATATGATGTGGTGGCATAATAATGTATGCCCTTCATGTACTTCTTACTATAAACCAAAATGAATTATGTTAACAAAGAATGCGTAATCAAGCAAAATATTTACAATATTATTCAAATATTTATGAAATAGTAAATCCAGTAGAATAGGTTCCTGTTAAATACACAGTGACCACGTTCCAGAACCAAGGTCACCCAAACCTCAAAGGTTGACTTGTGCTGTGCAGTCAACACTTGTGTTTGCACACACTGAGATTCCTAGCTCAAAGCCACCATCAACTTACTCACTGAAGCATATGAGAGGAATGGCCTCATGTACAGAATCAATCACCATCAGCCAGCTTCTCCTCACTGCAAATACTGCCCACTGATGATAAAGGTTCACAAACTGCTCAAGCATCAGCTCTGTAAGTTACCTCTTATGGAAGAGTCTGTAGTTCCCACATTGTTGTAATCCATCATATGAAAATCCACAAAATTTAAATGGACTCTCAATCACGAAAGACTGCTGCTGAAGAAGAAAAAGAAAGTACCCTTCTACCATCAACAGCAATATAAAGGTTATAAAGATGAGCTTTATTTATCACATGTACATTGAAACATAAAGTGAAATGTGTCATTTCAGAATCAGAATCAGAATGATGCTGAATATCATCAGCACGTCGTGATACCATACAGCAGAAGTACAATGCACTACATAATAAAAGAGGAAAAAAGCTGTGGATTGCAGTGAATTGGTAGTGTTCATGGATTCAATGCCCATTCAGAAGTCGAATGGCAGAGGGGAAGAAGCTGCTCCTGAAACGCTGAGCGTGTGCCTTCAGGCTTCTGGTAGCAATGAGAAGAGGTCACGTCCAGGATGGTTTGCACCAAATCAATTCAGAAAGGATTGCGCTGCGCAAGTATCACCAACAACTCACTAATCCTAACTGTGCATCGCTGGAGTGTGGGAGGAAGCCTGAGCACACAGAGGAATTCCATGTGGTCATGGTGAGAACCTACAAGTCCTATACAGATAGCTGCAGGAATTGAACCCCAAACTTACAGCTGATGTTGTAAAACAATGTACTAACTACTACGCTACCGTGTTACCCCACTTCCAACTACCTTACAGCTACTTTGGGCCTTTATTCTTGGACACGCTTCCTAAATTCCACTGTCAGCCTTTACCTATCTAACAATATGTAAGGAAACCTGTATCACCCAGCAGAGTCTGGGATTCAAGTACTCAACACATTATAACTGAAGCAAGGACTCACATGTAAATGGTACCAGTTCTACAGTTCCGAAACCCTATGGCAAAAGTAACAAAAAAAAACTAGAAAGAGATAAAAGAGAACAGGACTTAACCTACTGAGCATTATGAAATATAAAAAGTAATGTTGGTTTGCGGGAAAAAAGTACTCTTAATGGTTTTTGAATGGAGCCAGCAGAAGCAACGATCAAACTACTGACTATCTAAACCAATTGAGATCAATTCCAATTCGATTAGCTGCACAAATTCAGGTCACAGACTGACACAGATCAATTTATTGTAAGCATGGCTCAATTCGGATAAAATCAAATGTACTTAAAAAATCTAAATCATATTAAAAACTGGTTTGCAAAACAACAGATCAAATATAAAATGATCCATGTTAACTAAAGGGCACATAAAGCTACCACCTGCAAGATACTAGAGGTCTCAATCTGATGGCTTGGCTACTTCACTTAATCTTCTGTTTTGTTGCATACTGTGCAAAGTTATCCATGCCGATTCAGGAGCCTGATTCTTGTAGGATGTTCTTACTGTTCTTAAACCTGGTGGTGTGGGACCTAAGGCTTTTCTACCTCCTGCTCAGTGGTGGTATCAAGAAGAGGGCATGGCCTGGATGACAGGGGTCTTTGATGCTGGATGCTGTTTTTCCTACGGCTGCACTCACAATACACCAATAAGAACTTCAGGTCAGAGAGGTTCAGCCATGCATCTCTCCCTATGCCCTTTTATAAATGCATCTTCTTTACCTCCACCTCCCTGTTAAAGATACCTCATTGCACCAATAACATCATCAACAAATTGAATGCTATTTCCACCTCACAATTAAGAAGTTTAATTCAACCAGAATGGATTTCTGAATCAGAATCAGGTCTAATATCACCAGCATATGTTGTGAGATTTGTTGTTACGTGGCAGCAGTACATTGCGATACACAATAATAAAAACAGTGAATTGCAGTTTGAAGAACATACTACAGTGTGTGTGTGTGTGTGTGTGTGTGTGTGTGTATGTGTGTGTGTGTGTGTGTGTGTGTGCGTGCGCCTGCGTTAATTTTTTAAAATAATGCTCTCTATTCTAACCAGCTATATCACCATCTGGTATGGTCAGGGAGGGCTGCATGGACTCAATATAAGCTGCAGAGAGTTGTAAACTCAGTCAGTTCCATTAGGGGCACTAGCCAACACCCCTTTCCCCAGCATCCAGGACATCTTCAAAGTGTGATGCCTCAAGAAGCAGAAACTGAAGGGAATGGGGAAGAACAGAGCACAACGGGGCCTAGCCATAACTCCATTCTGTACACTGCTTTCTCTGGGGCTAGGCTGTTAAAGCTGAGGTCTGGATGTTTGAATTAGACATTGCCTTCATTTAGATAAGAATAGGGTGAATGAGGGTGTCTGTTTCTGTGTGACCACTTCAAATTAAATTTATTATTAAGTACATATACTTTTGTCACCATATATAACCCTGAGATTCATTTTCTTATGGGCAATTTCAATAAATCTATAGAATAATAACCACAACAGAATCAATGAAAGACCATCCAACCTGGGTCTCCACCCAGAGTGCAGAAGACAACGCAGTGAGCAATTACAAAAATAAATAAATAAAAATAAGCAAACAGACAAACAAAACGCAGGCAATAAATTTTGAGAACATGAGATGAAGAGTCATTGAAAGTGTGTCCATAGTTTGTGGAAACAATTCACTGATGAGGCAAGTGAAATTGAGTGAAGTTATCCCCTTTTGTTCAAGAGGCCGATGTCTGAGGGGTAGTAACTGTGTCTGAACCTGCTGGTGAGAGTCCTGAGGCTCCTGTACCTTCTTCCTGATGGCAGCAGTGAGAGGAGAGCATGTTCTCGGTGGTGGGGGTCCCTGATGATGGATGCTGAGTGTTTCCTGCACAGTGTTGCATGTAGATGTGCTCAGCAGTGGAGAGGGACTGGTGATGGACTGTGCTCAGCAGTGATGGACTGGGCTGTATCCATAACTTTTAGTAGGATTTTCATTTCAAGGGAATTGGTGTTTCCATACTGGGCATTAATGCAACCAGTCAATATACTCTCCACTACACATCAAATTTCAAAGTTCAAAGTACATTCATTATCAAAGTACTTATACATCACCACATGCCACCTTATGATTTATTTTCTTGCAAGTATTTACAGGAAAATAAAGACATAGAGTATAATTTATGAAAAGCTATACACAACGGACTCTCAAACATCCAATGCTCAGATTACAAATCATGCGAATAATAAAACAAATAAAATAAATTAATAATTCTGAGAACAGGAGTGTGGGGCTCCATGGTAGCGTAAAAGTTGACAAAACACCATTGCAGCTCATGGGAAAGAAGTTCAGAGTTCAATTCCAGTGCTGTCTGTAAGAAGTTTGTTTGTCCTTCCATGAGTATGTGGGTTTCCTGCAGGTTCTGTGGCTTCTCCTACATTCCAAAGATGGAACGGTTAGTCGGTTGATCGGTCATTGTAAGTTTTCTTGTGACTAGGTTGGAGTTAAATAGATGGGTTGCTGGGCAGTTTGCCTCATTGGACCAGAAAGCCCTGTTCATGCCCTGCTTCTTTAAATAAATGAATAAATAAACTGAGTGGTAAGCATCCAATATGCAAACAAGGACAAGTCATGAAAATAATAACTAAGATAAAGGAAATAACTAATAGTGAGAAAATGAGTTGTAGTGTTCACGAGAGTGAGTCGATAGGTTGTAGAGTCAGATCAAAGTTCAAAGTGCATTTATTATCTAAGCAGGTATACATTGTACAACCTTGGGATTCATCTCCTTATGGGCAGCCACAAAACAAGAAACCCAAAGGAACTTGTAAACAAACTGACCAACACCCAACATGCGGAGAGGGAGGGGAAAAAAAACAAATCACACAAACACCAAAAGTATACAAGTAGCTCGTGGAATGAAAGTGAGTCCATAGACGTGAAGCCAGGAGCAGTCGAAGCAGGCCCACAGCCTCAGCCTCAGTTCCGCACGTGGCAGTGTAAACATTACAGAGCCCACAGACACGGAGCCCAGAACAGTGTTGATGCGAGTGAAGTTATCTACGCTGGTTCGGGAGCCCGATGGTTGTAGGGTAATAACTGTTCCTAAACGTGGAAGTGTGAGACTGAAGGCTCTTGTACTTCTTAGCCAATGGCAGTACCGAGAAGAGAGCATGCCCTGTGTGCTGGGGCTCTTGATGATGGATGCTGCTCTCTTGTGGCAGCACTCTACCTAAATATTGATAAATTTCCTATTTTCTTTTTGAAAATAGTGAATAAGAAAGAAGAAAGGTTCAGGAACATCTCAAATTGCTTAACATGTGACACGTAGTATTTAGAGTGGAATGATTTGTTGGCGAAGAAAATTCATGGTATGTTTCTCAGCTACAATACCCTAGCAAAAACGTTGTAATGAGGGGTAAGTTAATCATATGGTCTGTCTGTTTTAAGCAGTGGTGGAAGTTCAAGAGGAAGTGGCAGCCATGGCAACCTGAGAGTCATAGAGAAATTTATTTATTTAGTGATTCAGCATGGAGTAGGCCCTTCTGGGCCTTCGAACCATGCCACCCCAGCAACCTCCGACAGGCCCTAACTTAATCGCAGGACAATTTACAATACCCAGTTAATCACCCAGGGAACTCTCGTCCATTCCACAGTGTGGTCATACAGACAGCTAGATGTAACATGGAAACAAGCCATTTGGCTCACCATAAATCAGAATCAGGTTTAATATCACCAGCAGATGTCATGAAATTTATTAACTTTACGGCAGCCCTACAATGAAATACGTTATAAATAAATGAGTTATATTAAGTACATATATGTCAATTAAATAGTTAAGTTAAAATAAGTAGTGCAAAAAAAACAGAAATATAAAATAATGAGGTAGTATTCATGGGTTCAATGCCCAAGTAGAAATTGGATGGCAAAGGGGAAGAAGCTGTTCCTGAATCATTGAGTGTATGTCTTCAGGCTCCTGTTCCTCCTTCCTGATGGTAGCAATGAGAAGAGGGCATGTCCTGGTGGTGGGGTCCCTAATGATGCACGTCGCCTTTCTGAGGCACTACTGCTTGAAGATGTCTTGGACACTATGGAGGCTAGTACCTATGATAAAGCTGACTAATCTTACAAGTTTCTGCAACTTAATTTGATCATGTGCAGTAGGCACCCCCATACCAGCGATGCAGCCAGTCAGAATGCTCTCCATAACACATTTGTTGATGTTTTTGAGTGTTTTCGTTGACAAACCAAATCTCTTCAAACTCCTGCTGAAATAAAGACACTGTCTTGCCTTCTTTACTGCTATATCAATTCGCTGTATCCAGGTTAGGTCCTCAGAGATATTGACACCCAGGAACTTGAACTTGCTCACTCTCCTTGCACTTGGGCCCGTCCCTCCAGACCTTTCCTGATCAAGTTCCTGTGTTTTAAATGACACTTTACCAATCTCAACCTCTTAGAAAAAAAATGAATTTGCATTTCACATCCTTATTGAAGTATAAAACAGCCAAATAAGTAAGTGAAGAAAAAGTATTCAAAGGAATGCTTTATATTGCAATACCTACAACTACACTCAGTGGCCACTTTATTAAGTACACTTGTATACCTGCTCTTTAATGTGAATATTTAATCAGCCAATCATGTGGCAGCAACTCAGTGCATAAAAGCACTCAGACATGGTCAAGGGTTCCGTTGATCAGGACAAATGTCAGAAGAGGAAAGACATATGATCGAAGTGACTTTGACCGTGGAATGATTGTTGGTGCCAGACGGGGTGGTTTGAGCATCTCAGGAACTGCTGATCTCCTGAGATTTTCATGCACAACAGTCTCTAGAGTTTACAGAGAAAGGCATGAGAAACAAAAGCACATCCAGTGAGTGGCAGTTCTGTGGGCAAAAACACCTTGTTAATGATTGAGGTCAGAGGAGAATGGCCAGACTGGTTCAAGCTGACAGGAATGTGACAGTAAGTTAAACAGCCATGCGTTACAACAGCAATGTGCAGAAGGGCATCTCTGAATGCACAACACGTTGAACTTTGAAGTGGATGGGCCACAACAGCAGAAGATCATGAACATTCACTCAGTGGCCACTTTAGGAGGTAATTAATAAAGAGGCCATTAAGTGTTTAGCGGCTGGAAAAATAAAATAAAATTAGAAAACACATAGTAGGTCAGGTAACGTATATGGAAAGAGAAACAGAATTAATATGTCCATTCCAAGACCTTTCATCAGAACTATTAATGAATTTTCTAATGGATTGTTCAGGTGGGAACATAGGCAGCAAATGGAATCCGTTACAGATAAATGTGAGGGCGGACTATAAATCCCTTGACAATCCTCTCTGATGATTAACCTCATTCATTAAACTTCTAAAACATACAAGCATCTGCAGTATCTTTGATGTTTCATAGTTTATAAAAAAGGACAAGACAGGAATAAGAAATAGCCACCACATCCCACGTGGAAATTAATTACACCCACTCGGGCCTTTGACAGAACTGCTTAAGGCTAATCTACACTCAAAGGTACTCAACAGAACCCAAACTGATTTTGCTATTTAAGCAGTAAACCTTTTACTACATTAAGACATTCTTAGCATGGATTCAGCTCATTATATCTTGAGCTTTTCTGTTAAGTGAAGTCAGGAAAAAAAATGTGTCTAAAGGATTTAATAGCTAAGGGTTCCCGCAGTGCCTTGGTTATTATGGTAGGATACAATTGGCTCACTACAGATACCATGTTCGAATCAGGCTACATCCATGCAGCTGTCAGACACTAAACTCAAAGAACATCTGTCACCTGTCTGGACACAAAACAGTTAAGTTGACTGTCTGTCTCCAGCAGAGAGGCTGGAACTATGTGCCTTCTGTCTAAAGCACGTAAAATGAGTTTACAAGCCAATCACAATCCAATTTTATCATTGGGAAATAAACACTGAGTAAAGAAAGATGAATCTCAGTATTGTTCTCCTACTGCCCACACAGTGTCATGAATTCCTCTGTGTGGGATTGCTTCTATTAAATGTTGTGTCCCTGTGTGCTTCAAACCAAATGCATTACATTCCTCACAGCCCACATCTCCAACTGAAGGAATTCTGTGTTAGTTCGTATTTATTTACATCTCCCTTGAAGTAAATCTGTTAAAAAGACAAACGCAAAACAATTTCAAGATCTTATTTATTTATTGCTTTGAGCCCAAGAAAGCAGAAGTTCATAAAATTATTGTTCCATTTCTGGTTAATATACCTTGAAGCAAAAGTTGGACTGCATCTATCACCCTCATGATCTGTTTGGGTAACCTGTTGGGTATCTGGGTCCTGTTTAGGAATTAATGGACTTGTTCATGTGTAGACTTCCTAACCACCCTCTTCACACTGGTTTGAACTCCAGCCCAGATCCTAGAGTTGAAAGATGATGTTGTAGCAAAGTCTATTGCCCAGTCCCATCAGCAAGGAAGCCATAATTTTCTCTGAAGAATGGTCTACAACATATTTCACAGAATAATATCTAACGCACTTTAACCCCCTACCCTCCAATAAGAGGATCTTTAGCCTCTCTGTCTGGGCTATATTAGTCAGGACCAAACTAATACTTTAAAGCTTTCATCAAGTTGCTTCTTTACTCTCACACTAATCCAAATCTAGAGTTGATTTTATCTTCTGTGCCAAGGTAAAAATTTAGTTCTTGTTTCAATTCCGTGGAGAGCTAATACTTTTAAGTGCAGGTTCAGATACCCTTAGATACTGAAACTGCAATCCTAAAGCACTGCAGCGATCTACAAAAGTAAAGCACACTGTATACAGTAAGGAAATGCCCCATGGGAGCTCATTACATGAGGAATTTTTATCTTAGTTTTTGGTTAAAAAGAAACCAAGATGGAAGAAAATGATTTTTCTGTTGCCACAATCAAATTTGAAGAATGAATCCAATTAGGGGCAATGTACAAGCCCTGCCTCACAGCTTCAACAACCCAGGTTCATTTCTGACCTCTGACATTTGCACTTTGACCCTGTAAGCATGGTCCAGATGCTCTAGTCTCCTACTACATCCCAAACACATACAACGTTAACCAACACTGCAAATTTTCCTTAATGTGCAGATGATGATAGAATCTGTGGGGAGTTGATGGAATTGTACAGAGATCAGAATGTCATTAGCATAGGATTGGTACAAATGTGCACTTGATGCTCGACGCAGACTCGGTGGCTGAAGGTCCTGTTCCTATGCTGTATGAATCCTCAGCAATCAGGCTCTTGAGCCAGTGAGAATAACCTCACTCAGATTTATTAACCTCAACACTGAACTGTTCCCACAACATATGGAACCATGAGGAAATCTGCAGATGCTGGAAATTCGAGCAACACACAAAAAATGCTGGTGGAACACAGCAGGCCAGGCAGCATCTATAGGGAGAAGTGTACACTTCCTCTCTCACCACTATTCAGGGCCCCCAACAGTCCTCCCAGGTGAGGCGAGACTTCACCTGTGAGTCAGCTGGTGTGGTATACTGCGTCCGGTGCTCCCGGTGTGGCCTTTTATATATTGGTGAGACCTGACACGGACTGGGAGACCGTTTCGCTGAACACCTACAATCTTTCTGCCAGAGAAAGCAGGATTTCTCAGTGACCACACATTTTAATTCTTCGTCCCATTCACATTCTGATATGTCGATCCATGGCCTCCTCTACTGTCAAGATGAAGCCACACTCAGGTTGGAGGAACAACACCTTATATTCCGTCTACATAGCCTCCAACGTGATGGCATGAACATTGATTTCTTCAACTTCCGTTAATGCCCCTCCTCCCCTTCTTACCCCACCCCTTATTCATTTATTTATTTATTTATTTGTTTGTTTATTTATTTGTTTATTAATTATTCTCTCTCTCTCTCTCTCTCTCTCTCCCCCCCCCCCTTTTTCTTTTCTCTCTTTTTTCTCTCTCTGCCCCTCTCACAATCACTCCTTGCCTGTTCTCCATCTCCCTCCGGTGCTCCCCTCGCCCTTTCTTTCTCCCTAGGCCTCCCGTCTCATGATCCTTTCCCTTCTTCAGCTGTTTATCCCTTTTGCCAATCAACTTTCCAGTTCTTAGCTTCACCCCTCCCTCTCCAGTCTTCTCCTAGCGTTTCGGATCTCCACCTCCCCCTCCCACTTTCAAATCTCTTACTATCTCTTATTTCAGTTAGTCCTGACGAAGGGTCTCGGCCCGAAATGTTGACTGTACCTCTTCCTATAGATACCGACTGGCCTGCTGTGTTCCACCAGCATTTTGTGTGTGTTACTACAACATATGGACTCACTTTCAAGGACTCTTCAGTTCATGTTCTCAATATTTATTCCTTATTTATTATTATTATTATTATTATTACTATTATGGGGTTTTTCTTTTTGTATTTGCACAGTCTCTTGTCATTTGCAAATTGGTTGTTTTTCCATCATGTATGAGGTTTTTTGTTGACTCTCTTGTGTTTCTTTGTATATACAATGACTACCCACAAGAATATCTCAGGGCAGTATATGGTCACATATAAGTATTTTGATAATAAATTTACTTTGAATTTTGAACTATGTCTGCACAGCTATTTCATTGCAGAACACCATTCAGACATATTCCACTGGATATAAAATGGTGTTGGGATCCGAAACGGTCCTCAACTTAATGCAGATCATGACAGTAATGCATTTTTGTTCAGCCTTTGCATAAGGTAGTATATATGAAAAGCAATTTCTCTTAAAATTTGAAATAATAATGCCTAGGTAGTTTTATTTAAAATCTAAGAGTAAGTCAACATTGATGTTACTGGATCAGGTTGTTCTTATTGCATATTTGTCATTATGTACAGGAGGTTCAGCAAGTCACAATGTACTTCAAACAATATCCTGACCAGTCGCAACGTGGTCTGCTTTGGCAATTTGAATGCCCAGGAATGTAAGAGTCTGCAGAGAGCAGTGGACTCAAACCAATAGATCACAGGCATGTCCGCCCACCTCCACTATCAGTAGCATCTACAGGACACGGTGCTTCAAGCAGGCAACATCCATCATCCCCACCAACCAGCCCATGCATCTTGTTGCAGCTAATACCAGGTAGGAGGTATAAAAGCCTGAAGTCCCACAGCACCAGGTTCAAGACCAGCTACTTCCCTTTGATCATTTAGTTTGTGAATCAGTCTGCACATCCCTCAGTATAGCAGCACGATTACCACTCTTGCATTACAATGGACTTTGCTCTCTGATTGTACTCCTTAATGGATAATTTTGCATAACTTATGTGTTTAATTTCTTTAGCCAGAGTGTGGTGAATCTGTGGAATTCATTGCCACAGGAGGCTGTGGATCCAGGGTCATTGGGTATATTAAAGCAGAGGGTGAAAGATTCTTGATTAGTCAGGGCATGAAGGGATATGGGCAGAAGGCTGAAGATTGGAGCTGAGAGGGAAAATGGATCAGCCATGATGAAATGGCGGAGCAGACTCAAGGGGTCAAATGGCCTAATTCTGCATCTAAAGTATATCATATGGTCTTATGGTCTTAATTTATGTTTTTTCTGAATGTTGTACATCAGATGCTATATTTTTCATTGCATCTATGCATACTTGCACTTGTGCATCTGACAGTGAACTCAGCATTGATTTTGACTTTGAACAAATACAATTGGCACACACCTAATGCTATATTCATTATACCATTAATTCAGTACATTCTCTTACAATGTGTCAATGCCACTCACGTTCCCTCTTCAAACAATGCACACATGAAGTGTTTGAGAGGCTGCCACACAGAGTTCCACCTTTCAGTGCACAGTAATGACAGGAGCCTATAATCCCACACTTCCATTAAGAATATGGCAGCCCTAATTTTAACCTTAACACTACTGTCCTGCCCACATTCAAAATCCTTGATATTTCTTTAGTCCAACATTGAAGGACCATTTTCATCCCCACACCACTATAATATACTCACTGGCTTGAAATATTTCAGGGGAATCCATATTTTAATCATGCTCACGCTTGCAGTCGAGGTAGTGTGGGTCCCAACACCCTCATCTATAGCAGTTGATGGCAGCTGGAAAAGCCTCTTTAATCACTTCAGTGGTGGCAGAATCTTATAAGCCCATAAGGAACCCGTCAGAGTCGACTGCAGTATTCTGAGCAACTACCACAAAATGCTGGGAGGTCAGGCAGAATCTGAGGAGAAGAATAAGTAGTCGCTGTTTCAATCCGCGACCCCTCCTCAGGACTGCTCAAGTTTGACATCAGTGTGTTGAGTGAGACCTTCACTCCGTTGTTGAGGTGGACCCACGAGATGTAAAATTCCTGTTGCATGTGGTGGATCACATTCTAATGGAATGCTCCATACCTGGACAAATACTAATGAAGCAAGGACATTCTTAGCATTGTATTTCTCAGGAGTTTTGCTCTTTCTTATTTAAAGCTTTTTGATTGGTTGGTTGCTATTTGTTTTTCCTCGATTTCACTTTGGTATAATAAGATGTTCAAAGTAAATTTATTATCAATGTGCATAATTGTCACCACATACAACCCTGAGGTTCATTTTGATTCGGACATACTCAGTAAATCCAAGAAACATAATAGAATTACAGGTAGTCCCCAAGTTACGAAAGTCCGACTTACGGACAACTCATACTTACAAACCGAGGAAGGAGAACGCCGTCCGCCATTTTAAGTCGTTGCTGTTGACACTGTGTTGAGTGTTTAACTTTGTATTTGACTTAACTTTTTCTTAGTAAGATTCACCCGGCTCCCCCCCGCCCCCCATCGTTCTGGTTGGCTGGTGGCGCAGTGAGATCAGCGCCGGGCGCAAGTTCGATCCAGTGACAGACCGCTCCCGTGCTGGGTTGTTGTCGATCCAGTGACTCCCGTACCATCCGTGCCGGGTTGATGTCGAGCTCGAAATTCGACCTCGTAAAACAAAACACTGCCACCTCCAATTTAAATACCCACACGGAATATTGTGGACGATCAAATACCCAAACCCAGCACAGTCCCCAATTGTCCCATTTAGCCTGCCTCAGTGCGGTGGAGTTTAGGAGCCAAGGAATTCAGTGCCATGGTCCTTAGGACCCAGTGGACCTCGGGACCCTCCACCTGCAGTGTTTCTGTTCCATTGAAAATAAAGTGGAAATAATAAAGCGTTTGGAAAGAGGTGAAACACCATCGGTCATTGGAAAAGCGTTAGGCTACAATCGGTCAACGAATAATTTTAAAGCATAACGGATAAAGTGAGAATAATGGAGCATGTGAAAGGCCCTGCCCCGATGAAAGCTGCAATTATTATTAAGCAATACAGTGGTTTAATTATTGGAATACATACATTTCTTAACTTTTATATGCATAGAAATGTAAAATATATACTATATACTAAGACAAACGTTTGACTAACTGACGCTAAATAATACCGGATGTACTTGTTCCAATTTACGTACAAATCCGACTTAAAGACGGACTCAGGAATGGAACTTGTACGTAACCCGGGGACTGCCTGTAACGAAAGACAGCACTGAACAGGGCAAACAAACAACCAGTGTGCAAAAGACAACAAACTTTGCAAACACAGAAGAAAAAATAAATAGATGGAAGGATGGATGGATTTTAAAAAATTAAATAAATAAGAAATAAATATTGAGAATGTGAGCCGATGAGTCCTTAGAAGTGAGTTCATTGGTTATGGGAACAGTTCAGTGTTGGAGCAAGTGAAGTTCAGTGAGGTTTAAGAGCCTGATGGTTAAGAGGTAATAACTGTTTCCGAATCTGGTGGTGTGAGCCCTGAGTTTTCTGTATAACAGAGCATGACCTGGGTGGTCGAGGTCCCTGGTGATGGATGCTGTTCTCTTGCAAAGGTTCTGTGTGTAGATGTGTTCAATGGTGGGGTGGGCTTTACCCGTGATGAACTGGGCTGTACCCAGTACTTTTTGTAGTATTTTCCACTCAGGCGCATTGGTGTTTCCATACCAGACAGTTATGCTGCCAATCAGTATACTCCCCACCACAAATCTATAGATGTTTGTCGAAGTTTTAGATGTCAGAATCAGAATCAGATTTATGGGACATGTGGTGGGAGTGTGGAAGGAGCTGCCAGATGAAGTGATGAGTGCTGGCTCACTTTTGATATTTAAGAAAAACTAGGACAGGTCTATGGATGAGAGGGGTTTGGAGGGATATGACCCAGGTGCAGGTCAGTGGGACTAGGCAGAAAAATGGTTCAGCACAGACAAGAAGGGCCAAAAGGCCTGTTTCTGTGCTGTAATGTTCTATGGTTCTATGTGTCTTGAAATTAGCTAAACTTAGCAGCAGCAGTTCAATGTTCAATAGAAAGAAATATAGACTCGATAATATAGACAGAAAAAGCAAATAAATAAATAAATATGTATACTGAATAGATTACAAATAGTATAAAAATGTAAGTAATATGTATTTAAACAAGTGAGGTAGTGTTCATGGGTCCATTTAAGAATTGTAAGGCAGAGGGAATCGCTGAGTGTGTGCCTTCAGACTTCCTATCTGATGGGAACAATGAAAAGAGGTACGCCCTGGATAATAAGGATTTTTAATAATGGATGCTGCCTTTCTGAGGCACCGGGCCTTGAAGATGCTTTGGATACCATGGAGGCTGGTACCCAAGATGGAGCTGACTAATGTTACAACTTTCTGTAGCTTCTTTCAATACTGTGCAGTAGCACTCCTCCCCCCCCCCCCCCCCATGGACAAGAGAATAATGCAGCCTGTCAGAATGCTCTCCATGGTACATCTATAGACGTTTCCGAGTGTTTTCGGTGAGAAACCAAATCTCTTCAAACTCCTAATGAAATATAGTGCTGTCTTGCTTTCCTTATAGTTGCGTTGATATGGACTAGGTTTGATCCTCAGAGACCTTGACACTGAGTAACATGAAATTGCTCATTCTTTCCACTTCTGATCCCTCTATGAAGATTGGTTCATGTTCCCTCATCTTACCCCTTCTGAAGTCCACAATCACCTCTTTCATCCTACTGACATTAAGTAAAAGGTTGTTGCTGTGACACCAATCAACTAGCTGGTATATCTCGTTCCTGTACACCTTCTCATCTCCATCTGAGATTCTACCAACAATGGTTGTATCATCAGCAAATTTATAAATGGCACTTGAGCTATAACTAGCCACATAGTCATGGGTATAGAGAGAGTAGAACAGTGGCTAAGCACACACCCCTGAGGTGTGCCAGATTGATCATCAGCAAGGAGGATATATTATCACCAATCCACACAGATTGTGGTCTACCAGTTAGGAAGTCAACAATCCAATTGCAGAGAGAGGTACAGAAATCAGGTTCTGTAGCCTATTGATCAGGACTGTGGGAATGATGATGTTAAAACCTAAGCTATAGTTAATGAAGAGCATCTTGACGTAGGTGTTTGTATTGTCCAGGTGATATAAGGCCATGTGAAGGGCCATTGAGACTGCTTCTGCTATAGACCTATTGTGCTGATAGGCAAATTGCAGTGGGTCCACGTCATTGCTGAGGCAGGAATTAATTCTAGCCATGGACAATCTCTCAAAGCATTTCATCACCGTAGATGCTACTGGGCAATTGTCATTAAGGCAGCTCACATTATTCTTCACAGGCACTGGTATAATTGTTGCCTTTTTGAAGCAGGTGGGAACTTCTGCCCACCCAGTGAGAGGTTGAAAATGTCCTTGAATACTCATGCCAGTTGGTTGGCACAAGTTTTCAGAACATTACCAGATACGTCATTGGGGCCTGCCACCCTGTGAGGGACACCCTGCCATTGGCCTCTGAGACAAAGATCACTGAGTGACTGGGTGCAGCAGGGACCTTCATAGCTGTAGTTATGTTCTCCCCTTCAAAGCGGGCATAGAAGGCATTGAGCTCATCTGTAAGTGAATCATCGCTGCTATTCATGCTTTTGGGTTTTGCTTTATAGGAAGTAATGTCCTGCAAACCTTGACAGAGTTGTCATACATCCAATGTCACCTCCAATCTCACTCGGAATCGTTTCTTCATTCTTGAAATAGCCCTCAGCAAGTCATACCTGGTTTTCTTGTACAGAGCTGAGTCATCAGACTTACATGCTACAGATCTAGCCTTCAGCAGTCGATGCACTTCTGGGTTCATCCACAGCTTTTGGTTTGGGAATGTACAGCAAGCTTTCGTAGACACACACTCATTCACACAGGTTTTAATGAAGTCGGTAACAACTGCAGCATACTCATCCAGCTTCAAAGATGAATCCCTGAATACAGTCCAGTCCACTGAATCAAAACATTCCTGTAATCACTCCTGTGCTTCCCTTGTCCATACCTTCTTGGTCCTCTGGGGCTGCAGTCCCTGCCTATACTCAGGGAATAGAAGTACATACAGGTGATCAGACTTCCTGAAGTGTAGGTGTGGATTAGCACAGTAGGCATTCCTAATGCTTGCCAAAGTTCTTAGGGAGTAGAGGTACTGCCGTGCTTTCTTTGTAATTGCATTTATGTGAAGGGCCCAGGACAGGTCCTCTGAAATGTTAACACTCAGGAATTTAATGTTGCTGTCCCTCTCCAACTCTGATTTCCCAATGAGAAATGGCTCATAGACCCCTGGTTTTATTCTCCTGAAGTCAATAATTAGCTCCCTAGTCTTCCTGACTTTGAGTGAGGGGTTATTGTTTTGGCAACACTCAGCCAAATTTCCTGCAGAAATAAAAAGCATATTTTCTGCAAAACTCCTCTTAATCCAACCGTATTTGAATCTGACTGAATTCACCAAGAGAACACGAACATGATAAATGGACAGAGGTGAAAGGAGGTTGTCACAACAAAAAGAAATCAGAATACTTATTAATAGCAGCCCATTCGACAATGAGTTAGGGGTGGTATGGTGTGCATTGCTTAACAGAGACTAAAACACAACATGGAAAGTCAATTACCTAAAGAATTCAGTCTCTTTAAACCCCTGAAGTTAGTGAAATTGAAGGAACTTGCTTCAATACAAGCAATCTCCTCCTCACCCAAAAAGAAATGTTGTGACGATAGTTATGTACGTTATTATTACACACATTAAATTAAACTCATTCAGTTACCGCAATATGAGCACCAAACTTGATTGGTGGAAATTTAACCAATCATCTTCACTCTTCCTAGCTTGAGTATTGTCACCAAATGCAACCTTGTGAAACTTGTAAACATGTGAAGGAACAGTAGTAAACCTTTAACCTGCTCCACACTTTAGTAAGAATATGGCTGCCTTGATTTCAGCCTTATTTCTGATTTCCTGCTCACAACAAAAATCCTTGACGTCTCTATAGTCCTAAAACCCAACTTTCACCTCAAGAGGCATAGTGGCACAGCATTTATCTCCTGTGCCTCAAACCTCCAATGACCTAACTTCAATCCTGGCCTTGGGTGCTGTCAGTGTAGAGTTTGCATTTCTGCTAGGCCTCCCCCTCGCGTTTGTGACCATGAGCATTTCTGCCAGGTTAAAAGATGTGCTGGTTTATAAACTGGCTCCTGTAAGTTCCCCCTTAAAACCGAAGGACCGTTGATTGGTACGTGTGAGAGAAAACAAGTGATGAAGCCTCAGGAAGGAAATAGAGAAAGGTAGAAAATGACTGATGGGCTTGCTCTATTGATGTTAGCGTGAACTTGATGCACTCAATGCCTTCTTCAGTGTCAAAGATTAGATTTCACAATGCAGACTTCATAAATTTCTGAGCTGAGGGATGCCCCATGTTTCTAAAACACTGCATGAAGATTATTCTCGTTAGCTCCAGCTTAAATGGGCGCCACAGTAGCGTAGCTATTACAGTAACCATATAACAATTACAGCACGGAAACAGGCCACCTCGGCCCTTTCAGTCCTTGCCGACACTTACTCTTGCCTAGTCCCACTGACCTGCACTCAGCCCATAACCCTCCATTCCTTTCCTGTCCATATACCTATCCAATTTTTTTTTTAAATGACAAAATTGAACCTGCCTCTACCACTTCTACCGGAAGCTGGTTCCACACAGCTACCACTCTCTGAGTAAAGAAGTTCCCCCTCATGTTACCCCTAAACTTTTGCCCCTTAGCTCTCAAATCATGTCCTCTTGTTTGAATTTCCCCTACTCTCAATGGAAAAAGCCTGTCCATGTCAACTCTATCTATCCCCCTCATAATTTTAAATACCTCATTCAACTCTCCCCTCAAACTTCTATGCTCCAAAGAATAAAGACCTAACTTGTCAACCTTTCTCTGTATCTTGGGTGCTGAAACCCAGGTAACATTCTAGTAAATCTCCTCCTTACTCTCTCTATTTTGTTGACACCTTTCCTATAATTTGGTGACCAGAACTGTATACAATACTCCAAGTTTGGCCTCACCAATGCCAGTAGTGTAACTATTACAGCTCAGGGCGTCAGAGTTGTGAGTTCAATACCAGTGTCCTCAGTAAGGAGTATGTGTGTCCTCCCCGTGGAATAGGTGGGATTTCCTCCAGGTGCGCGTGCTCAGCATTTCTCCCACAGACCACAGACGCACCAGTTAGGTTCAATAGTCATGATAGACTGCCTCGTGATTGGGTTAGAGTTAAATTGGGGTTGTTGGAGGCTGCTGGACCGCGTGCCTTGAAAGGCCAAAAGGGCCTATCTGTGCTGTACCTCCAAATAAAGTGGTGGTGTTTGTCCAACGATGGCAGGAGACCTGTGCAGGAGAGCTTTTAAAATGGAAAAGCCGTTGAACTGGGGCAGTTCCACTCTCTCAACCTCAGGTGTCCGAGTCCAGTGGTACAAACAAGCGTCGCAAATTGGGGGGCTTCCTCATGTGCAGTGGATGACCACAATGCCTTCTGTGTTCTTGTCATGCCCTTCATCTCCACAGAGCGTTGTGGAACCATCTTCCTTGCCTTTGGATCTTATCCACCCATTTGGAGCAGACTGCGCATGCTAGGGCAGGCATGTCCCTATCTCACTGGGCTGTGAAGCCCGCCAGCTACCCTCACTAGGTTCAGCCCGCCTGTCAAAGCAGTGTAACACAGTGTGGCCGCTGTCTCACACCAACAGCTACTTGGAGCCACAGCTGAGAGCTGAGTGTCCAATGGGGACCAAAGGTGGGTGAGCAGCCCCAGAATGAGCACAACAAGCCCCTTCACCAGAGGACGTAGCCCTCCCTGGGCACACCATACCCCCTCTAAAGAATACAATTAAGTGAAATAAATAAATAGATAAATAGATAAATAAAAGTGGGTATTCCCATTCCAAAATCATGCTCAAATCTACACTCTAGTCTCGAAAATTAAAATAAGGCTCGCCAATAGTGAGCAAGAAAATTTATTTATTTACCTGCACTGCTCTATCTGATTTCACTCGCTTGATGTACTTACACTCTGTGGCCACTTTATTTTATTTGGTACCCCCTGTACCTGATAGAGTGGCTACTGAGTGTATGTTCGTAGTCTTCTGCATAGCCCATCTACTTCAAGGTTCGATGTGTTGTGCATTCAGAAATGTTCTCCTGCACACCACTGTTGTAACACCTGGTTACCTGAGTTATTGTCACTTTGAACCAGTCGAGCCATCATCGTCTGACTTCAGTCATTAACAAGACATTTTCTCCCACAGAACTAATGCTCGCTGGATGTTCTTCTATTTATTGGAACATTCTCAGTAAAACCTAGGAACTGTGGTGCATGAAAATCTTAGGAGATCAGCAGTTTCTGAGATACTCAAACCACCCCATCTGGCACCAACAATCATTCCAGAGTCAAAGTCACCTAGATCACATTTCTTCCCTATTCTGATGGCCTGGACAACAACTAAACCAAGTGACCATGTCTGCATACTTCTATGCATTGATTTGCTGCCACATGATTGGCTGATTATATACTTGCATTACTGAGCAGATGCATCGGTGTACCTAATAAAATGGCCACTGAGTGCATGGACAGAATGATTTATCTCAATGGCACACAAACAAATGTTTATCACTGTATCTCAGTATAAATGACAACAATAAACTAATATTATATTCATTTGTACTGAGGCACAGTGCTAAATTGGTTCCTTAATATGTAGATCCCTTCATTAATAAAATTAATAAGGGGATCTGGGTATTAAGGAACAAATTCCATCATGATCTACTTCAATGGTGCATTACTTCAGCCAAAGTGGATCTTGACGTGAGTTGTTCACGGAGTTTTAAGTTCAAACTGCTGCCGGCTTGCTGTTTGAGCTTCAGCCCAATTGCAGAAGCCAAACAGCTTTCAGACAAGTTGGAGACATTTCAGTCTCTTCAGGGGGGTGGGGGGTAGAAAATGAGTGAGGACTAAGTCAAGAGAGTGTAGCAGTGATTTCATTGTTTCCAGAGCAGGCAGTGGATATTTCCGTAATCCTTAATTTAAAACAAGTTTGGATTGATGGTCCTTGTTAAACAATAGTCTTCACTGACTGCTCTGTAAAGCTTAGTCTAACCTAAGGGGTGAATTCCAAACAGGATTTAATTCTGGACTAATTATTCTTTAATTATTTATGTGCCTCTGCAACAGGTCATGCACGCCTCGGTACATCTTAGAACTAAATTTCCAATTGGCAACGAATGTCTTCAGATGCATTTCATACTGACTTCCAAAGGCAAGTTTCTCCCATTATCTTTTCAGTGTAAGGTTATATCCTATGCCAACGACTCAGCACTGTGTCTACCATTAGGCCTTGCTGCAAATTAGATTAAAACATGGAGCTGTATATAGTACTGGCATCCTTGTAGTGAGATGCTGAAGATGTTCTATTGGTCAGTTGTGGAGAGCGCCCTCTTCTTTGTGGTGGCATGCTGGGGAGGCAGCATTAAGAAGAGGGACGCCTCACGACTTAATAAGCTGGTAAGGAAGGCGGGCTCTGTCATGGGCACAGAACTGGAGAGCATGACATCGGTGGCAGAGCGGAGGGCGCTGAGTAGGCTACGGTCAATCATGGAAAACCCTGAACATCCTCTGCACAGCACCATCCAGAGACAGAGAAGCAGCATCAGCGGCAGGTTGCTGTCAATGCAATGCTCCTCAGACAGGATGAAGAGATTATTACTCCCCAACGCCATTCAGCTCTACAATTCAACCACCAGGGGCAAGACATGGTAAAGTGCCGGGGTTAGGACTGAGCTTAAGTTACCACTCAATGCACTTTAGTAAACTATTTAAGAACTTTTTAAAAGCTATTTATTAATGCTTTTTGGGAGGGTGATTTTAGATGCATATCATATTTATACTGAGTTAAATACTGTATGTAATTAGTTTTGCTACGATAAGTGTATGGGACACTGAAAAAATGTTGAATTTCCCCTTGGGGATGAATAAAGTATCTATCTATCTATCTATCTATCTATCTATCTATCTCAGACCTGCTGCCTTCCCTGTGACCACATGGGTTTCCTCCAGATCCTCTGGTTTCCTCCCACATTCCAAAAGTGCATGGGTTAGTTGGCTAATTGGTCATATTAAATTAGTAAGTGGGTGGTACAGACTCGTTAGGCTGAAAGAACCTAGATGGATCAGTAAGATTGAGAAAGGAACCTAGGGAGGAAATGGAAAATTCAATGTTCATACCATTTTATTGTTGTCTACCCAAATAGAATATGAGGTGTGAATTTCTTATGAAATCAAACGTAAGCTGAGTATTTTCTTTTTCCCTGTATTGGTGACTCAGTGTTATAACTGCAATGTGCTGGAGGCAAAATATGCTATTACCACACCCTGACTAAAACACCTTGGACGGTGTCCTCAGGAGAGGTAGGTAGGCTGCAAGGTTTAAAACAAGAAACGTATGGGAAGCACAATAATTATTTTTGATTAATGGACCATCAAAATTTCAGTTGACATCAGTAGTACAGTTCTCAATTAATGTTCGATTACTTAACTAAACATTCACCTATAGTGGGTACTGCTGTCAATCCGCATTAAATACTACATTATTTGGAAGCATTTAGTGATTTAGTGGTAGGTTTAATTTCCCCTTTAAGATAAATTGGATCATTCATTGATCACTGCTTGTTTTCTGCTTTGATGGCATTTATTACCTTCTATCTTCCTTGACACCACCCACAGAGAAAACACTTAATATTTAACGAATACAGAGGCTTACCACATTTTTCATCCTTGTGCCTTTCCCGTCCACTTTCTGTTCACTGGTAAACTGTCTGACTGGAGTGGGAAGTAGCCTGCTGTTTAACAAGCAAAATCTTGAGTATCTGATGTTCTTTTATTTTAGGGTATTCTTTTACATCTGAAATCTGTACAGGATTGTACGGGATTTTTTTAAAGATAGGCTGCAGAGAAAAGCTACCACCACCACAGGGTTAAAATGTCCACTTTGCAGAACAGTGGGAGCGTGGGTTGAAATCCAGTGACCTTTGACACTTTGACTTTCCCCATCAATCATACTTATGACTGATCCATCAACAAGGTTGCTCCATGACTGGTCTCACATTGGGGGAGGGAGGGAAAGAACGGCTTCAATCGCTTGTAATTTTGAACAGCTAAGCGTTCGTTGTAGATGTGGCTCTGAACTGAGCGTAGGAAATTCAGCCCCAGCTCTACTTTATTTGTGCATTTTGAAGAGGAGCAGGTTACACAAAGTCTGACATTGATGGCCGATGGCCAGTTAATGACATCTGGACCAGATAAGTGGATTGGTCCAATCCCCTCTGTGATCTGCAAGCTTAGGACAGCAACTGCAATTAGGCTCACCAACTCCAGCTCACAGTTCGGCAAATCAAAGAGGTCCCACTCGCTCAATAAATAGACACGCCCTCGATGTCCTGTACCAATATGGTTCAACAGATTTTTACACTATGTGCAGAAACACAAGATTTCAATCGTCGGATCTCATGACTGCTGCTGCGAACAATAAGGTGTTTGAGCCCTTGCCACCCCTGTAAAGGGGGAGCTTCACTTTACCCCTCTTATTGTGGTGGCATTGGGTTCTCTGTCTGTAAGCCCTCCACTCAAAAGAAGCTTTAAGTATCGGATATAGATATCTGTGGCTACTCACTATAGGGGGATAGTTAGTTATTTATTGAGATACAGCGTGGAGCAGGCCATTCTGGCCCTTTGAGCCATACCACCCACCAATCCCCGATTTAATCCTAGCCTAATCACAGGACAATTTACAATGACTAGATAACTTAACATTCAGTACATCTTTGGACAGTGGGAGGAAACTGGAGCACCTGGAGGAAATCCACATGGTCACGGGGAGAACGAACACAAAATCCTCACAGGCAGCAGCGGGAATTGAACCCACGTCGCTGGTACTGTAAAGGGTCGTGCTAACCACTACGTTACCGTGACCCCCAATATACTGCATCCAGGTCTAGCTTACTTCTCTGTCTAGTCTCTGTGGTGAGATCTAGCTGCCAATGCCCACTGCTTGAGTGGTGGGTCTCCTCTCCCTACTAAGGAGGGAATTTTTCCAGCTAACTAAGTAGTTTAAGCACAGGTTTATTTTTATTTTATTTTTAATGATATATATTTAAATTTAGACAAACAGTTCTTAACATTCGTTTAAGACTCATGGAGAATTTCTGATTTATAAAGGATTTCCTAATTACAGAAAATTTACATACTCAAAGAATTTCCAAACATAGTTACAATTCTTAAAAACTAAAAAAACATGCCAACAAATTGCAGATGAATGAGTCATCTATCACAGAAATGGAAGGCTGAGGAATTAATTCAAGTTCTTCTTTCTGTCACTCCCATTGTCACTCCAAACAATCTCCAATGCTTCCTAATACCTGTATTGCTTTGTCAAAGGCTAGTCATGCCTTACAAACCTGACTGAATTTTTTGAGGATGTGACTAAACACATTGATGAAGGTAGAGCCGTAGATGTAGTGTATATGGATTTCAGCAAGGCATTTGATAAGGTACCCCATGCAAGGCTTATTAAGAAAGTAAGGAGGCATGGGATCCAAGGGAACACTGCTTTGTTGATCCAGAATTGGTTTACCCACAGAAGGCAAAGAGTGGTTGTAGATGGGTCATATTCTGCATGGAAACTGGTGACCAATGGAGTGCCTCAGGGATCTGTTCTGGGACCCTTACTCTTTGTGATTCTTATAAATGTCCTGGATGAGGAAGTAGAGGGATGGGTCAGTAAATTTGCTGATGACACAAAGGTTGGGGGTGTTGTGGATAGTGTGGAGGGCTGTCAGAGGTTATAGTGGGACATCGATAGGATGCAAAACTGGGCTGAGAAGTGGCAGATGGAGTTCAACCCAGATAAGTGAGAGGTAGCTCATTTTGGTAGGTCAAATATGATGGCAGAATATAGTATTAATGGGAAGACTCTTGGCAGTGTGGAGGATCAGAAGGATCTTGGGGTCTGAGTCCATAGGACACTCAAAACTGCTGCGCAGGTTGACTGTGTGGTTAAGAAGGCATGTGATGCATTGGCCTTCTTCAACCGTAGGATTGAGTTTAAGTGCCGCGAGGTAATGTTACAGCTTTATAGAACCCAGGTCAGACCGCACTTGGAGAACTGTGCTCAGTTCTGATCACCTCACTGCAAGAAGGATGTGGAAACTATAGAAAGGGTGCAGAGGAGATTTACAAGGATGTTGCCTGGATTGGGGAGCATGCCTTATGAGAATAGGTTGAGTGAACTTGGTCTTTTCTCCTTGGAGCGATGGAGGATGAGAGGTGACCTGGTAGAGGTGTACAAGATAATTAGAGGCATTGATTGTGTGGATAGTCAGAGGCTTTCTCCCAGGGCTGAAATGGCTAACATGAGAGGACATAGTTTTAAGGTGTTTGGAAGAAGGTACAGAGGAGATGTCAGGGGTAAGTGGTGAGTGCGTGGAATGGGCTGCCGGCAGCAGAGGTAGAAGTGGAAACACTAGGGTATCTTAAGAGACTCCTGGATGGCTACATGGAGCTTAGAAAAGTAGAGGGCTCTGGGTAAGCCTAGGTAGTTCTAAGGTAAGGACATGTTCGGCACAGCTTTGTGAGCCAAAGGGCTTGTATTGTGCTTTAGGTTTTCTATGTTTCTGCCAGATGCATGCATCATCAATTGCAGCATCCATCATCAAAGATCCTTACTATTCAGGCCATGCTCTTTTCTTGATGCTGCCATTAGGTAGAAGGTACAAGAGCCTCAGAACTTGTACCAGCAAGTTCAAGAACAGTTACTATCCCTCACCCATAGACTCTTGAACAAAATAGGATAACTATATTTATTCTATTTCTGGTGTTCCCACAACCGATGATCTCTTTATCTTGTTATTGCATGTTCTCATTATTTATTGCTATTTATTTATATTTGCATTCACACCGTTCATTGTTTGTTCATCCTGTTTACCGTTTCTGTTCTATAGATTTGCTAAGTATACCTGCAGGAAAAAGAATCTCAAGATATATGTACAAAACATAAACATTTTGTACAAGACATACGTACAAAATTAAGGGAGGGAAGTTTCGGGGAGACACAAAGGGTTGTGAGTGCCTGGAATGACTTGCCAGGGATGATGGTGGAGGCTAAAACATTAGAGGTATTTAAGAGCCTCTTGGACAGGCACATGGATGAAAGAAAAATGGAGGGTTATGGGGTAGTGTGGGTTTAGTACTTTTTTTAAGGATTATATTGGTCAGCACAACATGGAGGGCTGAAGGGCCTGTACTGTGCTGTAGTCTTCTATGGTTCTATTGTATGTGGTTACATGGATGTACTCTGATAATAAATTTTACTTTGAACTTTGAACATCATCTGCAAATTATTTTTTCCAGATAACTTTGCTGGAACAAAGTAATTTACAGAGATGGTCTAAATGTTTCTGAGGACAATGATGCAAATAACTAAGCTGGAGTTGCCTGGTTCAATGTAGGCCAAATAACACAGCCCCATTAATATATTCGATTACACTAAACTCACCATGACTCCATGTTCCTTGATTACTTACTGTACAAAATATAAGAGCCTCCCTGATATGTTTTTCCCAGAATCATCATATAATAGTCATGCAAAATAGAAGTGAAGGTCTAAATACAGGTTTGTTTTTCATGAAGGACTTCATGAAGTAGAAGATTAACGTTTTTCACTAACGCTCCCAAGTTTACAACAGTGTTCTGCTCTGGTGAGTTGTCTATAATCTGGACAAGTCAAAAGGAATATTGCCTCACAGACTCAATGCTGTTGGGAGTCTAAGACTTAAGAGTATTGTCAGTAAAGAAGTCACCAGACCTTTCAGGTGAGATTTCAACATATTGGAATGCAATGAAGGATTTGGAAATACTCTTCTTAGAGACTTTGAAAACTTGCTTTTACTATCATTGAGTGCAAGGTTGTTGCTGCAAAACTACTCAACCAGCTAGCTAGTCAGTGGCAAAGTGACATCAACACTGGACTTCGAGGCCAATAGTCCTGGATTCAAATCCAGCTGGCTCCTTACAAGCTTTCCACCCATGCTGGGTAGAGAATCAAGCTAGCAACTTAGCCTCATAAAAAACAAGTCAAGTGAAGTTAAGTGTCATTTAACTACTCAAATGAATATAATGTAGAAAGAAACAAGACAACTTTTCATCGAACCAGGGTGTAAAGCACATAATGGATTAAAGTGGATTAATATTAAATATTGTAAAGTACAGAACAGATTAACCAGTTCTGAATATGAACTGAATATGACGCAGCCAAGAGTTCAGACGCCTAATGGCCCAGGGGAAGAAACTGTTTTTCATCCTGACCATTCTTGTTTTTATGGATCATAGTCTCCTGCCTGATGATAGAAAGTTTCAGAGGATGCTGGATGAATGGTGAGATCTTTAATAATACTAAGGGTCTTGCATATGCAGCATTCCTGATAAATGTCCCTGTAGATGGTAGCAAGACCTCTATGATCCTCTCAGCTGTTCTCACAGTCTTCTCTAGGGACTTCAGGTCCGATGCTCGACTGCTCCCATACCAGATGGAGATGCTATTTGTCGGGACGCTCTCGGTGGATCTCCTGTAAAATTCAGTTAAGATGGAGGTGAGGGGTGATTGCTTTCCTCAATCTTCTTAGGAAGTGGAGGTGCTCCTGTGCCTTCTTCTTCAGGGAGGTGATGTTAAGGGACCAACCAGGTGAAGTCATCAGTAATGTGAGCTCCCAGGAACTTGGTGCACTTAACTATCTCTATGGAGAAGCCATTTATTCACAGAGGAGTCTTCTCCATGTTCAGGATTAAGTTACTCTTCTCTCAGCAATCCATCAGCCACTCCACTTCCTCTCTATACTCTGTCTCGTCATCAGACTTGATAAGGCTAACCACTGTTGTGTCATCTGAAAACTTGATGGCACGGTTTGAGCTGGTTCCTGCAACGCAGTTATGCAACACAGACAAATGCTAAGAAAATGGCAAAAAAAAATGCCACCCGAATGTGTAAATGCCACTCTTTCCCCAGACTATACCTTCTTGGTCTGCACCACTGGTGCTGCGGTGTTTAGTTTCTGCTATAGGCTGGGAGCAGAAGTACAGCCAGGTGATCGGACTTCCCAAAAGGTGGGTGTGGGGTGGCATACTAAGCATTCTTGACAGTGGTATAACAGTTGACAAGTGCGTTGGCTGCTCTGATTCCACAGGTGATATGTTGTTGGTAGTTGTTCAGTGACTTCTTCAAGCTGGCCTGGCTGAAATCCCGCACAATGATAGGGAAGGCATCAGGGTACACTGTTTCGTGCCTGCTGATTGTGGAACTTCGCTCCTCCAGTGCCTGCCTGTTGCTGGTGTTGGGTTTAACTTACCAGCATTTGATAAGCTCCTGACTGATATACTCGTACCTCATCTCTACTTTCCCAGCTAGCCCTGACAACTTCTCACTGTCCCACTTTTCTTGTTAAAAATCTATCCAACTCTCCCTTAAACTATTCAAATTGGAAATTGTAGGTCACAGTGTGCTGAACTTCCTTGATTCCCTTATTGGGAAACCACAGTTAGTACTGATTGGAAATGACACCTCATTCTCACTGATAATCAACATAAGCACTCCTCAGGGAACAACACACACAAAATGCTGTTGGAACACAGCAGTCCAGGCAGCATCTATAGGGAGAAGCACTGTCAGGACGAAGGTTCTCGGCCCAAAACGTCGACAGCGCTTCTCCCTATAGATGCTGCCTGGCCTGCTGTGTTCCACCAGCATTTTGTGTGTGTTGTTGTTTGAATTTCCAGCATCTGCAGATTTCCTCGTGTTTACACCTCAGGGATATGTGTTCAGCCCACTGCTCTACTCTACACTCACGCCTTGTAGCTAGGAACAGCTCAGATGCCATCTACAAAATCACCTATGACACAACCATTGTTGGCAGAATCTCAGATGGTGACAAAGAGGTATACAGGAGTGTGATAGATCAGCTGGTTGAGTGTTGTCACACCAACAGCCTTGCATGCAATGTCAGTAAGACCACAGAATGAACAGTGGACCAGCAGGACACATACCAGTTCTCATCAAGGATCTATCCTCAGTCAATATAATGATATAACCATGAAGAAGACACGACGGTAACTACATTTCATAGGAGTTTGAGGAAATTTTGTATGTCACCAAATACTATAGCAAATTTCTTTACAGGTATAGGTATATCTTGACTAGTTGAGATTAAGGGTTCGGCACGGACTAGGAGGGCCAAGATGGCCTGTTTCCGTGCTGTGATTGTTATATGGTTATATGGTATACCATCCAGAGCATTCCAACTGGTTGCATCCTCGTCTAGCACGGAGGCTCTAATGCACGGGATCATAAGAGACTTCAGAGGGCTGTAGACTCAGGCAGCTCTAACACGGACACTGGTCTCCCCATCATCAAGCCCATCTTCAAAATAACAAACCTGATCCTTCTGAGTTGGGACCAGGAATGGACCATTTGGCCCCTGAGCCTCCTTCTATATTTAATCAGATCTTGTTTGTAACCTCATCTCTAAGATTTCTCCTCTATTCTCAGTGATTTCACCCTCTTGCTTACCTATTAATTTAAATACCTTTGCCTTAAAAATATTTAAGTCCCTGCCTCCCTCCCCAACCCCCACGTTGGGGAAGAGAGTTCTAACTCTGTTAGAAATGTATATTACCACATCTCACCTTCGTGAAAGACTCCTTATCTTCACAAGATGAACTATTGAACACAGAACAGTACAGCACAGAAATAGGCCCTTTGGCCCATCATGAAAAAAGTGTGATCAAAGATTAAAGATTATCTTTCTTTGCCTCATGCAAATTGAAACATTGAAACAGTGAAATGTATCAACTTTTAAATCAAAATATACCTTATTCAAAAATAAAATTACTTACAATAAATCATTCGATGATTCTCAATCCTTTACAGACGTTTCCACTACGTTCTATATATTTCCACACTTTCTGCCCCTCACGTGGCACTATGTTGGTTGATCTTTCCACACCTTTGTTGAGGGGTATACCCGACCCCTCCCGCTCCTGCGGAGGAAGAACCCTAAACCGTGGTACTTCCCCACCGGGCCCTTACGGTGGCTGCACCAAGTTTCAGTGCATCCCTGAGCATGGACTCCTGCAGCCGAGAGTGCGCCAATCAGCAGCATTCTCCCACGGACATCTCCATGTGCTGGTAGACCATTAAATTTCGGGCTGACCAAAGAGCGTCTTTCACCATGTTGATGATCTGCCAGCAGCACTGGATGTTGGTCTCGGTGTGCGTCCCCGGGAACAGCCCGTAGATCAGAGAGTCCTCTGTTACGCAGCTGCTGGGGATGAACCTCGACACTGCCCCTTCCATCCTCCTCCACACCTTCTCCGCGAATTCACAGTGTGCAAAGAGGTGGGTCACTGACTCCTCCCGTGGGCAGCGGGGTGTGGAGAGGACATTCCGGGCATACAGGAGGGATCTGACTGGGAGGGCCCTCTCACCGCCAGCCAGGTGAGGTCTTGGTGCCTGTTGGTGAGATCTATCAGCAAGAATTGTGCTGCACAGCTCTGTGTCACCACACTTCCAGCGCCAACTAACCCTAACCAATACACCTTTGGAATGTGAGAGTAAACCAAAGCACCCAAAGGAAAATCCTGTGGTTTCAAGGAGAATGTAAATACTCCTTACAGGCAAGAGCAGGAATTCAACCCAGTTTGGTGAACACTGGCTCTGTAATAACATTAAGCTAACCACTATGATGCTAACCTGCCTGCGTATCCATTGCGTATTCATATGCCTACCTAAATGCTTCTTAAATATTGCTGTTGAAAATAATCAAAGTCTGTCCAACCCCTCCTGTTAGCAAATATTCTCCAATCCAGGCAACAGAAGTGGTGAACCACTTCTACGCTGTTTCCACGGCCCCCCACCACATCTCTAAACTCCCTCACCACTACCAAGGCCCCCCCCCTTACTGTCTCCAAGGCCCATGCCTACTACCATCTCCAAGATCCACTCCCACTACCCTCTAAAAGGCCCACACCCACTACTATCTCCAAGGCCCACCTGTACTACCATCTCCAAGACTCCCCCTCTACCATCTCCAAGGCCCACCCGTACTACCGTTTCCAAGGCCCCCCTCTACCATCTCCAAGGCCCACCCTTACTACCATCTCCAAGGCCTACCCCTACTACCATCTCCGACTCCCCCCTACCATCTCCAAGGCCCACCCCTACTACCATCTCCAAGGCCTACCCCTACTACCATCTCCAAGACTCCCCCTCTATTGTCTCCAAGGTCCATCCCTACTACTGACTCCAACGTCCACCCCTACTACTGTCTCCAAGACCTTACCCCCACCAATATCTCCAAGGCCCTCTCATCCTTCCTGTAGTGTAGCAACCATACCTACACACGATTCCAAATATGGCCATAAATATGGAAATAAGTTCTATACAACTCCAACATTACTTTCTGACTTATAATCTTTGCCCCTACCAATGGAAGCCAGCATGCTTAACATCTCCTTTACCACCCTCTCCATCATGCTGTCACTTTCAATGATTTATAAAATCATAAAATATAGGAGCAGATTTAGGCCATTCAGCCCATCGATTCTCTTTGTCACTCCTTCATGGCTGATTTATTTACCTTCTCAGTTTCATTTTCTTGGTTTCTTCCCATAACCTTTGACACCCTTACTAATAAAGAACCTTCACTGTCAGCCTTCACTTTAAATATACCCAGCCATCTGTGGCAACAAACTCCACAGATTCACCACCATCTGGCTAAGGAACATACTTCTATTCGGAGCCTAGGACCATTAGTCCTAGGCTTTGCCACTATAGGAAACATACTCTCTATATACACTTCACAAGGAAATCTGCAGATGCCGAAAATTCAAGCAACACGCACAAATTGCTGGTGGAACACAGCAGGCCAGGCAGCATCTATAGGGAGAAGCACTGTCAACTCTTTTTGTCCACCACTCTGCCTGTTCTCCATCTCCCTCTGGTGCTCCCCCTCCCCTTTTCTTTCTCCCTAGGCCTCCTGCCCCATGATCCTTTCCCTTCTCTAGCTCTGTATCACTTTTGCCAATCACCTGTCTGGCTCTCAGCTTCACCCCACCCCCTCCGGTCTTCTCCTATTATTTCGCATTTTCCCCTCCCCCTCCTACTTTCAAATCTCTTGCTATCTTTCCTTTCAGTTAGTCCTGACGAAGGGTCTCGGCCCGAAACGTCGGCAGCGCTTCTCCCTATAGATGCTGCCTGGCCTGCTGTGTTCCACCAGCATTTTGTGTGTGTTGCTCTGTATACACTTAATGGACTTGCCCAAGATATCTCTGTGTATCAAAGTTCCTAAGGGTCCTGTCATTTTCCAAATACTTACCTCATATATTTGACACCACGTATTTTAAGTTTAATGGATTCACTTCAATTTTTGTTTTCTCCATCTGAGATTTCAATGGCCACTTTATTAGGTACACCCGTATACCTGCTTGTTAAATCAAATCTCTAATCAGCCAATCATGTAGCTACAGCTCAATGCATAAAAGTATGCAAACATGGTCAAGAAGTTCAATTGTTATTCAGACTAAGTATCAGAATGGGGCAGAAATATGATCTAAGTGACTATGACTGTGGAATGATTGTTGATGCCAGGCGGGGTGGTTTGAGTACCTCAAAAACTGCTGATCTCCTGGGATTTTCGCTCACAACAGTCTCTAGAATTCACAGGGACTGGTGTAAAAAGACAAAAAAACAGCCGGTGAGCGGCAGTTCTGTGGGTAAAAATGCCTTGTTAATGACAGAAGTCAGAGGAGAATGGTCAGACTGGTTCAAACTGACAGGAAGGCGACAGTGACCCAAATAACCGCATGTTACAACGGTGGAAATGGATGGGCTGCAGCAGCAGAAGACCATGAACGTACACTCAGTGTCCACTTTATGTGCTACAGAAGGTACCTAATAAAGTGGCCACTGAGTGTATAGTGGTTTCCCTTTATCCATTCTGCATATTACAATCTCAAAGAACTCAGACTGATTTCTCTTCAGAAATACACGCTGTCTCTGCGTGTTATTTCCTTGTGACCCGCTACCACTTGCTAAATAATATCTTCAAGCATTCCCCCCGCGGTCAATGCCGAGCGAACTGGTCCGCCATTCCCCATTTTCTCTTTCCCTTGTTGTTTATATAAGAGAATTGTATTTGCTACCTTCCAGTCTGTGGGAACCATTCTAGAATGTACGGAATTTTGGAAGGGGTCAACCAGTCCATCCATTATCTCCGCAATCACTTCTTTCAAAATCTAGGGATGCAGGTCACCACATCTTGGGAATTTATTGCCTTTCAATCCCATTAATTTTTTCCAATACTTTTCTTTTACTGATGCTAATTTATCCCCTCTGTATTTGCTGCTCTCTGCTATTTCCAAGAGCTTTTCCGTATCTTTTTTTTAGTGAAGACAGATACAAAATATGTATTTAATTTCGCTGCTCTTCTCTTATATCCCCATATAATTTCTCCTGATTCAGCAGCCTTAATGTTCTATTTTTATGTTTGTGCTAAATTACTCTTGAATTCGACTATTCCTTTTCTTAGTGATTTCTTCATCTGCCTTTGCTGAATTCTGGTATCTTCCCAAACCTCTGGCATACTGCTCATTCAGGAAACATGATAAACCTTTTCCTTTGATTTAATACTATCTTGAACTCCTCGTGCTATATACAGATGAATTGCTTGTCCTATGGGATGTTTTCTGCCTTAAGGAGATATGCATTTGTGGTACATATTAATCCTTCAACGGAAATTGAACCCGGATCCCTGGTACTGTAAAGCATTTTGTCAATCACTACATTACCATGACACACATTTTTAGCCCTTGTTTGCTCACTGTCTAACATTCAATGTAGCCTCACAATCTATCAGAGCTAATTTGTGTTTCTTACTTTGCCTTGCTTAGATTAAAGATTTAAGGCATTTTGGGAACTAGTACCAAAGTTATTAAGAAACATTGGGATAGGAAAAGAATATGGTGTTGTGTCAAATGTCAGCCATTATCTTTGAATGGTAAAAGGAGTTTAAGGGACTAAATATCTCAGTTCTGTTAGACCATAAGACATTGGAGCGGAATTAGGCCATTTGGCCCATAAAGTCTGCTCCACCATTCTATCATGACTGATTTGTTATCCCTCTCAACCCCATTCTCCTGCCTTCCACCCGTAACCTTTGACACCCTTACTAATCGAGAATCTATCAACCTCTGCTCTAAGTATCCCCAATTATTTGGCCTCCACAGCCGTCCATGTGAATGAATTCACCTCCCTCTGGCTAAAGAAACTCCTCTTCTTCTCTGTTCTAAAGGGACATCCTTCTGTTCTGAGGCTGTGCTCTCTGGTTCTAGACTCCCCCGCTACAGAAAACATGCTGGAAATCCAAAGCAACGCACACAAAAAGCTGGAGGAATTCCACAGTACAGGCAGTATCTATGAAAATTAATAAACAGTCAACAGTTTGGGTCTAGACATCGACTATTTATTCATTTCCATAGAATCTGCCTGATCTGCTGGATTCCTCCAGCATCTTGTGTGTTTTGCTTCAGTTGAAATAGATTGTTTAGCTGTCAGTTGTCAGACTGCTATTTCACACCTTCTTTTTCTCTGTGTGAAAGAAGGCAGTGGGGTGGAGGCAGAACTGCCTCACATTCCTTCTGACTGTCTCCTGCTGCAGTCTGATGTCTTCGTAAAGGGAAGGGAGGCTTCACTGGAGAATGACTTGGCCCCTGAATGTAAACAGTACTGAGTGTTTGGCCTCTTCATAAAGCAACTAATCGTATATACCAATTTGATTTGATTTATTACATTGCATGGCCTGTATTTATGACGAATTCATTCTTTAGAAGATTAAACCAGAATCACCTTTGACACAACACCCAAAGAATGCAGTTTCCTCATTGAACCGACACCCAAATTGTTCACTAACACTTCAAAAGAACGACTGGAAGTTCCTTACTGGAACACTGAAAACACGGATCACAGACTGTCCCCACCTAAACCTTTAATTCATGCCTCTAATTGAGGTTGGTTCAAATCTCACTCTGGAGAACCAAGCATTAAAATGTAAGCATCTGCCCTCTTCCTTTCCTTTCCTGATGAAGGGTCTCAGTCTGGAACGATGACTCTTTATTTCCCTCCATAGATGTTGCTTGACATGCTGAGATCCGGTCCAGATGGTGCCAGCTTACAAAGCTCCTTTGGTCGACACCTGAATAGATCATAAAACCATCTTCTTCACTTCTTTTATGTCTTTTATGTTTCTTTCTCATCTGGAATGAGATTCTAGAACTGTTGGAACCTGTGTTTTGCTGTTTGGAGATTATTTGGATGCTTCAGCGCTTTGCAGTCTCCGAGAGGATTCTGGAAAGCAGACTGCATGAACGAAC
The DNA here is from genome assembly GCF_030144855.1 of Hypanus sabinus. Lineage (NCBI taxonomy): Eukaryota > Metazoa > Chordata > Chondrichthyes > Myliobatiformes > Dasyatidae > Hypanus > Hypanus sabinus. Next base: position 152,861,854 of record NC_082714.1, read on the forward strand.
CTCGTGGCAAGAAGGCTGCAGGAAGGCACGCGTGCCATTGTTTGACCCCGTTTTGCCAATTATAGCATCCATTGTTCACCGACTAAAGCGATGAGGGAGGTTAAACATCAAAGTGAGTGTCGACGTTTGGAGACTGGCTGTTCCATCGCTCTGCAGTCTCCAAAGGAATTCTGGGAAGCAGAGGCAGCGTGCATGAACTACATGGTAGGTAGGCTGTAGGACAGGATGCAAGCTGATGTTTTACTCCATTTTGCCAATTAAAGCTTCTATTGTTTGCCGATTGAAGTGAGGAGGGAGATTGAAGCGTCAAAGTGAGTGCAGAGGGTTGCTCTGTACTGGAGAGGGGAATGCTTACCACTGCGCCTGGAGAGTGTTTCCCAGGTTTTTCTGTGCTTTGGATGTGGACTGCGAACTTAGATTCTTTTCTTCAGTCTTATAGTTTTTATATTCTGTGTTTGTTCACCCAATCTTCCTGTTTTTGGGGTTCGATGTGACCGATCCATTTTATTCAGTTTTTTGTGCGGGATGTGAGATTGGGGATCAATGTATCTGATCTGTTTTTGTTCATTTTTTTGTGCAGGAGGAGAGATTTGGGGGTCAATGTGCCTGATCTATTTTGTTAATTTTTTTGCAGGAAGCTGGGATTTGGGGGTTTTTGATCCTGCTGCCTTTCGTTTCTTTCTCGGTTTCACGGCTACCCAGAGAAATGAAGAATTTCAGAGTTGCATGCTTTAATGATAAATAAACCTTTGAACCTTTGCGTTCCTCCAGTGTTTGCTGTGTATAGCCGAAGTTCAGGCTAGAGTTTTACAGTGCTACTAAGGGAGCTACGCAATGTCAGAGAGAATTTAAACTTTGGGCTCCCGTGTTTCCCAGATAAGACCGTGAGACATAGGAGCAGAATTAGGCGATTCAACCCATCGAGTCCTCTCCTCATTCCATCATGGTTGATTTATTATCCCTCTCAACAACTTGCTCCTCCCTTCTCCCTGCAAACTTTCTTGTGGGCATTGTCAATAAATCCAATATCCATAATAGTATCAATGAAAGACCACACTAACAGGGCAAACCACCAGTGTGTAAAAGACAATGAAATGTGTAAATACAGAAAGAAAGAAGAAAAAATATAATAATAATGATAAATCAGTAAGCAATAAATATCAAGAACGTGAGATGAAGAATCCTTGAAAATGAATCCATAGGTTGTGTGAAGAGTTCAGTGATTGGGGAGAGGGGGCAAGTAAAATTGAGTGAAGTTATCCCCTCTGTTTCAAGAGTCAGATGGTTGACGGGTAATAACTGGTGCTGAACCTGGTGGTGTGAATCCTTACGGATCAAGTACCAATCAAACTCAGATTTAACTATATCCAATGACTTGGCCTCCTTAGCCTTCTGTGGCAATGAATTCACCCTCTAGAAAAGAACCTCCTCCTCACCTCTGTTCTAAACGCATGTCCTTCAATTTGACACCCTTTTAGAACAGAGATGAGGAATTCATTGCCATCATTGGGTAGATTTAAAGGTGGTTAATAGGTTCTTGATTATTAAGTGCATTAAAGGATGTGGGAAGAAGGCAGGAGAATGATAATAAATCAGCCATGTCATAATGGTGGAGCAGACTGATGAAGGATATGTAACACTTACCCAACAGGCTGGTATATGTCTAGGGGAAAAGGAGATCCAGCCATTCACCAACCCACCTCCCGCACACGCAGGTGCTGTGAGAATCAAGTTTATGCCGCGTGTATACACACAATATCAAACTCACACCAAATATCGTTATAGAATACACTTGAAAGATTTTACTAAAACTAAAAGAGTACTATGCAATACAGTATATATGAAGGAAAAGAAAATAAAGTAAAAGACGCCAACTTATCAAAGTTCAGTCAGTTTAGTGCACATCGTTGGAGCTCAAACATCGAACCATTCGACCCCTCGTCACTTTCCTCCAACCTCCACGTCCTCGCACCTGGGACCACCCCGGTGGTCGACCGAGCAGTGCAGCGCACGTCCACCTTCCTCGGCGTCTCCTTCCCGCCTCTCCTGAAAAGACAGCGAAACCCCCAAGCTCCCAGCCTCACAAGACAAAATAATGTTCCCCATCGGTTAACAAATGAATACAATCTCCATATCAGCAAATCCAAAGCTAAACAACTGCGAGATAAAACACTTATCAAACATAAGAGCATTCCTACTCTAGCAAACCAAAGAAGCCATTTTGATTAACATACACAGTACATTGTACAGATGCAACACCTCAAAGAACAAGGTAGTTATGCAGATGACTTAACCAACACTTGCCCCTTAATCAACAACAGCATTGCTGACTGTGAAACCTTATTGGGAGGAAATTGTCAGCCATGTTTATTCCAAAAGTCTAATTTCTTCATTTTCTCTCCATTGGATGGAAGATGCATGAAGATAACCTGACCCAGCGAAACATGTTCAACAAATAGAAGGATTTTGTCATTCATAACAATGTGCCATGGATAAAGCAGTGGCTGATTGGCAGGAGGCAAAGAGTGGGAATAAAGAGAACCTATTCTGGTTGGCTGCCGGTGACTAGTGATGTTCCACAGGGATCTGTGGTTGGGATCAATTCTTTTTACGTTATATGTCAACGATTTGGATGATGAATTGATGGCTTTATTACAAAATCTGCAGATGTTATGAAGGTAGGTGGAGGGGCAGGGAGTTTTGAGGAAGTAGAGAGGCTACAGAAGGATTTAGACAGATTAGGAAAATGGGCAAAGAAACGGCAGATGGAATACAGTGTCAGTAAATGTATGGTCATGCACTTTGGAAGAAGAAATGAAAGGGTAGACTATTTTCTAAATGGAGAGAAAATACAAAAAAACTGAGTTGCAAAGGGACTTGGGAGTCCTTGTGCAGGATTCCCTGAAGGTTAATTTGTAGGCCGAGTCTGTGGTGAGGAAGGCAAATGTGATGCCAACATTCATTTCAAGAGGACTAGAAGATAAAAGCAAGTTGAGACTTTATAAAGCACTGGTGAGGCCTCACTTGGAGTACTGTGAGCAGTTTTGGGCCCCTTATCTTAGAAAGTATGTGCTGAAACTGGAGAGGGTTTAAAGGACAAAAATGATTCCAAGATTGAATTGCTTGTCACATGAAATGCTTTTGATGGCTCTGTACCTGTATTCACTAGAATTCAGAAGAATGAGTGGTACCTACTGGAAACCTATAGAATGGTGAAAGGCCTTGATAGAGTGGATCTGGAGAGGATGAGCTGAGGGGTGGACATAGACCAGAGGACACAGCCTCAGAATAGAGGGACGTCCATTTGGATTAAAGATGAAGAGGATTTTTTTTTGCCAGAGAGTAGTGTATCTGTGGAATTCTTTGCCACAGGCAGCTGTGGAGGCCAAGTCTTTATGTATATTTAAGGCAGAGGTTGACAGATTCTTGATTGGTTAGGGCTTAAGGGATATGGGATGAAGGCAGGAGACTGGGGCTGAGAGGAAAATTGGATCAGCCATGATGAAATGGCAGAACAAACTTGATGAGGCAAAAGGCCTAATTCTGCTCTTATTTCTTATGGTCTTATGAACTTATGGTCCAGTAACAAATGGAGAGAACAGTAGTAACACGATGGAAGGGGAAAAGAAGAGCGGCTGATATTGTTGTCTTATTGAGTGATAGACATTATTATCAGTACAGATGTTGAGATTGGTTCATTTTTTAAATGCTCTAGAGTTGCGATTGTTCTTGATTAATAATGGCAATTTATTAAGACTCTTAGAGTTGAAATTCATTCTGAAAGATAAAGTGGAAGCATCATAGGAAAATCGATAGGCTATAAATTCACCCTTTAATTTGTACCATTAGCTAAGGTGAATTTTTTTGCCACGTTACCCTCCCCATATCTTTTGTTAACAGTCATAATCAATGACTAATCATTTCAGGCATCTAATTAAAGGAGCATTGATAGTATTATATAACATCATTATTGTAGCAGCCAAATCCAGTGGTCTAAATGATCCAACTTCAATGAATTTCAAAGGCATTGAAAGTGCTATTTTTGGAAGGACATCTAATTGAAATCCAGCCATTCTTCATTTTACCATCTACAAAAGAACAGGGGTATTCACTTCAGTATCCACGGACCAGGATCAACAGAAGGCGATTATTTAGTCTTCATCATTGCTGTTGTTGGGATCTCACTGTGCATGAACCCATTCAAAGTTCAAAGTGAATTTATTTTCAAATACGTATGTGTCACGATCTACTACTCTGAGATTCATTTTCTTCTGGGCATTCACAGTAGAACAAAGAAATACAATAGAATCAATGAAAAACTACTCACAAAGACCTACAATCAATGTTGAAAAGAAGGCAAACTGTGCAAATACAAAAAGAAATAACGATAATAATAATAATGAACAAATACTGAGGACATGAGTTGTAGCATCCTTAAAAGAGTGTCCATAGGTTCTGGAATCAATTCAGTGTTGAGGTAAGTGATGTTACCCATGTTGGTTCTATAGCCTGATAGGTGAAGTATAATAAGTGTTCCTGAACTTGGTGGTGTGGGATCTAAGTCTCCTTACAGAGAGAGTTCAGGGAAACCGGCATCAAATTCCCTGTATGTGTCCAATAACTTGGCGATAATAAAGGATCCTGATTCTGATTCTGTACTGCCTGACTGATGGTAACAGTCAGAAGAGAACATGGCTTGGATGCAGGGGTCCTTGATAATGGATGCTGCTTTCTTGCAGTAACACTCCTTGTAGATGTGCTCAATGGTGAGGGGGTTTTCCCTGTCATGGACTGGGCTGTATCCACTACCTTTTGCAAGCTCTTCCATTCCTGGGCATCGGTATTTGCATACCAGGCCATGATGCAAGCAGTCAGAATTAGAGCAATAAGCATACTTAGGAAGTATTTTCAATGAAGAATATTGGGACAGACTGAGACTCCGGAAAGTACCATCTAAATCAAGGGCTCCCACCCTGGGGTCCATAGACCCCTCAGTTAATGATAGGGGACCATGGCATACAAAAGGTAGCAGGCCCTGATCTAATTACACAATTGTTTTTATCTTGAAAACAGAGGATTATCAGAGTAAGATTTGTTATCTTAGTGAGATTCATCAAAGTCAAAGTCAAAATCAAGTTATTATCAAATGCACAAGTGCATGTATGCACGGATGTAATGAAAAACTTGCAGCAGCACATGGTGTCATTTAAGCAGCGTTCACAAGAAAAACAAATTACACATAAATGGTGGACAATTTTAAGAAGAAAGAACACAATTACAACAGAAAAAGCCCATCTTGGGCAGGGTGATCAAAGTGACAGGGTAGAGATACATCTCTACAAGAAGGAGGTATAAAGCATTCCTTCCATCCTCTACCCTGCAGGTCTCCCCTGGGCAAGGTGAAGCACCTGCTTAACTGCCTAATCAGGGTAACGTGAAGCCATGGGAGTAGGTGGTGGACAGTCCTATGAGCAGCCGGTGCATATCACAGGGCCTGGTTATGCGACCACTGACACCAGGCAGACAATCTGTGAAGAGCATTGATAATGACTGGGGTCACCCGTCTTGCAAAGACGTTGCCCAGAGGAAGGTAATAGCAAACCACTTCTGTAGAAAAATTTGCCATGAACAATCATGGTCATGGAAAGACCATGAATGCCCATGTCATACAACACAGCACATAATGAATGAACGATCAAAATGGCCATCATGTTGCTGAACTCGAGATTAGGATTGTACCTGTTGGTTCAGGAACTGAATGAAGGCAAGTAGCTTGATTTATTGATTTTCTCTTTTGCACATCGGGGTTAGTCTTTTATTTTTTATATTTTTATTCTTTTTTTTCTTTAATTAGGCTCTTTCAGGTTCCTAGCTTTGCAGCCCCCTGTGAGCAAGCAAATTTCAATGTTGTGTAATTTATATATTCTTTGATAATAAATGTATCTTGAATCTTAGTGGTGTGGGTCTTCAGATTTCTGCACCTCCTGCCTGATGGCAGCTGGAAGATGTCATGGATGGTGGGGATCTTTGATGATGGATGCTGCCTCCTTGAATCAGTACCTCATGTATATACTACCAATGGTAGGCAGGAATGTGCCCCTGATGTATTGGACTGAGTCCATTAGTTTCAGCAACTTCTTGCAATCTTGCACTTTTATACAGTTCTGTTCCAGACTGTGATCACAGGAGGAGCACAAAGTTACCAGAGGTAAAATAATTTCAGCAGTACACATACTGATTCTTCCCAGATTCACAGAGACCTACGTCACCCACTCTAACGAGCCAGAAATAGTTTTTAAACCCAGTCTTGGCCCCATTATCGGTAATGTAAATACCCAAGTAATTCATTCATTCACTATGTGCTGTGTCATATGATGAGGGCGATCGTGGTCCTGACTATGATTGTTCTTGGCAAACTTTCCTACAAAAGTGGTTTGCCATTGCCTTCTTCTGGGCAGTGCCTTTACAAGATGGGTGACCCCAGCCATTATCAATACTCTTCAGAGCTTGTCTGCCTGGTGTCAGTGGTCACATAACCAGGACTTGTGATATGCACCAGCTACTCATACGACCATCCACCACCTGTTCCCATGATTTCACATGACCCTGATCTGGGACTAAGCAGGTGCTACATCTTGCCTAAGGGTGACCCACAGGCTCGTGGAGGGAAGGAGTGTCTTACACCTCTTTTGGTAGAGACGCATCTCCACCCCACAACCCTGCCCAAATTATTATAGGATTTTTTTGCACAGTAGGGCTACTGCAAGCATAAATATCTCACAAGACTGGCATAGTGGGTGTCACAAGTAGTTGGACTTGCTAATTTCTTGTACCTGCTTGCAGAGAGATTCTGAAGATGTGGGAAATCCAGAGTAACGCATATGAAAGGCTGAATTTCCAGCATCTTCGGAATCTCTTGCATTTATGATACATCTATACCACCTGGGGCAAAACTATACTCCATCCCCAAGATGTCTTTCCCCAAAACACCATAGTGGTTAGCATCATGCTTTACAGTACAGGCGACCTTTGTTCAAGTCCCACCAGTGCCTGTCAGCAGTTTGTATATTTTTCCCATGATCATGTGGGTTTTGTTCTGGTGCTCCGGTTTCCTCCCACAGTACAAAGACCTACCGGTTGGTAGGTTAATTAGTCATAAATTGTCCAGTGAATAGGCTAGGATTAAATCTGGGGTTTGCTGGGTCAGAAGGCAGGAAGGGCCTAATCTGCGCTGCCTCTCAATAAATAAATATCCTACAGTGGAAGGTTGGGGGGAGAGGATAAACGTGGAAACCATCATGACATTAATCCCCATTAGGCCACTATAATCTTATAAAGCAATCCTTTTGAGAGGTCAAAAAATCAGTGCCACAGAGCAAGTTTCTTTTTGCCTATGTGACCGTTGGTGTAAATACCAATATTTATATTTCTAATTGCCTTTGCAATTGCCCTAAGAGGAGACGGTGGCAAGAAGCTGTGATCCCTTACAACTAATTCCAAGTTTTATACCAGTCCCTCACAAGCCATCATTTCACCACTCCTCCACTTCAGCTTCAATCCAATGAATTTTGATTTTTTATGTGATCCTGGCCAGTTTACAACATTTGCTAGCTCTCTCTTTCTTGTCACTACCTTTTCATCACTCCCTCTCTCCCTCTTTACTGTGTCTATCTCTCTCTGTCTCGTCCCATCTCCCCTCCTCATGTCACTCTCTCTGTTGCTGTTTTTCTCTCTCTTTTTCCCCTTCTGTCTCACTCTCCATTTCTCTCTCACTCCCCATCCCTCCACTCTCAATTAGGATCCAGTGAATGTAACTAAAAACAATTTAGTTTTCCTGCTGAAACCATAAGATTGGATCAATCCCACTCCAAGGGATCAAACATGTGGACCCTGGGTATTCTAGGTTTCAGAAGGCATTTGAGATCTTCATGGCAAGGGTTTCATGAATTCTGAATTCGATTCAGAATTCAGGCTCTGATGATGACATGCAGATCCCAAGACAACTTTAACCTCTAACTAGTATCTAGGATGTATGTTGCACTAATTTGGAGAAAGTGCATTGGAACGATAGGCTTTAGACTTCCCTTGGTGTTTGAAAGGATTAGGAATCCTGCTTAGGTCCACAAGGAATGTGCCTGTTCCCTTGACTTTTGTTTTCTCTTCCCAAACAAGACCAGTTTGTCCCCAGGCCCTACCACCACTTATCAACTAGATGCCTGTTGCCTGGAAATTTCCTTTCCCTGAACCCTATATAATCATTTTGATCACACTGGCTTTGGGTGAAACGTGGAAATGTGGTTTGTCAATTAAAATGACCCATCTGTCCGTCTCTGTTTTAGCAATCCAAAGTTACATTCCAGCCCAGAACTTCTTACTTAGCACAATCCAAGAGGCTATTTAGCCCAACCGAAAGCATCCCAGCAGGATAAAGCTCTTCACCCTCAAGTCCTGCAGTTTATCTTCCCCTACACACCTATCAATTCCAGCTTTTTGATTCCTTTGACCCACCCAATCGACATTAAGAAAGAGTTAACAGCAGCTATTTAACCTAGCAGCATATTTTTGGAATGTGGGAGGAAACGGGAGCGTCTGATGGGAAAACTGTGCTATTTGCTTGCAGCTGCATAATAGTTCCTGAAGTAAATTCAGAGATCCTATTCAGGAAGATATAGCACTTGAATCTGGAAGATATATATGTACCATATATCATTGCGAGAAAGCATTGGTCATTCAGTAGGGTAAATTTCGAAATATTCTGTCTATCCTTTCTGCAGTTAATTATAATTATTCAGTATAGCAAGGGTTAATGAATCCCAAAATCACGTAAATGATTTAAGTTGGAATATCGTGTTAAGCAGGAAACTGAATAACAAACATCCCATAGCATAGTTCAAAACAGAAGCCCCCTGCAATGTCCTTCAATGTGACTTAACTGCAAATTGATTTGGGGCGTCGATCATGTTCGGTTACTTGAAGTTTTTTTCATCTACCAGCTTAGCAATTGCATGGCTAACGGGAATGCCTTTTGCCTATTTCAATAGTTTTTCTCCATTTCAGCATGGGGTTTATTCAGTTCCAAATGTAACGTCACTTCATAATAATGCTTCCTTCCCGCCTGTTAAAGATTAACAAGTAGTTGTTAAAATGCGAACTAAGGTCTTAAAGCCTTATCAAGGTCTGGGGGGACTCTCCGCACAGTACTGTATCATCCTTGGGTGATTTTTCTTCTGCCGTGTCTTCTGTGACACGGAGTACAGTGCTGTAACCTGATGAATGGTGCTTGTATCCTGATCAGAAAGGTTCGCTAACAGTTTTACTGTGTCTCCATCCCTGTAGTAAAGATTAATTAGACAAGCAAATAAGATCGATTCGTCTTTAGCTGTGACCTTTCCCCTTCAGGGTGTGCTTTGGGCTAATAGCTAAAATGGAGATTATAGCTCGCAATAATGTGTGAGTGCAGACTGTGAAGTGGAGTACATTCACCGCTACTTAACAGGAATTGATTTAACGGTGCTATGAAACATTTTGAGGAAAAACTCTTGATTGCAGTTCTGGCATTTCCATTGACAAATTGTCTTCAATTCACACAGCCAAAAAAAAAGGATTTCAATGAATGAACCCATTAGCAATCTTAATCATCGCTGTGCCTCATCGCCGAACTCTGTCTTATTAAGTACGGCGATGGTTATTATCCCAGAATTCTTTCAGCCGCCTCTCACCAAACTCTTCAGGAGATTAGAAAGTTTAAAAGTTTGAAACATTAGAGTTTTGCGATATCTACCTGATGAGGATTAGCCGGCCGTTGGTGTACTGATACCTGCGCCGGTCGTTGAAAAGCCTCAAGTACTAGGACAACTGTGCTGCTCCAAAGAGTGCTACATGAGGTTATTCCTACCCTCGGCCATTAGGCTCTAGAATGAGTCAACCTATAGCCGGGGAAGTGATAAGCTCCTCCTGTTAGCATGTTTGTGGTAATTTAATTGTATTCTTTCTACTTCTCTTCTAATATTGATATCTGTGCACTTGGATGCTACCGTGACACTGTAATTTCCTCTGGGATCGGTAATCTACGTGGATAGTGGATGTGGAGAGGATGTTCCCCATGGTCTAAGGACACTGCTTCAGAACTGAGGGACATCCATTTAGAATAGAGATGAAGAATTCCTTTAGTCAGAAAGTGGTGAATCTGTGGAATTTGTTGCCACAGACCGCTGTGAAGATCAAGACAATAGACAACAGGTGCAGGAGTAGGCCATTCGGCCCTTCTAGCCAGCACTGCCATTCACTGTGATCATGGCTGATCATACACAATCAGTACCCCGTTCCTGCCCTCCCCCCATATCCCTTGACCCCGCTATCTATAAGAGCTCTATCTAACTCTCTCTTGAACGCATCCAGAGACTTGGCCTCCACTGCCTTCTGGGGCAGAGCATTCCACATATCCACCACTCTCTGGGTGAAAAAGTTTTTCTGCATCTCTATTCTAAATGGCCTACCCCTTATTCTTAAACTGTGGCCTCTAGTTCTGGACTCACCCATCAGCGGGAACATGCTTCCTGCCTCCAGCGTGTCCAATCCCTTAATAATCTTATATGTCTCAATCAGATATAAGTCATTGGGTATATTTAAGGCAGAGGCTGATAGACCTGAAATGTCACCTGTCCATTTTCATCCATAGATGCTGCCTGACCTGCTGAGTTTCTCCCGCATTTTGTGTGTGTTACATTGGCATAACTATATACTTTGCAGACTGTAGATCCAGAACCCTTGCATCCTTGAAGTCTTGTCACCTTGAAATACATTTTCTTGCAGGCATTCACAGGAACATAAAGAAATACAAGAGAATTTATGAAAAAGCAACACATAAAGGCTGACAAACAACCGATCTGTGAAAAGAAGGCATGCTACAAATAATTTTTTAAAAAAGAAAGTAAATAAATAATGCTGAGAATATGAGTTGCAGAGTTCTTGAAAGTTACTCTATAGTTTGGGAAGTCAGTTCAGCTTTGAGGGGTGTGAAGTTATCCACACTGGTTCAAGAGCCAGTAGTAACTGTTGCTGAGCCTGGCATCTGGTAGTGTGGGACCTAAGGATTCTGTACCTTCTGCCCAATGGTAGTAGTGAGAAGAGAGCATTATCTGGTTGATGGGGGTCCTTGATGATGGATGCTGCCTTCACTGATCCATCATATATGATCGGTAAGTCTATCTGACAGGTTTCAAGAACTCTGTGGCAAGGATCAGGAACCTCGGGTAAGGTAATAGAAGCATAAAAAATGAGTTTCACTAGTTATGGTAAATATGACTATCTTACAGACTGCTTGCAACGTTCCAATTGTCGTTTCTATTGATTGGTTAAATTTATAAGTTGAAACTAAGCACGGGATTCCACTTGTAACTAAACAGATTAACAACAATGTAAGTCTGCTGTGAGGAATTTTCCATTCAGTTAGAGTATAGAGCAAATCTGTTGGCATGTAATCCCCCCATTCCGAGTTCATTTATATACGATCTATGTAAGATCCATCATAAGTTTTACTGCATTTCCTTTGCAGAGCCAACTTCCTGATTGAACAGTATCACTATTTTTAATTCCTTGAATAATTTAATTATACACATTAAAATCTATTTTAATTTGTGCCTTTGAGACCTGGGAATGGTCATAGGGCTGGGACTAATACTTAAGACTGAAATTCCCAATTTATTTGATTGCGAAACTATAATAAAGAAAGGGAGCAGCTAGTCATCCAAACAGTGGCCTACTGAGACCATACACCTAAAACTCATTACGATGCAAACTAATAACTTCATAGTTGTGCCTTATTAATAAGAACTAAGTTAACACAAACACTCTTCTAATGACTCCATGCTGAACAAGAGTGGTTTTTAATAGCAGTTCTTGGTCTACCAAAGAACATTTTGGAACGGAGGAACAATCTCAGAGGACTATCTCAAATGTCATGTATTAAATGGAACTCTCATTGGTGTCCATGTTACTTGACATAACTATAACAGTTGTGACGCTGAACAGTGAGTGTCTCCAGCAAGTGTGTGTTAGGTTTTTCACCAGGTTTTTAATAAATCAGAAGGTTTTATCCCAAAATCGTAAAGGAATGAGAGACACACTTGTGACTGAAAGGTGTGATGGGATGACTGTTTTCATGCTGCAAGCTTTATCGCAAAATTCAAAGTAAAGTTATTATCAAAATATGTATAGCATATACAATGTTAGGATTCATTTTCTTGCAGCCACCCACAAGAAAACAAAGAAATATAATAGAATCCACAGAAAACTACACATAACAAAGACCAACAAACATACAATGGGCAAAATAGGCAACGTTCCCTCTAGTTTTTTATAGCTGCATGAACCAACCTTTGCTCTGAGTGGGAAATTCTCACATGGCCTGAAAACTGTGCAGCACTGTTTTTTTTGTAAGATGCATACTATGAATATTTAGAATGAAAATTGAAAAATCACATACCTATGTTTTTATTAATTGTAGGTTATCATGAAATACAGAATAACTAAGAAAATCTTTCACATTTCATAAACATTTTCTCCTCTTTCTTTATTACAAATCCATTGTCTATAAACACTGTTCAGTTTAATTTTACATCTAGATAAAAGATATGTCTTGATCCTCATTAGATCATCCAAATAGCTCACTTCTAATTTGTTTCTGGATTTACTTTTGATTGAATTCACAAGACTGAATCCACGTTCGCAGTCAGCACTAGAAGCTTGATATGTTCCAAGGTTGTCAAAAAGAACCGACAGTTCTTCAAATTCTTCATTTCTAAGCATGTAGTTCAATATATCAGTAAATTTCTTAACTTTCTCAGAAACAAATTTCTTAACTTTCTCAGAAACAAAAAATATAAAATCACAGTATTGCTGCGATATTTTTGGAACAATGCTTTTGTCATTATTAGTAATAGTAACTGAGCATTTTTTGTCAAGTTGTATGACATTCTCTTTTCCAAATTCAAATTTGGTTGCATTTACAATAGCAAAGAGTTAAAAGCTTGCCCTTCTCTTAACTCGTCATCAGGAAATCTGTTAGCCAAGTGATTATGCGCACGTGGAATGAATCAAATAATAGTCAAAGTATTGACGTCAGTACTTATAGATGCACGCAGATCTTTCACTTTGTCACCCCAATAAAATGTATTGCTTAGATACTGTGATAGCATCTTGTTAATTTTTGCTTTTGCTTCCTGCAATGCTTCAATTGTATTCAAACAGCTTTTCTGAAGGAATTTACAAAGAGATGCCAGATCTTCTAAAACATCGTTAAGGACAGTTTATGCCACTCAATATTGCGGATTGGTTAAAATCTTCAGGCAGTAGTTGCTGATTGGATTGTTACATTCATTAATTTGCTCTTTGCAATACTAGGTCAAAACTTTATAAGGCAGTAATGGCAAAATGTCTTGACAACCATCTTACTTTGTTTAGTGGTCTAAATGACACAATATCACTTTCTGTGACATTATCTAATTCTCCCAGCTTTCCTTTTTAATCAACAACTGTTCATAACATAAGTGTTCCTATATTTAATTGATGCTTTTTTTACATGCATTGTCTAATCGAAGTTTTTCTCTGAATGCATACAATGTTGCTCAGACAGCTGCTTTATTTCTCATTGAAGAATTGCTGCCATGCCATTATTCTTTCCAAGCGTAACATTTGATGTAAACATCACCACCTCTTGAATATCAAGCTTGTTGACATAAAAACTTTTTTATTGCTTCAATAGTAATGATACTATCACATGCAGTTAGTTTCAAAATCCCCACAAACACAGTTTTATAGGAAGTTTCATTTTCTGATCAAAACTTAAAATACAAAATTAGCATTTCCTACACAAAAATAAATTCAAACCTAATTCCTGTTGTGCTGACTCTCTGGTATATTTACATATTTGGCCACATGTGCATGAATTTCTTGCATGGAATACATAGAAGCATTAATTTTAATTGCTAAGATAATGTTATCAATGACCGCTTTTACCATGTCCGCGTTAGACTTCTTTTGCACATCTTGTTTCACTCTTGCTTCGCGCTCTTTTGGAGTTTCAAATGACGTGCAGAATTCCACATTTCTTCTGGTTGTGCAATTTGGTAACAGCAACTATATGAATTCTCCAGTTAAAATGTCCTTTTAAGTAATAACTTCCATTATTCACATTTTTTCCAACTCAACTCGTCCCAACTTTTGCTTCTGCACAAAGAGTGCATACGACATTGCCAGTTTCATGAAAATACTGTAAAAATGTTGCCAATTTTTATTTTTTATTTTGACGCAAAGAGAATAGTTCAGTATCTTTGAGTTGCCAAAACCACTCTACCTTAAAATTTGTACAAGCTTTGTTCTTCAAAGCATTTAACTCTTCTTCAGCTTTTCCTTGCAACCTCATTATTATCTGAGAATACTAAAATAATAATATTAATTATTATTATTTGAAAAATTTGATAAGGCAAGTTGAAAAATTTATAATTTTAATAAAATAACCATAGTCATACAAACAATTATGTAGAAATGATTTTTTATCTTGTTCTAACAATTTTTTTATTTAAAATTTCTTAAGATGATAATTTTTTTTGGAAGTTTACTTACGAAAAATAGTCACTATATAGAATTTTTTACATCAAACGAGCACAAACTACAACTCACAACATAAGTAAACAATGCCAGGGAGGTGAAACTACTGACAGGCACAATGGCAAAGTAAAATGTTTTGACTACCCAGCATTGGCATTCAATCGGCTACCAACTTCCGTTCTGTGTTTATTGTTACAATTTGTAGCAGTGTTGTAACTTGAAACACTCACAAATATGTTGAAGCTCCAAAATGTTTCGAAGTAAAGATTGTGGTATGTTTATTATTTAGAAAATGTATGGATTATATTCATTGACATAATTAATTGCAGGGTATTTCACAATTATATTAACACTGATTTCAAAATTATATTAGCATAATTTCACAATTATATGAATATATAAAACACAATACTAGCTGCATGACAATGAAAGCTATGTGTATGAGAGCATTTCATTTACTGCGCAGCTACACACTCCCGCAGTTTAGCGGGAGCAGTAAAAAGAGGACAAATTGTGCAAAAAATAAAAAGAGTAAAAAAATACATAGAACATGAGCTGCATAGTTCCTGAGAGTGAGTCCATAGGCTAGTTCCATTCCACTAGTAGATCCTCATTTTTAACCTAACATTGTTTTCAGAAATTAAGATAGATGTTCTGAAGTTCCCATTTAGGCCACATTCTAATTCTAGTTGTCACAGAAAAGGTGTGACAATCTTGGCCTGAATCCTACAGAAATGTGAAAATTTGTAAACAATACCACTATTTTACTTCCCTGAATAATTTGAGTGTACGTACTCAAATTTAAATTTATTTTATTTAGGCCTGCGTGACCGAGGAATGGTCCTGGCACAGGGGCTATATTTAGTATTGAAATTCCCCAGGTTGCTTGATTGCGAAGCTGTAATAAAGAGAGTGTGCAGCTAGTCATTCAAACAGACAGTGGCCTATTGTGACCATATACCTAACACTCATTATGATGCAAGCTAATAATTGTATAGCCTTGCCTCATTAATAAGAAATCTGTTCAGGATCTGAATCAGGCTTATTATCATTGACATATGTCATGAAATTTATTGTTTTGTGGCAGCAGTACAGCATAACACATTAAAAATTACTTCTGTTATTTTATGAAATAAAGAATTAGTACAAAAGAGGAATAGCGAGGTAGTCTTTATAGTTATGTGGACCTTTCAGAAATCAGATGGTGGGGGCAGGAAGGTGTTCTTAAAACATTAAGTGAGTTATTACAAATACTCTTTTAATGGCTTCTATCGTTGAACATTGAGGGGTGCATGGGATGCCCAGGGAGGGATAGGGGCTTGTCAAGTCTATTCTGGGGCAACTCACTCACCTTTGGTCCCCACCAAACACTCTGCTCTCACCTGTGGCTCCAAGTAGCTGTTTACATGCAACAGCAGCCACACCCTGGTATGTCACCTCAACGGGCAGGCTAAACCAGGTGAGGGTAGCTGGCGGTCTCATACCCATGTGAGATAGGGACATGTCTGTCCTAGCATGCAAAATCAGCTCTGGAGGACTGGGTGGATGAAACTAACAGTGAGAGCCAATGGCCAGAAAGGCAGGTCTGCAACACTTTGTGGAGAGCAACGGCACATAGTCATCCACATGCAACCAGTTTGTGGTGCTTATTTGCACCAATGGAGCTAGACTTCTGAGGTCGAGAGAGTGGAACTGCCCAGTGCAACAGCTTTTCCACTTTACAACCTCTCCCACACAGCTTTCCTACCATCGTCAGACACAATGGGCAACATCCATAGTTGGCCTCTATGGTATAAATCCAAAGGACAGCACCTTTTCTTTCTTAGGAGTTTATTAAGCATTGACACGTCATCATTCTAACAAACTTCTACAGATTTACTGTTGAAAGTATCCTAACTGATTGCATCATGGTCTGGTACAGCAATGTAAACGCATAGAAACATAACAAGCTACAGGGAGTTCAGACCCAGCTCAATAAATCATGGGAGCATCCATCCCTACCATCAGTAGTATCTACAGGATGTATTGCCTCAAGAAGGTAATATTCATCATCAAAGATTCACACCATCCGTGACATCTTTATGCAGCTACCATCAGTAGGTACAGAACCTATTCTGATGGTATGTTTCAGAAACTATTTCATTTCACAGGATGCAAATGAAGCCTTTGTTAAAACTGATCTTCACCAGTCATGTTCATCCAATACCCTCTCTGAATTCAAAAACCAAGTTAATGTTTTTTCTTCTCAAGGGACTGATACAGTGGGGAGTGGGAGAAATGGAAGTTGTATTTATTAAAGCCTCTTTATGTTCGACAGCTGAACTCAAAGCTGGTTAGGCAAATAAAAACTCATCACTCTCCTATGATTGTTACTGCTTAAAGAAAAATCTGTTTGGGGTAGCTTTCAAAGCAATGTTGAAGCAATATTACAGTGGATATGAACCCTCCCATGCCTTTGTTAGAAGATTATCAAGAAGTTTGAGTTTATTGTCATTGCCATATATCCATATATACACAGGAAAGTTAGCTTTCTGGTGCAGTACATTACAAGGACAAACAAGTTAACATTGATTTAAATTAATGTAAGTTATAAACATAATTTTTAAGTCTAAATTATTAGCTGATGTGCCACATGAAAGCCAACAACATGAATTCAGTTTTGTGTTCCATTGGTATGTGTTTTTTTGTGCTGCATCAGATCCAGAGAAACAATTATTTTGTTCTCCTTACACCTGTGTACTGGAAGTGACATTAAGCAATCTTAAATCTTGAATTGATACCCATTTAAAAAGATGCTCAACATATGGCGATTTTTAACACTGATAGGAAATTACTTATTAAATCAAAATCAGTTTTTCTGAAGAAAGAATAGTGCACATGTTGTTTCTCTGATAGTGGCAACATGCAGCACATGTGGAAGGGCATCCAGGACATCACTGATTACAAGACAACATCACCTGACTGTGCAGGTGATGCCTCCTTCCCAAATGCACTGAATAACTTCTACACCCAGTTTGAGGTGGAAAATGACGTGGCGGCGAGGAAGTCCACCCCTCCTACAAATGACCAGGTGCTGTGTCTCTCCGTGGCCAACGTGAGAAGAACCCTGTGCAGGGTCAACCCACGGAAGGCTGCTGGACCAGACAACATCCCTGGTAGAGTGTTCAGAGGATGTGCAGACCAGCTAGCAGATAATCTCACTGACATCTTCAACATCTCCCTGAGCAGCGCCACCATTCCAACGTGCTTCAAGGCCGCCACCATCATCCCCGTGCCGAAAAAGTCTTCAGTGTCCTGCCTAAATGACTACCATCCCATTGCACTCATATCCATCATCATGAAGTGTTTTGAGAGGCTCGTCATGAGGCATATCAAGACCCTGCTGCCCCCCCATACTGGACCCCCTGCTGTTTGCGTACCGTCGCAACCGCTCAACAGACGACGCCATTGCCACCACCCTCCACCTGGACAAAAAAGACACGTACATTCCGATGCTGTTCATAGACTTCAGCTCAGCATTCAACACAATCATCCCTCAGAAACTGATTGGAAAGCTGAGCCTACTGGGCCTGAATACCTCCTTCTGCAACTGGATCCTAGACTTCCTGACTGGGAGACCTCAGTCAGTCTGGATCGGGAGCAGCATCTCCAACACCATCACACTGAGCACGGGGCTCCCCAGGGCTGTGTGCTCAGTCCACTGCTGTTCACTCTGCTGACCCATGACTGTGCTGCAACACACAGCTCGAACCACGTCATAAAGTTCACCGATGACACGACCATGGTGGGTCTCATCAGCAAGAACGCCGAGTCAGCTTACAGAGAGGAGGTGCAGCGGCTAACGGACTGGTGCAGAGCCAACAACCTGTCCTTAATGTGAACAAAACAAAAGAGATGGTTGTTGACTTCAGGGGGGCACGGAGCGACCACTCCCCGCTGAACATCGACGGCTCCTCGGTAGAGATCATAAAGAGCACCAAATTTCTTGGTGTTCACCTGAGGAGAATCTCACCTGGTCCCTCGACACCAGCTCCATATCGAAGAAAGTCCAGCAGCATCTCTACTTTTTGCGAAGGCTGAGTAAAGTCCATCTCCCATCCCCCCCCCCCCCCATCCTCATCACATTCTACAGGGGTTGTATCAAGAGTATCCTGAGCAACTGCATCACTGCCTGGTTCGGAAATTGCACCATCTCAGATCACAAGACACTGCAGCGGATAGTGAGGTCAGCTGAGAAGATCATTGGGGTCTCTCTTCCCGCCATCATGGACACTTACACTACATGCTGCATCCACAAAGGAAACAGCATAATGAAGCACCCCAAGCACCCCTCATACAATCTCTTCTCCCTCCTGCCGTCTGGGAAAAGGCTCTGAAGCATTCGGGTTCTTACGACCAGACTATGTAACAGTTTCTTCCCCCAAGCTATCAGACTCCTCAGTGCCCGAAGCCTGGACTGACACCTTGTCCTACTGTCCTGTTTATTATTTATTGTAATGCCGGTACTGTTTTTTGTGCACTTTATGCAGTCCAGTGTAGGTCTGTAGTCTAGTATAACTTTCTCTGGGTTTTTTTAATTACATAGTTCAGTCTAGTTTTTGTACTGTGTCATGTAAACCATGGTCCTGAAAAAGATTCTCATTTTCACTATGTACTGTACCAGCAGTTATGGTCACAATGACAATAAAAGTTGACTTGACTTGACTTGAGAAAGTAAACGTAAAATGATATACTGTAATAGATTATTTTAAGGTTGATTTCTACTGCTGTAGATGATACCCGTTAAGTTACTGTACAAAATTGAAGCTTACAAACTCTGCTAGTTAGCAATATTACAGTGGATACGAACCCTTCCATGTCTCTGCTTGGATTATCAAGATGTCCTCTTCATGTATAAGAGAACACTTCTTCCTTAACTAACCTTCATAAACAGTTAACCTATTATTTATCTAATTTGCATTTTGGGGAAACTTACAACTGTGTATTTTTATGTAAATTTATTCGTAGATGACCACTCAGTTGATAGAAAATCTTCAGCTCTATTAGTCAGCGTCCACTTGTTCTCACAGCAGTTCATGAAGGTTTATGCATGCTCTCATTAGCTCAGTCATCCACAGGCAATATAGAACACTCCCAGTTGAATGGCAGATTAAGATGCAAGCAATGCTTCTCTGGTAGAGCCCTTACAACATTCCTCCGTCACAACCTCAAAAGGCCGCTGTTTAGGAGTTCCAGCGTGTCATTTCTCTGTTTCCCACACCTTTCGTACTGTGAGTGGGAGCACCATTTTTTTTACAGAAAGCCCACTCCCATTGAGAACTTTCTTAACTCGTTTCATGAAAGTTGTGCAGTAAACAGAGTGCACTTTCACAGCAACAGAAAGGGTTGGAAATACTCAGCAAGTCAGTCTGATCATTGGCATTATTATTCATGGCCTGTCTCTGGGCTAGATAAGAACAAAGAGCTTTGAGCTTGATTTCAAAGTTTAAGAGAAGTTTGGATAGAGAAGTGGATGGTAGGGATATGGAGGGATATTGTCCCGGTGCAGGTCGATGGGTGTAGGCAATTTAAATGGTTCAGCACAGACCAGATAGGCCAAAGGGCCTGTTGCAATGCTGTACTGCTCTATGACTCTGTGGTAACAGATTCAGAGATGAACACCAATTTTATACAAAAAGCCCACTCCCATTGAGAAATGAAATGAGCATCAGTATTGCGGGGTGAGATTATACCCATGTTACAAAGTACCCAGGTCCCTTAGGTTTCACCTAGAATGGATACTATGTAACATGGGTGTAACACTTAAAGAATAAACATAAATATTATCACTACTTTGTAAGTGTAATAAGAGGTGACATGGTAGCGTAGTGGTTAGCACAATGCTTTACAGTACGAGCAACCCAGGTTCAACTCCTGCCACTTTCTTGAAGGAGTTTGAACGTTCTCCCCCATGACCACGTAGGCTTCGTCTGGGCACTCCAGTTTCTTCCCATTGTCCAAAGATATGCTGGTGGGTAGGTGAATTGGTCATTGTAAATTGCCCCGTAATTAGGGGGATTTGCTGGGCAGTGTGGCTTAAAGGGTCAGAAAGACTATTCAGAGCCATATCTCAATAATTACTAAATAAGTGCATGTGTTCATTTGATGGCATAATGAGTGTAAAGAAAAAACCATGTATTAATGGTATTGAATCTCCTGTAAAGTGTTCTATGAATAAAAAATATATTTGAAATTTTTTAAATAAAAGACTTCCTCCACAGTCCTGTGAGAGGGCAGGGTTGTTAGAGATTAGCTCGACAGGCCAGGTTGCCTACTCCTGCTCCTATTTCTTATGTAATTTAAATTTTCAGGTTCTGATTCAGATTCCATTTATTGTCATTTAGAAACCACAAATGCAATGCAGTTAAAAAATGAGACAACATTCCTCCAGAATGATATCCCAAAAGCACAAGACAAAACAGACTACACCAGAAAATCCACATAATGTTTGGCAATCCCCAATCCAGAGTTCAGAGAGGCTGCCGCGTATTAATATCGCGCTACAGTCTTAGCGCGTTTCCCAGAAAGGAGCTCCAAAGCCACCAGACAAAACAAAACCAAAAACTAAAGCTACAAGACCTGCACAAAACCGCATAGTTACAACATATAGTTACAACACTGCAAACAATACCATAATTTGATAAAAAAAACAGACCAAGGGCAAAGTAGAAATAGTCCAAAGATGTTAAAAAACTATAAGTTCAAAAGAAACCACCACAC
Organism: Hypanus sabinus; assembly: GCF_030144855.1. Taxonomy (NCBI): domain Eukaryota; kingdom Metazoa; phylum Chordata; class Chondrichthyes; order Myliobatiformes; family Dasyatidae; genus Hypanus; species Hypanus sabinus. The sequence goes on from NC_082714.1 coordinate 152,883,220, forward strand.
AGTTTCCACAAGTCCTCAGGGTCCCGATAGACTCGTCATCCCACACCAGCGGCAGAAGAGAATTGTGTATAATGATTTAACAGTAGGAAGCAACCCAAAATTATCGACTGTTTATTGGGGGGAATGTCACAGGTATTTTTTTTACACTCAGAGAGTGGTGGGTATATAGAACACACAGCTAGGGATGGTAGGAAAGGCAGATATTGTACATTAGAAGCATTTAAGAGACTCTTAGATAGGCAAATGGATGACAGAAAAATGGAGGGTTGTGTAGGAGGGAAGGGACAGATTGATCTTGCAGTATGTTAAAGAGTTGGCACAACATCGTGGGCCAAAGAGCCTCTACTGTGCTGTAGTGTTCTATGTTCTACAGTATATCACTTTATGTTGAATTTGTATCAGGGTAACAGCAGATGTACTGTACCATTTTCAGAAAAAAAAACTATTTTAATTTAAAAATAATTCCCTAAGTAACATTGTTAAAAATTGTGATATATTGGGCATCTTACTAAATGGGGATCAATGTCTTTGGCTTGTTTTACCCAAAATTAAGTATAAGTTGTCCCCATTTAGCACAAGTGAACGCAAACTTGAATTAATGTTATCTTTCAGGTGGCCCATCATCTGGTAATTAGATCTATAAATTATATTTAGAATTTACATAAATTTAAGTTAATGTTAACTTCTGTTTTTCTTTGTCTTGTGACGTACCGTACCAGAAAGCATTCATGCCCATGTGTGTATTTGGTGGCGCACTGCAGCGTAGCGGTCAGCAAGGTGCTATTGCAGGTCGGGGCATTCTGGAGATCACAGGTCAATTCTGTAAGGAGTCCCTGTACACCCTCCCCATGGTACGTGTGGGTCTTCTCCAGGTGCTTTGGTTTCCTCCCACAAGTCCAAAGATATACCAGCTGGGTTAATTGGTTGATTTAAATTGTCCCATGATTAGGTTAGGGACAATCGGGGTGGTGGGATTGCTGGGGCAGCGTGGATTAAAGCATCAGAAGAGACCACTCCATGCTAAATCACTAACTTACTAACAATATACAAATCTGCACTTACATGCATCTGTACACCAATGACAATGAACTTAAACCTGAAACTAATGTCTGTAAATGACCACAAGTTACCATTCAAAGATAAACCACATGGGTTTATACCACTGACTTGCCCAACAATCTGCATTAGCTAAAAGTAGATTATCTAATCGCAGATTGGGGTGACTTCACTGGGCAGAGATTTAATACCATATTTCCCGTTTTACACAGGAAATTGAAGATCGAAAGACAATAATATGATTTGATAAATAAGCGAACCCACAGAAGTGTGAGCCTGCCAGTTGCTTTCTACATAATTTTAATTTTATATTGTAATTTGCGACTTTAAGTTTTGTTAATTTTGTGACAAAAAGTTAATGCTTTCAAAGACGATATTTATTAATGAATTGTAGTGTTCATACAAGCCCACACACACAAACATACTCACGCAATTCCACCATAACACATGTAGCTCGCACTACTGTGTACCTTTTCAAAAATTCTACCATGTGATCTCCTCTCTCTCACTACAGTTCCCCACCTTTATCTTTTATACTGATAGTCAAAAAAGCTGGAACAGGTTTACCCATCGGCTGGTAGGTATACCAAAAGGGAATGCTCCCTTATTTCACCCTCACATGTTAAGACCAAAGCAACAACTTGAATGGCTAATGTACATAGCTGGATATCACAATGCGTTCCACTGGAGCATTATCAACATTTGAAACCAAACCATATAAGATGTTGGCGCTGATTGTATTTACCCTTGGACGCCAATGAACAATATAATCATTGGTTCTGTCTTGCCCATGGGTCAGTTACATCATTAATTCCACAATAGAGCAGGGGTTCCCATCCTTTTTTATGCCATGGACCAATAACATTAAGCAAGGGGTCCATGGACCCCAGGTTGGGAACTACTGGAAAAGAAGTTTTAAGTAGTAGGGTTGGACTGGACAGAAATGGGCCGTCAATTCACCACACCCATGCCCTCTGCTCCAATCACATTTGCCTACATTGGCACCATACCCTTCTATACCTTGTCTATTTAAGGGTTTGTCTAAATGCCCTCAAACATAGTAATTGTACCTGACTGCACTACCTCCTCTACCTGTGTGCTTCAAATGTCAACCTCTCTGTGCAAGAACTTACCCCTCAGATCCCCTTTAAAAACCCTTTCTCTTTCATTCAACCTATGCCCTCTTGCTCTTGACACCCCAACTATGAAGAAAAGACTTTGACTCTCTACACTAACTATGCCCCTCATCTGATACACTTCTATCGAGTCACTCCTCAGCCTCCTTCACTCCAGGGAAAACAGGGTCAGTCTATCGAGCGTCTCTCCTCTGGACCAGATCAGGCAACAGCTTGGTGAATGTGTGCATAACATGCTAGCAACAGATGCCTTTAATTATTATTTTTAATAAAGTTTTGAACTCATAAAGTGCAGTTCAATTCTTCAGGTCAGATTCGCTTAGAAACAATTGAAAAAACCTGACAATGCTGGCTGTTTGAAAGCCGTCAGGGTAATCCACCTGGAAGGGTTTTAGCCCAAAACATTGACTTTCCTGCCCTCCACACTTGCTAAGTTCCTCCAGAATTTGGTGTGTGTTGCTGAAGCCTAGCTGCTGCTTCTTTTCATGGGATTGCTGAGGTAACAAGATGCTCCTGGGCTTTATGTTGCAAGATGCAAGTACACCTACAAAACTAATGAGGAGATATAATCAAGGCACAGGCTCCCTTCAATCCTATTCAGACTCTTAGGGGAGATAATCTAATATCTAATAAGCATATCAGAGAAGGAAGAGGTTGGGGGATGGTGGTGGGAAACAGAGGCAGACAGGTTTGAAAAGGAAGCTGCAGATCACAGGCAGCTGAAGGCTCTGTGCTGAAGTGAGGGTGTGGCCTGCTCCGGGATCTCTGATGTTTACTCAGCTCTACGTTGAACTGAGGCTGTGGCTCTGGCCTGCTCTGGCTGCCCCAGGCTCTGTGTCTGCAGATTCACTTTTGTTATGAATGCTACTTGCTTACCTGAAGAAGGGTCTCGGTCTGAAATGTCGACTGTTTACTCTTTTCCATAAATCCTGCCTGGCGTTTCGAGTTCCTCCAGTGTTCACTGTGTGTTGTTTAGTTGCTTCGGATTTCCACCGTCTACAAACTTTCTCATGTTTGTGATTTGCTTATTTTATTGTTTGCATTTATAGTTTTATTTTCCCTGCACATTGGGTCTTTTTTACTAACAGGTTATTTTGGACTTCCTTGTTTTGTGGCTGCCTGTAAGGGGACAAGTCTCAAGGTTGCATAATGCATGCATGCTTTGATAATTGTTGTAATGTGAGTATTATTAAAAGTAAGTTAATACTAATTGGGAAGCTGTTGGTAGCAAGAGGCGGGACCCGGGGTTGGCGGGATCTTTACTTCCACTCCTTTTACTCCCGGTATGCATTGTATTTAGTTCCTCCACCCAGGCCGCACGAGGTACCTGGAAACCTCTGTATTGTAAATATCATTTGCTGTCCCAGATAAAGATGCTCTTTTGGCCATCAAGTTGTCGAGTGGTCTCTTTGTAAAGTAGAAGTTACCACAATAATAAATGCACTTTGAACTTTGAACATAGTTAGCTAATGTAAAGCAAGTGACAAGTGTCAAAGGAGCCCAGATACATCAGAGGGTTACAGGAGAAAAAGAGATTACAAAAATAGTAAGATTGAATGGTGGAAAGGTGTCAAAATAAAGATGAGTATTTGAAAACTGAAGAACTACTTCTTGGGGAGCATAATGGGGTAATAAAGGGGCTATAACTGTCTGCATCATCACGGTTTCAGTGGAACTGCCAGGGATCTTTAATACAAAGAGAATTGCATGATAGTTCTCATGCTGGCTGAGAAAGTGGGAGTACTGTATGGAGTCAGTGACCTCACCCAGAACAGAGAATGGGAAAATACCACATACTCATTTAGATAGTGGCCTTTAAAGCCCTCCTTTACAGGATGTGGGAATGCTGATAATCACAGTCCTTTCCTGCCCCATCCTAATTATCCAATAAAGAAGTAGTGGTGAGCTACTTTCTAACAACTGATGGAATGGTTTGCCAGGCCACTTCAGAGAGTTGATAAGAAGCAGCCACATTACACGATAACAGGAATTATACAATAGGCAAAGCAGATATAGAGGGTGTTTTTCCTTCCCTAAAGAATATTTGTGATCAATGCAAAACTTTACAATTCTTGGGCACTGTTACTAAAACTACATTTAATAAACTGATCTACTTCTTAAAAATTAATCATGTTCTTGATATTCACTACGCAGGATCGAGAAAAGCTACAAGGTGTTTCATGCTCAGCCAGCTCCATCATGTGCACTAGACTCCCCAGCATGGAGGAAGTCTTCAAAAGGTGATGCCTCAAAAAAGGGAGCATCCATCGTAAAGGACGCCATCCATCAGAACAAGCTCTCTTCTCATTACTACCATCAGAGAGGAGGTACAGGAGCTGGAAGACACACACTCAATGTTCTAGGAACAGCTTCTTCTCTGACATCAGATTTCTGAATGGATTATGAACCCACTCATAAACACCACATCACCAATGTGATGACTTCATACTCTACCCCGTTATCACCTTGCATCTTATTGCCTGAACTTCCTCTGTAAATCAAGGCAACACACACAAAACGCTGGAGGAACTCAGCAAGCCAGGCAGAGCATACGGAACGGCCTCCTGTATGTCGGTGAAGACCCGACATAGATCGCAAGACTACTTGCTGAGCACCTACGCTCCATCCACCAGAAAAAGCAGGACCTCCTGGAAGCCACCCATTTCAATTCTACTTCCCATTTCCATTCCAACATGTCAGTCCATGGGCTCCTCTACTGCCACAATGAGGTCACACTCAGGTTGGAGGAGGAAAACCTTATATTCCATCTGGGTAGCCTCCAAACTGATAGCATGAAAATTGACTTCATAAACTTGCAGTAATAGCCCCCCACTTCACCATTAACCATTTCTGTTTCCCTCTCTCACCTTTTTCCTTGTCTGCCCATCACCCCCCCGGCTTTTCTTCCATGGTCTTCTACCCTCTCCGATCACATTCCCCCTCCTCCAGCCTTTTATCTCTTTCACCAATCAGTTTCCCAGCCCTTTACTTCACCCCTTCCCTTTCCCACTTTCACCTGTTGCCTACCACCTTATACTTCTTCCTCTCCTCCGCACGCCTTCTTGCTCTGACTTCTCATCTTTTTTTCCAGTCCTGATGAAGGGTCTCGGCCCAAAACATCAACTGTTTATTCCTTTCCATTCTTGCTGCCTGGCCTGCTAAGCCCCTCCAGCATTCTGTGTGTGCTGCTTCCGATTTTCAGCATCTGCAGATTTTCTCGTGCTTATGTTTCTCTATAAATCTAACACTTCATTTTGCATTCTGTTATTGTTTTCCTTTGTACTGGTTCAATCACTTGAGCTGAATATAATGTTCTCCATGAGCTTGTCTACTGGTCTGTCGTCAGATGGCGGTAGTGGCCAATCTGGGATATTATGGTGGACTCCCTTAATGGAAGACACCTGTGCATGACTTTGTTTAACATGGGGAGATTAGTGCTTGGGCAGCCGCCACACATTCCTTGACAGTTTGGGTCAGGGTCAGCGCAAGATGACAGGGGACAACTCACTGCTGTGGGCTACCTATGCCTTCATTCCTATTGTGTTGTTTCATCATCTTCCACCATCTCCATCATTGGAGTCTTGGTTGGACCGTTCTTTGTCTGGACCCTCCACGTTACCATCATGGGTGACACTACCATGAGCTAAGTGCCAACAACATCACCCTGGAGATCTCAGGAACTCAGAGACATTTCCAGCATGACCAGGTGATGATTCTCAGAGGAGAAGAGGATCCTCACACACTACCTCAATGCACTGTAGTAATGAAATTATCTGCCCGGATGGCAAGGTATAACAAAGTTTTTCAAAGTACCTCAGTTTATGAAACAATAATAGCCCAATTCCAGTTCGAGTTCCAATGGTCTTCTTTGCCCAAATTCTGTAGGTATAATGACAGAAGCATAGAGATGTAGAAAACCTTCAGCACAATACAGGCCCTTCGGCCCGCAATGCTAGGCCGAGCATGTACTTATTTTAGAAATTACCTAGGGTTACCTATAGCCCTCTATTTTTCTAAGCTCCGTGTACCTATCCAGGAGTCTCTTAAAAGACCCAATTGTATCTGCCTCCTCCACCGTCATCAGCAGCCCATTCCACATACTCACCACTCTCTGCATAAAAATCTTGCCCCTGACATCTCCTCTGTGCCTACTTCCAAGCACCTTAAAACTATGCCCCTCTCGTATTAGCCATTTCAGCCCTGGGTAAAAGCCTTTGAATATCCACATGATCAATGGCTCTCATTATCTTGCGCACTTCTATCAGGTCACCTCTCATCCTCCGTCGTTCCAAGGGGAAAAGACCAAGTTCACTCAACCTATTCTCATAGGGCATGCTCCCCAGTCCAGGTGATCTTGTAAATCTCCTCTGCACCTTTTCTATAGTTTCCACATCCTTCTTGCAGTGAGGTGATCAGAACTGAGCACAGTACTCCAAGTGGGGTCTGATCTGGGTCCTATAAAGCTGTAACATTACCTCTCGGTACAAACTCAATCCTACGGTTGATGAAGGTCAATGTACCATATGCCTTCTTAACCACACAGTCAACCTGCACAGTCAACTCGGAACCCAAGATCCCTCTGATCCTCCACACTGCTAAGAGTCTTACTATCAATACTATATTCTGCCATCATATTTGACCTACCAAAATGAACCACCTCACACTTTTCTGGGTTGAACTCCATCTGCCACTTCTCAGCCCAGTTTTGCATCCTATCAATGTCCCGCTGTAACCTCTAACAGCCCTCCACACTATCCACGACACCCCCAACCTTTGTGTCATCAGAAGGTTCACTAACTCATCCCTCCACTTCCTCATCCAGGTCATTTATAAAAATCACGAAGAGAGGGGGTCTCAGAGCAGATCCCTGAGGCGCACACCACTGGTCACTGACCTCCATGCAGAATATGGCCCGTCTACATCCACAAAGCAATGTCCCCTTGGATCCCATGCCTCCTTACTTTCTCAATAAGCCTTGCATGGGGTACCTTATCAAATGCCTTGCTGAAATCCATATACACTACATCTACTGTTCTACCTTCATCATTGTGTTTAGTCACATCCTCAAAAAATTCAATCAGGCTTGTGAGGCATGACCTGCCTTTGATAAAGTCATGCTGACTATTCCAGATCACATTATGTCTCTCCAAATGTTCATAAATCCTGCCTCTCAGGATCTTCTCCATCAACTTACCAACCACTGAGGTAAGACTCACAGGTCTATAACTTCCTGGACTATCTCTACTCCCTTTCTTGAATAAGGGAACAACATCTGCAAACCTCCAATCCTCCAGAACCTCTCCCATCCCCATTGATGATACAAAGATCATCGCCAGAGGATCAGCAATCTCCTCCTTCACCTCCCACAGTAGCCTCAGGTATATCTCATCAGGTCTTGGTGACTTATTCAACTTGATGCTTTCCAAAAGCTCCAGCACATCTTTTTTCTTAATGTCTATATGCTCAGGTTTTTTAGTCCGCTGTAAGTCATACCTACAATCGCCAAGGTCCTCTTCCACAGCGAATACTGAAGCAAAGTAATCATTAAGTACCTCTGCTATCTCCTCTGGTTCCATACACACTTCTCCACTGTCGCACTTGATTGGCCCTATTCTTTCATGTCTTACCCTCTGATTGCACCCTTGATGTTAAGGAACTGGAATACTTCATGTGTTTCATTTATACTACAATGTTTAAAGTAAATTTTATTATTAAATTACATGTTTGTCACCACATACAACCCTGAGATTCTTTTTCTTGTGGGCAAAGTCAATAAATCTATAGAATAGTAATTATAACAGGATCTATGAAAGACTGCCACACTACAGCATTCAACCAGAGTGCAAAGTGTAACATCTGTGAAATGCAAATATAACCAAATAGCAATGAATAATGAGGCACTAAATATTGTGAACATGAGATGAAAGTGAGTCCTTAGGTTGTGGGAACAGTTCAGAGATGGGGCAAGTAAAGTTGAGTGAAATTATCCCCCTCTAGTTCAAGGGCCTGATGGTTGATGGTTCTGTTCCTGAACCTGGTGGTATGTGTCCTGAGGCTCCTGTACCTTCTACCTTCTGGCAGCTGTGAGAAGCGAGTCTGACCTGGATGGTGGAGTTCCCTGGTGATGGATGCTGCTTTCCTGTAATGTTTCGTGCAGCTGGGCTCAATGGTAGGGAGGGCTTTAGCTGTGATGGACTGGGCCCAATCCATTTCTTTTTATAGGATTTTCCATTCAAGTGGATTAGTGTTTGCATACCAGGCTGTGATGCAGCCAGTCAATATACTCTTAATTGGAGCATTTGCTAAATAAACACTTTAGAAAATAATGGCAACTACATTGACTGTTCTGTGGAGCAAAGAATCACTTACAGAGCAATGCAGAGGCTGTTTCCTATGAGGGAATTCAAGATACCTGAACCTGTTAGCAGCTTCGGTCCAATGTATGAAAGACAGCTGGAGTCAGAGTGGGAAAGCTCACCAATGCCACAAACTGAGTTAGGAGGAAAAACATGCTAATTACACAATCTTTGTTGATAATATTCCAGGAACTTCTCAACTTGGTGAGAATTTGGCCTTCGGAAAGTGCTCAGCAGCATTGTGCATGTTTAGAATGTGGAGCCCGCTACATCAGTTGAGGTGAAGGTGGACAGACATGCGAAGGGAACAGAATGAAAATGCTGATGCAGTTAAATGAAGAAATGATTGAGTGGTGTCTTTTGTGTACAGTCTAGGTTTCACATCCATACAGGAGACCGCTGAGGACAACTGCTATGTACCCCTTTTGTTTTGTGGACAGGCAGATGTCGTGTTCATTCAACAGATGTGATCACGGTCAAACAAGGCTCTGGCTAGTCTTGCAAATGGAGTATTAGCTCTAGTATCACTCGTTCATTGAGTCATAGACTTGTCCATGACCAACTCAACCACCCAGGCTATTCCCCTAGGAAGGAGGTCCCACACCACCAGGTTAAGGAACAGTTATTACCCTTCAACGGTCAGACTCCTGAACCAGGAGTCATTTACAGTCATATATTAGCCTACCAAGAGAAGATAAAGGTAACTTCATTCACCTCAAGAGTGAACAGATTTCACAACCTATGGACTCACTTTCAAGAGCTCTACTAATCGTGTTCTCAGTGTTATTTATTTACATATTTATTTTTATTATTACTTGTTTCTTTTTGTATTTGCACAGTTTGTCTTCTTTTTCACGTTGGATGCTCGTCAGTCTTTGTGTGTAGTTTTTCATTGGCAGAACATCAGCTCCATCCTGAAGAAGGCCCAGCAGCGGATGTACTTCCTACGGCTCTTGAGGAAATATGGTCTGCCTCAGGAATTGCTGCTGCAGTTCTACACTGCAGTCATTGAGTCTGTCCTGTGCACCTCCATCACTGTGTGGTTTGGAGCTGCCACCAAGCAGGATAGAACCAGACTATAGCGCACAGTGAGGCCTGCCGAGCGCATCAATGGAGCCTCCCTGCCCTCTACTGTGGACCTGTACTCTTCCAGGTTGAAGAAGAGGGCGGGGAACATCATAAAGGACTCCTTCCATCCTGCGCACGGACTGTTTGAACTGCTTCCGTCTGGTAGGCGCTTCAGATCCCTCCAGACTAAGACTAATAGGCACTGGAGAAGTTTTTTCCCTACTGTGGTCACTTTGCTGAACAGTTAACTGCCGGTTAAGTGTCGGCTAACTATTACTTGGATTGCACTACCTCTATGTATAATCTATATTTTCATTTATATTTATCATTGTTATTGATATGAGCAGAGAGACAACAACTGCCGGAAGTAAATTCCTTGTATGTGCACAGGTACTTGGCGATTAAAGTCTGATTCTGATTCTGATTCTGATACTAAGGATGTCTGCAAGAAGAATGAATCTAGGTTTAATATTTGGTGGCATATACATACTTTGATAGTAAAATTACTTCAAACTTTGAATTTTTTTATATTGGCACAGTTAAACCATTTTCCTGTACATCAGTCCCATCTGCCTTTCTCCTTAAATATTCAACCAGAAAAGGAAGAGACATATTGCCTGTCGGAGGCACGGGGTGTTGCAACTCAGATTACAGTCAATGGAGTGTTATTTTTTGTAACTACTCTTCTGTAGAAGTGAAGCAGCCACCCTGCACTTATCACATGCTCAAAAACACCAATTATCAAATTGATCAGATAATACTACCTTAGAAACATCAGGCCATTCAGCCCATTGAGTCCATGGGTAGACCCCTCAGGAATAACCCTCCCTTATTGTCCTGCATGCCAGCAACCCGCCTTCTTCTACACATTCTCTTCAACTCACCCTCAAGTCTTTTTTCTATTAACGTGCACAATGCAGTAATTTACAGTCATAAATTAGCCTGCCGAGAGAAGATAAAAGCAAACTTTGTCACATGTGCATTGAAGTATTGAAGCATATAGTGAAACGTCATCAATGACCAACGTGGTTAGTGAGTTGCAGGAAGCTGTGTTGGTGCCAGAAGGATGGTGACACTTGTGGGCTGCTGCAGCACATCCTCGGACTGTGTCGGCCGTTGACGCAAGTAACACATTTCGCCGCATGCTTCAACACTATAGAATATAGAACATAGAAATCCACAGCGCATTACAGGACCCTCTGCCAACAACGTTGAGCTGACCATGTAACCTATGCTAGAAACTGCCTAGAATTACCCTTACCGCATAGCCCTCTATTTTTCTAAACTCCATGTACCTGTCTAAGGGTCTCTTAAAAGACCCTATTGTATCCGCCTCCACCACCGTCCCCGGCAGTGCATTCCACACACCCACCACTTTCTGTGTGAAAAACTTACCCCTGCTATCCCCTCTGGGTCTACTTCCAAGCGCCTTAAACCTATGCCTCCTCGTGTTAGCCATTTCAGCCCTGGGAAAAAGCCTCAGTCTCAACCTAATCTCATAAGGCATGCTCCCCAATCCAGGCAGCATCCTTGTAAATCTCCTCTGCACCCTTTCTATGGCTTCCACATCCTTCCTGTAGTGAGGCGATCAGAACTGAGCACAGTACTCCAAGTGGGGTGTGACCAAGGTCTTGTATAGGTGTAGCATTACCTCACAGCTCTTGAACGCAGTCCCATGGCTGATGAATGCCAACACACCATATGCCTTCTTAACAACACTGTCAACCTGTGCAGCAGCTTTGAATGTCCTATGGACATGGACCCCAAGATCTCTCAGACCCTCTACACTGCCAAGAGTCTTACCATTAATACTCTATTCTGTCTTCAAATTTGACCCAGCAAAATGAACCACTTCACACTTATCAGCTATGATGTACATGTGATTTCTAGCTATCAGTATACTGTAGCTCATCCTTAGCACTCTATTGAAGCACAGACTAGATATTGTGCAGTCATTGTAAATCACCTGTTGGCTCGTGGCCTAGTGGATAAGGCATCGGTCTAGTGATCTGAAGGTCACTGGTTCGAGCCTCAGCTGAGGCAACGCGCTGTGTCCTTGAGCAAGGCACTTAACAACACATTGCTCTGCGACGTCACCGGTGCCAAGCTGCATGGGTCCTAGTGCCCTTCCCTTGGACAACATCGGTGCCTTGAAGAGGGGAAGGCTTGCAGCTTGGGCAACCGCCGGTCTCCCATACAACCCTGCCCAGGCCTGAACCCTGGAAACCTTCCAAGTCACATATCCATGGTCACACAAGACTAACGGATGCCTATATGTAAATCAGAGGTATGGCTACTACAGGTTGAGCAAGTCCATTATCCATTATCCATGTTTTCAACAGATTACAATGATCTGCCTGTACTACCAACTGAGACAGCGGCTGAAAACCGAGGGGGATAAACTTGTAATAGATTTGTCTGATACGCTGAGAAAACAACTATTTTGTAGATAATAACTGAGTTGAGTGATCACAGGCTTTAAAGTAATTGAAGGTTTTGGATGATTTATACACAGATTAGGGACAGTAATTTGAGCATGGGCTTGGCTGCTTCATAGTTATTTTAATAGAAGTCTGTTTAAGAAAGCTCTAAATTATCTCGAGGTGGAGCTGGTTGCTCCGTAGATTAATGGATGTCTGAGTCTGTTCAGACAGATGTAATGTACTGAGGGGCTTCATGTGACAGTCTGGTCTTAGACCCCTCACTGATATGATGAGGCAAAACACTGTTTCAGATTTATGTGCGGGAGAGAGAGCTTGCTCTGTTTTCCGATTGATCGTGAAGTGGAGTCTTTATCAACACAGATATCAATCATCCTCGTCTCCATGACGCAATTGAGTTGGTGACTGACATCATTACTGAATGTTTACTAAGTGAAAAATATAAATGCTGTGAGGGAAATGCTCACTGCTAAATATAAGAGCCCATTCATCACTGTGTCCATTCTTTATTTATTGAGATACAGTGCTGAATAGGCCCTTCCAGCACTTCGAGCTGTGCTGCCCAACAATCCCCCGATTTAATCCTGGCCTAATCACTGGACAATTTACAATGACCAATTAACCTACCAACTGGTATGTCTTTGGACGGTGGGAGAAAACTAGAGCACCCAGAGGAAACACAAATGGTCAAGGCGAGTACATACAAACTCCTTACAGGCAGTGGCAGGAATTGAAGACGGGATGCTAGTACTACAAAGTGTGGTGCTAACCACTATGCTACCAAACCACCCTGATGAGATAATATTCCCCTTCTCCAAAGGTCATCACCTTGTCGGGAAAGAGAGGCTTGTGAGTGCCTGAGATCCCCAAGAGTGATGTCATCTGGAGCTTAGCTCCTGGTAAGGTCACCCATGGCAGTAAAGTCAAGGGGGAGGTTCCAGCTAAGACCTCAACAGGCGAGCTGGTGGAAGATGATGACACATCACAATGGCAGTGAAGGCGAAAGAAGGCCAAGGCAGTAAAGTGTCCACCATCGTCTTGTATTCAACGCCACTGGACCCTGACCCAGATCTGTTGGGTCGCTGCCTATGCATCGGCCATGTTAACCAAAGTCAATCACAGGCGTTCTCCATTATGGAAAAACGTGCGCATCCACCGCAGGCGATAAGGACTACTGGCATCCTTGGGTGGGTGCGTTTGGTAGACGTGTGTCTGGAAGTGACCGCCGAGTCCAATCCAGGCTGGGATGTGCCACCTTCACGTGGGGCAAGTGTGAGAAGGTTCTGCAGTTGGAGGGCCTGCTGCTCGTTCTTTCTGTCATTGTCATATCTTTTTTGCTTTGGTGTTGCAATTCTTTTCAGCTTTGGCAGCACCAGTACTGAGAAGGCTGCACCGGGGTGAGCGATTCAAGATAAATAAACTCTTAGGAGAGCATTATACTCACACTAACAATAGTCTCCACTCTATGCATCTACCACCATGTCCATCTCTAGATCAAGTAGTAAATTAATTCTTCACAATTATAAACTGGACAACAAAGATTTTGCTTCCTGAATACCTCTGGATGTATCTCATTGATTTTGGGCTGCTGAGCATGAAAATCACCATGGAATTTCCGTATCATACGCAATTTTTAAAAATCAGTCAATAGGGTTTCAAAAGGTACATTTAATGTCAGAAAAATGTATACAATATACATCCTGAAACTCTTTTTCTTTGTAAACATCCCCAAAAACAGAGGAGTGGCTCAAAGAATGAATGACAGTTAAATGTTAGAACCACAAAGCCCCCCCCCCAACTCCCCCCTCCCACGCGTAAGCAACAGCAAAGCAACAACCCCTCCCTCCCCCACCAGCAAGAAAGCATCGGCACCCCCCACCGAGCACTCAAGCGTGCAGTAGTGGTGATGGCATCCGTCGGTCTCGAGAGACCATGGATCTGCACCTGGAGTTTCCAGGGCGCAGGCCTGGGCAGGGTTGTATGGGAGACCGGCAGTTGCCTAAGCTGCAGGCCTTCCCCTCTCCACGCCACCGATATTGTCCAAGGGAAGGGCACTAGGACCCATGCAGCTTGGCACCGGTGACGTCGCAGAGCAATGTGTTGTTAAGAGCCTTGCTCAAGGACACAAACACACTGCCTCAGCTGAGGCTCAAACCAGTGACCTTCAGGTTACTAGTCTGATGCCTTGCCCACTAGGCCACGCGCCAACACTGTAGTAAAGCCCACTAATAAAGACACAGACTTGTAGAACCCCAAAGGCTATTAGTTCACCTGGTAATTCGACATTCTACAGGCTCTCTCTCTCTCCCTATTAAGGGAAAAAGAGGTGTCCCCATTTCACAGTGAGAGGGGAGACATAACAAACAGCTCATTGATTTATGCAACACCTCAGTCAGAAGCACCGGCCTTGGATCAGCCCATCTCCAGAACCACAAAAATCCAGCACCCTGAAGGCATGCTAGTCTTCCAGGCCGTGTCCTTGGAATGTCAATAACCCTGAGAGCGGGTCCCACTTCCACAAAGAAACAAAGTCAGAGAGTAACTCCAGATCAGGATCTTCAAAAGAACCTTGAAAATGATAAAAATTGATATCAAAGATAGAAATAGAGCTGTTTCCAAAGATGTGAGTGAAGGAGTCCCCATTTAACACCATCTTGACGTTCATAACATATGCCAGTGATATTAAAACTGATTCTCATTTTGATATTAAATAAAAGTTAATTTCTTGTTTATCCTATTTCCTATTTGATACAAGTAGTCTGAAATTATATTTCTGTTCAATTTCAAGCGTTCTATCATTAACAAAAAAAATTCTGAGGCAGCAACACTTTCGAAGCAACACAGACGAAGGGTCTCAGCCCGAAACGTTGACTGCTCCTTTCAACGGATGTTGCCCAACCTGCTGAGTTCATCCATCTTGTTTGTACGTGTTGATTTGACCACAGCATCTGCAGTGTACCTTGTGTGAAGACTTTCGAAAAACTTGTTGTTTAGTATAATTTATGCTATCTTCACTAAAACATTTTGTAATCTTATTGAGAGTAAGCAGGGACACATCAATAAAGAACTAATTGGTCAAAAGTTTTAACTGACTATAAATAATGTCACTGATTAACTTGCCAGTTGTTGAGACAGATAAAAGTTAGTGAAAACTATGCTGGATATATATTTGATACAGTCATTCCTATCATACCACAGAAATCTGTGGATGTAACTGCGATTTTGCACCAGTTAATGGCAACTACTCTTGTTTAATGTGATAGCAGAAGTATTAGGTCAATACAATTTTTAGAGGCTTGTATCTCAGCTGCAAGAGCAAGCAGTGTTACATTATTAATGCAGGATTTCGAGTCCTGGTGCAGGATTTTGATCCCAAATGTCAACAATTCCTTTCCCTCGACAGATGCTACTTGACCCATTGCTTGTGCTCCAGATTCCAGCATTTGCAGACTTTTGCAGTCTCTTAGATGATGCACTGATTACTATGAAATATACAACTGGATCATTATTTGAAATAATTGTTGATCAGGACATCAGGAAATTATTTTCTTTTAATATTTAAACGTGATCTTTAATATACCAGATGGGTGATGGGTAATGTCAGTAATTGTATTTAAGACAGGATCCGAAATCTGTTTATAATTTTAATTCTGGATCCAGCCCTCCAAGATACAGAGTTCAATCTTCTAATCTGCTTGTTCAGACACCAACAGAATCAACAAACTCATTCGTAAGGCCAGTGATGTTGTGGGGGTGGAACTGGACTCTCTGATGGTATCCGAAAAGAGGATGCTGTCCAAGTTGCATGCCATCTTGGACAATGTCTCCCATCCACTCCATAATGTACTGGTGAGGCACAGGAGTACATTCAGTCAGAGACTCATTCTACCGAGATGCAACACTGAGCGTCATAGGAAGTCATTCCTGCCTGTGGCCATCAAACTTTACAACTCCTCCCTCGGAGTGTCAGACACCCTGAGCCAATAGGCTGATCCTGGACTTATTTCCACTTGGCATAATTTACTTATTACTACTTAATTATTTAAGGTTTTATATTGCTATATTTCTACACTATCCTTGGTTGATGCGGCTGTAACAAAACCCAATTTCCCTCGGCATCAATAAAGTACGTCTGTCTGTCGGTCTGAATTATCCTAATTATTCAAGCTTTCTATTTTATAAAGCCTATTAATAACTTCTGACATAAAAATAACTGAAAGCATGGAACACCAGGTTCAAGGACAGTTTCTATCCCACTGTTATAAGACTGTTGAATAGTTCCCTAGTATAATTAGAATGGACTCTTGAACTCCAATCTACCACTGCACCTTATTGTCTACCTGCACTGCACTTTCTCTGTCACTGTTTTACATTGTACTACCTAGTGCACTGTTGTAATGAATTGATCTGTAGGAACTGTATACAAGACAAGCTTTACACTGTACCTCATGTTAATAAGAAACCAGTTTGCCAGTTTACTAGAACTAGAACTACAGATCATGGGTTAAGGGTTAAAGGGGAACATGAGGGGGATCTTCACTCAGAGGGTGGTGAGAGTGTGGAACGAGCTGCCAGTGGAAATGATGGATGCAGGCTTGATTTCAAGCCTATAGACATGTTGTGGAAGGACCCGAAGCAAGCAGTCGATGCAAGGAAGCAAGAGAGAGACAGACAGACAGAAAGAGATATAGAGAAAAATAATAATAATAATAAAAGTTCCAGTATTCACATACAAAAGTATGTGCACCTTTGATTTCAGTAATTGGTGTGACCCCCACCACGCCACCCCCCCCAAGTACAGCAATAACTTCACCCATTTCCGGTAACTGTTGATCAGTCCTGCGCATTGGTTTGGAGGAATTCTAGGCCATTCCTCTTTACAAAACTGCTTCAACTCTGGGATGTTAGTGGGCTTCCTTGTGTGAACTGCTTGCTTCAGTCCTTCCACAACATTTCTATAGGATTAAGTTCAGGACGTTGTCTCAACCACTCTAAAACACAAATTTTCTTCTATTTAAACCATTCTGTTGTTGATTTACTCTTGTCTTTCAAATCATTATCCTGTTGCATCATCCAACTTCTATTAAGCTGCAAGTGATGGACTTCTATGCAGACATTCTCTTGTAAAATGACTTGCCACAATTTTGAATTAATTGTTCCCTCGATGATTGCAAGCTGTCCAGGCCCTGAGGAAGCAAAGCAGCTCCAAACCATGATGCTCCTTCCACCGTGCTTTACAATGAGATGAGGTTTAGGTGTTGGTGTGCAATTCCCTGTGCAATGTGCAATTCTGCCAGGAAGTTCATCTTTTATCTCATCTGTCCATAGAACATTGTCCCAGAAATAGAATATCCAGGTGGTCTTTTGCAAACTTGAGACATGCAGCAAAGTTTTATTTGGAGAGCAGTGGTGTCTGTGGTGTCCTTCCATGAACACATTCTTGTTCAGTAGTTTTTCTTACAGTCATTGTACTCTTGGTGTGATCTTTGCAGGATGCCCACTTCTAGGGAAAGTAACAACAGTACTGAGTTTCCCCCATTTGTAGATAATTTCTCTTACTGTGGACTGACAAACGCTCAGCATTTTGGAAATGCCTTTGTAGCTTTTTCCAGCATCATGAATCTCTACAGTTCCTCTTCTAAGGTCCTCTGAAAGTTGTTTTGATTGGTGTACATAAACAGATCTTTACTTGAGAAGAGCAGGCTCTGTCAGTAACCTGACTGTGATCTTTTTTTATATATAAAGGGCAGGGCACCTCTGCAATCTACACTTCCAATCTCATCTCATTGATTGGAACTCTTGACTCCAAATAGCTTTACCCCAGAGATTCACATACATTTTCCAACAAGCACAGGTAATATTGGATAATTTTTTTCACCAAGTAAATGAACAAGTATAATGTTTTTTGCATTATGTACCTAATTGGGTTCTCTTTATCTGGTTTTAGGTTTACGTGAAGATCTGATCACATTTTAGGTCACATTTATGCCAAAAATAGAGAAAATTCTACAGGGTTCACCAACTTTCAAGCAACACTGTATTTTTATTTAGAGATACAGACAGGTACAGGCCCTTCTGGCCCACAAGTCTGCGCAACATGATTGTACTTATGTGACCAATTAATGTACTAACATGTACATTGTTGGAATGTGCAAGGAAACAGGAGTACCCAGAGGAAACCCATTTGGTCTTGGGGAGAACTCTTCACAGACAATGGGAGAAATTGAAACTTAGTGTTATGATAATATTATGCAAACTGCTCCACTATCACGCTGCCCCATTTTTAAACTTGTTTTTACTTGCGTAGAGCCACAGCATGGTACCAGGTCCTTTTGGCTCAATTAATCCCCACCCAATTATACCCATGTGACCAATTAACCCATTAACCAGTTGAAAAGTTTCTGGGTGTCAATATCTTTGGAGATCTATCCTGAGCCAAACATACCGATGCAATTACAAAGAAGGGACACCGACGGCTATATTTCATTAGTAGGCTGAGGACATTTGGTATGTAACCAAGGGCACTCACAAATTTCTACAGATGTACCATGGAGGGCACTCTAACTGAATGGTATGGAGGGGCCACTGTACAGGATGAAAAAAAGCTGGAAAGGATTATAAACTCAACCAGCCTCCCAGCATCAAGAACATCTTCAAAAGGTGATGAATCAAAAAGGTGGCATCCATCATTAATGACCCTCAACACCCTGGGCATGTTCTTTTCTCATTACTACCATCATAGAGCAGGGACAGGAGCCAGAAGAAATACACCCAATATCTTAGGAATGGCTCCTTCCCTTCCACTATCAGATTTCTGAACAGGTAATGAACCCATGAACACTACCACTAAATATACACTCAGTGGCCACTTTATTAGGTATCCCATACCTAATAAAGTGACCATTGAGTGTAGGTTCACGGTCTTCTGCCTCTGATCCCAACCACTCCAAGGTTCGATGTGCTGTGCATTCAGAATGCTTTTCTGCACACCACTGTTGTAGCACATGGTTACTGTCACCTTCCTGTCAGTTTGAAACAGCCTGGCAATTCTCCTCTCGCTCTCTCTCTGTATGAGGCATTTTTGCCCTCAAAATTGCCAATCGTGAAACATTCTTTTTTTGGTTTTTGCACCATTCTCTGTAAACTCTAGAGAAGATTGTATGTGAAAATCCCAGGAGATCAGCTGTTCCTGAAATACTCAAACTACACCATATAAAACTGTGTACTAGTTCCTGATACGGATCCACAGAGGATTTCAGCGGCATCATGTTCTTTTGACTGTAAGTGAACAAAATCAGTGTAGACATCTAATGTAGATAATGAACTACCTTCACACAATGCTGTTGACAATGGTATCAACCAGATCTTTATTTTTCACTGTGACGTTCAAGATGATTGTCAATACTTTTAAGTGCTTCATAGCTTCTAACTTGTTGAAGAAGTGAAATTGTTTCATTTTCACTCCCAGCCATTTCTGGCATCTCCAAGCACAAAACCGCAGTGAGTGAAACAGTTCTGAAATGACTTACTGCTTATTTCTCATCTACCCTCAGTGACAAAGGTCACAAATACATGCATCTGATACTGTTTAAGAACTGTTAGCTCAAAGCACAGTGTTGTCTCTATGGCCATGCAAGCACCATGACTGACGCTAGTTAGAACTTGTTTGGCAACAGTCTCCTGTTCCAATGAAGCAGCATAGCATCCAAATAAACAAAGGGAATCTCAACTGTTTTCTCGATTAGTTTTTGTTCTTCAGGAGTTGTCTCAAATAGGAGGCTGCCTTGATTAACCAATGGCCAAGTTAAACAAAATCCACTGTATTTTGCATTTTAATCTATATTACTTTATTACTATACTGCTGCTGAGTAACAATAAATTTCACCACATACGTCAGTGATAATAAACCAGGCTCTCAGCTGCGTACTTCAGCAGCAGTCGCAGAGTTAGGTGATCAAAAGCATTTGCAGTTGAACAGAATGTGCTCCGGCCAATGAGAAAACACTATCTATCAAGCATTCATTTATTTCTTCCCCACCCCAACTCCCATCAACAACCCCCCCTGCAAGTTATACCACTTGTGTACTCAAGCGGTAATATCCAGTGGCCAACTAATCTATCAGCTTTGGGATGTGAGAGGGAACCAGAGCACCCATGGGAGATCTTGATAACAGAACTGTGAGCCAGGGATCAAGGTCAAACCCAGGCTGCTGAAGCTGTGCCACTCTGCCCTCTGATCTTGCAGAGGTGGGTGTAGGTGTCCTTGCCTGGTGGTCCGACTGCACCCAAGGGCATGGCCTGTGTGACCGACCCGGAGACAGTGACCTCCTCAAGTAAAATGCTCAGGCCTGGTAGACCCAGTGAAAGATGGGCCAGCTTAATACAAAGAGACAGCAAGATACCTGTGTATCAAATTTTAAAAAAAATTAAGCTCTGTGCCAATCAGAAATGCCACTGAGGAGTGGAACATGCTTCAGAGAGCACCAAGCAGTCCCTAACAGTTCCGGGAAGGGTTAACTTCTGATCACATCATTGAAAGTGGAGGCACCTTTTTTATCATGTCCTGTTTTAGCTTTCGTATTCTGCTGACAGCTTAACCTTAGGTAACCTTAAATCCCACGACGATCCCAAGGGTTTTCAGCATCTTCAAATAAGATTTCTGTAATGTCATTTATGTACATCCAGAATTCTGAATTATTGGTAAGGTCTCATTTGGAGAAGATTGATGTTGACAGTTGATGAATACTTAGTTTTGTGGAAGGAGACAGAGCCTAAAATAACTGGCTTTATATGTCAAATGAATAAAAATTAATACATTATTAACTTCTGTGATGCTAATCCAATAAAGAAATTCAGTCCACAGGCACATGTCAGCACTAAGACGTTAGCAAGGTCCAAGCACTGCAAAGGGGCAGAGCATACTGTATGTACACTGCCTTTGTCTTTCACAGACACTTTGGGGTTGTGTATGAGGACATATGTATGTACCACTCAGTGCCACTTCATTAAATACACCTGTAACCAGGCTTGTTAATGCAAATATCCACTCAGCTGATCAGGTGACAGGAACTCAATGCATTAAAGCATGCAGACATGGTCAAGAGGTTCGGTTGTTGTTCAGAACAAACATCAGAATGGGGAAGAAATGTGATCCAAGTGACTTTGACTGTGGAATGGTTGTTGGTGCCAGACGGGGTGGTTTGATTATCCCAGAAACTGCTGACCTCCTGGGATTTTCATGCTCAACTGTCTCTAGAGTTTACAGAGAATAGTGAGAAAATGAAAAAAAAAATCCAGTGAGCAGCAGTTTTGTGGGAAAAATGCCTTTTTAATGAAAAAGGTCAGAGGAGAATAACCATACTGTTTCAAGCTGACAGCAAGGCATCAGTAAGTTAAATTATGACATGTTACAACAGTGGTGAGCAGACAAGCATCTCTGAATGAACAATATAAAATATATAGGAGCAGAATTAGGCCATTCCAACATGTTGAACATTGAAGTGGATGGACTACAGCAGCAGAAGACCATGAACACACACTCAGTGGCCACTTATAGGAGGTATAGAGTATAGGAGGTAGCTAATAAAATGGCTACTGAGTGTATTTATTCAACTGATCAGGACATTTTCCTTTGAATACATTAGTCAAGTCAAGTCAGTTTTTATTGTCATGTCAGCCATAACTGCTGGTACAGTACACAGTAAAGACGAGACAATGTTTTTCAGGACCATGGTGTTACATGAAACAGTACAAAAACTACACTGAACTACGTAAAAACAACACAGAAAAAAAACTAGACTAGACTACAGACCTACCCAGGACTGCATAAAGTGCACAAAACAGTGCAGGCATTACAATAAATAATAAACAGGACAGTAGGCACAGCACAGGGCAGTAAGCTGGTGTCAGTCCAGGCTCTGGGTATTGAGGAGTCTGATGGTTTGAGGGAAGAGACTGTTACATAGTCTGGTCATGAGAGCCTGAAAAGTTTGTATGAGGGGTGCATGGGATCCTTCATGATGCTGTTTGCTTTGTGGATGCAACATGTGGTGTAAATGTTCGTGATGGCGGGAAGAGAGACCCCGATGATCTTCTCAGCTGACCTCACTATCCGCTGCAGGGTCTTGCAATCCAGGATGGTGCAATTTCCGAACCAGGCAGTGATGCAGCTGCTCAGGATGCTCTCAATACAACCCCTGTAGAATGTGATGAGGATGGGGAATAAACTCAGTTCAGCTATTTGCTGATATATGTTCACGCTTGGTGTGCAGTTGTGTTCAAGGTATGCTTTTACTTATTGCAGGATAATAGGGACCAGTCAATATTGGATAAATCCAGCATGCAAGGCGTTCAGTTGCAAGGCAAATGCATGCCAATAGCATAACCTTGGCTAAATGTGGCAAGTTGCATCTGTCGTACAAGCTATAGTAGATAGCCAAGTGACACTAATGTATTCTTGTCTGTATCCCCAGACCTTCTCTTTATTCAACAGTTTTTTTTCTCACCCATATTTAACAGAAGAATGTCTGGATTTATAAAAGTTGCCTTTCACAATTTAAGAATAATCTAAAATGCCTTCTGCCACTGAAATATAATTTCAGTGCAGTTAATGTTGCAATATAGTCAATGCAACAGCCAATTTGAACAAAGCAAGCTCTCACAAACAGCAATTTGCTCAAATAATCTCTTTTACTGTTGATTTTATCAGATGGATAAATATTGGCCTGATATACAAGGAGAATCCTCTCAGTTACTTCAAAATAGTTTGAGATGATGAGAAAATGATGATGAGATGATGTTGCCTTAGTTAAAAGTTTCTTTTGAAAGACTACACCTCTGCTCCTTCAAACCTGACGACTTCAGCCCAGCTTTTGCATTTAAGTAAAAGAGAGCCATTCATAAAAATTGAAAGCTGGCAGTTTTCTTCATTAAGAAAAAGTCTGAAAAATATCAGACATTGTAATCCCAGAGATGAGATTACAAGAGTTCTTTCGTGCTATTTGTAATTATAGATTTCACACATCAGAGAGAGGGATTGGAATCTTCTTCACTAGAGAACGAACTGAACTGCCACCTTAAACAGGTAGAACAATCTGTAGCTTGTTGAGGTTGCAATGCATGAAGCTAGGAATACACATCGGGAATTAATGGAAGAAGCTCTCAGTGGCAAAATATAGTATCTTGATCTCAGTTGGTGAGCAACAATTGCAGTTGCGTGACCCATTTTAATAAGAGTTAAATAATTTTAGCATACACAAGAGTTTAATTTGTACAGATTTTGTCAAAAATTCTATAAAGAGAGCAATTGAGATAGATGTAAGTCTGCCATCGACTCATCACTACTGGAATCAAACATCTGCAAATTTATTTGATTGAAGTAAAGATGCTCATCTTAGTGTAAAATGCATAAAAGCACCATCAGTTACAGTTTTTTTAAGAGTCATGGGGTCATAGAAAAATACAGCTTAGAAATAGGCCCTTCAGTCCATCTAGTCTGTGCTAAACCATTTAAACTGCCTAGTCCCATCAGCTTGCATGCAGACTATAGCCCTCCATACCCCTGGCATCCATGTACCTATCCAAAACTTCTCTTAAGCATTGAAATCAAGCTTACATCCACCACCTGCGCTGGCAGCTAGTTCCACTCTCTGAATGAAGAGGTTTCCTCTCATGTTCACCTTAAACATTTCACCTTTCACCCTTAACCCATGAGCTCTAGTTGTAGTCACACCTACCCTCAGTGGAAAAAGCCTGCTTGCATTTACCCCTTCTCATAATTTTGTAATCTCTAATTCAAGTTAGGATTACAATGGGGTCAAGACCATTCTGCCCAAGTACATAATGTAAACCCCCCATGTAAGGATCTCTCACTAATGCAGTCTAGAGTCCTCATTAAGAGATGAGTAGCAAATGCCAATTCTACCAAATGTATCTACATTCCATGAATGAGCATGGAGAAGAGGTCATTACCTCCAGAAGGCAAGGCTGAGATTATTCAGTAATAACATGTGAAAGATTACAATACTTTACATCTTCCACTGACCACAAAGTCCATTGCAGTCTGTCCACTTGCCTGACTGTAATCTTCTTTCAGGAAATGGGTGCCAACTAATCACAGAGGTCCAGACTGGCACACCCGGGAAATCTCAACCCTCCGCTTGAGTTTGAGAGCCCACCAAGCGCTACTGGCTGTTGAAGCAGTCAAGGAGATTTAGTATTTGTAATGTCTCTGACAATTATAAACATTTAATAAATCATGATAGCACATACCAGATCCTCATTGAAGGTTAGCAGTGAAAATGGTGAGAACTTTAAATACTTTGGTGGCAACATTTCTGAGGATCTATCTTGGACCAACATATTGATGCAATCAGAAGAAAGCACATCAGCAGATCTACATCATTCAGAGTTTGAGGAGATTCAGCACATCACCAAAGGCTCTTACAAATATCTTTGGATGTAGGGTGGAGGACATCACAGCCTGGAGGCTCCGATGCACAGGATCACAGAGGATGCAGAGTGTTGTGGACGATTGTGTGCGTTATCATTCCATCATGCACACAATCCTCCTCACCATCAAGGGCAGCTTCAAAAGGCAGAGCCTCAAAGTACATTTATTAATAAAGTATGTATGCAGTAGACAACCCAGAGATTCTCCTTCCCAAAGTCAGCCATGAAACAAAGAAAACCATGGAATTTGTTCTAACAGAAACATCACACTCAGGATAAAAAGAGAGAAAGCACAGAATATAAAACACCAATCCACAAAGTCATTGAAAGAGTCCAGGCATATTCAGTTTAGCTCAGTTAAGTTCATTCTAGTGTTGTACCATATGCTAACTTCAGGTCTCAGAGCTCATAATGGTAGTATCCATCATTAAAGACCCTCAAAATCCAGGATACACCCTCTTCTCATAACTACCATTGGGGAGGAGATGCAAGAGCCTGAAGACCCACATTCCATCATTCAGTAACAGCTTCTTCCCCCTTCCATCAGATTTCTGAACTACATTTTTTTTGCTATTTGTCATAATTTAATGTTTTTCACTGTACTGCTGCTGCAGAGTAACTAATTTCACACCAACTAAATCAATGATAATAAATCTGATTCAAATTCTTATTCTGATATTTTTAGAACTATTGCAACATTTGGGAAAAAATATTTAAAAATATGAAGAAACTATTAAATATAATTACCTCCTCATTCCCCTTCTCCGGACAGCTGCAGCAACCCGTGAAAATGAATGGACTGGCTGTGCTAGCGCAGATTAATTTGGCATGGGTTCAGCTGGGCAGATTTCCCAGCCCAAGTGTCTGGAAGTTTGTACTTCCCAACTCTCCAACAGCTGAGGACAGTTGTCCCAAGAGCAAAGATCAGCTCTGCACAAGTTCAGGAATTCAGCCTTCGCTCGGGAGTCCCACAACTCCAAAGTCACGTTAGTAAAAGTCACTGTCTGCTCAGGACTGCTGGCCTTGAAGCAGAGAGTCTATCCCCAGAACTATCTAATATTTCTAGATCTGAACAATGGGGTGACACAGTAGCGTAACGATTAGTGCATCACTTTACAGCACCAGCAAGTGATCAAAGATCGGAGTTCAGTTCCCCCAGCTGCCTGTGAGGAGCTCATACGTTCTTCCATTGATTACGTGGGTTTTCTCCAGTTTCTTCCCCTCTCCTATCTTCCTACGGTTAGCGTTAGTAAGTTCAAGGCAGGCTATGCTGGTGCTGGAATTGTGGCGACACTTGAAAATCCTCACTGATACTTATGGAAGCAAATCTTGCATTTCGCTGTGTGTTTTAATGTGTATGTGACAAATAAAGCTATTATTATGATTACTTATTTACTATTTTTCTCAGCACAAGCTGAGGCAGAGGCATGGCCAAGCACAATAATTTCTCAATTGCTAGCAACTTTTGGACTATTCTAGTGGTGATTAGTATTGTGGCTTTCTGAAAACAGAAGAAAGTAATCTATAGGCCAGTTAGCCTCGCCTCAGGGATTGGGAGAGTGTTGAGTCTATTATTAAGGATGAGATTTCGGGATACTTGGAGAATAATGATAAAATAAGTCCAAGTCAACATAGTTTCTGTCCAGGGAAATCTCGCCTGACAGATCTGTTAGAGTTCTTTGTTTGAGGAAGTAACAAACAAGGTGGACAGAGAGGCAGTGGATGTCATTTACTTAGATTTTCAGAAGGCATTTGATAACGTGTCACACATGAGGCTGCTTAATAGGATAAAATCCTATGATGTTACAGAAAAGATACTGGCATGGATAGAGGTATGGTTGACGGGCAGGAGGCAGCGAGTGGGAATAAAAGGGGTCTATTCTGGTTGGCTGCCAGTGACTAGTGGTGTTCCTCAAGGCTCAGTATTGGGAACACTACTTTTCAGATTGTTTACTAATGATTTAGATGGTGGAATTGATGGCTTTGTAGCAAAGTTTGCAGATGATACGAAGACAGGTGGAGGGGTAGGTGGTGCTGAGGAAGCAATGCAATTGCAGCAGGACTTAAAGAAATTGGAAGAATGGGCAAAAAAGTGGCAGATGGAATACAGTTTTGGGAAATGTACAATAATGCATTTTGGTAAAATGAAAAAAAGTGCAGACTATTATCCAAATAGGGATGAAGTTCAAACATCAGAGTTGCAAAGGGACTTATAAAACCTTATGCAAGGCTTCCAGAAGGTTAATTTACCGGTTGAGTCTGTGGTAAAGGCAAACATTGGCATTTATTTTAAGGGGAATAGAATATAAAAGCAAGGAGATAATGCTGGTGCTTTATAAGACACTAGTCAGGCCACACTTGGAGTATTACCCACAGTTTTGGGCCCTATATCTCAGAAAGGATGTGTTGGTATTGGACAGTGGATGTTCACAAGAATGATTCTGAGAATTAAGGGATTAACATACGAGGAGTGCTTGGCAGCTTTGGGCCTGTACTCACTGGAATTTAGAAGAATGCAGAGGGATCTCATTGAAACCTACAGAATGTTGAATAGATTAGATAGGGTGGATGTGGAGAGGATGTTTCCTATGTAGGAGGTATCCACCACAGCCTCAGAATTGGGGGGGCAACCTTTTAGAACATTGATAAGAAGAAATTTTTTTAGCCAGAGAGTAGTGAATCTGTGGAATGCTCTGCCACAGACTGCGGTGGAGGCCAAGTGTGTGGATATATTTAAGGCTGAAGTTGATCATTTCCTGATTGGTCAGGGAATCAAAGATATGGCAAAAATGCAGTTGTATGGGGTTGAGTAGGATGCAAGATCAGCCATGAAGGAATGGCAGAGCAGACTTGATGGGATAAATAGCCTAATTCTGCTGCTATGTCTTATGATATAATGGTCTTATGTGCTGCGAGAAATATTCAGTTTCTTGGACATTTTCTTATATCCATCTTCAGGCTTGTGTTTTTCAATAATCTTTTTGTGGAGTTGCTTGGAGTGTTCTTTTGTCTTCATGGTGTAGTTTTTGCCAGGATACTGACTCACCAGCAGTTGGACCTTCCAGATGCAGGTGTATTTTTGCTGAAGTCAGTTGAAACACCTTGACAGTCACAGGCCTTCAAAAACAGATCTCCATTTAATTAATTGCATGACTTCTAAAACCAACTGGCTGTACCAGTGATGATTTAGTGTGCCATATTAAAGCACGGAGTGGTGAACACTTACGCAATCAATCATTTTGTGTTTTATGTTTGTAATTAATTTAAATCACTTTGTAGAGATCTGTTTTCACTTTGACACAGTGTCAAAAGAGCCAGATTAAATCCACCGTGAGTCAATGTTGTAAAACAATAAAACACGAAAACTTCCGAGGGAGATGAATACTTTTTAAAGGTAGCTGTTGATCAAGAGGATGGGGACAGAGGTACCCTACACTGACACCTTAGCCCCATTCCCCTTCCTGACTTTCACCCAGTATCCTGTGCCCCGCACCTTGGGTGTAATTACCTCTCTATATGTCATATCTATCACTACTTCTGCCTCCTCTTGGATTGTCCTATTTGTAATATCTGTGATTTTATTAATGAGTTTATATTTTAAAGCAAGATTTTGATGAGTAATGTTTGCCTCTTGATTTTGCCTCTGTAGGTAATCAGATCGTGTTAAACTACTGCAGAATCCTGTAATGCATTGGATTGCTTCTGGTTTTTCTCAGAATTTTCTACATTTATAACCTTGAATATGTTGGTCTTTTATTTTGTGTTTTTGATCACTTTTCCGTTTACCACTAGTCCTGTATTGCTACATGGAACCCTTCTGTTTCTGGGAAGAGGTCTCCAACCTGGGCCAGGTGTCTGACACTTCCTTGTCAACATCTGGTCTGCTCAGATCATGGGGATGTCTTCCATGGTGAGTGATGCTCTTCCTTTGGTTAACCTTTTCTTCAATAGTGAGAATGTCTTCATTTTTCTCAGTTGTATTCTCATTTAAGTTTAGTGCTGAGTACTTCTTTTCAGAATTGTGTATGCTTGCGTGGAGTGCTGAATCCTGTTTTCATTGAAGAAAGTATATCCTCAGAAGATTTATCTGACTGTTGTGTAGATTTTTAATGTCTACTTTTTCCTCTTCCCCTTTCTGTCCTAGGTGGTGTTAATAAAAATGTATTTGAATGTACATAATGTTCTCTGAAATTTGTAATTTCAGCTGGTAAAACCTAAGGTATGGGCATAGCCAAGCACACTCATTTGTCAATTGCCAGGAACTTTTGGACTAGTATTGTGGCTTTTTGGAGATTTACATAGCTATTACTGTGTAGCCCTAATTGCTTAATGCTATTGTGTCATGCCTTTGGGATGACACCAGTTGTAGATATTACTCGAGGGACAATGTATACCTTGTTCATGTTTCAAGGTATTTCAATTTCCTCTTTTAATTCAGCATATTTCTGGTTTTTCACTTACTAATTTCTGTGTGCTATGTGTATTTTAATGCTTATATCTATTAAATAAGTTGTTTTTGCTTGTTTATCTGGTATTATTATATCTGGACGGTTATCTGTAAAAACTGATTGGCCATAATACAATTTGTGGTGTTCTGATTCAGGCTTGATCAGGCTTGTATTTATAGTAAGGTGTGATTTCATGCTGGAGCAATGAGCTGTTAGGGGAACTTGTTGGGTCAGACAGCTTCTCCAGAGAGAAACAGAGAGCTGATCATTAGATTTGAGCCTTTTCACCCAGATCCACTCGTTCAACCAGTCCCGATGGATGGTTTCAATCTTTGAAACAGCCACTGTCCATCTCCCTCCACAGATGCTGCCTGACCTACTGAGTTCTTCCACAAGTATCCCTGTCTCCATCACAGGTTCAGCAGGTCTCTGATAATGGAATACAAAATGAGTATTAATTTAATTTCATAAAAACTTTTATTTTTATTCCATTTTTATAAACTACATAAATCTTTAAAAAATGCAGACTCATTTAAAATTTATTTAAATCACATCAGATAATAAGGTCTACTTAGAAGTCATTTCTTTCCTTGCCCAATACCTAGACGTCATTCATCCTTTCTAAAACAAATCATTTGATCATGATCACCATTTCTGAGACTTTGCTGTCTATAAAGAAGCTGCAGTGTTTCTTACATTTCAACCATGACAATATTTGAAATGCACATAAGTGGCTGTGAAATACTTAAGGAACACAAAAGGTACAAAAAGCCTTACATTTTCATTTTTTTGCCATTTCTGCTCAAAACTTAAGAGTAAAGTAATGGGAAGGACAATTGACACCCCTTGATATTGTAGGCTTCTGCCAGTGGGAAGACAGTGCAAAATTCAGCAATATAAATTCCTAACAAATCAGAATCAGAATCAGATTTATTATCATCAACATAACTTTACTTTATTGTCACCAAGCAATTGATACCAGAGCGTACAATCATCACAGCGATATTTGATTCTGCACTTCACGGTTCCTGAAGTACAAATTGAAGTAAATATAATAAAAATTTAAATTATAAATCATAATTAGAAAATAGAAAGGGAAAGTAAGGTAGTGCAAGTCAGGTCCGGATATTTGGAAGGTACGGCCCAGATCCGGGTCAGGATCCGTTCAGCAGTTTTATCACAGTTGGAAAGAAGCTGTTCCCAAATCTGGCCGTACAAATCTTCAAGCTCCTGAACCTTCTCCTGGAGGGAAGAGGGACAAAAAGTGTGTTGGCTGGGTGGGTCGTGTCCTTGATTATCCTGGCAGCACTGCTCCGACAGAATGCGGTGTAAAGTGAGTCCAAGGATGGAAAATTGGTTTGTTTGATGTGCTGGGCTGTGTTCACGATCTTCTGCAGCTTCTTCCGGTCTTGGACAGGACAACTTCCATACCAGGTTGTGATGCACCCTAGAAGAATGCTTTCTACAGTGCACCTATAAAAATTAGTGAGGGTTTTAGGGGACAGGCCAAATTTCTTCAGATTTCTCAGGAAGTAAAGGCACTGGTGGGCCTTCTTGGCAGTGGACTCTGCTTGGTTAGACCAAGTCAGGTCATTTGTGATATTCACCCCGAGGAACTTAAAGCTTTTGACCTGTTCCACCTGCGCACCACCGATGTAGATGGGGTCGTGTGGTCCGCTACTCCTTCTGAAGTCAACAACCAATACCTTCGTCTTGCTGACGTTGAGGGATAGGTTATTGTCTTCGCACCAAGCCACCAGGTTCTTAATTTCCTCTCTGTACTCAGACTCATCATTACCCAAGATACGGCCTACAATTGTGGTGTCATCAGGAAACTTATACATTGAGTTCGATGGAAACTTGGCTACACAATCATGGGTGTACAGTGAGTACAGCAGGGGGCTGAGTACACAGCCTTTTGGGGCATCGGTGCTCAGAGTGATTGTAGAGGAGAGCTTGTCCCCTATTTTTACAGCCTGGGTCCTGTCTGTGAGGAAGTTGAAGATCCAGCTGCTGATCTGAGTGCTAAGACCCAGGTTCTGGAGCTTAGGAATCAGTTTATTTGGAATGATGGTATTAAAGACAGAGCTGTAGTCAATGAAAAGGAGCTTTACATATGCGTTTTTATTCTCCAGGTGTTCTAAGGAGGAATGTAGTGCCAGAGAGATGGCATCTGCAGTTGACCTGTTGCTCTGGTAGGCGAATTGCAAAGCGTTGAGGTTGACCAGTAGGCTATGGTTGATGTGTGCCATAACCAATCGCTCGAAGCACTTCATAGCAATTGATGTCAGAGCCCCAGGTCGGTAGTCATTCAGGCGTGCCACCTTGCTTTTCTTCGGCACCGGGATTATCGTTGCCTTCTTAAAACACAAGGGGATCTTAGACTGAAGCAGGGAGCAGTTGAAGATGTCAGCAAACACTCCAGCTAGCTCTCTTGCACAAGCCTGGAGAACCCCTCCCGGGATGCCATCTGGGCCCGTTGCCTTCCATGGATTTATCTTCAGGAAGGCTCTTTTAACATCTTCCTCGGTGATGATGAATCTCGATGCCACCAGGCCCGGTTCATCCGGGCTTGTCTTCTGTTCAAATCTTGCGTAGAATACGTTAAGTTCATCAGGAAGAGAAGCGCCACAGTTATTGATATTCCCAGCCTTTTCTTTGCTCCCGGTGATCTCATTTAGACCCTGCCACAGTCTACTGGCATCCTTTTGATTAGCCTGGGCTTCCAACATGGCTCGATATTGCCTCTTGGCGCCCTTAATGGCTTTCCAGAGTTCACGCCTAGATTTAACTCAGAGGCTGCTGAGAGTGTGGAACGAGTGACCAGTGGAAGTGGTGGTTTCCATCACTTACTGCTGCCATCAGGTAGAAGATATGAGTGCCTCAGGACTCCCATCACCAGGTTCAAGAATAGTTACTACCCCTCGACGATCATGCTCTTGAACAAAATGGGATAACTACACTCATTGTATTTCTGGTATTCCCTCAACCGATGGTCTCACTTTAAGGACTCTTTATCTTGTTAGTTCATGCCCATTATTTATTGCTGTATATTTCTATTTGCATTTGCAGTGTTGGTTTTCCTTTCTGCTCTTTGTCGTTCGTTGATCCTGTTTACATTTACTGTTTTATAGGTTTGCTGACTATGCTTGTAGGAAAAGGATTCTCTGGGTTGTATGCGATGATATGTATGTACTCTGTTAATAAATTTTATATTGAAGTTTGAACTTTTCAAGCTTTGGATGCAGGTTCAATTTCAGCATTTAAGAGAAATTTGGCTTACATAGCTGGGAGGAATATGGAGCACTCCAGTACTGGTGCAGGTCGATGAGACTAGGCAGATTTCTGGCTCAGCATGGACTAGGTAGGCCGAAGAGCCTGTTTCTCGAGGTGTACCATAGTACACAAAGGGATTCTGCAGATGATGAGGAAAAAAAATAAAATTAGAAAGGCTTACATAATTGGCAGAAAGATGCGTGTGATTTAATAAAGATATAGAGTACATCACATTGCGTTGCCATTAAATGGTGTTGGGTTTCACTGGGTTGGGAGAGATTTTATAAAGAGACTGAGATTAATTCAACATTTTGAAGAAATAAAGGTGTAACAAGACAGTTGGAGTGATGACTATACACATATACTATGTGTATTACAAACGTCAATCATACTTGTGGTAGAGGAAGTGCACTCTTTATAATGACGGAATATTGCAACATCATATTTATGTGAACTGAAATATCACACCGATAAGTACATTTGTCTCCGACAGAAACGTAGCAGCCATGCAAGCCTGCTGGCCCCTCATTACTCATACCGGAATTTCACTTTGAGTTCTCCACATCATGAGACGTGGCGCATCGTACCTAATGCCAATTGCTTGACGATGAAAGTTCCACAGCTACAGATGATTTAAGCGCAATTCTTTTCTAAGGTGAAGAATTTATTCTGTAAGCTTTACCAGCTGCTTAACAAACCGCATGCCAAACATTCAGGAAGAATGTGGGCCTTTTCATTAACACAAGAGATTCTGCAGATGCTGAAAATCCAGGGCAACACACACACACACACACACACACAAACACACTGCTGGAGGAACTCAGCAAGTCAGGCAGCATCTTTGGAGGGGAATAAACAGTTGAAGTTTGGGACTGATGAAGGATCTCAGCATGAAACATCAGCTATTTATCTCACTCTGTAGATGCTGCCTGAGTTGTTGGGTTCATCCAGCATTTTGTGTTTATGTTGTTCGGGGCTTCTTATTGCTCTGTGAACATCATTTTCAGTGGTTTATCAATAAGGGAAGAACTATTAATGAGAAGAGTTCAATTCTTATTCCCCCCAGCAATAACAATATTGCAACAATTCCCTCATTCAAGAGGACCACAACTTTGTCTTAGGGTTTGGAGGCTTGCATTCCTCAATAACCCAAAGATCAAAGCTGCCTGGAGTCAGGGCTTTCTCTTTTGGTTCTTGGTAGGGTAACCCCTTCCAAACAGGTCAAAGGGTAGAGGCCAGACTAAGGGTGGTCCACCGGTCCTCTAGACTCAGGGATTCAGCTCAGGGCTAACGACCTTGACTGGTAAGAGAAAATTGGTATAGAAAAAAACGACGAAGAATCCTAACTTTGAGTGCAATGGTATTCCTGAGTCTCCACCTGGGACATGCATGAAAACCGACAGAAAGGTGCTGACGTGATGAAGGAAGCCATGAACACCACCATGAAGGAGGGCCTTCATTGCTGCCCTAAACGCCAGTGGCGTAATGGGCAGTAAGTAACAACTCCCTGTTATGCATCCACCCCTCCTGAAAGTATTGCCTTCCACTGGACTGTTTTCCGGACTGATTTTGTACTCCCAGTCACCTTCCCAAGGGACTACACTTTCTTGCTGAGAGAGTTAGCAAAGAGTACTTGGCAAAAGTATCCCAAATACAACTTTACAGCAATTCCACTGAACTGAAGTCTCCACCCTCAACCTGGAAGCAGCACTTAACGTGTGTCTATGCCATCACTGAATAGTGTGTAAAAGAGATATGTGAATCATTGCAGTGAAATCTTACACTGATCGTGAAGAATGAGGTTGTGCACTGTTTTTAAAATGGATTTCAAAAAATCGCCTTGAACTTTGTTAGCTGACAAAACCTGTACAAAACAGGCTTTGCTGTCAAAGCCGTGAAAAATGGCTTCTGGGGGCTTGTTTGCAGAGGTTTTCTTTTACTCTTTACTGAAAGTGAAAATTACAAACAACACAAGAACAGTAACAGATGAACTGCCACAGCCCTGAAGTGTACCTTCTCCTTATTTCTGGCTAAGCCTGAGCTGAGCACTCAGCTTTCGAACACGACAGTAAATGAAGTCATTTTTTTTCTCTCTCCTCCTGCATCTCAGCAGGCTGTTCCTGCTCAGTTTGTTTTGAATCACTCATTCTGATTGAGTCACTAGTCTAGCCTGAATAGGGGGTCGGGGAAA
Source organism: Hypanus sabinus (assembly GCF_030144855.1). NCBI lineage: Eukaryota > Metazoa > Chordata > Chondrichthyes > Myliobatiformes > Dasyatidae > Hypanus > Hypanus sabinus. The sequence goes on from NC_082714.1 coordinate 152,917,642, forward strand.
GCTCCTCTGTAATATTTCCTTGACAGGCAGAGCACAAGACTCCAAAACTCTTTGACTATGTTGGCATTTAAACATGGGATAACAAGAAGCGATGTTGTAGAACAAAGAACGGCAATTTTCAATGCGACCATTCATGTAGTTTTGACAGAGGTAATTCATCATCGCTTTGAATGAAGCCACGTTTCCTCTGGTAAAAGCAGGCTGGTTAAATTTTTACCTGGCTTCATGAATACTGCTATCAAAGCTGAAAGGGATTATGTTGCCAGCTAAGAAACTCTGAGCGCCTACGTTAGTGATTGTTTTTGAGAGGGGTTATATTCAAAAGCAGCTCGGAGACATCTGTTAGGTGGGAACAAGTGAACTGACTTCTTTTTTATGATGAAGAGTAATGGCCTATCCTAGAGTCTGGAGCTGCAAAGCTATTCTGTGGGAAGAACCTGGGAGGTGATTGATGGTGCTCCATATTCCTGCTTGGCTTTGGAAATCCCAGCAGGAGCTGTTTGGATGGAGAAAGGGATGATGGACCAGTATGGAGATAGAAACAGCATCTCATTATGCACCCCTGTCTCCATTTAATGTCTATCACTGCTTAAGAGAAACTCAGTGTTCCAGAACAGATTTAACAGATTTGAATTGTTTTATACATATATATATATATAATGCCCAAGACTTTTTCATTGTGCCATATATAATTATTGTGATTTCTAGACTTCTTTATTTTATGCATTGCAATACACTGCTAAACTGCAAAATTTATGACATATGGCAGTTATATTATACTTAATTCTGGTTCTGATTTTGTGACCGCGGAACTTTCCTCTGGGTGCTCCGATTTCCTCCCACATTCCAAAGGTCTATGGGCTGGCAGGTTAGTTGGTCACAGGTGAGTAATTGGGCACCACAGGCCCATCGGGCTGAACGGCCCTGTTGCCGCACTGTATCTGTAAATAAAAAAATGAAAGATTAGGTAGCATCTAGGAGAAGAGAAGCATTTCCTGTCAAACTTCTTCCCGGACAAAGACCCTTCATCAGAATTTCACTGGCCTGAAAACTTAACCCTTGTTCCTCTTCCCACAGATGCAGCCTTACCTGCTGATTGGTCCTGACGTTTTGTGTTTCACTTCCAACTTACCAGCATCTGCAAATCTGTGGCTTGCAAGATATTTAGAAAAAGCTGATCCAATATCACCCACCCAGCTCCAACCCAACATTGCTGCTGTGCTAAAGTATGAGTTTGTGTTACAAAACTGCCCGTTTATTTTCCCACACAAGTATCAATGTCAAAGTAAATTTATTATCTATGTATGTATATGTCACCATATACTACCTTGAGATTCATTTTCTTACAGGAATTTATGGGAAAACATATAACACAATAGAATTAGTGGAAAACTATGCATAAACAATGACTGACAAACAACCAAGCAGCAAAAGAAGACAAATTGTACAAATTTAAATAAGAACAGTCAGCCCTCCTTATCCGCGGGGGATTGGTTCTGGGACCCCTCGCAGGTACCAAAATTCGCGGATGCTCAAGTCCCTTTTTCAACCTGTGTCAATGCGGTGGATCTTAGGACCCAGCGGAACCCCAGACCTTATTTAACCTGTCTCTCATGTGTTTTATATACATAGAAAGGTAAAATATGTACTATATACTAAGACAAACGTTTGACTAACTGACGCTAAATAATACCGGATGCATCTATTCCGACTTACTTAGTAAGAGTACTTCCCATTTTTTTGATCCCGATCCATGATAACTCACACACATCCTCCCGTATACTTGAAATCATCTCTACGTTACTTATAATACCTAATACAATGTAAATGCTATGTAAAATAGTTGTTATACTGCATTGTTAGGGAATAATGACAAGAAAAAAAGTCTGTACACGCTCGAACAACAAGTGCTGGAAGAGCACTTCTGGGTTTTCTCGATTCACAGTTGGTTGAATTCGCGGATAAGGAGGGCCGACTGTAAATAAATATCACTGACAACATGAGTTGTAGAGTCCTTGAAAGTGAATTAGTACCTTGTGGAATCAGTTCAGAGTTGAGGTGAGTGAAGCTAACCGCACAGGTTCTGATGGTTGAAGAGTAATAAATGTTCCTGAACCTGGCAGTGTGGGACCTAAGGCTCCTGTACCTCCTGCCAGACTGTAGCAGGAGGAAGAGAGCATGGCCCAGATGGTGGGGGTCCTAAATGATGGACACTGCTTCCAGGTTTAATATTCTGCTCCTTGTAGTTGTGGAGAGGTTTTGCGTTTGATAGTTTGTGCTATATCCACCACTTTTGGTAGGGTTTTCAACTCCTGAGCTGTGATGCAAGCAGTCAGGATACTTTCCACTGTGTACCTATAGCAGTCTGTCAACGTTTTAGATGACATGTCAAATCTATGCAAACTTCTAAGAAAGCAAATGACACTTCCATTCTGGTCCCAGGATCGATCCTCTGATGCGATAATGTCAAGGAATTTCAAGTTACTGACTCTCTCCTCCTCCAATCCCTGAATGAGGACTGGCTGATGGACAACAGCAGAATGACAAGGCAACAGTTGTGTGTGAGTGAATGCTCATGTGTAAGGACTGCATTTACCGATTGCTCTCCATCAGAAAATCATACTGTGAAATGGGTCGAATGTATTTCAATCAAATCAGTGAGGATTATTCTGGGCAGCCCATAAGTTTCACATGCCACTGGCACCAACTGTCCAAGAGGGCCATTACCTTGGGGTGATTTGGAGGCTTGCATGCCTCAATGGATTGGAGAGCAATTTTGGCTGGAGTCAGGGCTTTCTGCTTTGGCTCCTGGTAGGCTCACTTTCTGCCAAACAGGTCAAAGGGTAGAGGCCAGACCAAGAGTTCTCCAGCAGTCCTCCAGGTTCGGGAGTTCAGCTCAGGGCTAACAATCCTGACTGGTAAAACAAAATTGTTACGGAAATTGCAATGAAAAATCCATCTACATCTGAGCATGACGGTATTCCTGAGTCTCCACACAGGACTTGCATGACTGACAGTAGTAAAAACTGAAAGGAAGCTACTGACATGAAGAAGGAAGCCCTGAACACTGCCAACGACGAAGGACGTTCTTTGCTGCATTAGACACCAACAACGTTATGGGAAGTAAGTAACTAAGCAAATCTGGCACCAACGTACTAACTCTCCCTGTACATCTTTGGAATGTGGGAGGAAACCCGAGCATCCAAAGGGAACTCATGCCATCAAGGAGAGAGCATACAAACACCTTACAGTCTGTGGTGGGAATTGAACCTAAATCTTACAGGCTGACCCTCTAAAGCAATTGTGCTAACTGCTATGCTTCCATGCTAGCCTCTTTTTCCCTGACTTTGATCACTTCACCAGAAGCAGCTTCAGATGAAAAGTTCTAATCTATAGTTTCCTGATCTCCTTACAGACCATGACCTACTTTTATTTATCTGCTTACTTTACTACTGATGTTAAACAGAGGAAAGAACTTTCTCTGTACAGGGTAAATGTCTTTGGCCTTCATCACAAAAGATCTGTGGTCTATTGGCTCACCACACGCTGTTGAACTATTCCTTGGTGAACAACTTTTGCCATCAATAATCTTCTAGACTAGGGGTCCCCAACCTCGGGTCCAGGGACACCTTGGTTAACGGTAGAGGTCCATGGCATTAAAAGTTCAGGAACGCTGTTCTAGACGATCACTCACCTCTTACAGCCCAATTTCAAAATCTTGCTCAGAACAATGACTGGTCCGAGTAGCTGTAAAATAAATATTAGAGGGAACATTGCTTGTGACAGTAGTAAACCTATTAAATACTTTTTAAAATTATGAAATACTAATTACTGCCTCATCCCTCAACACTTTATTTTGGCTGATCCTTCTGGCCATCGCTCGTCCTGATGGAAGGACTTGAATCAAAATGTCAGCTATGTGTTTGCCTCCACGGATGCTGCCTAACCTGCTGAGTTCCTCCAGCAATTTGTTTTTTTTTGCACTGCTGTTCTTGGCCAGGGCTTCAGCTGTTCAATCCTTAGGCTCTAGAATTCCCTCCCTAAAGCTAGTTCCTCTCCATCTATGGCCCTTTTAAAATGTTCCTTGAAACCCACAGTATTCCAGACCAAATGCATCCCTAGTATATAAGTGTGCACTGTCGTTAATGACCCTCTTACTCACATATTGAATTTAAATCCTGTGATTTAACTTTACTATGTTAAGGGTGATGAGGCCATGTTATTAGACCATAAGATCACAGACATCGAGCAGAATTGGGCGTAATTCGGCTTATAGGGCAAACGGTGACATAGGGGTTAGCATAACGCTTTGCAGTATAGGTGATCAGGGTTCAATTCCCGCTGCTGTCTGTAAGGAGTTTTTCAGTCCTCCCCATGACCGTGTGGGGTTCCTCCAGGGTCGGCACAACATTGTGGGCCGAAGGGCCTGTACTGTGCTGTATTGCTGTTTGTCCTTTGCTCTGGTTTCCACCCACTGTCCAAAGACGTACCAGTTGGTAGGTAAATTGTTCTTTGTAAATTGTCCTGTGATTAGGCTAGGATCAAATCAGAGCTTGCTGGGCGGTGAGGCTCGAAGGGGCAGAAAGACCCAACCCACACTGTATCTCAATAAATAAATAAATATTGGGTCTGCTGCACCATTCCACTGAGGCTGATTCATTGTATCAGTTCACTTGTTGGCTCTGCCGGTTTTCTTGGGCAACACCCAGCCCTGAGCGATGGGCACCTCTCCCAGCAGTTTGTTGAGTTTCACGTCATTGTTAATGGCCAGCTACAGGTGTCTGGGGATGATGCAGTACTTCTTGTTGTCCCGGGTCATGCTGCTGGCCAACTCAAGCATTTCAACCATCGGATACTGAAGAATGACAGGCCAGGGCTCCAGCACCCACTCACCCCACAGAGCTTTCCTTTCTCAGGAGCCTGTGGACACAACCCACACACGGAAACTGCAGACCAGCCCAGGATGAGCAAGACTTGAGCTTGGATCGAACTTTGCTGCTGGTCTTCCCCCGGCCAGTCATTTCCGTGGTCTCATGGATTGTTTTGCAGAGAAAGTATCGGCAGCGTGAATAAAGACAGGATGCAATTAATAATGCTTACAAGGCTTTATTGTCCAGTGCAGACTTGGCTGAATGTTCCTTGAACTCCCTTTGCTCGCTGTAATGATTCCCCCCCCCCCTCCTTCTCCTCCCCACCTCAACCCTTTAGCAACTGCGTCGCCCAGGAGGGGAAGCAGGTTAGAAGTTTATTGGTATTTCTGCTACAGTCAAAATTTGGAAGCATGCTCCAGCGGGCAGCTGTGACAGGTGCAGACTGTATTCATGTCTGGGCTAGGCTGCCACACCCTCTCTTCAGGCAGAAATCACAGGGAGGGGAGAAATACACCAATGCAGGATTAGCCAAGAGATGGTAATCATTCACAATATTTATGTTTTATGCTTTTGAGGATTCAATTTTGCAATTAAATGGAAGCCACCAAATTGCTTAACACCTTTTCAAAGAAAAACTGCCCTCTTTCTTTTCCAAGAAAACTATCCCTGTGACTTGTCAAAGCAGAAAATCTTCACAGAGATGAGTAATTCATCTGGCATGGTGCACTCATTAAAAACACATGTTCTAAATGCAGTTTGCTTACTTTCATTGTTTGCGTGATTTGTTTTACTCTCTCTCTGTGTATTTGATCTTTGCTGATCTTCTTTCTTATATGGCTTCTTTTGGGCATCTTTGTTTTGTGGCTGCCTGTAAGGAGACAAATCTCAAGTTTGTATAATGCATACATACTTTGATAATAAATGTACTTTTAACTTTGAACTTTGCTTGGATCCATTCTCAGATGTAACCCAGGCATGAGAATGGTTCAGGATCCTTAGCCAACTTAAATTCACACGAAAGATGAGGCAGAAGGTGTGGTATCATCCCTCGCATTACAGTCACAAGTAAAATATGTTTCTGTACTAGACCTATTGGGTTGCAAGGTGCAGATACATCCCCACCAAAGGAGGTGTAAGGCACTCCTTCCCTCCATTGGCAGGTTATCCTTGGGCAAGGTGTAGCACCTGCTTAGTACCCCCAAACTAGGTCACGTGAAGCTGGTGCATATCACAAGTCCTGGTTATGTGGCCACTGACGCCAGGTAGACAATCTCTGAAGAGTATTGATAATGGCTGGGGTCACCCATCTTGTAATGACACTGACCAGAAGAAGGCAATAGCAATCCACTGCTGTAGAAAAAATTCACCCAGTATAATCATGGTCATGGGGCCATGATCGCCCAGATCGTACGACATGGCACATGATGCTAATGATACCAGTCCTTTACCCAAAACAGACTATGAAATGTTATCATTTCTTAGCTCTAATTATACTCAACATGACCCCATCATTCTCTACTGGGGAATGTGCACACATCCCCACGCGTTCTTTTATTTTACTGTTGAGTCTTAAGATGAACACCGGACCTGCCCACTGACCGACACAGCTCAATGTATTTAATGCAAGCTTCAATAGAATTAAGAATCAAATTTATTTGCCATATACATTTATATGTATTAGGAACTTGCTAAGGCGTTGTTACAGATAATGTTCTTTGCATAATCCCTTGATAAATCAGTCATTTCCTATTCATTGGAATATCTCTACAAGGTGCTGTGAATTTTAAAACAGGATGTACAGCACAGAGAGAGGCATCTCGGCCCATCTAACCCATGATGGGGTTTGGCACAGACTCATAGAAATATGCAGCACAGAAAGAAGACACTATGGCCCACCTCATCCATGCTGACCATGATTTCTATCTACACTAACCCAATTTGCCTGCATTAACAAAACATAGAATTTCAAACATAGGACATAGAACAGTACAGTTCATGGTATTATGTCAAAATACTAATCTACCCCATTATCATTCTAACAATTCCTTCCTCCATTGCCCACAACCCTCCATTTTTTTCATCCCTGTCCTGTCTAGGAATCTCTTACAAAAAGGGATGAGTAGACTCTATCTTCTAAGGAAGCTGAGATCCTTCAATTTGTGCACCTTTTTCCAGTCTGTTGTTGTGAGAGCAGTCTTCTTTTCCGCTATATGTTGGAGTAGCAGTGTCAATACCGGTGATGCAAAAAGACTAAATTATCTCATGAAAAAGGCTGAATCTGTCCTCGGCTACAACCCAGATTCTTTTGAGTTAGTGGTGGAGAGGCTGTCACAAAGCAAACTGTTATCCATGATGGACAATCAGGCACATCTTCTCCATGACCAACTGAATAAGCAGCAGAAAACCCTTCAAACACCCTCAATGTTCCTTCTCTTACCTCAAAAGGATGTCCATTGGTATTGACCATTGACGCCCTGGCAAAAAGTTGCTGGCTGGCCACTCTATCAATGCCTCTTATCATCTTGCACACCTCTATCAAGTCACCTCTCACCCTTTTTCTCTCTGAAGAGAAAACCCCTTGCTTGCTCCTTCTTTCTTCATAAGATGTGTTCTTTATTCCAGGAAGCATTGTGGTAAATCTCCTCTGCACCCTCTAAATCCTCCACATTTTTTCATATAATTAAGTGACCAGAACGGAACTCAATATTCCAAGTGTGGTCTAAGCAGGGTTTTATAGAGCTGCAACGTCACCACCCGGCTCTTGAACTCAATCTCTCGGATAATGAAGGCCAACGCACCATACACCCTCTGAACAATCTTGAACTGGTACAAAGGTCTGAGTCTAATGGTATCTCTCCAGTAATTTCCTCCTCCATATGAGAGTACATACCCTTGAGATCAAAGGTAACTAACTGACACAATACAATTTCAATAGATGCAATGACATCATTTCCTTCAATATTTTGGGTTGACAATGCTTCCTTTGAATCAGATATCTACAATGAAAAATGCTTCTAAATGTTCAAACACCTTTGTCACAAAGTAATTCACATAAACAGTCCAAAAGCTTCTTGGGGCGGAATTCCCACACACCCAAAAATATTGTTGTCACAGCTGTCTCTGAGGACGCAACAATGATAAGTACACAAAAACTATTGATTGCCTATACCTGTGACCATGTTTGATATGCTAAGTGACAACATCTGTCTGGTCTGCTAGTTTGCACTCAAATCACCATGGTGGAAATAATTTAGCCATGTTACCTGATTTGATACAAGCTAGTTAGAACAATTAGCACAATCCCATTGTCTTAATGTTTGGCTTTTATATATGTGATCTCTAAAGGCTGATTTATACTTCTACACCATTGTGAGCATTTATACTTGTGCATTGGTGTGTCTGCATTGCTCTGCAATTCACCGCCAAAACGCTAGTCGGCGGTAGGGATTCCATGACACTGTGTTGAGTTTCCTTGCGTACTTCAAACAATGGCGACTGAAACTGCGTGCATCGTGTTGGAGTTGGAGCTAATAAATGTTGAACAAGATTTGGTCCCTTTTCCAACTCATGTTCTTCTTCTGTCTTCTCTCTCAGTTCAAAAGCGGCGGTGAAGAAGGATCAACCGGAAATGCGATGCTACCAAGCGGACCAGTCATAGTTGCTGCGGCCTGCATCGCTGTGATGCCTAGTTACATTTTGGGGAGGTGCTCGTGAGGCTACGGCGTAGGGTACGCAGCTACACCATACCTACAGCATAGATTCGATGCAGAGGTATAAATTGGCCTTTAGTCTGCAGAGTAGCCTATGCGTTTAACTTCAATTTACTCCTTGCAGTTACCAAAAAATTACTGAAGACAGTTTCCCAAACTTATTTACATTTACAATAAAACTGAAGCCTGATTCTTGTTTGAATTAATATCTGCTAAATTCACATAATTCCAGAACATTCCCTAACAGACCTTCTTCTTGCCCCCAGACAGAAATCTGTACAAGGCAGGCCAAACTTTAAGGAGGATCTGATAAAGTAGGGCAGCGGTAATGCCCTTTACTTCAGATCCCTACCCCAATTACTTAGCTATCAGATCCCTATGTGTACCTATATTAAATCTACATGATCTAACATCCATAATTGGCTATCTGCAAGACTCTGCAGAGATGTCAATAAAACGTTCCAGAAATCTAATCACATCTTCTTCGCCCCTTCAATCTCTGATAGCCAGAACCATAAGCAGTGGCTGTTAGTAACTATTCTGTGGGCAGGGTCATAGCAAGATAACTTTGTTTCAGGTTCATAGGCAACGGTTCACATTCCATCCCATGACAGAAGTTTATCAGAATGATTTTGACAACCAGTCTTTTTGATCAATCTACATGAGAGTTTGGGATGGTCACTATTCAGGTAGCTGCAAAGACCTAGCCCTGGTGGCGCCTCCTCCTGGACCGTCTTTTCAATCGCTGGCCCAACCACTGAAAGGGCCCAGCTTATTGCTATTCACTCCACATTCCGCTGGGATGGCTGCCTTCTGAATCTGTGTGCGATTTCTTCTCTCTTTCTCGGTCTGCCTTGCCATCAAGGTTGTGAAACACGATGTTTCTGCCTTAACTTGGATCCCCTCCCATCTATTTTCTCTAAATATCTTTCTATTCTGATTAATACAACTAATCATCTACCTTCCAGATAGAACTAGCCTGCATTACAAAGTATAGTTTCTGTTATGCCTTAAACTTTATTCACAGTTCACTGACACACTCTCTCTATCTTCGGCATTTGCATTTGCCAACTCTTTCATCTGTGGGTCCACATCCATCAGGAGTGGTCAGATGTGACACAGCAGGCTGGTGTTCATCACTTAGCTTCTCTGTAATGATATGGTTAATGGGCAGACTTAATCCCTTGTTCTGTCTGTGGGGGCGACAAGAAGATGACTCATTTGGTTTAACTTGAATCCAGTGTTTTCACTGCCTGCCTCACCAGGTCTATACACAAACACAGGTGTCATTTGTCTGGAGTGTCGTCAGTGGTCCTATCCACCTGAAGCCTAATTCTCATTTGAATTAATATCTCCTATATTCACATAACTTCAGAATACTCCCTAACACCCTGCTGTATATCTCTTAATTATCTTAATTAACCTGCCACTCTCTGTCTGAAGTATATTCACTGACTGAACCTCTGGGAGTAGAGAACTCTGAAGTTTCATTATCAATCTGAGTGTAAAAACTTCTTACCTATAACCCAAATGGTCGACCATTTACTTTAAGATTGGGATTCCTGGTTTTCAATGCACAAATCAGAGAAAAATAAGTCCCACATCTATTCTGTTAGACCCTATCAGAATTTTGTATCCTTCCATGTCGTTCTTCTCAATATCCATATAGAACCTCCTTCCATATAGAACCCACGCTCATTTCTCACTCTGATGATTGGGAAGGAGATAGAGGAGGCTTAGGTCCCACACCATCAGGTTCAGGAACCCTACGATCATCAGGCTCCTGAACCAACATGGAAAGTGTGGTAAGCTATGTATACCTGTCTGGACACGCCCCTCTGCTGACTGCTCCTGTGGCTCCTCCCACAGACCCCAGTATAAAGGTGATTGGGGCACTGCTCCTTCCTCAGTCTTCGACATGGTCAATCTCAGGAAGCCAGCAACGCTTTCGAACTCTGGCTAGCATGCTTCGAAACGTACCTGGAGGAGATTCAAGTGACCGAGCCTGCCACGATGCGCAGAGTTCTCCTCTTTAGGGTCAGTTCACGGATCTACTTGATGATCAGGGACCAGCCGAGCTACCAGGGCATGATGGACACCCTCAAAAGACAATACCTGCGGCCGGTGAACACCGTCTACGCAAAACATCGCTTAGCAACACGGCAGCAGGGGGCAGGAGAGTCGAGTGCTGAGTTTGTCCGGGCCCTACAGACCCTCGTGCAGGCCTGCGATTGCAGCAGGCTGACGGTGGAACAGCATGCAGAGCTCCTGGTAAGAGATGCCTTCATCACAGGGATCAGGTCAGTGTACATGCACCAGCGGCTGCTGGAATACGCTGATCTTACCTTACATTCGGCAATTGAGCTGGCCGACACACCGGAGGCTGCTCTGCACAACTCTGATGCTCTCCAGGTGCGCGATCTCCAGCCGGCCTCGTAGACGCCGCAGACCCCGCAACCCGCCGGTGAATAGACCACGGCTGCTGCCACTCGCGAGTCAGTGAAGTGTTACTTCTGCGGACTTGAGAAGCACCCCCAAAAATACTGCCCGGCCCGAGAAGCTACCTGCTCCAGCTGCGGAAAGAAGGGCCACTTTGCCAAGGCCTGTAAGTTCAAACCGCGAGCGGGATCGAGCAGCACCGCATGCGAGGCATGGGGGCGGCCATCTTGGTCAGTGCCACCTCACGCCACCTACGACCCACGGGTGCTTACCGGGCACCCCACCATGCCAGACCAAGATGGTGATTCAACTCTGGCCTCCGTGACCCTCAACCAAAGCGTTCCACACCAGCTCGCAAGGTCAATGATGGACGTCCTGGTGGAGGGGCGCAGGACTAGCTGCCTGTTTGACACGGGCAGCACTGAGGGTTTTATTCACCCGGACACAGTGCGATGCTGCGGACTCGTGACACGGCTGGTAAGCCAGGGGGTCGCCATGGCTTTTAGGTCGCATACAACAGACATCCGGGGGGGGTTTGTAGCAACACTAGTGGTGCAGAGCACAGAATATCGGGACTTTGCATTACTGGTCATGCCTCAACTGTGTGCCCCTGTGCTATTGGGGCTCGACTTCCAGAGCCACCTGAAAAGTGTGACAATGGAGTATGATGGGCCCCTCCCACCAATCACTGTCAGAAATCCCCAGTTCTGTAGGACTTCATCACATACCCCGCTACTGACCACACACACACACGCATTCCACCCAACACCATGCCAACCGTTGCGCTACTGACACCACTTGCAGCCTCTCCACCCTCAAGATCCCTCCCCCACCACTGTTCACCAACCTGACCCCCGACTGTAAACCTGTGGCAACTAAAAGCAGGAGGTACAGCGCGGGGGACAGGGCCTTCATTAAGTTGGAGGTTCAGCGGCTGCTCAAGGAGGGGATCATTGAGCCAAGCACAAGTCCTTGGAGGGCCCAGGTGGTCGTTGTTCGGAACGGGCAGAAAAATAGGATGGTCGTGAACTACAGCCAGACCATCAATAGGTTCACACAGCTTAACGCGTACCCCTATCCCACATCACGGATATGGTCAGTCAGACAGCTCAGTACAAGGTGTACTCGACCATAGACCTAAAATCCGCTTACCATCAGCTCCCCATCCACCCGGAGGACCGCCCCTACACTGCCTTCGAGGCAGACGGCAGGCTTTATCACTTGCTGCGCGTCCCCTTCGGTGTCACGAATGGTGTCTCTGTCTTCCAGAGGGAAATGGACCAGATAGTGGACCAGTGCCAATTGAAGGCCACATTCCCATACCTGGATAACATCACCATCTGTGGTCACGACTGGTTGGATCACGACACCAATCTACAACTCTGACATCCTGTACCGGCCTGGAAGGCTCAATAAGCCCCCGATGCCCTATCCCGGGGAACATGTGCCAGCACACAGATCGACCGGCTATACGCCCTCCATGCAGATCTTTGCCACCCGGGGGACACCCGGCTTTTCCATTTTGTGAAAGCCCGAAACCTGCCTTACTCCCTTGAGGACGTCAGGACGATGAACAGGGACTGCCAAGTCTGTGCTGAGTGCAAATCGCACTTCTACCGTTCTGAAAAGGTACAACTTATCAAGGCCACCCACCCCTTTGTGCAACTGAGTGTCGACTTTAAGGACCCCCGTCCCTCCACCGACTGCAATGTGTACTTTCTTAACATAATCGACGAGTACTCGCGGTTCCCCTTTGCCATCCCCTGCCCCGACACCACTGCACGTCCGTCATAAAAGCCCTGCGCCGGCTCTTCACTCTGTACGGATATCCCTGCTATATCCACAGTAACAGTGTGTCCTCGTTTATGAGTGATGAGCTGCGCCAATACCTGCTGGCTGGGGGCATTGCTACTAGTAGGACCATGAGCTATAATCCCTGGGGGAATGGACAGGTGGAGAGGGAGAATGCCTCATTGTGGAAGGCCACACTCTTAGCCCTTAGGTCAAAGGGATTGCCGGTCTCTCGCTGGCAGGACGTCCTCCCCGAGGCGCTCCACTCCATCTGCTCCCTGTTATGCACGTCCACCAATGTCACCCCTCATGTGCGACTCTTTTCTTTTCCCAGGAAGTCGGCCACCAGGATCACCCAGTTTGGCTGACGTCCCCAGGGCCATTGCTGCTCCGGAAACATGCGAGGAGCAATAAATACTCCCTGATGGTCGAGAGGGTTCACCTACTTCATGCGAACCCCCAGTTATGCCTATGTGGTCTTACCTGATGGGCAAGAGGACACAGTCTCCGTCCACGACCTGGCACCCGCAGGAGCACCAGACCCCCACCCCGAACACTCCATGGTGACTATGAACCCTGTACCCACCGAGGTGTATACCCACGAGACACCGTGCACGCCAAGCCCTACAGAGATTCCTTACGACACTCCCATACCGGGCGCCACGCACACACATGAGGGGTTACTGATGCCTAACGGGCTGGCACTTCAAGTCAGGCCAGAGCCAGGACAACCACCGTCACCGGTGCAATCACCGCTGGTGCTATGTAGATCGCAGTGACAGACTCGACTGCCTGATAGACTTGACCTGTAAATACACTTGTCAGAAACTTTGCCCTGTGGGGACTCTCTTTTAAAACAAAGGAGGGGTGAATGTGGTAAGCTATGTATACCTGTCTGGACACGCCCCTCTGCTGACTGCTCCTGTGGCTCCTCCCACAGACCCCTATATAAAGGCGATTGGGGCGCTGTTCCTCCCTCAGTCTTCGACATGATCGTGCTCCCTTTTCGCTGTTAATAAAAGCCTATCGTTCACTTCCAGTCTCCTAGAGTTATTGATGGTGCATCAGAAAGCTTCACTCACCTCAACACTGAACTGATTCCACACCTCCACTCACTTTCAAGAACTCTACAACTTATTGTCTCAGGATTATTTATCTGTTTAAACATTTGTACAATTTGTCTCTTTTTGGGGGAACTGCTTTTTTGAGCATCCCTGCCCAATCTGCCTAAAGTGGAACTTCCTGGTGGCAAAGCATTTTAACTCCCGTTCCCATACCCATTCTGACATGACAGTCCATGGCCTCGTCTTGTGCCGTGATGAGGCCACCCTCATGGTGGAGGAGCAACACCTTGTATTCCATCTGGGTAACCTCCAACCTGATGATGTGAACATCGATTCTTCCTTCTCCTCCCCCCCATGTTTTTATTCTGGCATTTTCCCACTTCCTTTCCTGTCCTGAAGAAATGTCTCGGCCCAAAACACTGACTGCTTGTTCACTTCCATAGATGCTGCCTGACCTGCTGAGTTCCTCCTGTATTTTGTGTTTTTTTTTGCGTATTGGTTGTTTGTCAGTCTTTGTGTATAGTTTTCAAAAATTCTCTTGTATTTCTTTATTTTCCTGTTAACGCCTACAAGAAAATGAATCTCTATCCATAGATGCTGCCTGGCCTGCATTTTGTGTCTTTCCTTCAGATTTCCACAATCCACATACTTTCTCTTGTTTGTGTTAATACAATACACTTTATTCCCTCATCCAAATATTGATGTAAATTGTTTTAACTCAGGCATCAACACTGAACTCTTTAACACTCCAGCAAAATTATCCGCTTCTTCGTGATATCCATTGACAGTCCTCAGTCCCTCCCTCCCAATCCAACTAATTTATCATTCTTACTTTCCTGGACATTTTCACAGTGCTCAAGTTATTCTACAGTCAGAGCCAAATATTTTCCTTTGGCCGGGAGACAAGTACTAGACTGTCATAGCTGTTGCTTTGTTTTAATTATTTGATGATAGTACTGTGGAATGACACCATCAATTATAATGTGACCAGCTCCAAAGAAAGGTATGGTTTACAAAAGAGCTCAAATCCCATGAATCAAGCTTCAGCCCATTTTTTAAGACCCAGTTCATCTGCTGCTGAAACATCCCACCATGCCCTTGTGACCCTAAGAGTCAACTATTCCAGCAGAGACCTGCCTTGCACTCTCTGTGTTTGAGCACAATAAATCATCGCTGCCTATATCAAGTCTAATTCATCCATCACTCCTTAACTTATTAGCCTGCACAGCTCCTGATCTGGAAGCACTCCTTCCTAGAAATTCATACCATGTAGGTGCAATAAAACTCACTGTATAATAATCATTGTGTGTTGTGTCCTATCTGTTAATGTGCTACTGAATCTGGTTTCTTGCTTGGCTCTACCCTGCTGAGGACTGAGTTCTCATGGTCCTTGAGTCCAAATATTTACCAGTATGTAACCCCACCACATACTTACTTACTGGCCATTTCACCACTGGCGTTTAGGACAGCAAAGAAACCCTCTGTCTGTCCTTGGCCATCTTCTCTATAGAGTGGTGAATCTGTGGAATTTGTTACCACAGCCAGCTAAGAAGCCCAAGTCATTGGGCCTGTTTCAGACAGTGGTTAATAGATTCTTAATTAGTCAGGGCATGAAGGCATATGGGGAGAAGGCAGGAGATTTGGGCTGAGAGGGAAAATGGATCAGACATGAATAAAATTGCAGAGCAGACTCGATGGGCTAAATGCCCTAATTCTGCTCCCATATCTTATAGTCTTATTGTAGGTGGAGAAGGGCAAGTGCACATGATGTAAGAAAATGGGAGGTGATACTTGGAAGAAGTAAAGAGTTGACCAAGCTGGAGTAAAGGGAAGGAGGTGTGGGTGACGGGCAGGTTGTGAGTGCGGGAGATAGCAAAGAAAAAGTAGTGAAGGGACTGGACAGGTGAGAGAAAGCAAAGAATGTAGGGTGGCTGGGTGGAGGGAGCAAACATGAGAAGACAAACAGGAAGTTAGGAAGTTCACGAGATCAATGTTGATGCCACCAGGCAGGAGATTACCATGGCGATATATGAGAGGATTCCAACAGTGTGGGAATCTAGGACCATAAGGCATAGCCTCAGAATACAAGGATGTCCCTCTAAAACAGAAACCAGGTGGAATTTCACCACCAGAGGGTGGTGACATTACCGCAGATGGCTGTGGAGGCCAAGTCATTGGGTATATTTAAAGCAGAGGTGCTTATTAGTAAGTGTGTCAAAGGTTACAGGGAGAAAGTAGGAGAATGGAGTTTAGAGGAATAAAAAAAATCAGTCATCCTGGAATGACAGAGAAGACTCAATGGGCCGAATGGCATAATTTTGTTCCTATGTCTTGTGGTCTAAAGGATATCATTTTTAAGATAAGAGGAGAAATGTTCAAAGGAGGTTTAGTTTATACAGGGAGTGGCTGGTTCCTGGAATGCGCTGTCAAGGAGGGTAATGGAAGCAGACACAATAGTGACATTTTAAGAAGCAGTTTTACAGGCATGTGAACATCAGAGGAATGACAGGACATGAAACCACTGCAGGCAGAAAGGATTAAGTGTAATCTCGCATTATAGTTGGTACAGACATTGTGGATCCTCTACTGTACTGTTCTGTAGTCAAAACGCTAGAGGAACTCAGCTAGATAAAGGGTCCAAGTACAGAAATAGATGAAGAGTTTTGACTGAGAGATTGACTGAAAAGTTCCCCTCTGTAGGCGCTGCCAGACCTGCTGAGTCCCTCCGGCATTTTGTGTGCAGCTCCGGGTTCCAGCGTCTGCACTCTCTTGCTCTCTCTCCTTTATTGTTCCCTGAGGTGAGTGCAGTCACTCAGTGCAGGATGTGAGGTCACATCCACGCCCTGACCTCTACAGTGCTGTTGCTAGGGATTAACAGTGTTGTGACATGAACAAAGTTACCGGAGAGACACTGAAGCTCGTGGATGTAGAAGTGTTTTATTCAGTTTTTTTTAAAATGAGCAACAGGCATCATATTGAGACACCCTTGGGAGAAGATGCCTGTTCGACCCAATATTACATGACATTTTTATATGCCAAAGATCAAAAGTAGCGGCAGGATAATTCTATAGTTACAATATATCTATGATGCTTCCTTTGAATTACATACAGTTTTCGAACTCCTTCACAGCCACGTTCCAGACACCCATAATGAAAGTTAATTCCCACCAACTCTGGGCTGCATTCATGCATATGCAGGCTTCTGCAGTCAAATGGAAGGCCATTGTTCAGAGCTGCGTTTTAAATTCAATCAAGAATCCACAATCAAGTCTGAAGACTGTTAAAATTAGTATTTGCTATATACCATAACTCCAGAGTATGCCCTAACAGCAGCACCTTTTCCATATGTCGACACCAGTATCCTGTAGCCTCACCCATCTCCTCCTGGGTAACAAACTGCCGGAGGAACAGCAACGAAGGAGAGGAATAAATAGTCGATGTTTCAGGCTGAGACCTTCATCAGGACTGGAACAGAAGGGGTGTAAGGGGAAGGAGCCAGAACAGGAAGGTGGAAGAAGGGGAAGGAGTACAAGCTGGCAGGTGATAGGTGAAGCCAGGTGAAGGGAAAGATGGGTGGGTGAGGGAGGGGGATGAAGTGAAGAGCTGGGAGGTGATAGGTAGAAAAGGTAAATCACTGAAAAGGAAGTGTGAACTCCAGTCACTCTCTCTCTCTCTCTTTCTCGTCTTTAAGACATACCACTAAGACAAACAATAAAGTTTGCTTAAGACTACACATGAATTAGAATATGATGCACACCACAATGTAGTTACAACCATATTACAAAATAAACATAAGTATCTATATTAAATACAGCATACAAACAATATCTACACACTTACACCTTCCCATTACTAAAGAAATGTGATAGTCTGCCATGTTTGGTGGGAAACGTACCATAAAGACAACCCACAATCACACACTTACAATAAAGAATGAAATGAAACAAAACTTTGGTGTCTGACTGTGAATGAATGTAGAAACGCAGAGGGAAGACAGTGGGTTAAATATGATAACATACTGGGGAAGATATCAAACTATGTACACTCACTGCAACAGCAGAATGACAAAGCAATGTTTGTATGTGAATGCGTATGTGTACGAAGTGTTTACTGAGTGCTCTTCGTCGCAACATGATTATATTAAAACAATACCAAAACCATTTCATTACTGTAGAAACCAAGGAGTGAGACCTTAGCCCAGTTACCTGTGCAGAAACAAAGTCTTGTAACACTTCCCTAAATGTATAATGCGATGACAAGACCTCCACACCCATGAGTGTAAGTCTAAGCACAGTTCAAAGGCCATTTATAAATTATGGGCAGAATGTCAGATGGAGGTAAGGGGGCATACAGGAGCGAGCTATATCAGCTAGTGGAGTGGTGTTGCAGCAACAACCTTGCACTTATCATCAGTAAAACCAAGGAACTGACTGTGGACTTCAGGAAGGGTAAGATGAGCAAACACACACCAGTCTTCACAGAGGGATCAGAATTGGGAGAGAGTGAGCAATTTCAAGTTTCTGGGTGACAGTATCTCTGAGGATCTAACCTGGACCCAACATGCGATGCAGCTACAAAGAAGGTGTGGCAGCAGCCAAATTTCATCAGGAGTTTGAGAAGATTTGGTATGTCACTCAAGGATTTTGTACAGATGTTCTGTGGAGAGCATTCGAACTGGCTGCATCACTGTCTGGTATGGGGGTGGGGGGGTACTACTGCAGAGGATCAAAGTAAGCTGCTGAGATTTGGAAGCTAAGTCAACTACTTCAGGAGCACTAGCCTCTGTAGTATCCAGTACATCTTCAAGGAGTGATGCCTCAAGAAGGTGGTGTCCATCATTAAGGACCCCATCACCTTGTGTTCATTGCTGCCATCAGGGAGGAGGTACAGAAGTGTGAAGGCACACACTCAGTGATTCAGGAACAGCTTCTTCCCCTCTGCCATCGGATAACCGAATGGACATTAAACCTGTGAACGCTACCTCACCACTTTTTTATTTCTACTTTTGCGCTACATATTCCATGCAAAATAACTTATTTACTACTTATTTAGGGCTGTGGGTATGGGGTTTGGTGTTCTTGTTGTTGTTTCTCTATGTGGATGATCTGTTAGTTTTTGTGTGAGGGAGGGGTTGGGGGTGGTTTGGAGTTTACGAGTTCTCGTTTCTTTTTCTTTTCATGAGGGGGGATTGATGAATTTCTTTTTCTGTCAACTACTTCTGTGGTTTTCTGTATTTTATGGCTATCTGGAGAAGACAAATCTCAGAGTTGTAATCTGCATACATACTTTTATAACCAAATGAAGCTTTGAACTTTTGAATTTAACAATTTTATATCTAATATATATACACACACACACATATTGTAATATCACTGTTTTCCCTTTTATAATGTATTGCATTATGCTGCTGCTGAAAGACAACAAATTTTTACAACATATGCCGGTGATATTAAACCTGATACTGATCCTACTAATGATTTCTGTTGTGGGAGCAATCAGGATGTATTGGTCTTGTATTAAACCACTTCCATATCTCTGAAATCTTCCCCAGCACTGCCCACAATCCTCAAGGTGTTTTTGTCATTGCTTAATCCTCCTATATATCTCCTACTGGCACGCATTTGAAGGATCCAACCACCATAGTCCATTAACACCTTGTACATGTTTTCTGTCACTTGAGGTACCTGAGTTTCAATGTTTACCTGGAAAGCACCTAAATCATTTTACCACAATGATCACAGGGCAGAACAGGATCACAGAATGTGGTTATAATAGCATTTTATTTCATTCAAAGGATTTGTTTCTCAAGATTATGTCAACATTTGCAATTTTAAGTATGGTGATCCGTATCATTGTTGGTTGTCAGTTTTTTCCGGGTAAGTTGAAATGCAGGAGAGATAATTAAATGGACTGCAGCTAAAAGATGGGAAAATTGACCTTTACAATCTGTGGTTTATCAGAATACTGATTTAACCACCTTCCAATCCACGTGTAAAATTTCTTGGCATTGAGAACACTGTTGATGAGAATTTGGTTTGTAGTACTGGAAAAACAAGTAAGCTCCGAGAACATAGAAGCCTTTGTGTTTTGTCGTAACGATGAACTTGAGTCAGAGGAAGAGGCTGGCAGAAGGGTTAATCGCTGACATTTAAAACTAGGACCACAGTACAGACACTGGAACTCTCGTAGGCTGGGAATGTTGTTGGCAGTGAGTGCACTCAAAGCTGAAACCCACAACGTAGATAACTCTTGGCTCCTCCATCAGCAAGAAGCTCGTCTTCTGAGATTTGCTGCCATCTAACTTTCGTCTGAGCCTTTTGCATGTTGGAACCAGATTTGCTTTGGATGCCTCACGGTATTCAATAGCTCTGGAACTGCCTGACAGTTAAAATGCAGCGATCAGCTGAAGGCAACAGGTATGGAGACAAAAACATGTATGTTCATTCTGGCCCTCACCAGCTGCAACTCTCTCTTCACTCATTGCTGAACTGCCCCACTCTGGAATGAAGTTTCTGCATTGCCTCCCCAGCACTGAACGCTTTTACAGGGAGCGCTGCCACAAGAAAGCAGCATCAATCGTCAAAGAGCCCCTACCATCCAGACCATAACATCTCCTCTCTACTACCATTGGGCAGGAGGTCCCACACCACCATGTTCTGGGGCTGTTTTACCCTACAACAATCAGCCTCCTGAACTGGCGTGGATAACTTAAACCATAAACGATAAAACTTCACTCATTCCAACTCAGATCTGATTCTGCAACCTACAAACTCGCTTTCAAGGACTCATGTGCACAGTACTACTTACTTTGCACAATTTGTCTTATTTTGCACATTGATCATTTGCCAGTCTTCATGTGTAGATATTCATAAATTTTATTGTATTTCTTTATTTTCCTGTAAATGCCTGCAAGAAAATGAATCTCAAGTTAGTACATGGTTCATGTAAAAATACAGTACTATGCAGAAGTCTTAGGCACCCTGACCATATAGATGTGCCTAAGACCTTTGTACAGCAAATTTTTATTCCATATTTTTAGATTTAAATTTAAGCTCCCCAGCTGCTTTGGGTTGATCAATAGTCCAGTAACTTGACTGGCGTGATAAAAAAAATTGTAAGAACATAAGAAATAGGAGCAGAAGTAGGCCATTTGGCTCATCGTGTCTGCTCTACCATTCAGTAAAATATGGCCATGGTCCCAGCTCCATCTACCTGCATTTTTCCATCACCCTTAATTGTCCTGCAATGCAAAAATCTATTACCTAACCGTATCTCCAATATATTAAATGAGGGAGTATCTACTGCTTCTCGGGGCAGGGAATTCCACAGATTCATTATTCTCTGGGAAAAGCAGTTTCTCCTCATCTCTGTCCTAAATCTATTCCCCCTAAATTTGAGGCCCTCGTTCGAGTCTCTCTTACCGGTGGAAACAACATTCCTGCCTCTATCTTATCTATCCCTTTCATAATTTTAATATGTGTTTTTAAAATTATTCTCTCATTCTTCTGAATTCCAGTGAATATAGTCTGAGGCAACTGAAACTCCCCTGGTAGGTTAACCCCTTCATCTCCAGAATCATCCTGCTCATCAGCAGAATCAACCTGAACCAACCCTAGAGTAAGACAGGCCTGTAGGTAAATGAATCTCATGGTGACATACACGCACTTTGGTACTACATTTACTTTGAACTTTTCCCTCAGCGGAGAGGGGAACACAGTAATTGGTGTAAAAGTCAAGGAACCTGGTGGAGTATTTTTCCATCCAGAAACTGTTAGAGATTTGAGCATTCCTGACCGAAACAGTAGTGAAGACAGAAACCATAACTACTTTTAAAAAGCACCTATATGATCACTTGATTAGTTATAATCCACCCAGAAAGCAAAATTATCTAGATTACACTTACTCAGAATGTTGTGAGCATAAACAATATCAGAGGCATATTTTGTACATGGGGAGATTTGTTTTTGCAGGCCCCCACTATCCATAATTTCATGGCAATATTCATCCCAAGAGCATATTATCTGATTATCACATTACCTTGCTGTACACAAATTGGGCTGCCATGTTTCCTGTACCCTAGGCTATAAACTCAGGATTCAGGGCAGGGGTTAGTCTTGTGACACGAAGACAAGTGTGGTGCTCTCTGAAATACAGGAGACACTTCCTTTGCACAATAAGCCTCTTCTCCCACTGGTCTAGGTCCAGAAGATCCCAGGTGATTCCTTGGAAATGAGAGGCACCGTGTCACTAAGTTTCTAAGATACTTTGTCTTCTATGTTGCAAGTCATTCCAACCAAGCAACCAGATTTCCCATTTAAACTGTCCCATTTGGATTAAGCATCAGCTAATAATATTTCCCTTCCTCCCTTTCTCTGCATGTCACCTTACCAACTGTACCTCACCCACCCCCATTATATCAACAGAATCTGAAAACTGGTCCAGCCACTAATTGGAGTAAAAATAAAGTTCAAAGTTCGAAGTAAAATTTATTATCAGAGTACATACATGCCAACACTTACAACCCTGAGATTCTTTCTCTGCGGATGTAATTAGCAAATTTATAGAACAGTAACTGTAAACATCAAGAACTGTAAACCCATTGACTTGGAGACAAGAATGCTGCCCACTAAAATACAGGTTGTGGTTAATTTGCTAAATAAGCCCCTTCTTCCACCGTTCATAGTCTAGAAGTGCCAGCAGATTAGCAGAGATTCATCCCAATTAATGGACAACATTCCTTGCACCTCAAACAAATGATCCACTCAGTCAATCACTCACTGTTGCATGGTCCTACACTGCACAGAACACTTACTGTGCTTGCTTATTAAACAGTTCCACTTTGAAAGTAATCGATTAGCTATGCAGTGCATTGGGAAATGCTGAGAATCTGAAAAGGCCCTGCACAGATGTAAGTTGGCCACATCTAGCTGAGTGTTTTAATTCCCAAAATTGGTAGAGACCTCTTAAAAACTACAATGGGTCATTGGTAAGATGCAGAGCTGAGAAGTGGCAGATGGAATTCAATCCTGAAAAACTTGAAAGGCGGAGTACAGAGTTAATGGTAGGACTCTCAGCAGCGTGGAGGAACAGTGGGATCTTGGGATCTATGTCCATAGGTTCCTCAAAGCGGCTGCACAAGTTGATAGATTAAGAAGGCGTGTGGTGTGTTGGCCTTCATCCATTGGGAAGTTGATTTCAGGAGCCACAAGGTCGTGTTGCAGCTTTACAGATTTCTAGTCAGACCACACTTGGAACATTGTGCTCAGTGTTGGTCTCCTCATTTCCCATGGATCTTCTACCGGTGTTTCAGTTTCCTCTAACGTCCCAAAGACTTGTGGGTTGATAGGTTAAATGGACTGGAGAGTGTCTTCAGCATATAAATAAATGGTGGAATCTTTGCAAAAGTATTGGACATGTGGAGAGAAAAGGATGGGATTAGTTCAAAATGTAGTTTACTAGTTGGCACCAACTTGATGGTTCGGCGGACATGCTTCCAGGCTGGATAACATAGAAGATAAACCATTACAGCACACCTTGGCCTACACAGCAAGGCCTTCTCAAGCCTCATTCTAGCTCTCATAAGTCCATTATTCAGTGCCTTCCAAAGTTCAAAATTCAAAGTAAATTTATTTTCAAGATACATATGTCACCATTTACATTCTTGAAATTCATTTTCTTGTGGGCATACTCAATAAATCCAGAATAGAATAATAACCATAATAGAACCAACTTGGGCAGTCAACCAACGTGCAGAAGACAACAAACTGTGCAAACACAAAAAGAAATAAATAATTATAATAAATAAATAAGCAATAAATATCAAAACGAGATGAAGGGTCTTGAAAGTGAGTCCATGGGTTGTGGAAACATTTCAACAATGGGGCAAAGTGAAGTCGAGTGAAGTTATCCCCTCTGGTTCAAGAGCCTGATGGTTGGGGGTAATAACTGTTCTTGAACCTGGTGGTATGAGTCCTGTACCTTCTTCCTGGTGGCAGCAGCAAAGAGAGAGCATATGCTGGGTGGTGGAGTGCCTAAAGATAAATGCTCCTTCCCTGCAACAAGGCTTTGTGCAGATGTGCTCAATGTTGGGGAGGATCCAGAACTGGTTTGCCCACGGAGGGCAAAGCGTGGTTGTAGATGGGTCACATTCTGCATGGAGGTCGGTCACCAGTGGAGTGCCTCAGGGATCTGTTCTGGGACCCTGACTCTTCATGACCTGGATGAAGAAGTAGAGGGGTGGGTTAGTAAATTTGCTGATGACACAAAGGTTGGAGGTGTTGTGGATAGTGTGGAGGGCTGTCAGAGGTTACAACGGGACATTGATAAGATGCAAAACTGGGCTAAGAAGTGGCAGATGGAGTTCAACCCAGATAAGTGTAAAGTGGTTCATTTTGGTAGGTCAAATATGATGACAGAATATAGTATTAATGGTAAGACCCTTAGCAGTGTGGAGGATCAGAGGGATCTTGGGGTCCAAGTCTATATGACACTCAAAGCTGCTGCACAGATTGACTCTGTGGTTAAGGAAGCATATGTCGCATTGGCCTTTTTCAATCATGGGATTGAGTTTAGGAGCTGAGAGGTAACGTTGCAGCTATATCGGACCCTGGTCAGACGCCACTTGGAGTACCATGCTCAGTGCTGGTTGTCTCACTATAGAAAGGATGTGGAAACTATAGAAAGGATACAGTGGAGATTTACAAAGATGTTGCCTGGATTGGGGAGCATGCCTTATGAGAATAGGTTGAGTGAACTCGGCCTTTTTTCCTTGGAGAGGATGACAGGTGACCTGATAGAGGTGTATAAGATGATGAGAGGCATTGATCATGTGGATAGTCAGAGTCTTTTTCCCAGGGCTGAAATGGCTAGGATGAGAGGGCACAGTTTTAAGGTGCTTGGAAGTAGGTACAGAGAAGATGTCAGGGGCAAGTTTCGTTTTTTTGTTTTTTTTTTTACACACAGAGAGTGGTGAGTGCGTGGAATGGGCTGCCGGCGACGGTGGAGGAGGCGGATACGATAGGGTCTTTTAAAAGACTCCTGGATAGGTACATGGAGCTCAGAAAAATAGAGGGCTATGGGTAACCCTAGGTAATTTCTAAGTTAAGGACATGTTTGGTACTGCTCTGTGGGCCAATGGACCTGTATTGTGCTGTAGATTTTCTATGTTTCTAAGTTTCTTTAATACTGCGCCAGAAACCGTCATGTCAAAGTCTCTGGAATGCAACGTTTGACCTCCGTCTCAAAGCCAAAGGTACCACTTACAAAGCTACTGATAGCTCAGCAGCCCCTCATTCACACAAAGTGTGTCAGGAATTACAGAAGAAAACTGGTAGTATTTTTCACATTGCAGTAACCATACAGAAAGTACATCAATCTGCTCATTAATCGGGGCGGTCTTGTAGTGCAGGCAACCCGGCTTCAATTCTTGCTGCGTCTATAAGGAGTTTTAATGTTCCTATCTGTAAGGAGTTTGTACATACTCCCCATGACTGCATAGGTTTTCTCTGGGTGCTCCAATTTCTTCCTGCAGTCCAGACACACACCAGTCGGTACGTTACTTGGCCATTGTAAATTGTCCCATGATTATGCTCGGAGTAAATCAGGGGTTGTTGGGCTGCAAAGCTCAAAGGGCTAGAAGGGCCTATTCTGTGCTGTATCTCAATAAATAAATTTTTTAAATAAAACATATAAATTTGGCCTGTGTAGCATTTTATAGACAGAAATACATAATGAAGGTGATGCTACTGAGGTAATGACCTAGTAACTCAATAGTACAGCAAGGTATTTATTGGACTCTAAATAGCTTCTGGACTTTCCACTGTGGAAGGTAAGACGTATGAAGGCACATCTTGTATAACATGATGCAAGAGTATCAGAAGCCTCAGCCCACATCTGAAGCCCTAATGTTTTTATATTTCACAGCACACAAACACCAAGCATCACTATGCGCTGACTTCTAGCTGTCACCAGTGTAGTGAGGGGCAGGCCTGGTCTCATTGTTGCAGAAGGCCCTAGTGATTTAACTCTGTACCATCTTCTGTCATGTATAGGAATTGCCTTTAAACACAGTTCAATGAGAAGCAGGGGTCCATACAGAATGTATTTGTCTGAGGCCTCCGTTGGTCAGGGTCGTCCACGGATGTTGTGTCCTAGTTGTCTAGGTACGTGAGCCTAGGCAGTACAATATGGCAAGCAAGCTATTGTCCATGTAGCCAAATATCCCCTCTCCACACATTTGATGAATCCAAAGAAATGGCAGAGACCAGCAGTGTCGCAGGAATTGCAACTCAGCGTTGAACTCAATCGAGGACTGCCTTAGGGACTCCAGCTCTGGATTTTTCCCAAAGCCTTCCCATTAAGTGGCTTAGCTACCAGACAGCAGAGGCTTGAAATTAGAGCTTTCCTTCCACTAAAAGAGCTGCCAGTCACAGCTGATGAGCCCCATCTGCCGCAGACCGACTGGCTTCAAGGCACCAATAACCCATGCTTGCCCCTTCTCCTGACAGTAGAAATGTTTCCGCTGGGCTTGAGAGCTAAACCACACATGAAGGCCAGGAGTTGGACTTGGTTATTAGAGGCTATTTGAAGCGCATGCCATTGGGAACATTTAGTAAAGAGTGGGAGCTTGTCCCCATTACCATCCCCAGCTAAAACAACCTTATGGAACAAAAGTATTGGAATTGGTTTGTTATAGGTGTTGATTATTGTCACATGTACCAAGATACAGTGAAAAGGTCTGTGCCATGCAGGCAGATCATGCCATAAATAATTACATCAAGCTAGTAAAAGGAAAACAAAATGTAGAATATAACTTCCCAGTGACAAAGAAAGTGCAATGCAGGTAGACAAATGAAGTGCAAGAGACAGGATGATGTCAAACAGAAGATAGATTTCATCTATTAGCACAGAGATAACTACTCAGCTTTCGGAGGTGGTCACCTACTTCTTTGTAGACTATGAACTTGACATTACAGTTGGTAAAGGGAAGGAGGGTCTTTGCTGAGGTTTGCCCCAAACAGCTGTGAAATAAGACCACAAGATATAGGAGCAGAATTAAATTAGGCTTTTTGGCCTATCATGTCTGCTCTGCCATTTTGTTATGGCTGAACCAATTTTCCTCTCAGCCCTAATTCCCTTCCTTCTCCCTGTCTCCCTTCATGCCCTAACCAACCAAGTATCTATCAACTTATGCCTTAAATATACATAAGGACTTGGACTCCACAGCTGCCTGTGGCAAAGAATTCCAGAGATACTGTCTGAGCACTGAAGCAGGGACCCAATCACAGACCAAGTACTGCGCGCACTGTGATATTTACTGAGTAGCAAATCCAGAGGGGCAACACAGTCGGTATCAAAATTCAGGCAGAGATCAAAAATTCCAGAGAAATCCAAAAAAACAGAATCAGGAAACAAGCAGAGTCAATATTCTGACAGACAGCGTTCAGATACAAATGCCACAAAGGCTCAGGAAAACTCTCTGGCAAAAGACAGGTGAAAACACAGGACTAAAATACACTGAGCAATAAACAGAAAGGCAGATGATAGGTGGAGCACTATGAGACACGGGTGGCAGCAATACAGGTAATAATGAGAAACAGGTGAGAGACGAAGTACTCAGTAATACAGGGGCTGGAGCAGAGCAGGAGCGGGGACAGGAGCACATGGCAATACAAAACCACAGACTGACGGCTACGGGATAAATACGCAAAAAGACAGTTCAGCTGGAGGTACTGACAGATTCACCACTCTCTGGCTAAAGAAATTCCTCCTCATCTCCACCCTAAAAGGACGCCACACTATTCTGAGTCTGTGCCCTCAAGTCCTAGACTCTCCCACCATAGGAAACATCCCCTCCACATCAACCCTATCAAGGCCTTTCACCATTCTATAGGTTTCAATAAGATCACCCATATTCTTCAGAAGTCCAGTGAATATAGGCCCAGAACTATCAAATGCTCTTCATATGACAAGTCATTCAATCCGGAGATCGATTTCATGAATCCTTGAACCCTCTCCAGTTTCAGCACATCCTTTCTAAGATAACCTGCTCTTGATACTCCAAGTGAGGCCTCACCAGTGCTTTATAAAGCCTCAACATTACATCCTTCCTTTTATATTCCAGTCCTCTTAAAATGAATGGCAACATTGCATTTGTCTTCCTCACAACAGACTCAAACTGTAAATTAACCTTTATGGAATCCTGCATAAGGTCCTTTTGCACCTCAGTTTTTTGGTACATTCTCTCCATTTAGAAAATAGTAAATCCTTTCATTTCTTCTACCAAAGTGCATGACCAGACACTTCCCAACACTGTATTCCATCTGCCACTTCTTTGCCCATTCTCCTAATCTGTTTAAGTTGTTCTGTAGCTTTCTAAGTCCCTACTTCCTCAAAACTACCTTCCCCTCCAACTATCTTCATATCGTCTGCAAGCTTTTCAACAGAGCCATCAATTCCATCATCCAAAACATTGATATATAACAAAAAAAGTATGAGTCCCAACACAGACCCCTATGGAATACCACTAGTCACTGGTAGCCAACCAGAAAAGGTTCCATTACTCCCACTCAATGCCTCCTACCAAGCAGTCGCTGCTTTATCCATGCTAGAATATTTCCTGTAATACCACAGGCTCAGCTTGTTAAGCAATCTCATGTGTGGCACCTGTCAAAGCCTTCTGAAAATCCAAGTACACAACATCAACTTATTCTCATTTGTCTATCCTGCTTGTTATTTCTTCAAAGAATTCCAACAGATTTGTCAAGAAATTTTTCCTTGGGGAAGCCATACTGACTACAGTCAATTTTATCATCTGCCTCCAAGTACCCTGAGACCTCATCCTTAATAGTCAACTACAACATCTTCCCAACTACTGAAGTCTGAATATCCGGCCTATAGTTCCGTTTCTTCTGCCTCTCTCCCTTCTTGAAGAGTGGAATGACATTTGCAATTTTCCAGGCTTCCAGTACCCTTCCAGAATCTAGTGATTCATGAAAGAGCATTGCTAATGCCTCCACAATTTCTCCTGCCACCCCTTTTAGAACTCTTGGTTGCACTCCATCTGGTCCAGGTGACTCTTCTACCTTCAAATCTTTCAGTTTCTGAAGAACCTCCTCTCCAGTTATAGTAATTTCACACACTTCATGCCTCCAACACCTGGAAATTCCACTGTACTGTTAGCATCATCTACAGTGAAGACTGTTGCAAAATGCTTATTCAGTTCGTCTGATATTTTGTTGTCCCCATTACTACCTCTCCAGCACTGTTTCCTTTGGGTCCAATATCCACTCTCACCTTTCTTTTACACTTCATGCATATTGGTATCCTCTTTAATATTATTAGCTAGCTTGCTTTCGTATTCTATTTTTACCTTCCTAATTACTTTTCTTGCTGCCTTCTGCTAATTTTTAAAAGCTTCCCAACCCCCTAATTTCCCACTAATTTTTGCTGTATTATATGCCCTCTAGTTTATCTTTTATGTAAGCTTGACTTCTCTTGTTAGACATGATTGTGTCATACTTCCTTTGGAATAATTCTTCCTCTTTGGGATGTATATATCCTGTGCCCTCTGGATTGCTTCCAGAAATTCCAGCTATTGCTGCTCTGCCGTCATCTCTAGCCGTGTTCTTTTTCAATTAATCCTGGCCAACTCCTCTCTCATGCCTCTGTAATTTGCTTTACTCCGCTGTAATACTGATACATCTGACTTTAGCTTCATTGCACAACACCCAATCCAGAATAGCTGATCCCCTAGTGGGCTCGGCTACGAGCTGCTCTAAACATCTATCTCGTAGGCAGTCTAAAAACCCCCCTCCTGTAATCCAGCGCCAACCTGATTTTACCAAACTATCTGCATATTGAAGTCCCCCGTGACTATTGTAACATTGCTCTTTTGGCATGCATGTTCTATCTCCTATTGTAATTTGTAGGCCACATTTTTACTATGGTTTGTCGGTGGTGTGGGGTTCTGTATACAACTTCCATTAGGGTCTTTTTACCCTTGCAGTTCTTTACCTCTATCCACAATGATTCAATAGCTTCTGACCTCTTTCCAATGACTTGATTTCATTTTTTTACCAATGGAACAATGCCATCTCCTCAGCCTTCCTGTCTATCCTTCCGATATCCTTGGACATTAATCTCCCAGCTATAACCTTCTTTCAGCCACGGTTCAGTGATGCCCACAACATCATGCGTGCCAATCTGCAACTGCCCTGCATGTTCATCTATCATATTCCATATACTGCACGCATTCAGGTACAACACTTTCAGTCCTGTGTTTATTCCTTTCAATTTTGTCCTCCTTGTGCATTGCAACTCATCCTGATGACTGCAATTTCACCCTGTCAACAGCCTCTCCTCACTACACATTGCTTCTGTTTGTAAACCAGCAACCTCATCTTCAGCACTATTATCCACCTTTCCTATGATACTTCTTGCATTGAAGTATAGGCAGCTCAGGGCACCAGTTGCCCCATGCTCAACCTTTCGATCCCTCACTTTGTCTGAGATCTTACCGACATCTGCCTCCACAACCTCTCCGCTAACTGTTCTGGTTCCCATTCCCCACAACTCCAGTTTAAACCCCACCGTGCAGCATTAACAAACTTTCCCGCTAGGATATTAGTCCCCCTCCAGTTCAGGTGCAAACCGTCCCTTCTGTACAGGTCCCAGCTTCCCTGGAAGAAGCCCAGTCATCCAAAAACCTTATGCCCTCCCTCCCACACCAACTCCTTAGCTGTGTATTAAACGATATAATCTTCCTAGTTCAGGCCTCACTAGCACATGGCACAAGTAGCAATCCCGAGATCACAACCCTGGAGGTCCTGCTCTTTAACTTAGCACCTAACTCCGTGAACTAATGGAGGACTCTGTGCCCTACCACCTGCACACGGAGATAAACATCCACTGGAAATACTTGGGAAGGTATGTAGCTTGAGTGGTTGATAGTTGGGTTGAGTTGTTCTCAGGTGTTAGCAATTTACTTGAAAACGTTTCATCACTCTGCGAGGAGACACCATCAGTGCGCTGTTAATTGTGGTCTATCTTCCAAATGCTTGGCCTTTATATACTTCAGGCCAAGCACTTGGAAGACACACCATAATCAACAGTGCACTGACAATGTCTTCTCACATGGTGACAAGTTTGCAAGTAACTTGTCAAGATCAGAGAACAACTCAACCCAAATACAGACATTGACTGTTTCTGGAAGATCTTTGAGTCAGTGAAGGACTTATTGGAGACTCATAAACACAAGTGATTTTGAAGATGCTGGAAATCTTGAACAACACAGACACAGCTTATGAAGGGTCTTGGCCTCAGACATCTGTTTATTTCTTTCCATAGATGCTCCCTGACCTCCAGAGTACCATCAGTATTTTGTGTGTGTTGCTCATTGGAGCCTCTTGGGTCTTTGGGACTGAGAAGAGTCCATGAGAGAATGCCATTGAATGACACCTGCCACAGTCGGGTAGTACATAACAAAAAGAGAGAAGATTAAAGATTAGCTTTATTTGTCACATGTATTCGAAACTTCGACAAATACAGTGAAATACATTTTTCTATGTCCACATTCAACGTAGTCCAAGAAGTGCTGGGGTCAGCTCACAAGTGTTGTAGGCTTCCAGTGTCAACATAGAACACCCACAACTTACTAACACTAATTCATATACATTTGGACTGTGGGAGGAAACCAGAGCACCTGGAGGAAGCCCACATGGTCACGGGGAGTACATTCAAACAGCAAACAGACAGCAGTGGGAATTGATCTCAATCTTAGATGTGGCACTGTAAAACGTTACACTACCCACTACACTACCAGGCTGCCCCCCCCCCCCCACAAGCTGGGGGATACATTGCAGCTCACCGTAACCACTGCAAAAGACCGGTATGGAACAAGCACTGTGTGATGCCCTGCCACCACTGGATACTCAAGGTCTGGGCCCTGTGTTACAACTTCACAAGTGTCTCAGAGAAGCATTGTTGGAGGTTGAAATATTAGTGACATTGCCAGACTGTTATGGCTGCATTGAATTGAATGTAGATAACAATTACTAATTGTACTTTTGTTATGTATTAAACAAGAATTTCAGCAGCTAGTTGATGCCCTTTTTGCCATACTGCCCTGCCCAGTGACTGGTAGAAGAAAGCAAGTAGATCAACATGAGCATGATGAGAGGTTCTTAAAGAAAACAGTGCAGGCCAAGAATAACAACATTTAAAAATGTACCCACTGGCAAAGCAGCCAGATGTAAATGAGTCTCTTCTGCATATGGGCTGCTTGTCAGTCTTTGTTTCTCAATCTCACTTTTTCATTGATTCTATTATATTTCTTTGTTCCAATGTGAACGCCTTCAAGAAAATGAATCTCAGGCCTACGGGTTAGCACAATGCTTTACAGCACCAGTGACCTGGGACAATTCCTGCTGCTGCCTGTAAGGAGTTTGTGCGTTCTCCCGTGCTCAGGTTTAATGGTTCTATTTAATATCAGAGAATGTGTACAATATATGACCTGAAATTCTTGCTCTTCACAGACATCCCTGAAGCAGGAGAAAAGCTACAAAGAATGAATGACAGAAAATATCGGAACCCCAAAGCTCCCATCCCACTCCTCACACGCACAAGCAAAAGCATCCACCTTTGCCCCCCACGTGACAAACTGAAAGAAGTCGCCCAGGTCTACATGACTCTCTGGAGTCATGTTCCTGTTTCCTTCCACAATCCAAAGATCTACTGGTTAGTAGGTCTTTGTAAATTGTCCCATGACTAGGCTAGGAGGATCGCTGGGCAGTGTGGCTCGAAGGGCTGGAAGGGCCTATTCCATGCCGTATCCCAATAAATAAATAAATGTGGTGATACTCTGTAAATAGACTTTTATAATAAATTTACTTTGAGCTTTGAACTTTGAAATTGCCCCCATTCTGAAGTGCTGAAAACCAACCTTACCCTCCCACAAGCTCCCTCCTCAACCATCGCTGCTGATCTTTGTTGCATTCTGTAGGTGTGAACGTAAATGGCATTATATAATTCTTTCGTTAAGTTCTAATGGGATATAAGCAACTCCTCTTTCCCTACCAGTGGCATGGTTGATATCATTACAGAAAGTCGGTCTAATAAAATATAAGACACCCACATACTAATTAGGGAAGTTTACTCCCATGTTTATAAAAGCTGTTATTGTGCCAACAGGGTGAAACCTTTCTTGAAATAATCTGCTTTGTATTTGTTGTGCAGTCAGAGAACTACATCCAGTGGCCGCTTTATTAGGTACACCTATAACCTAGCTATTCATGCTTATATCTAATCAGCAGATCCTGTGGCAGCAACTCAATGCATAAAAGCATGCAGACATGGTCAAGAGGTTCAGTTGTTGGTTAGGTCAAAGATCAGATTGGGGAAGAAGTGTCATCTAAGTGTCGTTGACCATGGAATAATTGTTGGTGCTAGATGGGGTGATTTGAGTATCTCAGCAACTGCTGATCTCCTGGAGTTTTTAGACTACAACAGGCTCTAGAGTTTACAGAGAATGGGGCAAAAACAAAAAAAAGATCCCTTGAGTGGCACTTCTGTGGGTGAATTTTTGGAGAACTGTGTGCCTGGGTGGATGGAAGGGAGGAAAGGGGCTTGTTTTGCTGTTGTTATTTTGTTGCATGTTGTGTTCTGTGTTGTTCCGCCAAGCATTATTGGCCATGCAATGTTGGATAGAATGTGTGGCAACACTTGCGAGCTGTCCCCAGTACATCCTTATGTTGTGTTAACACTAATGATGCATTTCACTGCATGTCTCAATGTACATGTGTCAAAGAAATGAATCTGAAATAACAGAGATCTGAAAAACGTATTGACATATGCCAAAGCAATTGAAATACGAAGTATTTGCCCTTGTTACAGTAAACAACAATGTATATGGGTGGAGTATAATCTCTCAGAAGGCAATCTGTTACCAAATATATCCTCTGTTTTTACTAGAATGACTGAACTATGAATATTGCTCAGGGCATTGGCAAGAAATCTCCTGTTCTGCTCCAATATCAGTCATGGGAACTTTCACATCAAACCAGCAGGTAAAATTTGCTGTTGTTCAGTAGAGTACAGTGGAAAAGCATAAAATTACAAGCAATTTCAAAAATAAATAAATAGGACAAATACAAGGTTGTGTTCATAGGTTCATGGAACATTCAGAAATCTGATAGCAGAAGAAAAGAAGCTGTTTCCAAATCACTGAGTGGTGCATGTCCAGGAATGGAGAGGAACTATTCCTTAGTGATGGACACCACCTTCTTGAGGCACTGCTTCTTGAAGAGGTCCTCAATGATGGGGAGGCCTGTGCCCGTGACAGAGTTGACTGCGTCTATAACCCTCTGCAGCTGCTTGCAGTCCTGTGCATTGGAGGCTCCATACCAGGGTTGAGGGTTGGCTTTCAATGTGAAGCATTGCCTTCTGGCAGATCAAACTAGATTAGCACTTGTGCAGTGAATAGAACAGCCCTGAGAAGTATTATGCAACAGAGAGACTTAGGATGGAAATGCATAGTTCACTTAAAGCAGCGTCGTAGATAGATAGATTCCATCAGTCAGGGCATTGAGCGTCAGAGCTGAGAAGATATGCTCCTGTTGTATAAGACATTGGTGAGGTTGCACAAGGCTGTTTTAGTCACCCTGTTATAGAAAAGATGATATTAAACTGGAAAGAGCAATAGAAAGAACTGCCAGGATGTTGGAGGTTTGAGTTACAAGAAGAGGCTGTAAAGACAAGGATTTTATTTCCTGGAACATCAGACTGAGGTATGTAAGATCATGAGAAATATAGTCAGGGTGAAAGACATAGAGTTTTTTCCAAGGAGGGGTGGTTAAAAACAAGAGGGCAGAGATTTAAGATCAGAGGAGATGAACTTAAAGGGGAAATCAAGGGCAGCTTCTTCATTCAAGGGCTGGTGCATATTTGGTATGAGCTGATAGAAAAAGTCTTTGAGGTAGTCTCATTAGCAACTGCTAAAAGCCATCTAGAGAAGTACAGGGATAGGAGAGGTTTTGATGGCCATGGACCAAACCTGGGAAGATGGGACTAGGTTGCTAGGCAACAGAGTCAGCATGGACAAGACGGGCTGAAAGGCCTGTTTCCATGCTGTATGACTCTAAAAGCAGATCTTATGATGTAGAAAATGAAGATATTCTACGTGGAAGCAAGAAACATTATGGATTGAAGGTGACACAGAAGAGGGCATTGGTAACTGGACAAAGAAAGAAGCAACAATTAGTATTAGATAAATAAGTAAAATAGTAAATCTAACATTGTTGAAATTAGTGATTTAAAAGCAAAATTATGCAATTGGAATCCTGAATGTTTGTTGTTGATGGTTGTTGACTTCAGGAGAGCATGGAGTGACCACTCTCCACTGAACATCGATGGCTCCTCCATTGAGATCATTAAGAGCACCATATTTCTTGGTGTTCACCTGGTGAAGAATCTCACCTGGTCCCTCAACACCAGCTCCATAGCAAAGAAAGCCCAACAGCATCTCTGCTTTCTACGAAGGCTGAGAAAAGTCCATCTCCCACCCCCCATCCTCACCACATTCTACAGAGGATGTATCAAGAGTATCCTGAGCAGCTGCATCACTGTCTGGTTCAGGAATTGCATCATCTCAGATCGCAAGACCCTGCAGCGGATAGTGAGGTCAGCTGAGAAGATTATCGGGGTCTCTCTTCCCACCATTACAGACATTTACACCACACACTGCACCCGCAAAGCTAACAGCATTGTGAAGGACCACACACACCCCTCATACATGAGGGTAAAAAAAGAGTAAAATATTGAGGTAGTGTTAATGGACGGCTGGTCTGTCATGGATTGTGGATGCACAGTGGAAGCACTTGTGGAGATTAAAGTGACGGGACACTAGAAGATTAGGAACACAACCACAAAATAAAAAGCGAAGCTGAAGACTGCTGTTCAGAAATCCAGGTTTTCATTCATTAATTGAATCATGAGGACTAATGTTAGAATGGGTTCTTCTGTGTGAATAAAGAGAGTTCCAGCTTCACTCTTTGTTGACTACTGCTTCTTTGTCTCCAGAGTTCAACATCTCGAGTTCAGTTTTATTAAACCAACTGTACATGGCACTGTAATTGGAAATATCTCTGACTTACATCTCTGTCTGGTATGGAAGCAGCAGAGCATCAGACCAGAGGTCCCTACGAAGAACCCGAGGGGACCCTGAGGGGACCCCTGCCATCCATCAAGGACATTAATCAGGAGCACTGCATCAGCAGGGCCCTTAGAATTATCAAGGATCTCGCCCATCCATCCAGCATCTTCTTTGACTTTCTACATCAAGCAGGGGACAACGATGCATAAAGACAAGAATGGTCGGGATGGGGACAGCTTCTTCCCTCAGGCGACTAGGCTTTAAACTCCCTCCCGCATTGCATTTGAAGAGTCACCAGATAATTTGTACTGTATGCTACTGTATTTAAATTACATATTTTACTTTATATATGCATAATTCATTTGTAGATTTAATTCAGGTTCAGATTCAGATTCAGTTTATTGTCATTTAGAAACCACAAATGCAATGCAGTTAAAAAATGAGACAACATTCCTCCAGAATGATGTCACAAAAGCACATGACAAAACAGACTACACCAGAAAAACCACATAATGTTTGGCAATCCCCAATCCAGAGTCCGGAGAGGCTGCTGCGTATTAATACCGCGCTTCCATCTTCGCACATTCCCCGGAAAGGAGCTCCAAATCCACCAGACAAAACAAACCAAAAACTAAAGCTACAAGACCTGCACAAAACTACATAGTCACAACATACAGTTACAACAGTGCAAACAATAGCATAATTGATAAAAGAAAACAGACCATGGACCCAGTAAAAACAGTCCAAAGATGTTAAAAGACTATAAGTTCAAAAGAAACCACCACACAGTTTCCACAAGTCCCCACGGTCCCAACAGACTCGCCACCCCACACAGGCGGCAGAAGGGAATATCCCCGCTATGGACTTCCATGGCGCCGCCCGACTCAGCCTCGCAGACGCAGCACACAATGAAAGCTCTGTCGGACCCAGCCTCGCAGACACAGCAAACACTGAAAGCAACCTGACCGCAGCAGACTCCAAGTCCCTCGAACCTCCGAGCCTTTGACCATCCCCTCCGGCACAGCTTCTCTGAGTACCATCCTCTGCCAAGCGTATTAAGACACCCCTGTCAACTGCCATCGGCAACGCGACCCCAAGGACTGGGGGCCTGTTCTTCCCAGCAGAGACCCAGACCTCACAACAGCAGCAGCAATGAAGTATGTCTTCCTGGAGATTTCTAGATGTCCCTCCGTGCTCCCAAGTCAGTTTTTCATCTGATTATGATTGCGCATGGCACCCGGCTTCATAGGTAACAGATAACCAGCTCCAGAGTGGCCGCTGCAAGCTGCGTCACACCACCATCTTGAATTGGATGATTCTAAGTTGTTGTGTGTTATATGCATGTTATGTGTACCACTGTACTTTAAAACCTGGCTGTAGAATTGTTGTCTCATTTGACAGTATACAGTGCGTCAAATGGTTGTTGTGACACGTCTAGTATGGTAGTGTAGTGGGTAGTGCTTACTGCTCTTGCTTTCAGCTACCGCCGCTGGCTAGCAGTCACGTGAAAAAGAGAGCGAATTATACAAGACTCTCTCTGCCAGTACATAGCCCCTCCAACAACAAGCCTCATGTAGTGCCTCCTCATCGGCAACGCATGGAAACGGAATTCCTTTTCAACTACGGAGAACAGGGAAGAGGTCTGGCCCCTGCACATATAGCACCCAGGCCCACCAGCGTGTGGACATACCCAGCTATTGGGTAAATAGCCCCGCTGCCTTGTGGGCAGCTTTGGGAGAGATGAAGGCTATGGGAGTCAACCCAGACAGAAAATCCGGAGCGGAGCCCCTAGGGTGGCTGGACATCACTGAACATCCTTCCAGCAGCTCCTGCGGCCAAGCTGATGCCAAACATACTTCTTTGCTTTCCTTTGGACTACACTGGTGAGGCCAAGAAGGGGATCTTGACAACTGATCACCCCAGAATCCCCAGATCTTCTGCCCAGGCTTGTGCCCTGGAGAGGTTGCTAACTCCACTGTTTTCAAGACAGACAGATGCCATCTTCATCAGCATCATCAGTTAAATGACAATAAACTTGACCTGACTTGAGAGCTCTGTTAAAACACAAACATAAAGTCAGACAGCATGGAAACAGACCTTCTCACCTACCAAGCTCACATCAACTGTCAGACACTGACTTGCACTAAAACAGTCAGAGAGTTACTGACCTCACATCCCACTGAGTCCACACAAACCAACAAGTAGCTATTTTTACATTAATCCCACCTTCACACACTTTATCTTTACCACATTCCCATTCTGCTCTTCACCTGCACACAAGGAGAATGTATAGTGACCATTTCTGGTCTCTGTTACATTTGCAACTTCAAAACATAAAACTAATTCAAAGGAAGAAACGGGAGTCTGAAATACATGTCTAACATCATCTCTATTTTAAGCGATGTGTGCACATATCACTTAGTGGTGTGATGACATATGCAATTCATGTATTTTTACATATAACCAGTGAATTATACAAACAAGAATGCTTAATCAAATATATTTTCAAGTTTACTGAACTATTACAGAAATATTAAATACACAACAGTCCCTTTGTTATGCAGTGTTTACAATGTTCGGTTCTGCTCATCTCATTATAAGAAGGATGTGGAGGCTTTAGAGAGGGTGCAGAGATTTACAAGGGTGCGGTTTGGATTAAAGAACAAACACAAGACATTCTGCAGGTGCTGGAAATACCAAGCAACAGACATAAAAATGCTGGAGGAACTCAGCAGGTCAGGCAACATTCATGGATGATATCTTGCTGAGTTCCTTTAAATTAGAGAACATATCTTATGAAATAGATTGAGTGAGGTACGGCTTTTCTCCTTGGAATGAAGGAGGATGTGAGGTGACCGGATAGACTTTTACCCAGGACTGAAATGGCTAATATCAGAGGGCATAAGTTTAAGATAATAGGTGGAAGTATAGAAGAGTATGTCAGAGTTAGGTTGATATATATGTGGTCATGGGGAGAACATGCAAACCCTACACACTAGAGCTGTCAAACAGAAATTCTAGTATACTATACAAGGTCAACAAAACCATCTTGAATTAATTCCAACTGTAGGATAGTGGCTTCAGGAGTAAATATCTTAGAAGACTTAATATATGGGGCAGAATTGGCCGTTCTTCCCATCTCATCAACCATTCCATCCTGGCTGATTTATTATCCCTCTCAACCCCATTGTCTCCATCTGTTAAAGACCTATTAGCCAGATGCCTAATAACTAGAGTTTAAATCCCACAACTGTGAAACTTAATTAATTCAAAGTTCAAAGTACACATATGCCACAAAAACAACCCTGAGATTTACTTTCTTGAGGGAATACTCAATAAATCCATAATAGAATAATAATCATAATGTAATCAACAAAAATCCACACCAACTTGAGAGTTCAACCAGTGTGCAAATGGCAACAAACTGTGCAAATACAGAAAGGAAGAATAATAGATAGATAGATAGATAGATAGATAGATAGATAGATAGATAGATAGATAGATAGATAAATAAATAAGCAATAATTATCAAAAACATGAGATGAAGAGTCCTCGAACGTGAGTCTGTAGGCTGTGGGAACATTTCAGTGATACGTTGAGTGAACTTCCTTTTCATTCAAGATCCTGATGATTGAAGGCTAGTAACTATTCCTGAACCTGGTGGAGAGTCCTGAGCCTCCTGTACCTTCTTTCTGATGGCAACAGTGAGAAGAGAGCATGACCTGAGAGGTGGGGGGTCCCTGATGATGGACGCTGCTTTCCTACAACAACACTCGTATAGATGTGCTCAATGGTCAGGAGGGCTTTACCCCCGATGGACTGGGTTGTATCCACTGCCTTTTGTAGGATTTTCCATTCACGAGCATTGGTGTTTCCATACTAGGTTGTGATGCAGCCAGTCAATAAACAGATAATCACACACCTATGGAAATTTATCAAAGTTTTAGATGTCATGCCAAACCTTTGCAAACTCCTATGGAAGCAGAGGCACTGCTGTGCTTTCTTCAGAATTGCAATTACTTGATGGACCCAGGATTAATTAATAAGTTGATTAATTAATTTAAAATGCTAGTTTCTAAAATGTTAAGCATAGTCCCAGCTGATTAATGTTAACAGCTCACATGTGCCCTTTTATGCAGAAAAAAAGTCTAGCATCCATACCTGATCTGGACTATAATTGATCCAGAATTGAAACACAGTGATTGATGCACAAATCGCTTCTAAAATAGTCCAGCAGTCAATGTAATTTATAATTGGCAACAGTTATTAGCTGTGCCAAGAACATCCATATCCAATCACTAATGTGTAACTTTATTTGTCACAGGGAGAGGTGCTAAAAGCAAGAGGGCAGAGATTTCAGATCAGAAGAGTCAAATTTAAAGAGGGCATCAAGGGCATCTTCTTCACACAAGGGGTAGGATGAATTTGGAATGAAATGCTTAATTTGACATCGATCACCAACACAGTCCGAGGATTGCGCTGGGGGCAGCCTACAAGTATTGCTACGCTTCCAGCATCAACAGAGCATGCCCACAACTTACTAACCCCAACCTGTGCATCTTTGGAATGTGGGAGGGAGCACAAGGGGAAAATATTAAAACATTTTACAGACTGCAGCAGGAATGAGCCCCAATTAGTGACGGCTGGCATTGTGACTCGATTTCGCTGTGTACTACCTTGCCACCCTGTTCAAAACTCAAAATGAAATTGTTGATTTAGAATTTTTATTTCTTACATCCATCTCACAACATGAGGGAGTAAAAAAATTTTATGTTGCATCTCTGTCCCTACGTACAAACAATAAGGAAGAGAAATGTGGGAGGACATTGCCCAAATACTAAGACCGTATGCATAATTGTCGTGTATACACGTATGTACAGTCAGACACAATGTACAGTCAGAATATCAATGCCAAGAAGCGCAAATAAAAATAGAAAATGCTGGAGGAACTCAGCAGGTCGGGCAGCATCTATAGAAAGGAATCAATAGTCGATATTTCGGGCTGAGACCCTTCAAAGGACAAATCCCGATGAATGGTCTCAGCCTGAAATATCGACTATTGATTCCTTTCCAAAGATGCTGCCTGACCTGCTGAGTTCCTCCAGCATTTTACGTGTGTTACTCTGGATTCCCAGCTTCTGCAGAACCTCTTCTGTTTAAAAACAGAAAATATTAGAAGCACTCAGCAGGTCAATCAGCATCTGTGGAAAAAGAAACAGAGTAATGTTTCTGCTCAAAGACCCCTATGTTAACAATTCAGGTTAAATGCCCCTCGTCACAGAGGAGGGTGATGACCTGAAACTTTAATTCCATTTTCTGTTCTTACTCTTTTAAAATGCAAATTATAATCTTAAACAAATAGTTGCTGATGATGAGTTTAAAAAGAGCCAAATGAAATCAGAATCAATTAAAATATCACCAATATATGTTATGAACCTGTTGACTTTGCAGCAGCGGTACAATACAATACATAATAATTTTTTAAACATGAAATACAATAGGTATATATATAGTATATATAGTGCTTATAAAAATATTCATTCTCCCCCTGCCAGAAGTTTTATGTTTTATTGTTTTACAACATTGAATCACAGTTGATTTAATTGGGCTTTTTTGACACTGATCAACAGAAAAAGAGTCTTTCATATCAAAGTGAAAACAGATTTCTACAAATTGGTCTAAATTTATTATAATTATTAAACACAAAATAATTGATGGCACAATTACTCACCCCCTTCAACTCATTCTTTAGTAGATGCACCTTTGGCAGCAATTACAGCCTTGAGTCTGTGTGGATAAGTCTCTATCAGCTTTGCACATCTGGACACTGCAGTTTTTCCCCATTCTTCTTTACAAAACTGCTCAAGCTTTATCGAGTTGCAAGGGGATCATGAGTGATCAGCCCTTTTCAAGTCCAGCCACAAATTCTCAATTGGATTGAGGTCTAGACTCTGACTTTGTTGTTTTTAAGCCATTCCTGTGTAGCTTTGGCTTTATGCTTGTGGTCATTGTCTGCTGGAAAATGAATTTTATCCCAAGTTGCAGTTCTCATGCAGACTGCTTTTGGTTTTTTCCTCCAGGATTTCCCTGTATTTTGCTGCATTCATTTTACCCTCTACCTTCACAGGCCTTCCAGGGCCTGCTGCAGTGAAGCATCCCCACAGCATGATGCAGCCACCACCATGTTTCATGGTAGGGATGGTGTGTTTTTGATTATGTACTGTGTTTGGTTTATGCCAAACATAGCATTTAGTCTGATGGCCAAAAAGCTCGATTCTGATTTCATCAGACCATAGAACTTTCTTCCATCTGACATCCCACTTGCCTCTGGCAAACTCCAGCCAACATTTGATGTGAGTCTTTTTCAACAATGGCTTTCACTCTCCCATAAAGCTGTGACTGGTGAAGCACCCGGGCAACAGTTGTTGTATGCACAATCTCTCCTATCTCAGCCGCAGAAGCTCGTAACTCCTTCAGAGTTGTCATATGTCTCTTGGTGGCCTCCCTCACTAGTTCCCTTCTTGCACAGTCACTCAGTTTTTGAGGATAGCCTGCTCTAGGCAGATTTACAGCTGTGCCATATTCTTTCCATTTCTTGATGATCGACAACTGTACTCCAAGGGATATTCAATGACTTGAAAATTTTCTTGTATCTGACTTGTGCTTTTCAAAAACCTTTTTGTGGAGTTGGTTAGAGTGTTCTTTAGACTTCATGGTGTAGTTTTTGCCAGGATACTGAACCAGCAGTTGAACCTTCTTTTTCTTCTGACTTTTAATGGCAGTTGTGCATTACCCCCACCGACAGGAGTGTGGTGTAGACAGTTGGGAAATAAAACCCATACTAGTTCTTTATCAAATGAAAACTAAATTACCCCAAAAGCCCTATAGATTGGAAACAATATTGTGAATTAAACAAGATACAAGGAATAATTAAGCATAGTATGCCCAATCCAACAGTTTTACGTATTCTATAAAGGAGCCTCCCCTTATGCCCATTACCCCACAAGTCTTGCCAGAATCCCCTAATTTGCTAAGTGGAAAGTCTATATCCAAAGATGAACTCTCAACAGCTTTTTTTGGCCAAACAATCAACCCACTCATTCCCTTCAACACCACTATGTGCAGGGACCCACAAGAAGCAGATTTGTAGACCAATACTTTGAA
This sequence comes from Hypanus sabinus, assembly GCF_030144855.1. Lineage (NCBI taxonomy): Eukaryota > Metazoa > Chordata > Chondrichthyes > Myliobatiformes > Dasyatidae > Hypanus > Hypanus sabinus. The sequence goes on from NC_082714.1 coordinate 152,960,828, forward strand.
AATGAAAGTTTGAAGAGCTTCCAGCAATAAATCTGACCAACTACTAGAATGACCCATTTTAAAACTAGTCAAAACCAAAAAAGATGCAGGCGTATTTTTACCACAATCAATTGAAACACATTGACTGCATGCAGGTGATTTCCATTTAACTAATTATGTGTCTTCCAAAACCAATTGGCTGCACCAGTGATGACTTGCTGTGTCATATTAAAGCAGGTAAATGCTTATGCAATCAATTATTTTGTGTTTTATATTTGTAATTCATTTAAATCACATTTGCAGAGATCTGTTTTCACTTCGACACGAAAGAGTCTTTTTCTGTTGATCAGCATCAAAAAAAGTCAAATTAAACCATTGTGATTCAATGTTGTAAAACAATAAAACTCTTTATAGTGGCTGTATATCAAATAGTTAGATGAAATAAGCGGAGCAAAAATAGAAGTTTAAGAAATAGTGAGGTAGTGTCAATGGATTCAATGACCATTCAGAAATCGAATGGCAGAGAGAAGAAACTGTTCCAAAATCATTGAGTGTGTGCCTTCGGGCTTCTGTACCTCTTTCCTGATGGTAACAATGAGAATAACATGTGACCTAGGTGATGGGGGTCCTTAATGATGGATGCCTCCTTTTTGTGGCCCCACTCCTTGAAGATATCCTGGGTGCAATGGAGGCTAGTGCCCATGATGGAGATGACTAAGCTTACAACTCTCTGCAGCTTACTTCGATCCTGCTCATCCTAGTTTAGTTCAAAATTTCCATGGTTAATGAACACGAATTAGGCTGAAACCTGAATTACAACTCTCATTAGATGTTCTTTCAACTAAATTATTGCCATCTAAATGAATGGTTTGGAAATGTTTTAGATGTAGAATTCTTTCAGAACTTCGTACTGGGAAGTGGAATAACACCAGCTGAGATTCCCACTTCAAACTGTTGCACGAGTAGATACTGCTGAATGTAATCACAAAGTCAAATAGCTGTTAATATTCATGGACTGTACATAAGCACATTGAGATCTTGAAGCCACCAATTTGGTTACGCTGGACTGGGTTTCACGTTGTTTAGATGCCATGGTAGTGTAGTGGTTAGCATGAAGCTATTACAGCTTGGGTTGTTCCAGAGTTCAATTCCAGCATCATCTGTAAGGAGTCTCCATGGAATGCATGGGCTTTCTCCAGATGCTCCGGTTTCCTCCCATAGACCAGATAGGTTAATTAGTCATTTTAGATTGCCTCATGCTTAGGTTAGTGATAAATCAGGGTTGGCAGCGGTTGCTGGGGTGGCCCAGCACAAAAGGCCATAAGGGCCTACTCACCACGCTATCACTAAATAAATAAATAAACATTCTTTGGGTGACGAACTTACAGAGTAGCTTGCTCTTCTCCACAACCTTTGGACTCACTTTCAAGGAGTTTCTAGAACTCATGTTCTCGGTATTATTTACTTAATTATATATTATATATTTCTTTTAGCATAATTTCTCTTCTTTTGCACATTGGCTGCTGTTAGTATTTGCTTACATGTAGTTTTTCATTGATTCTACTGTGTTTGTTTTTCCTCCTGCTGAAAGCCTGCATGTAAATGAATCTCAAGGTGGTATATGTTGACATACATGTACTTTGATAATAAATATACTTTGAACTTTGAACTTCTTCCTCCTGCTTTTTATTTAGGAACTGACCGCTCTCCCTGGCACAAGGACATCCTTTGGGGTTCCAGTTTTCGTAGAGTATTCTTTTGGAACTTTGGCTTGGCATGTCTGCCCATGGACCCTGAAAGTCTTGGAATGCTTATAATTCCAATGCAGAGGCCAGGCCGTTGCTTGACGAAATGTATCCAGCTCCCTGGCCTCAGACTTAAGCAGTGACTGCTGCAGTTGTCAAATGCCATCCAGTCACTGGTTCCAAAATGTAAGACTGACAGCATTCCCAAGCTGTAGCAACATAGAGCTTATTAACACCTTCCCTTTCTCCCATCGGTCCTATTTCGAGGATGACCATATACTGCTGTAAACCCTTCACAGCAGAAAATAGCCTGGGGTTAGGATCATCAACCTGCCCGCTTGTTTATATTTATGATTGACTTCTTTGCAAAGTACACGTGCAAACACATTCTTTTGTGGGTTAGTAGGTCAATTGGCCGCTGTAAAAATGCCCCTAATGTGTGGGTGAGCAGCAGAATTGAGATAAGCGATTAGAATGTAGGGATGATAAAATGAGTGAGCGTCAGATTAGCTGCTTGACTTGGACTCAGTAAATCTCGAAGACTCGGTTAACACTTGTTTGCTGTGGTTCCCATTACAGTTTCATTCATTTTGTCAAATGGACTCAGCTTCAGACCAAAAGAATTGGTTCAAAGACTCAAAGTAAATTTTTATTCTAGGTGTCAGTCTTCTGGAATATATTTTATTATGTGTAAATTTATTTGAAGTAATATTACTTTATATGTTGTGTGTGAGTTATATTTATTGTTATGCACATTATTCTGATGGAACTTTGCTTCATTTTGCAGAATTATTATTATCAGTATTATTATTATTAATATTATTATTGAGATACAGTGCAGTATAGGCCTTCCCGGCCCTTCGAGCTGCACCAACCAACGGCCCCCTAATATAATCCTATCAGTATTATGGGTCAATTCACAATAACCAGTTAACCTACCAATTAAACGACTGTAGAAGGAAACTGGAGCACCTGGAGGAAATACAGGTGGTCACAGGGAAAACAAGCAAACTCCTCGCAGGTAGTAACAGGAATTGAACCTGGATCACTGGTACTGTAAAGCACTGTGCTAACCCTATTGTGGTATACATTGTCATTGTTTATTATTTGAATTGAATGATTTTTATTGTCATTATACGTAGATACAAAGAAACTCTGTTTGGCTTCCTCTCAGGCAATTAAATAAAACAATTGATATAAACAACACAGCAATAGAAAAACAGTATTAAATAGACAAGTAGCAGAAGATAAGTTGCAGCAGCACCAGAATATGACAGTAATGCACAAAGTGCCATTAGTGCAAGTATTTGAGTCCTTGTGTGTGCTCACAGTTTCAGTCATTGTTCTGTGATGGAGGCCACAGCTCTGGGGTAGAAGCTGTTCCTCAGTCTATTTGTTCTGGCTTTTAGTGTCCTGAACATTTTGCTGGATGGCAGCGGGTCAAACAGGGAGTGGCCAGGGTGTGTGGTGTCTCTGGTTGTGCTGATTGCTTTCCTCCTGAGTCTGCTGGAATAGATGGTGTCCAGTCCTGGGAGCCCCATCCTGACAATTTGCTGGGCCACCTACACCATGCGATGTAGATCTTGTCGCTCAGCGGCTGTGCAGCTAGCATACCACACTGTGACGTTGTTGGTCAGGATGGTTTCAATTGTGCTTCTGTAGAAGTTAAGCAACAGCTTTTGTGGGAGTTTGCCCTGTTTCAGCTTTCTGAGGAAGAAGTCATGTATATGGTTAAATGATAATAAACTTGAACTTTATTATCACAGTATGTATACTATGTACAACCTTGAGGTTCATTTTTTGCTGGCATCCACTGGAAAGTAAAGAACTACAAAAGAATCCATGAAAAGCCATACAGAGCAAAGACAGATTCCCTGAAAGTGAGCCAACAGGCACTGAGACAAGTGAAGCCATCCACACTGGTTCTGGAGCCCGATGGTTCTAGGGCACAAATGTTCCTGAACCTGGTGGCGTGGGAACTAAGCATCACAATCAGGGTTATTATCACCGGCATGTGTCGTGAAATTTGTTAACTTAGCAGCAGCAGTTCAATGCGATACATAATCTAGAAGAAGAAAAAGGAAAATAATAATAATAATAATAATAATAAATCAATCAATTACGGTACATGTATAATGAATAGATTAAAAATCGTGGAAAAATTAGAAATAATATATTTAAAAAGTGAGGTAGTGTTCAAGGGATCAATATCCTTTCAGGAATCAGATGGCAGAGGGGAAGAAGCTGTTCCTGAATCACTGAGTGTGTGACTTCAGACTTCTGTACCTCCTTCCTGATGGTAACAGTGAGAGAAGGGCATGTCCTGGGTGTTGAGGGTCCTTAATAATTGATGCACCCTTTCTGAGACACTGCTCCCTGAAGATGTCCTGGGTACTTTGTAGGCTAGTACCTAAGATGGAGCTGACTAGATTTACAACCCTCTACGGCTTCTTTCGGTCCTGTGCTTTAGCGCCCCCCTCCCCATACCAGACAGTGATGCAGCCTGTCAGAATGCTCTCCATAGTACAACCATAGAATTTTTTGAGTGTATTTGTTGACATACTGAATCTCTTCAAACTCCTAATGAAGTATAGTCACTGTCTTACCTTCTTCATAACTGCATCGATATGTTGGGACCAGGTTAGGTCCTCAGAGATCTTGACAGTCAGGAACTTGAAAGTGCTCACTCTCTCTACTTCTGATCCCTCTATGAGGATTGGTACCTGATCCTTCGCCTTACCCTTCCTGAAGTCCACAATCAGTTCTTTCGTCTTACTGATGTTGAGTGCAAGTTTTTGCTGTAATACCAGTCCACTAGTGGGCATATCTCGCTCCAGTATGGCAACTCATCTCTATCTGAGATTCTACCAACAATGGTTGTATCATCAGTAAATTTATAAATGGTTTTAATCTGGCTTGATGTCCACTCCGGCGCTCTCTCGTTCAGTAATAGCCATACCTGCATTCCTAAGAGTCAAGTTCGCCGAGTTCAATTGCTGGTTGATTTAGGTGGTTCAAAGGCTTGTTTCTTAAAAGGAATTGGACTCTCAATTCATTCAGCCACTTGACCTCTGGCAGCAAAATCGTAGTAATCAAGTTGCAGTTTATTTCGGGAGCACACAAAATATCCCCTCAAAATGAGCATTGCAAGGGTAAAAAATGCTCTTTGCACCCGTGAGGATAACATGGTTGCTTCGAAATAAACACAGACATCTCAATTAATCACCAGTGAAAGTGCCAAATCATTTGCAGTACCTTGGACTCTTTACTGATATTCTATACGGTTGGATTCTTTTACGTTATTCTATTTATGGCATCTGTCTTCTGGTCCCTGGTCCAGCTGCTCTATTAATATTTAGTGCTCTGAAAACCCTTGCTATCCATGTTAAAGTACAGGTCAGCTGGTCACAGGCTGGAGACAGAGGGCCAACAATGCAATTCTCTGCAACAGCCACAGAACACTGGAGGAACTCAGCAGGCCGGGCAACAACTATGGGAGAGCATAAACAGTTTAAGTTTCTCGAGCCAACAGGACCGGAAAGGAGGGGGAGGAGTCAGAGTGAGAGTGCAGGGGGGAGCAGAGGGTGATGTACAGGGTGGCATGTGATGGGTGAATCCAGGAGACAGGGAGGGGGTGAAATAAAGAGCTGGGAAGTTGAGTGGTGGAAGAGAAAGGGCCGGAGAAGGGGGAAATCAGATAGAAGAGGACAGGAGACCATGAAGAAAGAGAATGGAGGAGCACCAGAAGGAGGTGATGGGCAGTTAAAGAGTGACAAGGTCAGTACAGGAGACAATGGCTTGGTACTCCTCAGTGGGGTCCTGTTAGCGGGTCTGGGTGAGCACATGGTCGAAGAGTCAGAGGGCAATCCTCTACGCGTTTTACACCATTCCTTGGGTAGCATACAATAGATATAATCTAGTCACACCTGGGACTGCAGATGCTGGATCTTAAGTAACACAAAGAGATAGAGAAACGCTGTAAGTCAAGCAGAATCCTGTGGAGGGAACTGGGCAGTCAACGTTTTGGGTTGAGACCCTTCAGTTGGAATGAAAGATAGAGGGGGATAACCAGTATAAAGAGGTGAGGGAAAGGAGTTGGAAGTGGTGAGGAGGATGATAGGGAGGTGACAGAGGGGAAAGAGTTGGAATGGCATTAGAAGTTGAAAGATGATTGGTGGAAGAGACATTTATGGCCCTTGATGTTGGAATCTGATAGGAGAGGAATGTGGAGCCTGGAATAAAGGAAGGGAGGTGTGGGAGGACAAGCAGTGGGAGGAGTGTGTGGGCAATGGGCAGATGGAGAGGGTGGGGATAAAAAGAAATAGGGTGATGGAGGCCAAGTGGATCAGGAGGAAAGGCAGAGGAGAAGTGGCTACCAGAAGTTTGAGAATTCGCTGATCATGCTGTCAGGTTGGAATGTGAGATCTGTTTATATACCCTGGGATTTCAACAAGGAAAGGGGGCATATTCCTGGCCTCTAGGGCAGAGCTTAAGACCTGGACTATGGAGAACAACAAAACATGAAGAGATGGATCCGAAGGGCAGGCCTGTCGGTTGTATTCAATATTTCAGACAGATGCACCTATGCCTTGTTATTGTGTCAGGATAGTGTCAAATGGCATGTCCTGTTTCTGTACAGGAGCAGCATATTTCAATCATATACCACTTGGTGAAGTGCCAAAGCAGAAGATAAGCTGGAAAAATAAGCCTTGTTGTGCAACCAGTTCAGGCTCGCCCTCTAATCCATTTACGCTCAATTTTAGAGAAACCAAAACTCCCACCAGTTGAATAAGTAATAATAAACAACAATTATATAACACCTTTAATATGGTAAAACATACCCAGGCTCTTCAGAGGAGAATATTCAAACAAGATTTGACACAAGCATCAAAAGAAAACCTTGGGGCAGATCATGAGTAGCACAGACAAAAGGCAGGAGAACATTCATTAAGGAGAGAGGGAGACAATGAGGTAAAGTAATTTATTAAGTGCCCAAGGCACAGCATTGAGGGATGAGTAAATCAGGACAGTACATATTGAAGCAACTCATACAAAACGCTGGAGGAAAACAGTAGGTCAGGCAGCATCTACAGAAATAAATAAGAAGTCGAGGTTTTGGGCCAAGACCCTTCATCAGGACTGGAAAGGAAGAGAGAAGATGCCAGAGTAAAAAGCTGGAGGAGGAAAAGGGGGATCAGCCAGAAGATGATAGGTGAAGCCAGGTGGATGTGAAAGGTAAAGGACAGTAAAAGATGGACTGTGATAGAGGAGGAGAGTGGACCATGGGAGAAAAGGAAGAAGGAGGTGCATCAGGGGGAGGTGATAGGCAGGTGACGAGAAGAGGTAAAAGGCCAGAGTGGGGACTGGAAGAAGAAGGAAGGGGGGGGAGATTTTTTTACTGGAGGGAGAAATCGTTGTTCTTGCCATTAGATTGGAGGCTACCTAAATGGAATCTGAGGTGCTGCTCCTCCAACCTGAGAGTGGCCTCGCCATTTGATTCCAAACAATTGGTTTATTTATCATTACAGAGTGTCTCTCTGTACTTCCCTTTCCCCTTTCCCTCTCCCTTCCCCTTCTCCTATCCATGATCCATGATTCTTCTCTCTCTGCTCCCTTCCCCCTCTCAGTCCACAACAGAAACTGATATCAGAATTAGGTTTATCATCACCTACATAGAACCATAGAACATTACAGCACAGAAACAGGCTTTTTGTCCCTTCATGGCTGTGCCGAACCATTTTTTTGCTTATCCCCACTGACCTGCACTTGGCCCATATCCCTCCATACACCTCTCATCCATGTACCTGTCCAGGTTTTTCTGAAATGTTAAAAGTGAGCTCGCATATACCACCTCATCTGGCAGCTCATTCCACACTCCCACCACTCTCTGTGTGAAGGAGCGCCCCCCCCATGTTCCCTTTAAACATTTCCCCCTTAACCCATGTCCTCTGATTTTTTTTCTACCCTAACCTCAGTGGAAAATGCCTGCTTGCATTCACTCTATCTATACCCATCATAATTTTATACACCTCTATCAAATCACCCCTCATTCTCCTACTCTCCAGGGAATAAAGTCCTAACCTATTCAACCTTTCTCTGTAACTCAGTTTCTCAAGTCCCGGCAACATCCTAGTAAACCTTCTCTGCACTCTTTCAACCTTATTAATATCCTTCCTGTAATTCGGTGACCAAAACTGCACACAATACTCCATATTCGGCCTCACCAATGCCTTATACAATCTCACCATAACATTCCAACTCTTACACTCGAAACTTTGATTTATAAAGGCCAATGTACCAAATGCTCTCTTTACTACCCTATCTACCTGTGATACCACTTTTAGAAAATTTTGTATCTGTATTCCTAGATCCCTCTGTTCTACTGCACTCCTCAGTGTCCTACCATTTACCTTATATGTCATGAAATTTGTTTTTTTTTGGCAGCAGTAGCAGTAGAGTGCAATACATAAAATTACTACAGTACTGTGTAAAATTCTTGGGCACCCTAGCTATAAATATGTATACATCCCAAAGACTTGTACACAATGCCGTATATCAATAGGATCAATAATTCAAACCAGGTTGCCTCAAAATGGTTTCATAATCTTTGAAGAATTTTGTTAATTGTCAGGTAGCGTCCAAGTCAAGATTAGTTATGTAATTAAAACCCATGTTTTTTTTTACAGTTCAAGTAGTCTGTGTACGAAACTAAATAAATAAGTGGCATCATCAAATAACTCACAGTTCTAGTGCAAATTTATTACAAGCCCATGGATTTCACCAGTGCACCTTTATATGTTCCCGATCTTATCTCTAGGATTTAGCTCCGCCGTTGTTCCTGACGAAATAAAAAAATGTGAAATATTGTCAAAATGCTTGTAATAATTATAATTCACTGCACAGGGAAAGGTGCTTTGTCACATTCTTCCTCACTGCCATCAGATTTCTGAATGGACATGAACCCGTGGGCACCACCTCAGTATTTTTTTCCTCTCTTTTTGCACCAGTTGTTCAATTATATGTGTACATATATGTGTGTGTATGCAGTATTATATATTTCTTATTGTAATTTATTTTTTTCATTATGTATTGCAATGTACTGCTGCCGCAGAACAACAAACAGCACTTTGTGCCATTTTTTGACTGTCCTTTACTCACTGCCATTTAGGGCAGCAATAAAGGTCCTCATCAAGGCTGGTGTGCAGGGCTCCCTTCATCATGTCAGTAGCTTCCAATCGCTTTTCACTACTGTCAGTCATACGAGTCCCGGATAGAGACTCGGCAATAGCATCACACTCGGATGTAGAATTACTCATTGCTGTTTCCTAACAATTTTGTTTTACCAGTCAGGGTGGTTAACCCTGAGCTGAAGTCCCAAGAAAGTTGTACAAGGTCATCAGCTTGAATTGTTAACACCGTTTACTTATCCATGGATGCTGAGTAGTTCATATAAAATAATATACTGCCTAGATGTTGGAGCTGTCTATATTCTGTCTGTCTGTATTGTATTTTGTGGGGCAACTTAATATGAGTTATGGTAATTTGTCACATGAATTGGGGCATGGCGGAAGCAAATGAGAATAGTTACCTATTCTCGCTTTCTCCTTATTAGTTAGTTTAGTTTAGTTGATAGGGTTGGTGCCAGGGATGATAATTTTTTTGTTGAAAACTAATTTGAAAGCTAATTACTCTTCTTCTTCTGTCATATCATTAATTTAGTTTTGTTAGCTTTTTATCAATGTATAGGATCGTCCATCTTTGCTGGTTTTGTAATAAAGGATGGAATGTAGTTTTTTTTTTGACTTGAAACTAACTCAGTTATTTGGAAGTGCAACATACAGTGTCCAGTCCCTCGCTCAGTCTCTCAGTAGTTTTGGCTTGTTTTAAAGTAATCGCTACATTCAGACTTAGATAAATGACATTCTACTTTAAACATATTTAATTCATGAATGAAAACTCACTTCCTTGGGTTGATTGTCTTGGAGGGGGCAGCAGATTGTAGGGGGATGATCCAGAGATCTTGGTAACACCATCTAATCCAGACAATCAGCTGTCATTAGGCAGGATCAAGGAAGCAAGATGGAACATGGAAGGGGCTTCAAAAATAACTTTGTCCATGGATGCTGTCTGACCTATTGAGTGTTCTATATAACGTGATATTTAAACTTATATACCAATGGATCAGTTTCAGAACAAAGTTGTGCGCCACATTTAATTTGAGGATTAAAGCTCACCTCCTGGTCTGCAAAGATCTGCTATCTTGGGCATAGTAGCAGATCAAAGGAGCTCACCACCATACCCCACTGCCCAGTACGTCAGCCCCCACTACACACCCTGAAAACAGAATTTTCCAAAACTTCAATCTGCCCAGCTCTATAGGGTGATTAAAACAAAAACCTCCAATGCTGTCTTAAAAGTTTCTTACCCCGGGCAATTAATCTGATCAACCATTCTATAACCCCCGTCACTACACTGCACCGTAAACACTTTAAGCTATGCTTTATAATGCTGTTTATACTGTACATACGTGCTGTATTTATTCCACATCTGTATTTTATTCCACATCTGTACTTCAACCTCTAACTTTATTCTTATATAATTCTTTATTCTTTATAATTGTTGAATGTTGTTGTCTCCTGTTGCGTATCACCGTGTGACCAACATATGACAGCAAGTTCCTAATACATGTAAATGCTTATGACAAGTAAACACTTACATGTATTTGCCTTAGCCAAGACCCCAGGACGTAATGAAAACATCACAATCCTCAGGAACGTCATCAATGGGTGCAACTGGACAGGATAAAAAGAAGCTTCAGAAGGTTGTGAATCTAGTCAGCTCCATCTTGGGCACTAGCCTACAAAGTCCCCAGGACACCTTAAAGGAGCGGTGTCTCAGAAAGGCAGCATCCGTTATTAAGGACCTCCAGCACCCAGGGCATGCCCTTTTCTCACTGTTACCATCAGGTAGGAGGTATTGAAGCCTGAAGGCACACACTCAGTGATTCAGGAACAGCTTCTTCCCCTCTGCCATCCGATTCTGGATTCTGGATAAACCCATTTCTGATTCTGCGTTCTACTCAGCACGCAGCCAATGGAGAGTGAATTTGGTGTGGAAAGATGCCTATGGCCTCCAGCACTATGTGCCAATACACCCTGGCAGGGTAAAATGCTAAAATAGTGACTAGGTTCTCATGTGAGCTCCTCTCATATATAATATGAGTTAAATTAATTGAGTAGTGCAAAAATAGAAATAAAAATGTAGTGAGGTGGTGTTCATTGGCTCAATATCCATTCAGAAATCGGATGGTAGAGGGGAAGAAGCTGGTCCTGAATAACTGTGTGTGTACTTCCAAACTCTTGTACTTCATTCCTGATGGTAGCAAAGAGGACAAGGTGATGGGGGTCCTTAATGACTGACACTGCCTTTCATTATCTCGGTCCATGAGGAAAACACAAGCCAGGGCCTGATTAACCCTGGCTGGGTCACCTGGTTGAGGGTGGCAGATGTTGAAAGACACAAAATACCCGATAATCCCAGTTTAAATCGCTGATGATGTGTCCCAGTGCACACCAGGTTAGTAAAGGCAAGTAGCGTTGGATTGGAATAATGAAGGCCTGGGCCAGATCAATGTGGCAGAGTTGAGTGACACTGAATCTCCAGTAATGAGATCAAGAAACACGAGAGGGATAATTTTACCACTGCCCAAATAATTACACCTTAACCTTAACACCCAAACCCTAACCATAATCCCACACACCCCCACATGTGGTCATTCATTCTCTACAACCCAACTTCCCCCCCACCAACACCAACTATAAGTAATAACTTCACCACCTTAGAATCTTTATAAATCTAAACCTTAAAATGGAGGTAAGGAGGAGGAAGATCCCAAAAAAGGCAAGTGTTGGACCAGATTAATGAAGGTGTTGGACCAGATGAATGAAGGTATGGGCCAGATCAAAGTGACAGGGTTGCATGACACTGAAACTCCAGTAACAAAATCAAGAAACACAAGAGGGAAAATTTCCCTGCTGCCTGCATTAACTAACTGCTAAATTCTTCAGATTTAAAACCAAATTTTCAAGTTCAAGTTTACTGTCATTCAACCACATGCATGCGTGCAGCTAAATGAAACAACGTTGCTCCAGACCAAGGTGCACAACAGAGTACATATAACTCACACACAATACGTACGTAATATCACCGCAAATTAATTAACAAATAATAAGGTGCATTTACAACTTAAGTTAAAAAGTAAACAACTACTATACACCTCATACGTGATCAGACCTGGGTGGTGAGAGGGAGTTCAGTAGACTTGCAGCCTGGGGGAAGAAACTCTTTTCCATCCTAACAGTTCTTGACATAATGCTACAGTACCTCCTGCCTGATGGTAGGGGGTCAAAGAGATTGTCAGACAGATGGGAGGGATCATTATCAATGCTTAGAGCCCCCGGCTCCTGATAAACGTCTCAGAAGGGTGGAAGAGAGACCCCGATGAGACCTCAGCAGAACTCATAATCCTTTGTGGAGACTCACGGCCAGATGCCTTGCAGAAGAATCTTTAACTGCAAAAACTCCATGTAGGTTATTAATATTACAATCACAACTAGGAAATATGAAGCCTTTTGTTTTTTGCAATACATGGCTGCCTAAAGAGAAATCTAAGTACCTACCATAGAGACTGTCGAGACTGTCCTGTCTGCACATTGGACTAACTGAGCAGAAAATGCCTGCATTTATCCAACTCAATTTGGAAACTCTGCAGTTTAATTTAGAGGCTGCTGTAAGCCGAGCCATCAAATGCAATTTTGGGTGTATAAATACAATACAGCGAGGCTTAACAATTGCAAGTGAACTGTTTGATCTTTGAGGACGGTGACTCATAATGACGTACAACATCTTGGGTGGTGCCTGCTTCTGGTGCCTCACAGAAGCTGCATTCATCAGGTGTGCTTGACTCTGGAAGGCATCTCTACCAAGCACACCGTGCTGGCCAAGTCCACCTGTAATACATGGAACTGGAGCAACACACACAAAATGCATTCAGGCAGCATCTATGGAAATGAATAAACAGTCTATGTTTCAGGATCTCAGCCCGAAACGTCAACAGTGCTTCTTCCTATAGATACTGCCTGGCCTGCTGCGTTCCACCAGCATTTTGTGTGTGTGACCTATATAAAATGCTGATTCGGCTGTACTTGGAGTATTACATTCATTTCTGGTTGCCCTCTTACAGGAAGGGTGCAAAGGCTTTGGGAGAGGGTGCAGAAGAGATTTCACTGACTTATTGGCGGGTGGCAGGGGAGCTGTGTGGCCTCGGTCGTAGCAAGGACCAGGCCTCAAGCCGAGGTGTCACCTGTTTATAGCCGCCCAAGGGAGAGTCGTTGGAGTCAGTGTGATCCACCAGAGATGGTGTGGTGCAGTGTCCAAGCTGGGCTTAGTGCTGCCCCTGTGTGCTCGCTCAGTAGACAACAAGCCGTATTGTGTTCGACCGCAGATTTCTGCAACATTCATGGATTATGGGTCTTGAACTACATTTTATGTGTGACTGGGTTTTACTGATTGCTTAAATGTATTTGCTTCCTTATGTGCTCACTTTGTGCTGTGTGTGACAGTTGGCACTGTGTACTACACCCAGGCAACAGTGTAACACTGTTTTCTTTGGCACGGACATTCATGTATGGTTGAATGATAATTAAAGCTGAACTATTGAAAAGAGTGGATAAGGAAGTTCGAGCTATAAGAAGTTGGACCAACTTCAGAGACTCAAGAGAAAATAACCCAAGGGGCAACCTGACAGAAGTTTACAAGATTATGAGAGATATAGAAAAGGTAGACAGGTAGCATTGTTTTCCCCAGGGTAAGAATATCAAATACTGGAGGACATATATTAGCATTAAGGTGAGAGGAGGAAATTTTAGAAGAGGTTTGCAGGGCAAGTTCTTAAACAGAGTGATGAGTGCCTGGAATGGATAGCCCGGTGTAGTGGTGGAAGCAGATACAATAAATGTGGCTAAAAGTCTCCTAAACACAGGAATATGCAGGGAATGGAGGGACATGGATCATTCACAGGCAAAAGAGATTTGTTTTAATTCAGCATTGTGTTCAGTGCAGACACAGGGGTCTTAGTGCCTGTCTACATGCTGTACCTCTCTGTGGTCTCTGTTTCCTGACCCTCAAAGCTGCTCCATCACTGTGGAAGATTGTGATTAATTTATGAGAGGGGCATGAGTTCTGCAGGAAATTAAAACAGAACTACCTCCAGCTTTTGAAGAGTTTTGGTAAAGTTATAAATGCTTTTGCACCTGATTAAAACTCTAATTTTCAAACCAAATACAAGACGCTACATAACTCATCACACGGGCGATGGCTCATATTCAGTAAGCAAAGCAAGAGTTCTAGTAACCTTGGTGACCTCTGTGAAGAGAACCCGTGAAAAGGACCATAATGCAAAGCCATGCATGCAATAGATGAAGAAAAAATTTCAAAGTAATTGAATGAATCATGGAAGAAATTTGTCTGTAGGACTTCTTATCCCGATGGGATGGAAAGGTGACAAACAATTGGTGGCTACTTTGCGAGTTACCTCCTGTACCTAATAAAGTGGTCTCTGAGTGTACGTTTATGGTCGTCTGCTGCTACAGCCCTTCCAGTTCAAGGTTTGAGATGTTGTGCATTCAGAGATGCTCTTGTGTGCTCCACTGTTGTAACCCGTGATTCTTAGAGTTACTACTCCCTTCCTTCCAGCTTGAGCTTCTAAACTCTCTCTTTAACAAAACAATTTTACCCACAGAACTGCCACTCAATTTTTTTTTTGTTTTTCACACTATTCTCTTTGCATTCTAGAGACTGTTAAATGTGAAAATGTCAGGAGATCAGCAGTTTCTGAGATACTCAAACCACACCATCTGGCACCAACAGACATCCCACGGTCAAAGTCACTTAAAACACATTTCTTCCCCATTCTGTTGTTTGGTCTGAACAACAACTGAACCTCTTGAACATGTCTACATGCTTTTATGCATTGAGTTGCTGCCACATGATTTGCTGATCAGATATCTGCATTAATAGCTAATGTGCAAGCCATAGAGAACAAGGTAGATGATCTTAAAGGGAGACTCAGCTACTGCAGGCAGATGCAGAACTGCTGTGTATTCTGTTTCACAGAGACCTGGCTCTCCCCTGCCACCCCCGACTGTGCCATCCGACCAGAGGGATTTTCGATCCATTGGATGGACCGCACGGCATCTTCGGGCAAGACGAAGGGAGGTGGACTCTGCCTATTGATCAGCACTGCGTGGTGCTCGGACACAGTGGCACTGACAAGCTCCTGCAGTACAGACCTGGAACACCTGCCGGTGAAGTGTCGTCCCCATTATCTGCCACGGGAATTCACCTCGGTCATACTGACAGTGGTCTACATTCCTCCCCCCAGGCGGACGTGGAGTGTGCTGTGAATACACCGTATGCCAACATCAGTGAACTTGAGACCAGGTATCCGGAGGCTTTGCTCATTACAGCCGGGGACTTTAACCAGGCCAACCTCAGAAAAGCACTGCCAAAGTTATACCAACATGTCTCCTGCTCCACTGGAGGCCAAAATATACTTGACCACTGCTACACAGCAGTCAAGGATGCCTACCGTTCCATCCAATGACCTCACTTCGGAAAATCGGACCATCAGACCGTACTCCTCCTCCCGGCTTACAAACAGAAACTGAAGCGGGAGGTCACGGTGTCAAAAGTGGTGTCGCGTTGGACAGAGGAAACAGATGAGATCCTCCGTGACTGCTTTGAATCGGTGGACTGGTTAGTATTCAAGGACTTGGCAGCTAACCTCGATGAGTATGCCTCAGCTGTCACGGACTTTATCTGGAAATACACAGAGGACTGTGTGTCTCACAAGACAATTCCGGTATTCCTTAACCGGAAACCCTGGATGAATTATGAGGTCCCGTCCCTTTTGAAGGCTAGAGCTGCAGCTTTTAGGTCCGGGGATACCAGTCGCTACACGGAATCCAGGCGTGAACTCTGGAAAGCCATTAAGGGCGCCAAGAGGCAATATCGAGCCAAGTTGAAAGCCCAGGCTAACCAGAGGGATGCCAGTAGACTATAGCAGGGTCTAAATGAGATCACTGGGCACAAAGAAAATGCTGGGAATATCCATAACTGTGACACTTCTCTTCCTGATGAACTTAACGTATTCTATGCAAGATTCGAACAGAAGACAAGCGACCCGCCCCCTCCGGATGAACCAGACCTGGTGGCATCAAGATTCATCGTCACCGAGGAAGATGTTAGAAGAGCCTTCCTGAAGATAAATCCAAGGAAGGCGACGGGCCCAGATGGCATCCCGGGACGGGTTCTCCGGGCCTGTGCAAGGGAGCTAGCTGGAGTATTTGCTGACATCTTCAGCTGCTCCCTGCTTCAGTCTAAGATCCCCTCGTGTTTTAAGAAGGCAACGATAATCCCAGTGCCAAAGAAAAGCAAGGTGGCATGCCTGAGTGACTATCGACCTATGACTCTGACATCAATTGCTATGAAGTGCTTCGAGCGATTGGTTATGGGACACATCAACCATAACCTACCAGTCAGCCTCAACACTTTGCAATTTGCCTACCGGAGCAACAAGTCAACGGCAGATGCCATCTCTCTGGCACTACATTCCTCCTTAGAACACCTGGAGAATAAAGACACATATGTAAAGCTCCTTTTCATTGACTACAGCTCTGCCTTTAATACCATCATTCCAAATAACCTGATTCCTAAGCTCCGGAACCTGGGTCTTAGCACTCAGATCTGCAGCTGGATCTTCAACTTCCTCACAGACAGGATCCAGGCTGTAAAAATAGGGGACAAGCTCTCCTCTACAATCACTCTGAGCACCAGTGCCCCACAAGGCTGTGTACTCAGCCCCCTGCTGTACTCACTGTACACCCATGATTGTGTAGCCAAGCTTCCGTCGAACTCAATATATAAGTTTGCTGATGACTCCACAATTGTAGGCCGCATCTTGGGTAATGATGAGTCTGAGTACAGAGAGGAAATTAAGAACCTGGTGGTATGGTGCGAAGACAATAACCTATCCCTCAACATCAGCAAGATAAAGGAATTGGTTGTTGACTTCAGAAGGAGCAGCAGACCACACGACCCCATCTACACTGGTGGTGCGCAGGTGGAACAGGTCAAAAGTTTTAAGTTCCTCGGGTGAATATCACAAATGACCTGACTTGGTCTAACCAAGCAGAGTCCACTGCCAAGAAGGCCCACCAGCGCCTTTACTTCCTGAGAAAGCTGAAGAAATTCGGCCTGTTCCCTAAAACCCTCACTAATTTTTATAGGTGCACCGTAGAAAGTATTCTTCTAGGGTGCAACACAACCTGGTATGGAAGTTGTCCTGTCCAAGACCGGAAGAAGCTGCAGAAGATCATGAACTTAGCCCAGCACATCATTCAAACCAATCTTCCATCCTTGGACTCACTTTACACCGCACGCTGTTGGAGCAGTGCTGCTGGGATAATCAAGGACACGACCCACCCAGCCAACACACTTTTTGTCCCTCTTCCCTCCGGGAGAAGGTTCAGGAGCTTGAAGATTCATACGGCCAGATTTGGGAACAGCTTCTTTCCAACTGTGATGAGACTGCTGAACAGATCCTGACCTGGATCTGGGCTGTACCTTCCAAATATCCGGACCTGACTTGCACTACCTTACTTTCCCTTTTCTATTTTCTAATTATGATTTATAATTTAAATTTTTATTATATTTAATTCAATTTGTACTTCAGGGAGCGTGAAGTGCAGAATCAAATATCACAGTGATGATTATACGCTCTAGTATCAATTGTTTGGTGACAAAGTAAAGTAATAAGGAAGCGTACAGGTGTACCTAATAAAGTGGCCACTATTTGTACATTTACCACAGTGACGGCAATTTATGGTTGAATGGTTCCATTCAATATCAGAGAATGTATACAGTATTCAACCTGAAACTCTTACTCTCCACAGGCATCCAAGAAACAGAAAAACCCAAAGAATGAATGACATGAAAAATGTAAGACCCCCTCAAAGCCACCCCCACTTCCCACACACAACCAGTCACCACAGCATCAACACTCCCCCTCCCATCCCCTCTCTCTCCCCCCACGTATGCCAGCAGAAAGCAACAAGCCCCCACCACCCACCATACAAGCAACAGCAAAGTCCCCAAAGAGAGACCATGATCTGCGCTCCATCAAAAACTACTGTTCACCCAACAGTGTGACATACCATAGGCTCTCTTTCTCTCTCTCACTCTCAAAGGAGAGAGAGAGAGAGGTATCACTCTTGCCACAGCGAGTAGGGAGTCAACAGCTCACTGTTATGATATTAAAATCTGCAGTGCCGCTTTTTATTTCAAGTTCCATGACTCAAGAATTGGCAGCAAACTCTCCCTCGCCATCGAGGGAGAGACAGAGACAGAAAGAGGGAGAGTGATCACCCAAGTGCAGAAGTCTCTGACCACCACACCTATTGTCTCAATGTTCCGATCTCCCGCAACGCTTCAGTTGGATGACACTGGCTGGGAATCGAGTCGTCCACAAGGCTGCATCCCGAAGCTGCCCGTCTTCCAAGCCGCTCCTGGAGATATTAAAACACAGCTGATTGGCTAGCTTCGAGAACAGGAACCCACCACTGAGTGCAGTTGTACATCATGGACTCCAGCAGGACCTCAGCTACCTTAAAAAAGAAACAAAAAGCATTGGAGAGAAGAAGAATTTAAACTGTTTCACAGATGGACTGGGAGAAGTCACCCGCTGGTGCCATCTTTAGTTCTGCCCACTAAAAGAAATGTAAAACTTCACAGGAAACTTATCAAACAAAAAGTGATGACAGGCCAACCAAGGAGATATTTTGGCAGATGTCCAAATTATTGCTCAAAAAGTTTGATGTAAGGTAAATGATACTGGTAACTGATCTATTATTGTTACATATACCAGGATACAGTGAAAAACTTTTGTTTGCATGCCATCCAGACAGATGACTCCATACAGAAGTACAGTAAAAAGTGCCAAAGGGGAAAAAACAGAAGGCAGCCAAAATACAGTCATAGAAAAGGTATAGGCAAGTACACAAATAGATACCAAGGGCTACGATGAGGTAGACAGATATGTGACCCCCTGGGTCGCCTCAGGCTCGCTCAGCTCGTTCTTGTCTAGGGGGAGCAGCCTTCGGCCCTGCCAAACTGGGTAATCAGCTGGTGTGGATGCTGTGTGGTGTCCCCGCCTCACCCAAGAACAGACAGTACACCATATGCGATTAAATGATCACAGTTTATAAAGATTACTATAATTGATTAATAACCATACAGTATATATGAAGAAAACGAAAATAAAGAAAAGGCACCAAACTTATCAAAGTCCAAACCACTTCATGCACAACCGTTGGAGCTCAATTACTGAAGTCTTCTGGCCACCATTCGATCCCCTCCGAACTCCTCGACTCGCAGCTCAGGACCATCCGAAGTGGTCAACCAAGCACATCTAGCTTCATCTCCTCTCTTCGGGGTACCCCCTGACCTCGGACCCCCGCTTGGGGTCCGTTCCTCGCCCAGTTTACAGCATCACGCCCTCCCTCTCTCAACCCCTCGTGCCTACTCCCCAAAAGCCCGTCAACAATAGCTTACAGACTCAGAAGAAAGAACAACATTAATCCCAATTGGTTTACAAAGGAATACAATTCTCGTTATCGGTCAATTTTAACCCAAACAAGCTTCCAGCACTCTCTCGCAACAAAGAAACATTCCTACTTTTAACAAAACAAAGAAGCCATTTTGATTAACATACGCAGTAACAAAGAAAAAGAAGAAACCCCCCTTTACAGATAGATTAAATGTTCTCTTTTGTATAGAAACATCAAGAGTTCATCTTTAATATCCAAATCCTCCTAAAGGAAGGCAGAGAGCAGAGAAAGTGGACAGGTTTAGGGAAGTAACTTCAGAACTGAAAGGATTAGCAACTAGGGAACACATTTCAACAGCGGAGCAATTAAGTATTTGAATGCAAAAGTAACCAGTATCATAGAATGGCAATATCTTGGGAGGTTGTAGGACTGAAGAAAGAAGTTAAGGGTGAGACCATAAGACCAAAAGATATAGGAGCAGAAGTAGGCCATTCGGTCCATCATGTCTGCTTCACCATTCATTCATGCTGATCCAATTCTTCCAGTCATCCCCATCCCCCTGCCTTCACCCCACACCCTTTGATGCCCTGACTAATCAAGAACCTATCTATCTCTGTCTTAAATACACCCAATGACTTGGCCTCCACAGCCGCTCATGGTAGCAACCTCCACAGATTTACCACCCTCAAACTAAAGTAATTTCTCCCTATCTCAGTTCTGAATGGATGTCCTTCAATCCTGAAGTCATGCCCTCTTGTCCTAGAATCCCCTTCCATGGGAAATAACTTTGCAATATCTAATCTGCACAGGCCTTTTAATATTTGGAATGTTTCTATAAGATCTCCCCTCATTCTCCTGAACTCCAGGGAATACAGCCCAAGAGCTGACAGATATTTGTCATGTGGAACCCTTTCATTCCTGGAATCCTGTGAACCCTCTCCAATGTCAGTCTATCCTTTCTAAAATAAGGAGCCCAAAACTGCACACAATACTCCAAGTGTGGTCTCATGAGTGCCTTATAGAGCCTCAACATCACAGCCTTCTCTCATATTCTATACCTCTAGAAATGAATGCCAACATTGCATTCGCCTTCTTCACAAACGACTCAACCTGCAGGTTCACCTTTAGGGTCTCTTGCACAAGGACTCCCAAGTCCTATTGCATCTCCGCATTTTGAATTCTCTCCCCATCTAAATAATAGTCTACCCGTTTATTTCTTCCACCAAAGTGCATGACCATACGCTCTTCAACGTTCTATTTCATTTGCCACTTCTTTGCCCATTCCCTAAACTATTTAAGTCTCTCTACAAGCTCCCTGTTTTCTCAACATTACCCATCCCTCCATCTCCTCATACTGTAGTCCAAATCATTGATATACATTGTGAAAAGCAGCGGTCCCAACACTGACCCCTGTGGAACTCCACTGGTAACTGGCAGCCAGTCAGAATAGGATCCCTTTATTTCCACTTTCTGCTTTCTGCCGACCAGCCAATGCTCCAACCATGCTAGTAACTTCACTGTAATTCCATGGGCTCTTATCTTGCTAAGCAGCCTCATGTGCGGCATCTTGTCTAAGGCCTTCTGAAAATCCAAGTACACCACATCTACTACATCTCATTTGTCTACCCTGCTTATAATTTCCTCAAAGCATTGCAGTAGGTTTGTCAGCTAGATCTACCATACTGCACTGGCAGATTTTACAAACTATTATTTTTCCTTCAACACAGTATTATAATAAATTTTTCAATAAACCCAGTAAGTTTCAAAAGTGTGCAAAAACTGAGTCTCCAGAGAACCAGCTGTTGAACTACTGGAATTTCCATTTAGTTGGACAGCAGAGATTGGAGCATTACTTTGCTGTATTGAGCCATTTCAGAATGGCCTCATTTCCGACATCCTCCAAGAGGACCACAGCTTTGTTGTAGGGTTTGGAGACTTGCATACCTCAGTGACCCAGAGAGCTATGTTGGCTGGAGTCAGGGCTTTATGCTTTGGCTCATTGTCCGGTCACACATGCCAAGCAGGTCAAAGAGCAGAGGACAAACTGAGAGAGGTCCACTGGTCCTCTAGGTTCAGGGGTTCAGCTCTCTGCTAACAACCCTAACTGATAAATCAAAATTGTTACGGAAACAGCAATGAAGAATCCTTCTAAATTTTGAGTGCGACAGTATTCCTGAGTCTCCACCTGGGACTTGCACAATTGATGGTTGTGAAAACTGAAAGGAAGCTACTAACGTGATGAAGGAAGACCGGAACACCACTGGAGATGGAGGACCTTCATTACTGCCCCAAATGCCAGCGGCATAACAGGCAGTAAGTAAGTCATTTCAGACATACGTAGAATTTGGCAACTTTATGATGATATGACCTTCCATTAATCCAGACTGCATACTGAGTAAATCCACCTTTCAAACCAGATAAACCATTTCATGGTGTTCAAAACTAGACCATTTTAGTCAGCCTGGTTCCTAAGGTTGTCATAGCCAGGGGTGGTGGTGGTGATAAGCTCCCACTAACTATAAAGTGCTCCAAATGGCATGTGACTCTAACTGTCTCTGACAACCAGGTCCAATTGGCTTTCATGTGTGGCTTAGCTACTAGGCTTGTTGGAACTGTTTCTACTGACAAGAGAAGGGGCAAAGGTGGACCACTGGCATCTCAAAACCAGTTGCTTCGGGAAGGTGGGGCTCATTAGCCTTGGACGACAGCCAACTAGGAGAAGGAAAACTCTGATTTTAGACCTGTGCTGCCTTGCAGCCATTCCCACCCATGGGAGAGGCTTCGGGAGTAAATCTGGAGCCGGGGTCCCTACGGCAGTTTGATGTTGTTTACAACGTCACCCTGGCAACCTCTGCGATGACACTGGGCAAGCTGTGTCGGCACTTGCCCTTCCCTTGGACTACATCAGTGACGTGGAGAGGGGAAACCCACTGCATGGGAACAGCCAGTTCTTCAAATCTCTCCACCCAGGCTTGCACCCTGGAGAGGACACAGTCCACCAGAGGCACAAACCAATGATGCCTGGGATCGACGGCTGCCTATTGGTCAGCTAAAAACAGGGCCAGCTTGATTCCCAATGGCAAATGCCTGTGGAGGTCACAACAGCCATTTTATCACTGCTAAGGATCATGGGAAGCAGGTACAAGTCTGAAAAGAATGGCCTCTATGTCAGCTACAGTAACAGTAATAGGTTGCCATGCAGAAAAGGGTCAATGTTCTTGTAGGGTGACACATCTTTGCTCTGTGTGCCTACATCCACCAGACATAAACCCCAATCAATCAAGCTCAAACTCAAGTTTATTGTCATATTCAAAAATGCATGTGTTCATAGTCATAGCAAAGCACAGCATGAAAGCAGGCCCTTCGGCCCATCTAGTCCAAGCCAAAACTGCCTATTTCCATTGGCCTGCACCCGGACCTTAGTGCTCCATACCCCTACCATTCATGTACCTATCCAAACTTCACTTAAGTTTTGAAGCTCATATGCATCACTTGTGCTGGCAGTTTGTTCCACACTCTCATGGCCTTCTCAATGATGATGTTTCCCTTCATGTTCCCCTTAAACTTTTCACTTTTCACCCTTAACCCATGACCTCTCATTGTAGTTCCACCCAATTTCAATGGAAAAAGCCTGCTTGCAGTCACCTTATCTATACTCCTTATAATTTTGTGTACTTCTTTCTAACCTTCTCTCGTTCTTCTACATTCTAAGGAATGAAGTCCTAATGAAAGTTCAACCTTTCCTTATAACTCAGGTCCTCTAGACCTGGTAACATCCTTGAAAATTGGTTCTGTACTCTTTCAACCTTATTTACATCTTTCGTGCATGTAGGTGACAAAAACTGCACACAATTCTCCAAATTAGGCCTCAACAAAGTCTTATACAATAAAGTCAACATAACATCCCATCACCTGTACTCAGTACTTTGATTTATGAAGGCCAATATGCCAAATGCTTTCTTTACAACCCTATCTACATGTGATGCCACTACAACAAATTATGGACCTGTATTCTCAGATCCCTTTATTCTTCCATCGGTGCGATAAAAACCTTACTTGCAACAGCATTCACAAGAAAAAAATTACTTAAACATTTACAGTATTATAGAAAATTATACAAGAAAGAACACAATTAGATCCAAATAAAAGTCCATTGTAGTCCAATTAGTCATCGTGTTGTTACACTCAGTTATGATTAGGTTTGTGCAGGTTAGGTCAAGACGAAGTAGTTGAAGGGAATAGCTTATCTTGGATCTGGTGATGTGGGACTTCATGCTTCTGCGTCTCCTGCTATGATGACTGCATCTCCTGCATGGCCTGGGTGGTGGAGATGTTTGAGAATAGATGTTATCTTCTAGTAGCAAAACCTCCTGTAGATACTTCTGACGGTGGACAGTGATTTGCCTGTGATGCTTGGGCTAAGTCCACTACACTCCTCCACATTTGAATTGTAACCAAAGCTGGACTTTTTTTGTGCTCTGAATGCTCCAATCCAGCATTACCCACATTTACAAATAATTGACAGGGATAAGAACTGGGATCTCTCCAGTATCAAGCTCACAGAGCTGATCTACTGTACAAGTACATCAGTGGGAGATTAGAAACCTGTGGTGAAAGAGAGCAAAGCACGCACACAGGGTTGGAGCATGGAGCACTTTAATCCACTTGTGCCTGATGTCTTGCTGCACCATTCACTTCCTGTTTGAAAATAAATGGAAAAACTCAGGTTGTACAATTTGCACCAGTTTAAATCACAATTACAAAATGTGTTATGTGTTTTAATCTCTTTATGTCTGCAAATAGTGCCAGGACACTTAAGCTACAATAGTCTCTCCATCCACAGTGGTGTCTCTCCAGTTCTCCTGTGGGTGGGACTTCACATTCAAGATTCAAAATTGTTTAATGTCATTTCCAGTACACAACTGTACAGGAGAATGACATAATTGTTACTCCAGGTCTGAGGTGGCATGGTAGCGTAGTGGTTATCACAACTGCTGCCTGTAAGGAGATTGTACGTTCTCCCCGTGACCTCGTGGGTTTCCTCCGGGTGCTCCGTTTTCCTCCTACAGACCAAAAACACCTACCAGTGGAAAGTTAATAGGTCTTTGTAAATTGCCCGATGATTATGCGAGGATTAAATCAGGGGGTTGCTGGCAGCGAGACGTGAAGGGCCAGAAGACAATAGACAATAGACAGTAGGTGCAGGAGTAGGCCGTTCGGCCCTTCGAGTCAGCACCGCCACTCACTGTGATCATGGCTGATCATCCACGATCAGTACCCTGTTCCTGCCCTCTCCCCATATCCCTTGACTCCACTATCTTTAAGATCTCTATCTAACTCTTTCTTGAAAGCATCCAGAGAATTAGCCTCCACTGCCTTCTGAGGCAGAGCATTCCATAGATCCACAACTCTCTGGGTGAAAAAGTTTTTCCTCCACTCCGTTTGGAATAAGAATAAGAAGGACTTATTCTGTGCTGTATCTCAATAAATCATAAAAAACAATAGGATAAAGAACACAATAATAATATAAAAACCCAATAAATATAAGTACATCAGATAGCTTCTATACATAGATTGATTGTATGTCCATAAAGTGATATTCAGTTAAGGAGTGTCTCTACATAAGACCACAAGTGAATACATTGCATTAAAATATGAGCAAAACATGTTCATGTGTATTGTGTTCATGATGAAAGGTACAAGTAGGTCAGGAGAGTTTCCAGGTCATGTCAGTGTTTATCGTAGTCACATTGAGTTGTGCACACTCATGAACAGACCCAACTTCGTAAATATCCTTTGCTCCAATTAACTATGTGTTAAGTTTTGATGGCTTAGGTGATGGATGTTGCTCATTGTCCATAGTTTGACTGAAAGCGATCTTGTAATCTCCACAGCAATCAGTGGTTCAATCTCTTTGGTCTCACTTCATCAAAAATCCATTTTTTCCCAATTTATCTAATTCAGTTTAAGATTTCTATGCTTAAGGGTCTGACATATGATTCTTTAAATAACTAATGTCTCTTTATGAAGGTTTCATATCATTCATTTGTCATTTTCACAACAATTACATTATGGTGGCCAATAGACTCAATTTTCCCAGGGATTATCAAACTTTCTCTCAAATCCTTCTTTGATTTTTCTTTCCCTAATGGCATACTGGCTTAAATCCTGTAAGCAGGTTTGTCAATTTATAATAGTGCACCCCTTTTGTGTCAATCATCACTTTTATGTACTTGTTGTTTAATATAACTTGTGTCTTGCAAACCTTGATTCACCAGCTTTTCATGTTGCCTGCTTACAAGCATTCACATTGTATGTGCTAGTTTCATCAATTTCCTTCAATTTCATCAACTACCATCCCTTGGAGTTTAGTGAGAAAATCTGACTTCATCTTCAATTTGGTCTTTGACTTGCAAGCTGCTGCCACACGACCCTTCAAGTGACATTTATAACACTTCGTCATATTGAATTTACATTAGATATTCTGGGCAAGTGCCATTGCATCTCCCACAAATACTGAAAGTCTCTCTTCATACTTTCCTCTCTCTCTTTCACTCTCTCTCTCTCTCTCTCTCTCTCTCTCTCTCTCTCTCTCTCTCTCTCTTGTAAAAGATTGTTAGCTACATACAACAGTAACCATTTAGAATACAATAGTTAAGCAAAATTATGAGGGATATAGATTGGATAAATGCAAGCAGGCTTTTTCCACTGAGGTTGGATGGGACTGCAACTAAAGGTCATGGATTAAGGGTGAAAAGTGAAAAGTTTAAGGGGAACATGAGGGAAGGGAGAAATTCTTCACTCAGAGGGTCGAGAGTGTGTGGAACAAGCTGCCTGCACAAGTGGTGCATGTGAGCACGATTTCAATGTTTGAGCACAGTTTGGACAGGTATATGGATTGTAGGGGTATAGAGGGCTATGTACCCAGTGCAGGTCGATGAGACAAGGCAGTTTAAATGGTTCATCGTGGACTAGATGAGCCAAATGGCCTGTTTCTGTTCTGTACTTCCCTATGACTCTATGACTGTAGTGGATGAAACTCATTTCTCCTTAACTCTGCCAACTCCACTGAGATTGCTGTCAGACCGTAGCTCCATCACACCGAGTAATTTGGACTGAAATTTCTCATTACTCTATTCACAAGCCAACTTACGTCTGTGAGCTCTGTTAGGAAACTCTACAAAGCTGCAAAGAAATGGAGGTTTCTTTAGTACTATAATAGTTTATACATTCCAAACTTGTAGCTTATAGTAGGGAGACTGGAGCAACAAACCTTCTATTGGAGGTAGAACACCTTTGCTCTGTCCACCAGAGAAAGCAGGATCTCCCAGTGGCCACACATTTTAATTCCACATCCCATTTCCATTCTGATATGTCTATCCATGGCCTCCTCTACTGTCAAGATGAAGCCACACTCCGGTTGAAGGAACAACACCTTATGTACCGGCTGGGTAGCCTCCAACCTGATGGCATGAACATTGACTTCTCTAACTTCCATTAATGCCCCTCCTCCCCTTCTTACCCCATCCCTGACATATTTAGTTGTTTGTTTTTTTTCTCTCTCTCTGCCCATCACTCTGCCTGTTCTGAATCTCCCTATGGTGCTCCCCTTCCCCCCTTTCTCCTTAGTCCTCCCACCCCATTATCCTCTCCCTTTTCCAGTTCTGTATCACCTTTGCCAATCACCTTTCCAGCTCTTAGCTTCATCCCACCCCCTCCAGTCTTCTCCTATCATTTTGCATTTTCCCCTCCCCCTCCTACTTTCAAATCTCTTAGTATCTTTCCTTTCAGTTAGTCCTGACGAAGGGTCTCGGCCTGAATCGTTGACAGTGTTTCTCCCTATAGATGCTGCCTGGCCTGCTGTGTTCCACCAGCATTTTGTGTGTGTTGTTTGAATTTCCAGCATCTGCAGGTGTCCTCGTGTCTACTGGAGGAACTCAGCAGGTCAAGTAGCATCTATAGGAGAAATTGAATATGTGACTTTTCAGGTCAACAATCTATATCAGGACCACCCTACTGCATGGCTTTGACCCAAATAGTTGACAATTCTTTTTAAAGGTTTAAACAGTTCAAAATGTAAAGTACATACATTACTGTGCAAAAGTCTCAGGAACATATATAGAGCAAAGGTGCCTAAGAAGTTTGCACAGTAGTGTATTTGTCAATGTGGAGCAGAGAGCGAGTTTGTAAATCTGGCGGGAGCAAAGGATGTTGAAGTGGCACATGACTGTACATGTCACCATTTTCTATCCTGAGATTTGTTTTCTTACAAGCATTCACAGTAGAACAAAGAAATAGAGTAGAATCAATGAGAAACATAGAAAACCTACAGCACAATACAGGCCCTTAACACAAAGTACGTCCCTACCTTAGAAATTACTAGGCTTACCCATAGCCCTCTATTTTTCTAAGCTCCATGTACCTATCCAAAAGTCTCTTAAAAGACCTATCGTATCCGCCTCCACCACCATTGCCGGCAGCCCATTCCACATACTCACCACTCTCTGAGTAAAAAACATACCCCTGACATCTCCTCTGTAGCTACTCCCCAGCACCTTAAACCTGTGTCCTCTTGTGGCAATCATTTCAGCCCTGGAAAAAAGCCTCTGACTATCCACAAGATCAATGCCTCTCATCATCTTACACACCTCCATCAGGTCATCTCTCATCCTCCGTTCCTCCAAGGAGAAAAAGCCAAGTTCACTCAACCTATTCTCATAAGGCATGCACCCCAGTCCAGGCAACATCCTTGTAAATCTCCTCTGCGCCTTTTCTATGGCTTCCATATCATTCCTGTAGTGAGGCGACCAGAATTGAGCACAGTACTCCAAGTGGGGTCTGACCAGGGTCCTATATAGCTGTAACAGTACCTCTCGGCTCCTAAATTCAATTCCACAGTTAATGAAGACCAATACACCGTATGCTGTCTTAAGCACAGAGTCAACCTGCACAGCTGCTTTGAGCGTCCTATGGACTCGGACCTCAAGATCCCTCTGATCCTCCACACTGCCAAGAGTCTTACCATTAATACTATATTCTGCCATCTTATTTGACCTACCAAAATTAACCACTTCACACTTCACTGGGTTGCACTCCATCTGTCACTGTTCAGCCCAGTTTTGCATCCTATCAATGTCCCACTCTGACAGCCCTCCACACTATCCACAACACCCACAACCTTTATGTCATCAACAAACTCACTTACCCATCCCTCCACTTCCTCATCCAGGTCATTTATAAAAATCATGAAGAATAAGGGTCCCAGAACAGGTCCCTGAGGCTCTGGTCAGATCACTGGTCACTGACCTCCATGCAGAATATGACCTGTCTACAGCCACTCTTTGCCTTCTGTGGGTAAGCCAGTTCTGGATCCACAAAGCAATGTCCCCTTGGATCCCATGCCTCCTTACTTTCTCAATAAGCCTTGCATGGGGTACCTTATCAAATGCCTTGCTGACATCCATATACACTACATCTACTATTCTTCCTTCATCAATGTGTTTAGTCACATCCTCAAAAAATTCAATCAGGCTCGTAAAGCATGACCTGCCCTTGACAAAGCCATGCTGACTATTCCTAATCATATTATGCCTCTCCAAATGTTCATAAATCTTGCCTCTTAGGATCTTCTTCATCAACTCACCAACCACTGAAGTAAGACTCACTGGTCTATAATTTCCTGGGCTATCTCTACTCCCTTTCTTGATTAAAGGAACAACATCTGCAACCCTCCAGCCCTCCGGAACCTCTCCTGTCTCCATTGATGATTCAAAGATCATCGCCAGCGGCTCAGCAATCTCCTCCCTTGCCTCCCACAGTAGCCTGGGGTACATCTCATCCTGTCCCAGCAACTTATCCAACTTGATGCTTTCCAAAAGCTCCAGTACATCCTTTTTCTTAATATCTACATGCTCAAGCTTTTCAGTCTGCTGCAAGTCATCACTACAATCACCAAGGTCCTTTTCCATAGTAAATACTGAAGTAAAGTATTCATTAAGTACCTCTGCTATTTCCTCCGGTTCCATACACACTTTCCCACTGTCACACTTGATAGGTCCTATTCTTTCATGTCTTATCCTCTTGCTCTTAACATACTTGTAGAATGCCTTGGGGTTTTCCTTAATCCTGCCCACCAAGGCCTTCTCATGGCCCCTTCTGGCTCACCTAATTTCCTTTTATAAACTCCTTCCTATTAGCCTTATAATCTTCTAGATCACTAACATTACCTAGCTTTCTGAACCTTTTGTAAGCTTTTCATTTCTTTTTGACTAGATTTATTAAAGCCTTTGTACACCACAGTTCCTGTACCCTACCATAACTTCCCTGTCTCATTGGAATGTACCTATGCAGAACACCACAGAAAAATCCCCTGAACATTTGCCACATTTCTTCTGTACTTTTCCCTGAGAACATCTGTTCCTAATTTAAGCATCCAATTTTCTGCCTGATAGCCTCATAATTCCCCTTATTCCAATTAAATGCTTTTTCTAAAGAAGCTACAGAGAAAGACTTCAATGTGCAAAAGAAAACAAACTGTGCAAATACAAAACACATAGATCATAATAAATAAATAAATAAATAAATAAATAAATAAATAAATAAATAAATAAATAAATAAATAGATAAATAATGTTGAGAACATGATTGTAGAGTGTTTGAATGTGAGTCAGTAGGTTGTGGAATCAGTTCAGTGTTGAGGTGATTGAAGTTATCTACTCTGGTTCAGGATTTCCGTCTGATTTCTTCCAGCAGGTTGTTTACTGTAGCTTTCCGTTATCTGTAACAGTACAAAACTAAAAAGCTCTTAATTTCTTTACACCGCAGCAAAAGGACAGATCAGATGGTTTGGGGGTATAAGTAAACTGACTAAATGCCTTTAGTCCATCTGCAACAATGAAGGGGGTCACTTTTTTCCTCTCTTTAATGGTCTTGTTATTTCAGTATCATTTGCACTTCCATCAACTTCCATGACATTAATAATGCTTATTTTAAAAGACTCCATGGGCTCCATGTTTGACACAATATCATTACTGAAGTCTCGAAGATCTCTTAAGTAAAAAGAGATGAAACATCTATCTTCCTTTTTCTTCAGATCTTATTCCTATAAACACGTAACAGTACTGCAAAAGGTTTTTTTAATCTTTCTGGTGCCTGTTTACTTCAATGGTTTTGCACTTTAACACACTGATCTAACTTTGCTGTCTTTTGCATTGTTATTCGTGGCTGTGGACTCACTTCTGTGAACTTCAGTTCTGAATATTATTTGTTTATTTTAATTGATTGCATGATTTGTCTTTTTGTTCTGCACATTAGGTGTTTGACTGTCTTTTTTAAAGGGTTCTATTGGGTTTCTTTGTTTTGTGGCTGCCTGTAAGGAGACAAATCTGAAGGTTGTAGTTCGTATACATACTTTGATAATAAATGTACTTTGAACTTTATTCTCATTTGGTGAAATCATTGGGAGCTTTCCTATCCTAATGTTCATTTACCCACAACCATTCCACTTGCCACACTGCCGTCGCCAGTTCAGCTGTGATAGGATTAACTTTATTTGTCACAAGTGCATCAAAACATATAGCAGGATGTGTTATTTTGCATCAGATCAATTCAGTAACAGTTTTGCTGGGAGAAGTTGCTGTACTTCTGGAGTCAACATGGCATGCCCATAACTCAGTACCTTAACCTGTTCGTACTTGAATGAGGGAGGAAACCAACGCACCCAGAGTCCCATGCGGTCACAGGTAGAATGTACAGACTCCTTGCAGGCAGCAGAGGGAATTGAACCCTGATTGATGATTACTGGCAGTGCACAGCAAGCAATTGCACTAACCGCGATGCTATCACGATACTGATGTTCTTCTCTCCCACTTTCTGCTCTGTCTATTCTGCAGCTGGAAGAAAGACCCTTCGGTGGTGGTGCTTAAATCATGGTGAATCATGGTACGTGATTCAGAGACGAGAGACTAGAGACAAAATGTTTTAAAACCCATGGGAAATAATAATTGGTTGCTCATACCTAAAAGCTTGATCATCAGGGACGTAGGAAATGGTCAGGCCATTTGTCCACCAAAGGCAACTCTGTACAGCCCAGGACTAATTAGATTCTATTATCACACAATTTCTATTCTCTCTCTTCATAGCACTGAATTGAATTGACTTTATTTCTTACATCCTTCACACACATAAGAAGTAAAAACCTTTACGTTATGTCTCCGTCTAAATGCACGTGTGTAGAACACTATTTATTAGCCATTGAATTTTTGTATTATCATCAAAGACATTCATCATCAACTTCATCATGTGCCGTGTCAAATGATGTCAGCGATCATGAACTTTGACCATAATTGTTCTTGACAAGTTTTTCTGCAGAAGTGGTTTGCCGTTGTCTTCTTCTGGGCAGTGTCTTTACAAATCTGGTGACCTCACCAGTTATCAATGCTGTTCAGAGATTGTCTGCCTGGTGTCAGTGGTCACTTAGCCAGGACTTGTGATGTGCACCGGCTGCTCGGACGGCCATCTGCCACGTGCTCCGATAGCTTCACATGACGCTGACTGAGGAGCTAAGCAGGTGCTACATTGGAGATGGTCAGCACCAGATCGGCACGTTTGGACCTAGATCGGCAGTGTTTGGACCCGAGTCAGCAGTCACTCTTTACGGAAGGACCAAGTACATGCGGTTGCTCTCCTTGTATGCAAATGAACAGCTGTTTCAAATATTCTGAATTGTATGTAATTATTGGACTGTACTTTACATTGATTTCTTTCAGTTTTTCTGTGTTTTCTTTCTTGTGGTGATTGGTGGTGGGCGATCTGTTAATTTTGGTGTGTAAGAGGTGGACTTGAGCATTGTTATTAGCGCTGTACTTTTCTGTGAGTGAGAGGGTCAGGGATTGTTATTGTCGCTGTTTTCCTCTGCTGCGAGAGGGGAGTTTTGGGGTCTGTGAGCTTTGTTTCTTTTCTTTTTTGTGCTGAGGTGGAGGGGGGGAGTTGATGTATTTTCTTTCATTAACACCCATTGTCTTTCTGTATTTAATGGCTAGCTGGAGTAGACAAATGTAAGAGTTGTATTGTACATGCATACTTTGAACCTCACCCAAGAGTTACCTGCAAGCTAGCAGAGGGAAGGAGCGCCTTACACCTCCTTTGGCAGAGACATTTAACTCCAGCCCGCCACCCACTAGGAGACATTAACTCACTTTAATGAGCTTAGGTATGATAAGACCAAAAGATATAGGAGCAGGATTAGATCATTTGGCCCTTTGAGTTTGCTCCACCATTTCATTATGGCTGATCCATTTCCTTCTCAGCCTTCTTCCCATATCCCTCTAAGCCTGTCAACCTCTGCCTTAAATATGCTCAATGACTTGGTCTTCACAGCCATCTGTTGCAATGAATTCCACAGATTCATCACCCTCTAGCTAAAGAGATTCCTCCTCATCTCCATTCCAATTGATGTCCCTCCAGTCACAGGCTGTGCCCTCTGGTCTTAGACACCCCACCACTGGAGAAGTCTTCTCCGCATCCACTTTATTGAGGCCTTTCAACATTCATTAGTTTTCAATGAGATCTCCTCTCATTCTTCAGATCTCTGAGTACAGGCTTAGAGCCATCAAATGTTCCTCAAATGATAACCCTTCCAATCCCAGAATCATTTCTGTGAAACTCCTTTGAACCCTCTCTAAATTCAGCACATCCTTTCATAGATAAGGGGCCCAAAACTGCTCACAATACTCTCAGTGAGGCTTCACCAGTGCTTTATAAAGCCTCAACATTGCATTCTTGCTTTGCCATCTGGTTCTCATCACTGCACTGAAGCCTGAACAATTGTGAAACTGTGCTTTATGTATAAGTTGCTTGGTAGGGTCTACAATCCAGAGCAGTGATTCTCAACTCTTTTTTGGGTCATGCCCCACTGAAGTTTATACGTTCTCCCCACGACTGCACATGTTTCCTCTGAGTGCCCCAGTTTCCTCCCTCATTCCAAAGAGGTACAGTTAGGATAAGGGTTAGTGAGATGTGGGCATGCTGTGTTGGCGCTGAAACCATGGCAACACTTGGAGGCTGCCCCCAGAAAAAGCCTTGGTCTGGGTTGGTCCCTGATGTAAGAAACACATTTCACTGTATGTTGCAACGTACATATGACAAAGAAAGCTGATGTCTAACTATCAGTATACTGTAGCTCATCCTCAGCACTCTATTGAAGCACAGACTAGATATTGTGCGGTCATTGTAAATCAGAGGTATGACTACTACAGATTGGGCTGGTCCATTAGCCCCATGTTTTCAACACATTACAATGATCTGCCTATACTACCAATGGAGACTGCGGCTGAAAGCCAAGAGGACAAACTTAAAATAGATTTGTCTGATTCACTGAGACAACACCATGTGACAAATAAAGCTAACCCTTAAGATCTTCACAAGTGATGGCTACAATTTGAATCTGTATCAATTATCATAAAGAAAAGCTGCTGGATGAAAACCAGTAATACCTCGAGGCAAAGACCCGTGAAGGAGGCACTGCAACCTCGTGATGCCAAGCAGCACCTCTCCATCTCATACTGGCTTTCAATTGATGATATGCCATAAGATTCTTATTAAAGTATCAGTCATTACTTAATACAATGTATTTTACAAAGGAAAGCATGTCAACTAATGAAGAAATGTGTTCTATTTCCTTAAGAGCAAAGGATTCCTTTGGTAATCTTCTGCTCTTAAGAAAATGGAACAAATTTCTTCCATATTGAAAGGCCTAGATAGTGTGGACATGGAGAAGATGTTGCCAACCTAGGGGAGTCTAGGGCTGGGGGTATAGTGTCAAAATACAAGGATGTCCCTTTAGAACAGAGATGAGAAGGAATTTCTTTTGCCAGAAGGTGATGAATCTGGAGAATTCATTGCCACAGAAAGCTGTGGAGGCCAAGTCTTTGGGTGTATTTAAAGCCAAGGTTAATAGTGCTAAATTAGTAAGGGTGTCAAAGGTTATGGGATGAAGACAGGAGAATGGGGTTGAGAGCAAATATAAATCAGACTCGATGGGCCAATTCTACTCCAATGTCTTATGGCCTGATGGTCTAATTGCAGATGTGGGTAGAGAAATTGCAGATGGTGTTTAATCCAGCCAAGTGTGAGGAGTTGCACTTTGAGGTATCAAAATTATAGAGTCAGTACACAATTAGTGGCTGGATCCTTAATAGTGTTGACTTACAGAGGCATCTTGGAGTCCAACTTCCCCTGAAAGAGGCTGCACAATTTGATAGTCTGGGAAAATAAAGGCATATGACATTCTTGCCTTTATTAGTTGAGGCAAGTGTCAGAAAGTTATCTTGCAGCTTTATAAAACTGTGGTTAGGACACATCTGGAACCTTGCATTCATTTCTTCCATTACAGGAAGGATATAGAGGAGTTGGAGAGGATGCAGAAGAGATTTACCAGAATACTTCCTGAATTGTGTTATAAGGAGAGGTTGGACAAGCTGTTGTGATTTATCTGTGCTTCTATTGTTTTGTGTTTCTTTTCTATGAATACCTACAAGAGAGAATCTCAGAGTTGGAAATGTTGATATATATGTATTTTTATAATAAATCTACTTTGAACCTGAGGTGTTTTCTCTGGAACGGTGGAAACCGATGAGAAAACTAACAGAAGTTTATAACATTATGAGAGGCATGGAGGGACTGTTGATATCTTTTTCTATATTAGTTTGTGTGCATTTAACATGAAAGGAGGTAAGTTTAAAGGAGACGTGTGGTAGAAGTCTTTCTTACACGATAATGGTGGGTGCCTGGAATGTACTGTTGGGGTGAATATGAATCATATGAATCAGAATCAGGTTTAATATCAACAGCATATGTCATGAAATTTGTTAACTTTGTGGCAGCAGTACACTGCAATACATAATAAGAATAGAAAAAACTGAATTACATATTTATTTATTTATTTATTTATTTATACATGTGCGCTCACACGTTTGTGTCAAATAGTTACATTAAAATAAGTAATGCAAAAAACAGAAATAAAAAATGTTGTGAGGCTTCAATATCCATTCAAATATCAGATGGAAATATAAAAGAGGCATTTAAGACATTTTTAGAAAGTACATGAATATAGGGAACAGAGGGATATATGGACCTGTGTAGGCAGAAGGGATGAGTTTATTAGGTAGTTAATTACTTATTTAATTAGTTTGGCACAGCATTGTGGGTCAAAAGGCCTTTTCCTATGCTGTACTGTTTTACTGTATTTTCTTTATTCTAAGAAGGTAATAGTTGTGTTTTAGGATATCAGGTAAGGTTTATCTAGATGGGCAAGGTTGTTGCATTAAGAAATACAGTTCAGTTATAATAAAGAGGGAATAGTATTTTGGAGAATGGTAACACAGTGTTTATTTAACTGAATTAGTAACAGCTGAACTAATGATCCAAACGCTTATTCAAATCCTAACATGGTATCTCAGGAATTTAAATTCAGTTTAATCAACAATATTAATTTATCCAACCTTTCAAAGCACTTCATCACATGAGTGCTACTGTGTGGTAATTGTTAAAGCAGATCGCATTGCTCTTCTCAGGCAATGGTATGAATATTGCTCTTTTGAAGGAGGTGTGAGCCTTATCCCACAGCAGCTTCATCATGGCCACAACCCCTCCTACCATCAAGGACATCTTCAAGAGGAAGTGCCTCAAGGAAGTGGCATCCATCACAGGGGATCTTCACCATCCAGAAGTTGTCCTCTTCTCATTACGACCATTGTGCAGGATGCAAAAGAGCATGAAGACCTTCACTCAGTGATTCGGAACATCCTCCTCCCTTCAGACTGGTTAATGGACCCATGAACACTCCCTTACTGTTTGCACTATTAATTTATTTCATAATGTATAGTAATTTTTGTGTCTTCGCACTGTACTGCTGCCACAAAACAATAAATTTTATGTCACGTAAGTCAGTGGTAATAAGCCTGAGCAACACACACAAAATGCTGGAGAAACTCAGTATTTTGTGTGTGTTGCTTGGATTCCCAGCATCTGCAGATTTAATAAACCTGATACCGATTATCATAAACAACAGATTGTCAAAACGCTTGTTCCGTTTCAAATCGTCAACAATGCACCTGATTATTAACTGAGCTCTAAACTGGCCAGCCACCCTATACAGTGAGTATTAAGGTGACAATGTTTCAGGAAGATATCTCACTATTATTGTTTCAAGGGCAATTAGGAATGACATTAAATGCTCAGATTCAAAGAATATCGAAAGAAATATTATTCTGTTAGTTTTTCCAATTAAACTCAGCCATAGGAATAAGATCAGTTACATTAAATAAGCTGGAGTCCTGGGTCTGTGGATCTCTACAAAACCACTGAGGGAGTTGAAGGCTCCCTGCATATCCCGAGTCTAAATCTGAGTCCACGGGAGGCTGGAAGAAGAAGTCTTGTGGTTAGAGGACTGTGTTTGTGCATGGGTGGAGGAGTGAAACGGGATTGATTTATTGTAGTTGTTTTTTGTCGTTCCTCCTGTTCTGCTTTGTTCTGCAAGTATTGTGGGACTGTGTGGCAACACCGTGGGCTGCCGTCAGCACATCGTCAGGTATGTTGGTTGTTGATGCAAATAACATGTGTCACCGTATGTTTCAATGTACGTGTGATAAATAAAATTGAATCGTGATTTTGATTTTGTTCATGGTGAAGAAAAACAAAAATTTTTGCTGACACACTGGATCAACAAGTTACAGACTGCAGGGTGATGCTGTTCTTCCCAATATAAGAGCAGACTCATGGAATCATGTAAGAATTACTCAGAAGAAAGACATAAATTAAGTATAAATTATACACAATTAGAACCAAAAAAACAAAGTCCATTTTCGTGCAAAGTTATCAATTTGGTCCTCATGTTGCTAAACTGTAGTGCTTAAGCATGTTCCAGATGGCCACAGAACCAAATGTTTGAAGGTAAACATTTAAAGCAGGGGTGTGCAAACTTTTTAATGCATGGACCAATACCATTAAGCATTGAGTCAGGTTGGGAACTCCTGATTCAAAGCAAAGCTAAATAAAGAAGGATAAGGGAAATGAGGAGATTGCTGATTGGATTTGAAAAGATGGAAGGTCTTCAGTACAGTACTGCGCAAAAGCTTTGGGCACCCTAGATCTTATATATGGTTTCAGATGTGAGCAGTCGACATTTTGAGCTGAAAGTCTTCAGCAGGACTGACCTGCCAAAGGGTCTCAGCCTGAAACATTGACTGTACTAATTTCCATAGATGCTGCCTGGCCTGCTGAGTTCCTCCAGCATTTTGTGTGTGTTGCATTGATTTGAATTAGTTTTTTAATTGTTTATTGTTCTTTATAATAATTTTTTGATATCTAGAAGGTTTTCATTTCATTATTTTTGAAAGCATCATTGCTTTACGGAATTTTTTTACATATGCCAAAGCTTTTTGCACAGTATTGTAAATGCCAGTGTTGGCCTGTTTGGTCAAATTATCTATTTTTCTGTTGGGTGTCCCATATAATTTATAGAGAGACAACAATTCAGTTTACTTTCTCACAGGGTTAGATTATAGAGTCCTGAGTCATTCTTCATGGGGCAAGGAAACCTGAGAAGAAATTTGATAATGTTGGACAAAATCATGACAGGGTTTTAAGTCAGAAAAGGAGAGAGAACATGGACCCCATCAGTGAACGATGGACAAAAGGGTTGTGAAGGTTAACTTTTCTTTCCAAACATAACAATTGTTACGATGTACAGCTCAGTAGTAGTGAAAGTACACGCAGTGGCCACTTTACTAGATACCTCCTGCACCTAATAACATGGCCACTAAGTGTATGTTCATGGTCTTCTGCTGCTGTAAACCATCCACTTCAAGTTTCAATGTGTTGTGCATTCAACAATGTTCTTTTGCATACCATTGTTATTTGAGTTACTGTCACCTTCCTATCAGCTTGAACCAGTCTCCTCAGACCTTTCTCATTAACAAGGCGTATTCACGGAGAGAAATGCTGCTCATAGAATGTATTTTGTTTTTCATACCATTCTCTGTAAACTCTAGAGACTGTTGTACATGAAAATCCCAGGAGATCAGCAGTTTAGCAGCTTTGGCACCAACAATCACTCAACGGTCACTGTCACTTAGGTCACATTTTTTCCCATTGGTATGAACAACAATTAAACTTCTTGAACATGTCTGCATGCTTTTCTGCATTGAATTACTGCCATATGATTTTTCATTAATTTTTCATCAAACAGGTGTACCTATAAAGTGGCCACTGAGTCAATCAAAGTGCTAGAAAGGAGTTGGGATTATCACTGAATCATGGCTGAAAGTAGGCCATAGTTGGGAGCTTAACGTCAAAGGATGTACTTTGTATCGAAAGGACAAGCAGGAAGGCATAGGCGGTGGTGAGGCTCTGTTGGTAAGAGATGGAATTACGTCTATAGAAAGAGGTGACATAGGGTGATGTTGAATCGTTGTGGATAGAATTAAGAAAACTGCAAGAGAATCATTATGGGAATCATATATAGGCCTCCAAACACTAGCCAAGATGTGAGGATCAAATTGCAAAGGGAGCTGGAAAAGGCATGTGATAAGGGTAATGACATAATTGTAATAGGGGACTAGTGTACAAGAAGATTGGGAAAATCAGATTGGTGTCGTATTGTAAGAGAGGGAATTTGTTGAATGCCTATGGGATGGCTTTTTAGAGCAGCGTATGCTTGAGCCTACTTGGGAAAAGGGTATCTTAAATCTTATTAGGGAGCTTAATGTAAAGGAACCCTTGGGAGGCAGAGATCATAATATGATTGAATTCATACTGCAATTTGAGAGAAAGAAGAATAACTCACATCTATCAGCAGCACAATGGAATAAAGGGAATTACAGAGACATGAGCAATGAGCTTGCTCAGCTGGACCTGGGCCACAGTACCTCACTCTGCAATTGGATCCTCAACTTCCTAACCATAAGACCACAATCTGTGCGGATAAGTGATAATGTCTCCTCCTCACTGACGATCAACACTGGCACACCTCAGGGGTGTGTGCTTAGCCCACTGCTCTACTCTCTCTATACCAATGATTGTGTGGCTAGGCATAGCTCAAATACCATCTATAAATTTGCTGATGATACAACCATTGTTGGTAGAATCTCAGATGGAAATGTGACGGTGTTCAGGAGCGAGATATGCCAGCTAGTGAAGTGGCGTCACAGGTGAGAGTTGATATTGGACTACTGGAAAATGATGCTGGTGAGGTTCTTTGGGGGACAGAGAAATGACAGATGAATTTAATGGATACTTGGCATCTGTGTTCACTGTGGAAGGCACTAGCGGTGTGCCAGAGGTCCATGAGTGTCAGTGAACAGGAATGAGTGCCATTGCTATTACAAAGGAAAAAGTGTGAGGTAAACTCAAAGATCTTAATGTGGATATGTCACCTGGACCAGATAAACTACATCCACAGACTTGAGAAAAGTTACTAAAGAGCTAACGATTGGGTCATGAGTCGTGACTTTCAAGAATCACCTGATTCTGGCATGGTCCCAGAGGATTGGAAGATTGCAAATGTCAATCCACTCTTTAAGATGGGAGGAAGGCAAAAGAGAATAAATTTTAGGCCATTTTCCCTAACCTCAGGGTTTGGGAAAGTGTTGGAGTCTATTATTAAGGTTTCGGTATACTTGGAGACTAATAATAAAATAAGTCAAAGGCAGTATGGTTTCTGTAAAAGAAAATCTTGCCTGACAAATCTGTTAGAGTTCTTTGAGGAAGTAACAGGCAGGGAGGACAAAGGAGAGGCAGTAGATGTCATTTACTTGGATTTTCAGAAGACTTTTGATAAGGTGCTACACAAGAGGATGCTTAGCAGGATAAAATCCTATGGGGTTACAGGAAAGATAATGGCATGGATCGAGGAATGATTTGGCAGGCAGGGGGCAGCAAGTGATTGGTTGCTAGTGTCTGTTGGTGTTCCTCAGGGGTCGGTAATGGGACTGCTACTATTCACATTGCTTGTCAATGATTTGGATTTGAAATTGATGGCTTTGCGGCAAAGTTTGTGGATGATACAAAGGTAGATGGAAGGATAGGCAGTGCTGAAGAAGCAATGCATTTGCAGCAGGACCTAAACAAATTGGAAGAATGGGCAAAAAAGTGGCAGATGGAATACAATGTTGGAAAATGAATGATAGTGGATTTTGGTAAAAGGAACAATATAGTGCAGACTATTATCTAAATGGGAGAAGGTTCAAATGTCAGAGTTGCAGAGGGACTTAGAGTCCTCGTGCAAGACTCGAAGAAAGTTAATTTACAGGTTGAGTCTGTGGTAAAGAAGGCAAATGCAATGTTGGCATTTATTTCAAGGGGAATAGAATATAAAAGTGAGGAGGTAATACTGAGCCTTTGTAAGACTAGTCAGGCTGCACTCGGAGTATTTTCAACAGTCTTGGGCCCCATATCTCAGAAAGGATGTGT
Source organism: Hypanus sabinus (assembly GCF_030144855.1). NCBI lineage: Eukaryota > Metazoa > Chordata > Chondrichthyes > Myliobatiformes > Dasyatidae > Hypanus > Hypanus sabinus. The sequence continues at coordinate 153,001,686 of NC_082714.1, forward strand.
TGTCATTGGAGAGAGTCAAGAGGATGATTCCAGTAATGAAGAGGTTAACATATGAGGAGCACTTGGCAGCTTTGGGCCTGTACTCACTGGAATTCAGAAGAATGTGTGGGGATCTCGTTGAAACTGACTGTAAGTTGAGAGGACTAGATAGGGTGGATGTGGAGAGGATGTTTCCTATGGTGGGGGTATCCAGAACTAGAGGGGCAGTCCTTTAGAACAGAGGTAATGAGGAATTTTTTTAGCCAGAGAGTAGTGAATCTGTGGAATGCTCTGCCACAATCTGCAGTGGAGGCCAAGTCCATGTGTATATTTAAGGCGGAATTTGTTCATTTCCTGATTGTCCAGGGCATCAAAGGATATGGCAAGAAGGCAGGTGTATATGGGGTTGAGTGGGATTCGGGATCAGCCATGATGGAATGGCGGAGCAGACTCAATGGACTGAATGGCCTAATTCAGCTCCTACATCTTATGGTCTTATGGTCTTAAGGGGTAGGCTTTTGAGAGAGGAATATAGGCAGAGGAGGGAATGAGACCAAGAAGATTGTTACACTATGATACAATGATAACACAATAAAAGGTTTCTTTCTTTGAAATAACACAAATACAAATAAAAACATAAGAGAAGCCTGAATAATTTCTTGAAAACAAAGAATGTTAAATAAAAAATATAGCGACCAAGCACGCTTGACAAGCTCTGAAGCACAACCTGAATGTAAGCTTGATAACAGAAGGCCATCCCAATCCTAAATTATTCTGGGATTCTTGACAGCCGAAAATAGTGATTGAAAGTATCTCCTACAGAAAATGCCCAAAGGAATTCTTTAAAATACTCTCAATACTTTACGAGACTTGTGCAGATGTAACGTCTCTTATGAGACATTTTGCAATGATAATGAAGGCTCAAAGTGGAAACTGCTATTGATTGAAATTTGACCCTGACAATTGGTTCAGATTAGTTATCATCAATCACTTTACATACAGTTAACATTTCATAGAATTGCTTCAGTCATCTATCAGAGAACAGTAGGGTCATTATCATACCTTGGTTTCAACTCTTTTTAATTGTCCAAATGTAATACTTCTGCACAGATTCCATTAGGCTTCCTAATTGTTGCTTCCTTTGGAAATCAGTTAAATTTATCATTTATAATAAAGACAGTCAGTATTTGTTTCAAAGGTCATTCTTCTATTGATTGGTGATTAGCACTGGCAGCCATTCTAACTCCACATCTAACTCTTTCCCCCAGTGCATTTGGTTAATTCACCCAGTTCCATGGTACTGCTGTTGCTCTTCACCCCTCTACTAACTCCTAGTAGTTTTTGCAACAAGCTCCATTTTCAAGTCACCAACTCCAGCCCTCTCCCCTGGCCACCGGCTGGAATTGAATCAGGGTGTGCACATCCATGTCTGAGTTGGTTTTCGTCATTACTATGTCCCTGTCAGAAACTGAGTGCATATAGATTTAGACTGGTTAGGAAGCCATTTGGCATACCCTGCCTTAACCAGCTGTATTTGTGATTTTTATTAAAACCATTCCCTTGCTCTTCCCCACAGCCTTGCATTATGTGCTTCCTACTCAAGTACACATCCAAATGTCTTTTGAAAGTTCCCTGTTCATTCATCCATTACATGCTCTGTCATATGACATGGGTAATTATGGTCTTTCCATGACCATGATTGTTCTTGGCAATTTTTTTCTACAGAAATGGTTAGAAACATAGAAAACCTACAGCACAATACAGGCCCTTTGGCCTACAATGCTGTGCCGAACATGTACTTACTTTAAAAATTATCTAGGGTTACCCATTGCCTATTTTTCTAAGCTCCATGTACCTATCCAGGAGTCTCTTAAAAGAGCCTATCGTATCTGCCTCCACCACTGTTCCCAACAGCCCATTCCATGCACTCACCATTCTCTGCATAAAAAATTTACCCCTGACATCTCCTCTGTACCTACTTCCATGCATCTTAAAACTGTGCTGTCTCGTGTTAGCCATTGTCTTCATCTGGGCAGTGTCGTTTCAAGACGGGTGACCCCAGCCATTATCAATACACTTCAGAGATTGTCTGCCTGTTGTCAGCGGTCGCATAACCAGGACTTGTGATATGCACCAGCTGCTCATATGACCGTCCACCACCTGGTCCCATGGATCCACATGACCCTGATCCGGGGCTAAACAGGTGCTACACCTTGCCCAAGGGTGACCTGCAGGCTAGCAGAGGGAAGGAGCACCTTACATCACAAGGAGATATATCTCCATATCGCCACCCAACATGTTCTTACTACGTGTTCTTTCCACCCTGCTTTCAGTTACTGTATTCTACATTTTAACACATCCCTGCCTAAAATCCTCTTCATCTCCCTTCCATAAGCGAAATTATTTTGTTTACTCAGTGCAAGTCTGAATGCCATTATTTGCTATCCAGGTAACCCTGGGCCAATTGAATATTTCTCCTGGCTGCGTGTGTACAAAAATACTTGGGCAAGAAACTAATACCAAAATTTTTTAAATAGTCAAGAGCTTGACTGTGGTGAAGATTCTAATGATTATAACAAAAGTAGCTTTGAATACAGGCCCATTCCAGGTATGGAAGACTTGCGTATAAAGGTATAATTCAGGTCAACTGTACAATCTTAAACTTTTATTTCACAATAGCATTTAGAGTTCCAAACATTCAGTTGAACAGAATATTTTTATCTTCTATACATACATTTTTATTTGAAACAAGAACAACCTGTTATTACCTATAGTTATATATTTTCCTCGTGGCTTTTATTTTTCGTTGAAATATTGTTTGAAGAAATCCATCAATCTTCAGGCAATCCTGTTCAACAGGTTTTTCCAATCAAATCAATCATGGCACAGACACAGACTGTCTCATCCGTCTTAGAAAGGGCTGAAAGTAGATTGTTAACTCCCAGTGCTAGCTGCATCATCTCAATAAGAGACAATTTATCTTCTGGGACGCAATAATGTAACACTAATAGGCCATTCTGCATTCCAAACCAATTTTTAGTAAATGAGCTAATCTAGAAGCATACAGCAGTACAAGACATACTTCACTACACACATACAATAGCTTTTATATGTATAACGTTCCACAGTTGAAACCCCCTCCACTTCATTTTTTAAATGAAAAGCATTCTATCATTTAACCAGAAATTTCCGGATTTATTCCTTCACTATTGGTTAAAACCTGATTATTATCAGTATGTGTGTATCTCCGATTATGAACTTGATGTTCAGATCAGAATGCAGATGAACACTTCACAGTGAAAAGATCAGATTGCGACACACACTAAATGTAGTGTTTAAATGCATGCAATGCAGGTGCATTCAGACTAACGCTGAAATCTGAATATATGTGCACAGAGTAAATACTCCAGAATGTGGAGCTGTAGCCCAGTGCCAGGTAAAGGGATTGAGGGTACGTTGTGAGCCCATAGAGGTGGGGTGTAGAGGTTTTATTGGTTGCTTGCTCTGCAGAACCTACTCTCTCCATAAGACCACAAGACACTGGAACAGAATTAGGCCATTCAGCCCACCAAGTCTGCCCCAACATTCCATCATGGCTGATCCCAGATCCCATTCAACCCCATACCCCATTCTGCCTTAAATATATGCACAGACTTGGCCTCCGCCATAGACTGTGGCAGAGCATTTTATAGATTCACCACTCTCTGACTAATAAAATTCCTCTTTACCTCTGTTCTAAAAGGTTGCTCCTCAGTTTTGAGACTGTGCCCTCTAGTTCTGGATACCCCCACCATAGGAAACATCCTCTCCACATCCACCCTATCTGTCTGGAAGATCATCGGGGACACCAGTCACCCCAACCATAAACTGTTCCAGCTGCTTCCGTCTGGCAAATGCTACCGCCACATTAAAGCCAGGACCTACCGGCTATGGGACAGCTTCTTTCTACAAGCTATTAGATTATTAAATTCACGTGTCTGTACATTACAATGGAGTCATAACGCAAAGATTTTTACTCCCTCACGTTGTGGGATGGATGTAAGATCTGAATAAATTCTGTTCTAGTCTATCTAGTCCTTTCAGCACTCTCCCTGGCATTACGGGGGTCGCAAAGAGAAGAGCCATCAGGACCATCGCAGAAGGTGCTGAGCGAGCCTTCAGGTGGCTACGGCTATGGATCAAGAGGTCTGACCCATGGACCAGTGTTGCTGGACACAAGCCGTCTGATCAACCCTGGCTGGGTCACCTGGGTGAAAGTGTCTGATGTGGAAAGATCCGAAACCCCCCAATTACCCTGGGTTACATCACCGGCTGTGTCCCAGTGCATCCTCGGGTGTACAGTATTTCAGCATCTGTATATGGGCAATCAAAGCAAATACACAAGATGCATAAAGACAAATAGAGACTCCAAATGCAGCCATAACATAATAGGTATACACAGACAATCAAAATTAATACCTATTATACAAGAAAACAAGTTGTAGGCATGCTTAAATCCAGAGCAAGTATTCATATTCTAAAACATACAAGGGTTATAAGCATGCATCAAGGTCTGGTACAGAGTTTGAAATGTGCAGGAGATGTACAAAGCTGAAGGGAGGAGTGGTCTCAACCTAACTCATCATGGCCACACCCTTCCCAACTATCAACAGTATCTACATGAGGTGTTGCCAGAGGAAGCAAATATCCATCGATAATGGTCGATTATCTCAACCATCCGAGCCATGCCATCTTCTCATAGCTACCTCCAAGCAGGAGGTACAGTAATGATGCCCATGAAACCATCAAATTTTGGTAAAAGTCTATCTGGTTCACTCGCAAGTTTCTACAGATGTACCAAGCAGAGCAGTCTATGGTACATCGCCATCTGGTATGGTGGAAGGGCTACTCAACAGGATGAAATAAGCTGTCAACGTAGTCAGCTCCATCAGGGTCACTAGCCTCCGTATTATCAAGGAGCAATGCCTTAAAAAGGCGATGTCCATCATTAAGGACCCCCATCATCCAGATCATGCCTTGTTCTCATCGCTACCATCAGGAAGGAGGTACAGAAGCCCAAAGGCACACACTCAGGAATGGCTTCTTCCCTTCTGCCATCCAATTCCTGAACGGACATTGAACCCATTAACACTACCTCACTAATTTTTTATTTCCATTTTTGCACTACTTATTTAATTCAACTATTTTTTATATATTTTTTTTGTAATAGTTTTAATAGCATTATAATTGTTATTAGTAGTAGTATTATAAGTTTCTCCCCTAATATTATGTATTGCATTGTACTGCTGCTACAAAGACAACAAACATTTGCCGGTGATTCTGATTCTGACCCCTTTCAGAAAATTAGAAACCGCAGCCCTTCTCTGTCTGGCTTACATGTGACTACAGATTCACTAAGGTTGACGCTTTGGAATGGCCCAGAGACGCACTTAGTTCAGGACGTGATTAGAGAGGAATAATTAATACCAGCTTTGCCAAGGTTATCTGCATCCCAGGACTGAAGAAATAAGCAAAACAGACTGGGATAGTAATTGCACAGAGGCATAAACACAATACATTCATGATTCATATCTGGGGGAAAACAGATGTGAGACTATGCCAGCTGAGTCTTCCAAATCATTTGAGAGCAGATACAAAGCACGTTCTTACACAGCAAAACAGAGACATGCAAGAAGAGGAACAGCACCATATAATCTTGATCTCAAGATTGCTTGGCACAAATGATGATGTGTGGCCCTTGAATTCATTGATGTTAAAGATGGCAGAGACCTCAGCATGATCGACCATGAAACAGATTGCGGAACTATTGATCAAAGTGCAATTGTCTGCAGTCAGACGGGGAAGGTAGGTATTTAGTTCAGCTGGCCCTAACTCCTCTGACTTCCAGAGCCTCCCAGCTTCAGTTTTAACAATTCTGCCTGGGGTATCGGTCACTTTCTTCTCAGACCTTATGAATGGTCAATGGGTATTCGAAATGACTGCCATGAAAATAATGTCTGTAAACCTTGAGAAAGTGCAATGCCAATTAGACCATCTACCGATACTGAGACTCAATAACAACTCTCATAAATCCTCACCACATGATACGGCATATCCAAAAATTAAAGATCATGTCATGTCTTGACAGGTTCTGGATCCGGATAAATGTAAGGCAGAGTTGACCGACTCTGGCACAACCACTAGCCAAGGTTCGGCAGAAGTCGATTGCTAAGAGTCTGTTCACCTTCTGTCTCAGTAGGGACTGTCAGAGTCCAAATGCGAGATGAAAGCAGAGGGATTGATGCAGGTTTGCTTGCTGCATATTCTAGCTAAAACGTGGCTCTGAGTTGAAGTTCTTCTGTGTTAAAGCTGCCTGCTTTTATTGCTTCATTGCCTTCCCTTTTCAATTGGCTAGCTGTCAATTAGCTTATCTGTCTTTCAAAGACATTTCTTTCATACAAGGATTTCCACAACTCACTCACTAGAAATTTTAGGCACTGTTTTTCTTTTTGTTCCCTCTCCCTCTCCCTTCCCTCTGTCTCTCTTTCTCTCTCTCTCAATCCCTCTCTCCCTCTCCCATTCCCTCTCTCTCTCCCTCTGCTTCTCCTTCTCCCTCCCTTCTCTCTCTCAATCCCTCTCTCCCTCTCCCATTCCCTCTCTCTCTCCTTCTCCCTCCCTTCTCTCTCTCAATCCCTCTCTCCCTCTCCCATTCCCTCTCTCTCTCCTCCCTCCCTTCTCTCTCTCAATCCCTCTCTCCCTCTCCCACTCTCTCTCTCTCTCCCCCCCCCTCTCTCTCTCTCTCTCTCACACACACACACACACACACCACCCCCTCCCCCCTTGTCTGTTCAGGTATCATGGGATATAACCACTCTCCAGACTGTCTTGTTATCATGTTTTATGCTCTTTGACCAGTCTACTGGGCAGCTTTTTGTAAAAGGGCAATCTTATTCTACTAACCTAGTTGATCACACAAATTTCTTTACCAGAGACAAAACCCAGAACACCTAATGAGAGCTTTGTGTCAGTGTTAGCTAACAAACAGCTGAGAAAATGGGTCAGAGGCTTGCAGGAGTTAGTGGGAATGTTGTTTTTTCAAGGAAACTTTCAGCACAATTTTCAGTCTTTTTCTCTATCTTCCCAGTAATCTCGTCCCACAGCAAGGAGTGTCTGCCTCAGGAGAATGGTATCTGGCATGCAAATCATGTGGCTTACTCGAGGGAATTGTCTGAATGTACCTTGGGGAAGTTGCCATTGTCCATCAGCTTCCAGAGAGTTTAGAAAATCTCTGGTGGTGTTTTTCTAACGCATTGAGAATCAGATTCAGAATCAGGTTCATTATCACTGACGTATGCCATGAAAATTGTTGTCTTGTGGGAGCAGTACACTGCAAGATATACACTCAGTGGCCACTTTATTAAATACAGGAGTGAAACTCAGTGTGGTCTTCTTCTGCTGTTGCCCATCTACAAGTTTTGATGTGTTGACCATTCAGAGATGCTCTTCTCCACACCACTGTTGTAACGTGGTTATTTGAGTTAATATCGCCTTCCTGTCAGCTTAAACCAGTCTAGCCATTCTCCTCTGATCTCTCTCATTAACAAGGCATTTTCACCCACAGAACTGACACTCATTGGATTTTTTTTTGTTTCTCACACCATTCTCTGTAAACTCTAGAGATTATTGTACATAAAAAATCCCAGGAGATCAGCAGTTTCTGAAATACTCAAACCATCCTATCTGGCACCAACAATCATTCAACAGTCAAAGTCTCTTAGATCACATTTCTTCCCCATTCTGATGTTAGGTCTGAATAACAACCTCTTGACAATGTCTACATGCTCCTAAGCATTGAGTTGCTGCCACATGATTGGCTGATTTGCATTAACAAACAGATGTACAGGTGTACCTAATAAAGTGGCCATCAACTGTAAATGAGTTCCATTACTGTGTTTTGGTTATGATCGGCATTCTTTACCAAACCTCCAACTCTGGTATCATCAGCGAGTTTTTTAAGTTTTATTCTGATTTACAATATACCAATAAGGTGATGCCTCAAAAAGGTGGCATCCATCATTAAGAATCCCCCATCACCCAACCCTCTTCTCATTGCTACCATCAGGAATGAGGTACAGGAGCCTGAAGGCACACACTCAACAGTTCAGGAATAGCTCCTTCCCCTCTGCCATCAGATTACTGAACGGGCAATAAACGCAAGAACACTTCTATTAGGTCATTTTCTGGACTTAGGGTGCATTAATTTCACCCTCCTTTTTCGCACCCAAACTCCAGACACCCAAAATGAATGTTAAATCAGTATTGTCTGGTTTTTCAATTAACTGCTGTTCACTGCTGTAGGAACCTATTGTCCAGAGCTGAATTTTAAATTTAATCTGCAATCCATGTTCAGGTCTAAAAATTGGTCGCTGAAGTTATTACTTTACTATACACCTTTAGTCCAGAATATGTCCTAACAACTTTCTCAGCTTTTTTTTGTTGTTGGAGTCTGGGGTCCAGGATTTTGATATTATTTCCAGCTCAGGATGTTGTGCTACTTGGAGGGGGGGACTTGATGAGCAGGTGACCCCCTTCATGGGAAACAAAGTTGATCTACGCAGTTGCTCCTTATAACCATAATGTTCCAATCCAGTCAACATTCTGAAGAATCTCCTTTGCATCCACAATGTTCTAAATTGTGTTTGCTTGTAGTCGTGAATGAATACAGAAGAAAGAAACAAGACTGCATCACATTTGCCTAAGTCCCAATGCCCAATCTACAAAGATGGAGTTTGATTTAGGGATTTTAGGGTGCGAGTTTGAGTTTGGAGTTACCTTTTTTTTAGCATGTTGCACCAGACGGTCAGCCATTCCTGTCTGGCGCATGGTGTCAGGATTGGTCTCTTTTCGGATTAACCGGGTCACAATATAAACATTTCTGACTCAACCCTTGTTTTTTTTTTTACGAGGCCAAGTAGCTAGCACAATGCTCAACCTGGCACAGATGGAAAGCGTGCTCAGGGATAGCTACAGCTAAATCAACAATAACACGTCACTCTCACACGCAATTTTCCTTCATCAAACAGGTATCTGTTTATACAGACTTGAGGGCAAATTCATGAAGCAACACCACCCAACATAATATGTATGGACTATTTTACTTTCTAGTATTCACCCATTCTCCCAAGATCAAGAGTGATCTTTCCCCTCTAGGAAAAAGGCTGTTCTGGATTGGGTGTTGTGTAATGAACTGGATTTGATTAGGGAACTTAAGTTAAAGAAGTCCTTTGGAAGCAGTGATCATATGATGAAAGACTTCACCCTGTAATTTGAGATGGAGAAACTAAAGCCAGATGTATCAGTATTGCAGTTGAGTAAATGGAATTATACAGGCACGAGAGAGGAGCTGACCAAAGTTGATTGGAAGGGGACACTAGCAGGGATGACGGCAGAACAGCAATGGCCAAAGTTTCTAAGAGAACTGGAAAGGTGCTGGATTGATACATCCCAAAGAAAAGGTATTCTAATTGCAGGATGACACAACCATGGCTGACAAGAGAAGTCAAAGACAACATAAAAGAAAGGGCACATAATAGAGAAAAAATACTGGGAAGATAGAGGATTGGGAAGTTTTTAAGAACCAACAGAAGGTAACTAAAAACCTAAGGAGGGAAATGTGAAGGTAAGCTAGCCAATAATATCAAAGAGGATATCAAAAGCTTTTCAGATATAAAAAGAGGAAATAAGAGGCAAGAGTAGATATCAGACTGCTGGAAAATAATGCTAGAGAGATAGTAATAGGAACAAGGAAATAGCAGATGAATTAATTAAGTACTTTGCACCTGCTTTCACTGTGGAAGACACTAAACAGTATACCAGCAGTTCTAGAGTATCGGGGGCAGAAGTGAGTGCAATTGTTATTACTAGGGGGAAAGTGCTTGTGAAGCTAAGATGTCTGTAGGTAGACAATAGACAATAGGTGCAGGAGTAGGCCATTCAGCTCTTCTAGCCAGCACCGCCATTCCCTGTGATCATGGCTGATCATACACAATCAGTACCCCGTTCCTGCCCTCTCCCCATATCTCTTGACCCTGCTATCTATAAGAGCTCTATCTAAATCTCTCTTGAATGCATCCAGAGACTTGGCCTCCACTGTCTTCTGGGGCAGAGCATTCCACATATCCACCACTCTCTGGGTGAAAAAGTTTTTCCGCATCTCTGTTCTAAATGGCCTACCCCTTATTCTTAAACTGTGGCCTCTAGTTCTGGACTCACCCATCAGCGGAAACATGCTTCCTGCCTCCAGTGTGTCCAATCCCTTAATAATCTTATATGTTTCAATCAGATCCCCTCTCATCCTTCTAAGTTCCAGTGTATACAAGCCCAGTCGCTCCAATCTTTCAACATATGACAGTCCCGCCATTCCAGGAATTAACCTGGTGAACCTACGCTGCACTCCCTCAATAGCAAGAATGTCCTTCCTCAAATTTGGAGACCAAAACTGCACACAATACTCCAGGTGTGGTCTCAACAGCCCTGTACAGCTGCAGAAGGACCTCTTTACTCTTATACTCAGTTCCTCTTGTTATAAAAGCCAGCATGCCATTAGCTTTCTTCACTGCCTGCTGTACCTGCATGCTTGCTTTCATTGACTGATGTACAAGAACACCTAGATCTCGTTGTCCATCCCCTTTTCCCAACTTGACTCCATTTAGATAGTAATCTGCCTTCCTGTTCTTGCCACCAAAGTGGATAACCTCACATTTATCCACATTAAACTGCATCTGCCATACATTTGCCCACTCACCCAACCTGTCCAAGTCACCCTGCATTCTCATAACATCCTCCTGACATTTCACACTGCCACCCAGGTTTGTGTCATCAGCAAATTTGCTAATGTTACTTTTAATCCCTTCATCTAAATCATTAACGTATATTGTAAACAGCTGCAGTCCCAGCACCAAACCTTGCGGTACCCCTCTGGTCACAGCCTACCATTCCAAAAGGGACCCGTTAATGGCTACTCTTTGTTTCCTGTCAGCCAGCCAATTTTCAATCCATGTCGGTACTCTGCCCCCACTACCACGTGCCCTAATTTTGCCCACTAATCTCCTATGTGGGACTTTATCAAAAGCTTCCTGCAAGTCCGGGTACACTACATCCACTGGCTCTCCCTTGTTCATTTTCACAGTTATATCCTCAAAAAACTCCAGAAGATTAGTCAAGCATGATTTTTCCTTCATAAATCCATGTTGACTCAGACTGATCCTTCTACTGCTATCCAAATGTGTCATAATTTCCTCTTTTATAATTGACTCCAGCATCTTTCCCACCACTGACGTCAGGATAGGATCACCTGGGCCCAATGGACTACACACAGGGTTCTGAAAGAGATAGCTGAATAGATTGTGAAAGCATTAGTAATGATCTTTCAAGAATCACTAGATTCTGGCATAGTTCCAGAGGACTGGAAAATTGCAAATGTCACTCCACTTTTCAAGAAAGGAGGGAGGCAGAAGGAAGGAAATTATAGGGCAGTTAGCCTGACCTCAGTGGTTGAGAAGATGTTGGATTTCATTGTTAAAGATGAGGTCTCAGGGTACTTGGAGGCACATGATAAAATATGTTAAAGTCAGTATTGTTTCTTTAAGATTTGCCTGACAAATCTGTTGGAATTCTTTGAGAAAATATCAAGCAGAGCAGACAAAGGAGAATTGGTGGATTTTATTATTTGCGTTTTCAGAAGGCCTTTGATAAACTGCCACAAATAAGGATGCTTAACAAGTTAAGAGCCCATGGTGTTACAGGAAAGAAATCAGCATAGATAGAAGAATGGCAGGTTAGGAGGAGGCGGAAGTGAGAATAAAGGGAGCCTTTTCTGGATGGCTACCAGTAACTGGTGATTTTCCATTGGGGTCTGTGTTGGAACTACTTCGTTTTATGTTGTATGTCAATTATTCAAATAACAGAATTGATGGCTTTGTGGTCAAGTTTGCGGACGATACAAAGATAGATGGAGGGGCAGATAGTGTTGAGGAAGCAGGGAGGGTACAGAAGGACTTAGACAGATTAGGAGAATGGGCAAAGAAGTGGCAGATGGAATACAGTGTTGGAAAGTGTATGGTCATACACTTTGGAGAAGGAATTAAAGCATAGCCTATTTCCATGGATAGCTGTAGAGATTAAATCATTGGGTGTGTTTAAAGTGGAGGTTGATAAGTTCTTGATTAATAAGGTTTGCCAAACGTTACAGTGAGAAGGTAGGAGAATGGGGGTGAGAGGGATCATAAACCAGCTGTGATGGAATGATGGGGTAGACTCAATGGGCTGAATGGCCTAATTTGCTCCTATGCCTTCTGGTCTTATGCTCTTAAGGGTCTCAGCCTAAAGCATCAACTGTTTATTTATTTCCATAGATGGTACCTGACCTGCTGATTTTTTTCCAGCATTTTGTGTGGGTTGCTCTGGATTTCAAGCATCTGCAGAATCTCTTGTGTTTACGATCTTAATGATGCCTTTCCTATTACGAGGTGACCAAAACTGATACAAGGCTGTAGAACGTAACATCATCCTTCTCAGAAGAAATGAAGAAACTAAAATAAACATTCAAAAAGGAAATAGAAGATCCCTTATGGCACAATTGAACTGTAATAAGAAATATGAATACATTAGGAAACTGTCGATGAAAGGAGTGTCATTCATACCAGTCCCATCATTTTGTTGTTCTAATGAAAATGTTACCGCTGTGACTTAGATCATTTAAGTGGAATGTTAATAATTCATTCATTTCCATAAATGGTTTGGATCAGTTCAGTCTGTTTCTGTATCACAAAAAGTAAACATAAAGACATGGGTGGCACAATACCATAGCAGTTTACCCAGTGCTGTTACCGTGCAGCGACCCGGGTTCATAGCTGTCACCCTCTGCAAGGAGTTTCTACCTCCTGCCCATGACAGCGTGGGTTTCCTCCAGCTGCTCTGGTTTCCTCCCATATTCCAACAACCATAAGACCATAAGGTATAGGAGCAGAATTAGGCCATTTGGCCCATTGAGTCTGCTCCATCATTTCATCATAGTTGAACCATTTTTCCTTTCAGCCTTAATCTCCTGCCTTTCCCCTGCATCCCCTCATGCCCTGACCAATCAAGAATCTGTCAATGTCTACCTTAAATATACATAAATACTTGGCCTCCATAGCTCCCTGTGGCAATGAATTCCACAGATTCACCACTCCCTAGCTAAAAATACTCTTCCTCATCTCTGATCCAAAAAGAAGCTTCTGTTCTGAGGTTGTGTCCTCTGGTCTTAGACTCTCCCTTCATAGGAAATAACCGCTCCACCAAGCCCTCTCACCATTCGATACGGTTCAAGAGGACCCCCCTCATTCTTCGATATTCTAGTGAATACAGGCCCAAAGCCATCAACCGCTCTTTCATCTGACAAGCTATTCAATCCTGGAATCATTTTTGTGAACCTCCTTTGAACCGTCTAGAGTTTCAGAATGTCCTTTCTACTCACTATACTCTAAATGAGACCTCAATAGTGCTTTATAAAGTCCCAACGTTATCTCCTTGTATGTATATTCTAGTCCTCTTGAAACGAATGCTAAAATGCTAACATTGCATTTGCCTTCATCACTGCAGACTCAACCTGCACACTTAACCTTTAAGGACTCCCAAATCCATTTGTGCCCCAGGTTTTTTTTAAGTTTTTTTCTCCATTTAAAAATAGTCTACCCTATCATTTCTTCATGCACCAAAGTGCATGACCATAGACTTCCCAACACTGTATTCCACCTGCCACTTCTTTGCCCATTCTCATAATCTGTCTGTCCTTCTATAGCCTCTCTACATTTTCAAACCTCCCTGCTCTTCCACCTATCTTCATCTCATTTGCAACAAAGCCATAAAATCTGTCATCCAAATCATTGACATATAGCATGAAGAGAATCTATCCCAACACAGACCCCTGTGGAATATTTTGTCTCCAGCAGCTAGCCAGAAAAGGCTCTCTTCATTCCCAGTCTTTGCTTCCTGCCAATCAGCCACTACTTTATCCATGCTAGAATCTTTCCTGTTAAATCATGGGTTCCTGACATGTAAAGCAGCTGCATGAGTGGCACCTTGTCAAAGGCCTTCTGAAAATCCAAGTACACATCAACCAATTCTCCTTCGTCTATCCTGCTTGTTACTTCTTCAAAGAATTTCAACAGATTTGTCAGGAAAGATTTTCCCTTGAGGAAACTATGCATACTACGGAGTATTTTATCATGTGCCTCCAAGTACCCCAAACCACATCCTTAATAATTGACTGCAACATCTTCCCAACCACTGAGGTCAGACTAATGAGACTGTACCTTGCCAGAGCTAGTGGGGTTTTTTCCCGATCATTTCTGGCCAACTCATCTCTCATGCCTCTGTAATTCCATTGACTTCATTGTATAACTGACTTTAGCTTTTCTTTCTCAAATTTCAGGGTGATGATCACTTATCCCTGAGGGTTCTGTTACCTTAAGCTCTCTAATTAATTCCAGTTCATGGCAAAATGCATAATCCAGAATTGCTGATATCCTAGTGGGCTCAACCACAAGCTGCTCTGAGGCATACTGATTAGTATGTTAATTGGTCACCTGGGTACAATTGAGTGGTGTGGTCACTCTGTTCCATCTCCAAATAAATAAGTAGGTACATAGATAGGTAATAGATAGATTGACAGATAGATAATAGACAGATAATAGGCAGACGGATAAACAAATGGATGAATTCAGATCCTGTTTCATCAGAAGTTTGGCTGATCACCAAGCTTGGCAAAATGTTTAGAGATGGTTTGGCTCCAATTGAGAAGCCATCATCAGTGCACAATTCAGGATGTTGTTTCCTCTGAATGCCGGCTTATATACTCCTCCGGATATTGAATGGACATCATGATCTGGTTGGCTGGTTCAAAACACTGTGAACAGCTCAGCAGTACAAGAGTCTGATTGGCCGGCTTCAAGGGAGGTCCATTGGAAGTGTTTGTTTTATTGTCCAGATCCCAAGATCACCAGTGATTATCTGATTGTTGAGGTTGTTGTTTCTCTTTTCTCCATAAGCGTTCATATACCAGATCTATGTTGATGCTGATGGATCCTTCCACAGAGAACCAGGCTTTGAAAAATTCTTTTTCTTTTCTTGTTCTTGTTTGAATCAGGACTCCGGCTGTCGTCCAGTTGAAAAGGTGTCCTTCTTCACCTTCATGAGCTGATACCAGCAAGAGTAGGTCATGCCTTCTGCTCGCTAGCTGATGCTCGTGTGGCCTCATCGATAGTTTTCTACCTGTTTGACCAAGGCAGTGTTTGTTACATTCACTACTGGTTTTTGTAGATAACATTTGTTTTATCAGTTTCACTGTTGCAGTTTGATTTTTGATAGGTTCCTCCTCAAGGTTGCAGTCATCTTGTGAACAGCTGTGAGGTTGTGATGCTGAAGCAAGTGTTGCTGTCATTTTCAAGATGTTCTTTATGTATGGCAATACAATTCCATTATTCGGCATTCATGTAGTTTATAAATTTGTATTTCGGTCCTTGAAGTACGTTTGGATGAAGCTTCTTGGATATCCGTTCTGTTGAAAGGTCTTGAAGAGGTGCTTTTCTTCTTTCGGTTTTGTGTCTGTGGTGTTGCAACA
Organism: Hypanus sabinus; assembly: GCF_030144855.1. Taxonomy (NCBI): domain Eukaryota; kingdom Metazoa; phylum Chordata; class Chondrichthyes; order Myliobatiformes; family Dasyatidae; genus Hypanus; species Hypanus sabinus. The sequence goes on from NC_082714.1 coordinate 153,017,305, forward strand.
GATCACCAGTAACTTCAGGTTCTGAACAGCGAAGCAAACACTTTCAATGGACCTCCCTCAAAGCTAGCCAATCAGAATCTCCTACTGTTAAACTGTTCACAGCATTTGAACCAGCCAAACAGATCACAACATCTCGTCTATATCCATTCAGAACCCTGAGGAGCATATAAGTCAAGTCAAGTCACTTTTTATTGCTATTTCGACCATAACTGCTGGCACAGTACACAGTGAAAATGAGACGATGTTTTTTCAGGACCATGGTGTTACATGACACAATACAAAACTACGTAAAAAACAACATAGAAAAAAAACTACACTAGACTACTGACCTACCCAGGACTGCATAAAGTGCACAAAACAGTGCAGGCATTACAATAAATATTAAACAAGACAATATGGCAGTAAGGTGTCAGTCCAGGCTCTGGGTATTGAGAAGTCTGATAGCTTGGGGGAAGAAACTGTTACACAGTCTGGTCGTGAGAGCCCAAATGCTTCGGTGTCTTTTCCCAGACAGCAAGAGGGAGAAGAGTTTGTATGAGGGGTGCTTGGGGACCTTCATAATGCTGTTTGCTTTGCGGATGCAGCATGTAGTGTAATTGTCCATAATGGCGGGAAGAGAGACCCCGATGATCTTCTCAGCTGATCTCACTATCTGCTGCAGGGTCTTGCGATCCGAGATGGTGCAATTTCTGAACCAAGCAGTGATGCAGCTGCTCAGGATGCTCTCAATACAACCCCAGTAGAATGTGATGAGGATGGGGGGTGGGAGATGGACTTTCCTCAGCCTTCGCAGAAAGTAGAGATGCTGCTGGGCTTTCTTTGCTATGGAGCTGGTGAGATTCTCCGCCAAGTAAACACCAAGAAATTTGGTGCTCTGAACGATCTCTACCGAGGAGCCATCAATGTTCAGTGGGGAGTGGTCACTCAGTACCCTCCTGAAGTCAACAACCATCTCTTTTGTTTTGTTCACAGTCAGAGACAGGTTGTTGGCTCTGCACCAGTCCGTTAGCCGCTGCACCTCCTCTCTGTAAGCTGACTCGTCATTCTTGCTGATGAGACCCACCATGGTTGTGTCATCGGCGAACTTGATGATATGGTTCGAGCTGTGTGCTGCAGCACAGTCGTGGGTCAGCAGAGTGAACAGCAGTGGACTGAGCACACAGCCCTGGGGGGCCCCGTGCTCAGTGTGATGGTGTTGGAGATGCTGCCCCCGATCCGGACTGACTGAGGTCTCCCAGTCAGGAAGTCTAGGATCCAGTTGCACAGGGAGGTATTCAGGCCCAAGGAGACTGCACACTGCTGATGGATTCTTGATTGGAGCCGAAACGTCTGCAAACACTTTTCCAAGCTCCGCGATCAACCAAACTTCCAAATAGCCTACCCAAGCAACCAATATTCCACATTATTTCAAATTCCTTTTCATTATAGTCAAAGCTGCAGTGTCTTCCTGCAACTCTGTTGAATGGCTTGGTAAAACCAAATATCACTGAATCCAAGAACTTACATAGATGTGGTCATTTGTCATGAGTATCACTCTCTTGTCAGATCCCAGTTCATGTGACCTATAAGTGCACTTGTAGTGAAGTTGCATGCTTCTATTTTTATTTACAGGATGTGGACATTATTAGCAAGAACAGTATTATTTCCGATCTGCCACTGCCTTACACCCCCGCAGTCCTGGCGAAGATGGTGAAGCTGGGCGCCATAGTAGTGTAGAAGTTAATGGAATGTTATCACAGCATCAGCTGTAAGTTTGGGGTTCAATTCCCACCGCTATCTGGAAGGAGTTTGTACATTCTCCCTGTAAGACGTGCGTTTCCTCTGAGTGCTCCAGTTTCCTCCCACATTCCAAAAACGAACGGATTATGGTTAGTGAGATATGGGCACACCTACACTGGCGCCATCACGTGGCAATACAGGTGGGCTGCTCCCAGCACAATCCTCACTGATTTGATTTGATGTAAACCATGCATTTTACCCTATGTTTCAGTATACGCGTGACAAACAGAGCTCATCTTTAAGGACCCTCACTGTATTTTTGTGGCGGGTGCTCCAGGGTTTAGACCCAGCAAGGATAAAAAACAGCACATATTTCCAAGTCAGGATGACATGTGATGGAAACGAAGTGACAGAGAAGGCTCAGTGAGTAACTGTGGTATATTTTGTTGACGGCACACGGTTCAGACACCACGCGCCTGTAGTGGAGGGAATTAATGTTTCGTGTAGTGGAGAGGGTATTTGTCAAACTAAATGCTTTGTTCTGAGTGGTGTTGAGCTTCTCAAATGTTTTTGAAGCAGAACTCAAATCAGACAAGTGGAGAGAATTCCATCACAGTCCTGCCCGGTGCGCTGCAGATGACAAAAATATTTGTACTGTCACTTTGCCGGTCTGGACTTGTCCTGTGTGGAGAAAGTGGAAAATGGATCAACAGCCTATAAGTGTGTACCTCACTCCTTAAAGATAAGCTTTATTTGGCACATTCGCTTTGAAACATAGAGTGAAACACATATGAAATGCTGGAGGAACTCAGCAGGCCAGGCAGCATCTATGGAGAGGAATAAACAGTCAACTTTTCTAGCTGAGACCCTTCTTCAGAACTGGAAAGGAAGAGGGAAGATACGAGAATAAAAAGGTGGGGTGGGGGGGAGGAGGGAAAGGAGACTAGCTGGAAGTTGATAGGCGATGTCAGGTGGGTGAAAAGTAAAAGGGACTGAGAAATGAATGCAAGGGAAGGAAATTTGTTTAACGGAATGTGACATTGATATTCATGCCATCAGATTAGAGGCTACCCAGACGGCATATAAGGTGTTACCCCTCTACCCTGAGGGTGGCCTCATCTTAGTACAAGAGGAAGCCATGAAATTTTTGTCTGCATCAAATCAAATTAGCAAGGATTGCACTGGATAGCCCGCAAACATCACCAACATCGCCAATAACTCTATTGGATGTTTTTTATAGGCCGCCCAATAGTAATACGGATATCGAGGAGCAGATAGTGAAACAGATTCTGGAAAGGTTGGAAAGAGTTGTTGTGGTGGGAGATTTTAATTTCCCAAATATTGATTGGTATCTCCCTGGAGTGAGGGGTTTAGATGGGGTGGAGTTTGTTAGGTGTGTTCAGGAAGGTTTCTTGACACAATATGTAGATAGGTCTACAAGAGGAGAGGCTGTACTTGATTTGGTATTGGGAAATGAACCTGGTCAGGTGTCAGGTCTCTCAGTGGGATAGCATTTTTGGAGATGGTGATCATAATTCTATCTCCTTTACAATAGCATTGGAGAGAGATAGGAACAGACAATTTAGAAAAGTGTTCAATTGAAGTAAGGGGAATTATGAGGCTATTAGGCAGGAACTTGGAAGCTTAAATTGGGAACAGATGTTCTCAGGGAAAAGTATGGAAAAAATATGGCAAATGTTCAGGGGATACTTGTGTGGAGTTCTGCATAGGTACATTCCAATGAGCCAGGGAAGTTATAGTAGGGTACAGGAACTGTGGTGTACAAAGGCTGTAATAAATCTAGTCAAAAAGAAAAGAAAATCTTACAAAAGGTTCAGAGAGCTAGGTAATGTTGGAAATCTAGAAGATTATAAGGCTAACAGGAAGGAGCTTAAAAAGGAAATTAGGAGAGCCAGAAGGGGCCATGAGAAGGCTTTGGAGGGCAGGATTAAGGAAAACCCCAAGGCATTCTACAAGTATGTGAAGAGCACGAGGATAAGACATGAAAGAATAGGACCTATCAAGTGTGACTGTGGGGAAGTGTGTATGGAACCGGAGGAATTAGCAGAGATACTTAATGAATACTTTACTTCAGTATTCACTACGGAAAAGGATCTTGGTGATTGTAGTGATGACTTGCAGCAGACTGAAAAGCTTGAGCATGTAGATATTAAGAAAAAGGATGGAAAGCATCAAGCTGGATAAGTCGCCGGGACTGGATGAGATGTACTCCAGGCTATTGTGGGAGGCGAGGGAGGAGATTACTGAGCCTCTGGTGATGATCTTTCTATCATCAATGGGGATGGGAGAGGTTCTGGAGGATTGGAGGGTTGTGGATGTTGTTCCCTTATTCAGAAAGGGAGAAAAGATAGCCCAGGAAATTATAAACCAGTGAGTCTTTCTTCAGTGGTTGGTAAGTTGATGGAGAAGATCCTGAGAGGCAGGATTTATGAACATTTGGAGAGGTATAATATGATTAGGAATAGTCAGCATGGCTTTGTCAAGGGCAGGTCATGCATTATGAGCCTGATTGAATTATTTGAGGATGTGACTAAACACATTGATGAAGGAAGAGTAGTAGATGTAGCGTATATAGATTTTGCAAGGCATTTGATAAGGTACCCCATGTAAGGCTTATTGAGAAAGTAAGTTGTCACGGGATCCAAGGGGTCATTGCTTTGTGGATCCAGAACTGGCTTGCCCACAGAAGACAAAGAATGGTTGTAGACAGGTCATATTCTGCATGGAGGTCTGTGACCGGTGGTGTGCCTCAGGGATCTGTTCTGGGACCCCTACTCTTTGTGATTTTTTATATGTAACCCGTTGGGTCACTTCAGGCACGTTCAGCTCATTCTCGTCTAGGGGGAGCAGCCTTCGGCCCCGCCAAACTGGGTAATCAGCTGGTGTGGATGCTGTGTGATGTCCCCGCCTCATCAAAGAACAGACAGTACACCACATGTGATTAAATGATTATAATTTATAAAGATTACTATGACTAAGTGATTAATAACGATACAGTATATATGAAGGAGAAGAAAATAAAAGGCGCCAAACTTATCAAAGTCCAAACTACTTCATGCACAACCATTGTAGCTCAATTACCGCAGTCTTCTGGCCACCATTCAATCCCCTCCGAACTCCTCGACTCACAGCTCAGGACCACACGAAATGGTCAACCAAGCACATCTATCCCCATCTCCTATCCTGGCCTCGAACCCCCGCTTGGGGTCCATTCCTCACCCAGCTTACAGCATCACGTCCTCTCTCTCTCACCCCCTTGCGCTGACTCCCCAAGATGCCCGCCAACAATAGCATACGGACTCAGAAGAAAGAACAACATTAATCGCAATTGATTAACAAATGAATACAATTCTCGTTATCAGTAAATTTTAACCCAAACAAGCTTCCAGCACTCTCTTGCAACAAAGAAGCAGTCCTACTTTTAACAAAACAAAGAAGCCATTTTGATTAACATACGCAGTAAGAAAGAAAAAAACCCCTCACAAAGAAGAAACCCCCTTACATATAAATGACCTGGTTGAGGAAGTGGAGGGATCGGTTAGTAAATTTGCTGATTATACAAAGGTTGTGGGTGTTGTGGATAGCGTGGAGGGCTGTTAGAGGTTACAACAGGACATTGATAGGATGCAAAACTGGGCTGAGAAGTGGCAGATGGAGTTCAACTCACATAAGTGTGAGGTGGTTCATTTGGTAGGTCAAATATGATGGCAGAATATAGTATTAATGGTATGTCTCTTGGCAGTGTGGAGGATAAGAGGGATCTTGGGGTCCGAGTCCATAGGACACTCAAAGCTGCAACGCAGGTTGACTCTGTGGTTAAGAAGACATATGTTGCATTGGCCTTCATCAACTGTGAGATTGAGTTTAAGAGTCGAGGGGTAATGTTACAGCTATATAGGACTCTGGTCAGACCCCACCTGGAGTACTGAGCTCAGTTCTGGTCGCCTCACTACAGGAAGGATGTGGAAACCATAGAAAGGGTATAGAGGAGATTTACAAGGATGTTGCCTGGATTGGGGAGCATGCCTTATGATAATAGGTTGAGTGAACTCAGCCTTTTCTCCTTGGAGCGACAGAGGATGAGAGGTGACTTGATAGAGGTGTACAAGATGATGAGTGGCACTGATTGTGCGGATAGTCAGAGGCTTTTCCCCAGGGCTGAAATGGCTAACATGGGAGGGCATAGTTTTAAGGTACTTGGAAGTAGGTACAGAGGAGATGTCAGGGGTAAGTTTTTTACACAGAGATTGGTGAGTGCGTGGAATGGGCTGCCGGTGGCAGTGGTGGAGGCGGAAATGTTAAGGTCTTTTAAGAGACTCCTGGATGGGTATATGAAGCTTAGGAAAATAGAGGGCTATGGGTAAGCCTAGGTAGTTCTAAGGCAGGGATATGTTTTGGCACAGCTTTGTGGGCCAAAGGGTCTGTATTGTGCTGTATGTTTTCTATGTTTCTATGTTTCTGACATAACACGCCCACTGAAACCCGCTCTTACCAGCAGAACTGTAAAGCATTGCGTTGACTGTTGTGCTACCCTATTGCCTATGGAGGTTGAGCTTAATTATCTTATTTCTTCGTCATGTCTCTTATGTAACAATGTTCACAGAATAGACACAATACTAAAGGAGAATAATCAGTCCACTGTCAATACTTTCTCTGGAACAATACATCTTTCCCGTCCCACTTCTCTGCCCACTCCCCATAGTCCTGCAAGTCCTTTCCTCTCAGGAATGTCCAGCTTCCTTTTGAATGCCACAGATTAATTCAGCCTCCACTGCTACCCATGGTAACACATTTCAGACACTTAACACGTGTTTGCTTCTTCTCATTATTTTGGTTGCTTTGCCAACCACCTTCATTCTGTGGCAGTAATGCTGGACCCACTGAGTTGCTCTGCTGAGCATTGTGGCCATGCTATGCAGGCACCAGAATATGTGGTGAAACTTGTGGGCTGCCCCCGGCACATTCTTGGTTGTTAACGCCAATAACACATATCACTATGTTTTGATGTACATGGGATAAGTAAATCTGAATCTGAATTTGAATTTTAAGTCCCCAGTATTTGACATATTGCATTTTCTGACCATCACTCAGTGTAACAATCTTAGCAGATCGAGGGAGACACAAGAGACTGCAAATGCTGGAATCTGGAGCATCCAATGGGTTGAGCAAGATCTGACGGGTGACAGGAATTGTCAGCATTTCAGGTCAAAATCTTGCATCAGTATCTTTGTTCAAGATTTACACTTACATAACTTTTAATCATCCAATGTCTTCAGCTTTCATGTTGCAGAATTAATGATCAGAACTGAAGGAGCAACCTAAAATTCCAGTGGTCCCACATGAGGCTGGAGGTATCATTATCCTAATCCACCTTCACCCACGTCACAGGATAGCAATTGGGGAAAAAAACAGACTTCACCCAGGATTTATGGTTGCCAAGTTCACAGTGCCTTTCTAAAGAAGGTCAGCAAAACTTAGTGCAGAATGGGAAGTTGGTTTGAGGAGATTCGGTAAGTCAACAAACATTCTTGCAAATTTCCACAGATGTACAGTGGAGAGCATTCTGACAGGGTGCATCACAGCCTGGTATGGAGATTCCAATGTGCATGATCGCAAGAGGCAACAGATGACTGTAGACTCGGCCATTTCCATCTTGTGCAACAACACTCCCTGCTATCAAGGACACCTTCAACAGGTGATGCCTCAAGAACACAGCGTCCATCATGAAAGACCCTCACCATCCAGAACATGCCCTCCTCATCAGAGAGGAGGTACAGGAGCTTGAAGACACATACTCAACATGTTATGAACTTTTTCTAACCCTCTGCCATCAATTTCTGAATGGTCCATGAGCACTAACTTGTTGTTCGCCTTTTGCACTGCTTACTGATCTTTGTAACTTTGAGTATTATTTATCTCTTGGACTGTACTGCTGACACAAAAAAAAACAAATCGCATGACACATTTCAGTAATAATAAGCTTCAGTCTAATCTGATTCTGAATTCAACGTGCGATCGGCTGGTTTATACAAATATGGCTTTTGAATCAAAACTCATTGACAAGGATAGGAAACCTCTGTGTTGAAAAAAACTATTTTGTTTTTATCTGAAAGCAGTGAACTTTGCACATTCAGCATTTGCAGTTTTAATTTATGCTTTCAACAATAACTTGCATTTATGTAGCACCTTTGAGGTTATGAAGCATTGCCACTGTTATCTATTTTTCCTCTGAGGCTAAATGCCCACTCCTAAGTGAAGAGACACTTCATCATTCCATCGTTTTATGATTACCACCTTCTTCACCTCTCACCTCAGACACCACCTACTCCAGTCACACCACATGTGCGAGGTTTGAAACCCCAGCCAGACATGAGTCACATGGCAACCAGACAGAAAAGAATTGCTACCTTTCATCCGGCTTGCAATGTAGATAAACAAGAGGTGATAGCAAGTCAGAGACAGGCAAGACAGCTTCCAGACAAAAATAAATTGTTACTCATGTGATGTTTACTGTGCAGCTTTACAGAGGTTCACGGTGCGACTCAGCCAACTGGTACAGCTCCAGACAGAAAAAAAACTCACTGTTCTCCTTGTGTGGTTCTGTTGCAGATATAATGTCAGCAATATAGATCAAAAGAAGAATGGATTATCCATTTCATTGTGATGGCCAGAGGGTGACACCGAGATCTGCTGGAATTAAACTTGATCAAATCAGGCACAACTGTTTGCATTTTCTTAGTTACTTACTTGCTAAGCCCATCACCTGAGATGGGGCATAGGCCACCAACTGAAGCTCACCAGAGCCCCCTGTCCTTGGCCAGACTTTCAAGTTGTACCCAGGTATAGCCCATCTTACATCTTCTGGGTCAGGGGTTTCCAACCTTTGTTATACTACTGATTAATACCATCAAGCAGAGAGTCTGTGGACCCCAGGTTGGGAATCCCTGTTGTAAGTGAAGATCCTTCCTCTCCCAGGGATGATGTTTGAAGCTTCTTCTGGTGTTTCTGTAGCTCTGGGTAGCTAGCCCCATGCCCAAACCTCCTTTCGCAGCTGGGCTTGGGACTGTCCATGGCAGAGTTACTTTCTTAGTTGGTGTTTCGTAAATGAAGGAACTAAATTCTATGCATCCAGATGAGATATTAAATTACAATCCCATCTAGTGAGCATTTCAAGGAGGATTGACGACCTACCTCTGCTATCTTGGACAATATTTAACTCACTGATAATTATCTTGCTGCATTACAAACAAAACCCTGCAAAGAGTAATGCAGCACTGGACTGATTCAGCTGAGCAACAGAGGAAAAGAAGCAAAATGTTGGATACCTATTTAATTTTTGGAAGAAATCAGAGGCAGGTGACCTACAATTTGTAATTATAGAATGTGCCACATTTATACATCATGGTTAATTTTGATTGGTTGTCCATCGTGCTGGAAGATGACAGTTAAAACTTATATGAGAGAGTTTTCAAAGTGGAAAAGTCTTTGGCATGGGGCTGTTCCACTCTCGACCGTGGAATCTAGATCCAGTGCTATGAGTAGTCACCGTTACTAGGGTCTTCCTTGGTTGGATGACCATGGCTTCTTCTGTACCTTTGTCATGCCCTTCGCTCTCCACAAAGGAATACAGATCCGCCTTCCACAGGATCTCATTGTTGATCTCATCCGCCCAGTCTGCCAGAACTGACTTTCCATGTTAGCACAGGCATGTCCCTGTATCAGTGGAGTATGAGGCATGCTGGCTGCCCTCACTTTGTTAGCCCATCTGTCAAAGTGGTGTACCAGAATATGGCTGCTGTCACATGCAAACAGTTACAGTGAGAGCTGGATGTCCGCTAAGGACTTAAGGGACCTACAAGGTGCCCAGGAGGTTTAGAGGATCTCACAGTAGATTCATCAGACACCATAGAATCCACTAAACCTGAGGGAAAATAAGACATCCTCAATTCCAAGGGACTGCCAAAAATGATTAAGAAGTGACAAATAGAATGGATTTGAGTTACTTTTAAATTACTTATAAGTTAAAGTTTACTTTATTGAGATTGTTTGCAAAAGAAAATTAACTCCTCCTAATGTAAAGAAAATAAATTGTGACTCTTTCACTAAGTGACTACTCCAAATTCAAACAGCAATTAATATTCTAAATGCTTTCTGTAATACAAGAGTGCACACCTTGTTTAGTATTCATAACGGCCAAAGTTCAATGTAATTTTATTATCTAAGTACATATATGTCACCATATACTACCTTGAGGTTCATTTCCTTGCAGGCATTCACAGTAGAACAAAGAAATACAATAGAATCGATGAAAAACTATACACCTGCAAAGACTGACAAACAACCAATGTGCAGAAGAAGACAAACTATACAAATATACAAAAATAAATAACACTGACAGCATGAATTGTTGAGCCCTTGAAAGTGAGTCCATAGGTTGTGTAATCAGTTCAGTGCTGAAGTGAGTGAAGTTATCCATGCTGGTTCAGGAGCCTGATGGTTGAAGGGTAATAAATGTTCCTGAACCCGCTGGTGTGGGACCTCAGGCTCCTGTATCTCCTTCCCGATGACAGCAGCAAGAAGAGAGCATGGCCTGGATGATGGGGGTGCTTGATGATGGATGCTGCTTTGTTATGGCAGCAATCCTTGTAAATGTACTCAGCGGTGGGGAGGGCTTTGCCTGTGATGGACTGGGCTGTATCCACCTCCTTTTGTAAACTTCTCCATTCTTGGGCATCAGTGTCTCCACACCAGGCTGTGACGCAACCAGTCAAGGTGCTCTCCACTGTGCATCTATAGAAGTTTGTCAAAGATTTGTACAAGCTTGTAAGAAAGTAGAGGTGTCGCCATTCTTTCTTTGGAATCACACATATGAGCCGGACCCAGGACACCAAGGAATTTAAACTTACCGACCCTCTCCACCTCTGAAACTCTAATGAGGCCTGGATCATGGACATCCAGCTTCTTCTTCCATTCCATAATTATTGCGGAAAACTCCAGGAATTTAATCTGGGCTTCAGAGACTGAAATCACAATTCTATGCTGTTTTATTTTAGGGTTTGTTATATGTAATGCAATAGATCAAGTTATGTTCCTGACAGCATTCTGAGCTGTAATTTATGGATTACAATCATTTTTGCAATGTAAAATATGCAATAGCATCAAGGTTATGATAAGCTTGTATAAATCACTGATTAAATCTCAAGTGGGAAAGCTGCATCCAACTCTGGTCATTACAAGCTGGAGAGGATGGCAAGATCTTGGTGTGGATTCACAGGAAATTTTTGAGGATAATATCAAAGAAGAAGGGTTTCAGTTCTGTGGAAATACTGCAATTTTTCTGCTTGGAGCAGCGACAGTTAATGGGAGTATTTAATGGAGACATTCAAAATTCTGATAGTGTAATTAAGGAGAAATTTCTTCTGCTGGGAGTAATCAGAGAATACAGATTTAAAGTTAATTGATGACAGGACCAGTAGGGAGATGAGGAGTTTTTTTCTTTAAACATAGATACTTGCACTCCCCTGAAGCGCACGTTCTCAAGGGAATTCAATAGTGGGAGTGAAGTTCTGCAGCCCTGATATGGCTGTTTGCCTGTGCCCTGAACCACACTTTTTCCTCCTGCGTGGTCTTGGATTTTGACTTAGAACGCAGAATGGAGAACATTACAGTGAAGTACCAGCTTTTCGGCCCACAATGTTGTATCGACTTTTTAATCTATTCCAAGATCAATTTACCCATTTGCTCATACATTAGTTCTGCTGGGAGGTTGGCTTTCAGCTTGACAGCAGAGCCCACAGCAGATTCTCTCCCAGTGGAAGCCCACTACACTGACAGAATGGCTTTGACAGCCGACTAGGCCCCCACCTTGCCTCAGAAGCTGTCAAACCTACTCTTTAAATCTGCAAGCATCCAGCTTCAATTGTAACTGGTCAAAAATGATGTTAAGAAGTTAAAATTACTAAGATTTGGAAGCAGCACAGTAGAGTCGCAGTTGGTGTAATGTTATTGCAGTGCCAGTGGCCTGGGTTCAATTCCACCCCATGTCTGTATGGTCTTCCCACGACTGCATGGGTTTCCTCCGGGTGCTCCAGTTTCCTCCCACAGTCCAAAGACATACCAGTAGGTAGGATAATTGCTCATTGTAAATTGTCCTGTGATTGGGCTAGCATTAGATTGGGGGATTACTGGGCAGTGTGGCTCAAAGTGGTGGAAGGGACTCCTCCGTACTATAATCTCAATAAATAAATAAGTAAATTTCCCACCATGAGAACAGTTGGTACAAACCTAAATTTATTATCAAAAGACGAATATGTCAACATGTACTACCTTGAGATTCATTTTCTTGCAGGCGTTCACAGGCAATACGAGAAACAATAGAACAATAGAATCAATGGAAGGCACCTCCCAGTGGGATGGACAAAATCAATGTGCAAAAGACAACAAAATGTGCAAATGCAAAAAGAAAACAAAATAAATAATAATAACAATAAGAACAATAATAAGTAAGCAAGAAATATTGAGAACATGTGATGAAGAATCCTTGAACGTGAGTCCATAGACTGTGGAAACAGTTCAGTGAAGCTGAGTGAAAGTTATCCCCCCTGGTTCAAGAGACTGATGGTTGAGGGGTAATAATTGTTCCTGAACCTGAGGCTCCTGTACCTTCTTCCTGATGGCAGCAGTGAGAAAAGATCATGGCCTAGGTGACGTGGGTTCTTGATGATGGATGCTGCTTTCCTGCAACAGCATTGTGTGTCGATGTGCTCAATGGTGGGGAGTGCTGGACTCGGTCATGTTCACTACTTTTTGTAGATTTCGCCTTCAAGGGCATTGGTGTTTCCGTACCAATCCACCACACATCTATAGAAGTTTGTCAAAGTTTTAAATGACGTGCCAAATCTACACAAAATTCTAAAAAGTAGAGGTGCTGACGTCCCCTCTTTGTAATGGTACTGGACCCAGGACAGATCCTCTGAAATGATAACACCAAGGAATTTAAAGTTGCTGACCCTCTCCACCTCTGATCCCCCAATGAGACCACAGGTTTCCACCTCCTGACATCAATAATCAGCTCTTTGGTCTTGTCGACATTGAGTGAGCGGTTGCTGTTGTGGCACCACTCAGCCAGATTTTCATTCTCCTTCCTCTCTGCTGATTCATCACCAGCTTTGATTTGGCCTACAACAGCGGTGTTGTCAGCAAACTTAAATATGGCACTGAAGCTGTGCTTAGCCTCTCAGTCCTAAGTGTAAAGTGAGTAGAGCAGGGGGCTAAGCACCCAGCCTTGTGATGCACCTGTGCTGATGGAGATTGTGGAAGAGATGTTGTTGCCGATCTGACCTGACTGAGGTCTGCGTGAAGGACAAGGTCTTGAAGCTTATTGATTAGTTTTGAGGGGATGATTGCCTTGAATGCCAAGCTGTATCAATGAAGAGCATCCTGACGTAAGCATCTTCACTGTCCAGACAGATGTCCAATGTTGAGCCAATGAAATGGCATCTGCTGTTGACTGTTGTGCCGGTAGGCAAACTGGAGCAGATCCAAGTCACTTGTTAAGCAGGAGCTGAAATGTTTCACCACCAACCTCTCAAAGCACTTCATCACAGTGGAGGTGAGTGCTACTGAATGATAAACATTGAGACAGATTACCATGTTCTTAGGCACCAGTGTAATTGAAGCCTGCTTGAAGCAAGTGGATACCTCAGTCTGCTGAAACGAGAGGTAAAAGATATTGGTGAACACTCCAGCCTGTTGATCGAGTCAAGTCAGGTCACAGTACGTTTATTATCAAGGAATGTATCAATTATACACCTTGAGATTTTTTTGCTGACAGGCAATGACAAAGCAAGAAACCCAATTTTAAAAAAGACCATAACCTCTGTGCAGAGAAAGAGGATAAAACACACACACATAGAAGCAAATGACAGAATTCTGAACTGCACTGAGTCTTTAGTTCCGTTCGCAGCAGCAGCCAGAGTGGACCCAAGCCTCAATCTCAGTTCATCTTATCAGCACAGGTCTTCAGTACTCGGCCAGACCAGGTGCTTCCTGTGAATTCACCGTCACGTCCGCCTCAGGGGCTGAAATCACAGGGTCACTGGGGGCTATGGGAGTTCATGAAGGTACCTCCATGACAACCAATGTGCAAAATAGGACAAATTGTGGCAATAATAAATAAAAATGTAAATAAATAAAGCTGAAAATGTGGGTTGTAGAGTCATTGAAAGTGAGTCGGTGGGTTATGGAGTCAATTCAGTGTTGAGGTAAGTTAAGTTATCCATGCTGGTTCAGGAGCCTGATGGTTGAAGGGTAATAACTGTTCCTGAACCCGCTGGTGTGGGACCTCAGGCTCCTGTATCTCCTTCTCGATGACAGCAGCAAGAAGAGAGCATGGCCTGGATGATGGGGGTGCTTTGTTATGGGACCTAAGGCTCCTGCGGCTCCTGCTTGTTGGTAGTAGTGAGAAGAGAACATGGCCTGGGTGATGTGGGTCCTTGATGATAGCTCAGGTCCCTCATCGTCCAGGTCAGCTCCCTTCTCGTTGCTACTCTTGGACTCCACAAAGCATCCATCAAGGCAGTGCATCATCTCACAAGCCAGCCTGCAGTAGAGCAGACAGCTGGAGGCCTGCGCCACAGCTTCTGACTGAGGATAACCCAGCAGGGAGCACACTTGCCAGCTGACCTGTGTAGAGCTCGGTGGAAGGTCAGCCCCATTAACCTCGAAAAGGAATTAAATAAACACTAGAGAAAGAAAAATTTCCCAAGCTCTCAGGAAAGTGGGACTAATTGGATAATTTGCTCAAAGCACTTGCACAATCCTGATGAATGAAAGACTCTCCTATTGCTGTGGTTTGCACCTGTAAGTTGCTTCATTTGACTGGAATTTACAAATAACACAGTCCAGGGATAAAACAGGAATGCCAATGATCAAGAGTAATATTCGAATAGGTGAATCTTGCCAAGGCACTGCCCCATTGAAGATTCAAGACTGCTTATAACGGAGCTAGGGCTTTACTCTTTGGAGAGAAGGAGGATGAGAGGAGACATGATAGAGGTATACAAGATATTAAGAGGAATAGATAGAGTGGACAGCCAGCGCCTCTTCCCCAGGACACCACTGCTCAGTACAAAAGGACATGGCTTTAAGGTAAGGGGTGGGAAGTTCAAGGGGGATATTAGAGGAAGGTTTTTTTACTCAGAGAGTGATTGGTGTGTGGAATGCACTGCCTGAGTCAGTGGTGGAGGCAGATACACTAGTGAAATTTAAGAGACTACTAGACAGGTACATGGAGGAATATAAGGTGAGGGGTTATAGGGGAGGCAGGTTTTAAGGGTCGGCAAAACATTGTGGGCCGAAGGGCCTGTACTGTGCTGTACTGTTCTACGTTCTATTATCGTTATTCGTCAGTGCACGAGTATAAGGCACAAGAGAATGATTGTTACTCCGGATCCATTGTAGCATAAAAAACACAATTAAAAATAACAGTAAAAACACAGTAACTAGAAAAGCAATAGAACACAATGTACAAGAACCTGTTATGTGCATAGACTGATTATATGTACATAAAGTGGATCTGGGAGATGATGAATGTAGGGTGATACACCAATTCCTAAATAGATGTATGTAGTGGTGGGGCATCTATTCCTAAGTAAAATACTGACACACTGAGAGATCTGAGCACATTGTACACTGCTGAATTCTTATATCAGAGAGCGTAGAACATTACTGAATGCTCTTTTAATTTATGTTAGAGTCCCAAATTATGCATTTCACTGTGAATCTCAGTCTGCGCAAACCAACTGCACAAGTCGTCTCTTGCCCAGACACTCCCCACAAGGATTTAATCTGCCTGTCATTCCAAAACATAGGGAGTGAAGAGGCAGGTGAAATTTATTTCACTGGCAATCTGTGAGTGTACTAGGCATCAGTACTCCCCATCCATCTTAGCCTTTGGGCTGCAGTTCAGCCCTCCATGATTGAGTTCCATCTCATTGACTTCCTATAAACACTAATGCCTACCGCTTTCAGCAGAATCATACCCTGAGTACTTCACCAGTCAGTGCACATGTACTACAAACACAAACAGCAAAGTGAGAAACTGCTGACTGACCCCTTAAAGGAGCAGGTAATTCAAGACAGCTCTTGGATGATGCTGTACTCATACACACACCTGTGAAGACTCCCAGCAATTGGTGGCCTCCTCTTTCTGCTTTTATCCTCTAAGGTCCATTGATCAGAAGGCAACAATGTCATTTTGTTTCCCTTCATGCATTCATAAAAGATGTGTATTACTATGTTATTAGCACGTTAGTACAATGACACACAATCAAAAATCCAAATTAGAAGGGAGAGTCAGTGGTATGGAAGGCAAATGCCATGTTAGCATTCATTTCAAAAGGTCTAGAATACAAGAGCAGGGATGTGATGCTGAGGCTCTATAAGGCACTGGTGAGGCATCACCTTGAGTATTGTGAACAGTTTTGGGCTCCTCATATGAGAAAGATGTGCTGGCATTGGAGAGGATTCAGAAGAGGTTCACAAGGATGATTCCAGGAATGAAAAGGTTATCGTACGAGGAATGTTTGATAGCTCTGTGTCTGTACTCACTGGAATTTAGAAGGATGGGAGGGGGGGGGGAAGATCTCATGGAAACCTTTCAAATGTTGAAAGGCCTAGAGAGAGCAGATGTGGAAAGGGTGTTTCCCATGATGGGGGAGTCTAGGACAAGGGGGCCCAGCCACAGGATAGGGGGGGCATCCATTTAAAAAAGAGATGCGGAGAAATTTCTTTAGCCAGAGGGTGGTGAACTTGTGGAATTTATTACCACGGGCAGCTGTGGTGGCCAGGTTGTTGGGTGTATTTAAGGCAGAGCTTTTTCCTGATTGGACGCGCCTTCAAAGGTTATGCGGAGAAGGCCAGGGAGTGGGGCTGAGGAGGGGCAGAAAGGATCAGTCATGATTGAACGGCAGAGCAGACTCAATGGGCCAAATGCCCTAATTATACTCCTATGTCTTCTTCTTGGCAGTGTCTTCATATGACAGATGACTCCAACCAATCTCTTCAGAGACTGCCTGCCTGGTGTCAATGGTCGCATAACCAGGACTTGTGATATGTAGCACCAGCTCATACAACCAACCACCACCTGCTCTCGTGGCTTCCTGTGATGTTGATCGGGGAGGGGGGGAGGGCTGAGCAGGTGCTACACCTGCCCAGGGGTGACCTGCAGGCTAGCAGAGGGAAGAAGTGCCTTACACCTCCTTTGGTAGAGACGTATCTCCACCCCATCACCCAAATATACACTAATATATGCACTCACTGGCCACTTTATTAGATTGTGCAATCAGAGGTGTTCTTCTGCACAACACTGTTGTAACATGTGGTTTTTAAGCTACTGTTGCTTTCCTGTCAGCTTGAACCAGTCTGTCCATTCTCCTGTGACCTCTCAACATGAAGGTGATTTCCCCCCACAGAACTGTCATTTACAGAATGTGTGTTTTGTTTCTTGTTCCTTTCTCTGTAAACTCTAGAGATGGTTGTGAATGAAAATCCCAAGAGATCAGCAGTCTGTGAGATACTCAAGTCACCCCGTCTGGCACTAACAACCATTGCACAATAAAGTCACTTCCCCATTCTGATGCTTGGTCTGAACAACAACTGAACCTCTTGACCATGACTGCATGCTTTAATGCATTGAGATGCTGTCACATGATTGGCTGATTAGATATTTGCATTAATGAGCAAGTGTACCTAAAAAAGTGGCCACTGGGTGTACATTCCACTTACACCTCACAGTGAGCTCTAGGAGACATTACTTTTACCTTTCTGTCAAGGATGAGATGAACATCCAATCCAGGGACTTGGCCTGATCCTTTGCAATGGACTTTATTTATTTTTATTTAGAGATACAGCACGGTAACAACACCTTCCAGCTCAACAAGCCTCCACTGCCCAATTACACCATGTGACCAGTTAACCTACTAAACTACGTCATTGGAATCTCGGAGGAAACCTGAGCACCTGGAGGAAACCCTCGCAGTCATGGGGTGAACGTACAAACTCCTTACAGGCAGCGGCAGGAATTGAACCCAGATCGTCAGTACTGAAAAGCGCGTGCTAACCACAACGCTACCCTGACATGCGTCCATCTGGTGAACGTGTACCTGAATGTACAAACTCCTTACAGACAGCAGCAGAGGTGAACCCGGATGGCTGGCACTGTAATAGTGTTATGCCAACTGCTAGGCCATTCTGCCACCACTTGATTGTACTTTCATTTGAATGAAGAATATACCATCGCTTTTTTCTGTAAGCTCCCCCATCAGCCATCCCAAGTAAATTTAGCACCTCCTCCCAATCCATCACACTGAGAAATATCTTCGTATTTGAAAACCATCATCCTGGTGAAACTGAGCCATTTATTTGTAAAGCTGGCCAATAAGCATTGACAAAGTGAGAACATTATATGGAAAATGACATCCTGAGAATAACTTTGAGAATATCAGAAGACAGCGACACAGGTGAAGAATGTTTTTATGCTGTATATATTTATCTGATGTCTATTGTTACAAATTGTTGTTGAGCTGTACAGAATTTGGAAGGCAATGGGTTAAGATCAGGGGTAGTTAGCAGGTGCAATCAAATGGCCACCATTGGATCTGTATGATCTGTGTGATACATACATGGAATTATGATGTAGTGGCCATTACGGAGACTTGGCTGGCACCAGGGCAGGAATGGATTCTCAATATTCCTGGACTTCAGTGCTTTAAAAGGGATAGAGAGGGGTGAAAGGGGGAGGAGGGGTGGCATTACTAGTCAGGGATACTATTACACCTGCAGAAAGGGTGGATAATGTAGCAGGATCCTCTTTTGAGTCAGTATGGGTAGAAGTCAGGAACAGGAAGGGAGCAGTTACTCTACTGGGGGTATTCTATAGGCCCCCTGGTAACAGCAGAGATACCGAGGAGCAGATTGGGAGGCAGATTTTGGAAAGGTGCAAAAATAACAGGGTTGTTATCATGGGTGACTTTAACTTCCCTAATATTGATTGGCACTTGATTAGTTCCAAGGGTTTAGATGGGGCAGAGTTTGTTAAGTGTGTCCAGGATGGATTCCTGTCACAGTATGTTGACAGTCCAACTAGGGGGAATGCCATACTAGATCTAGTGTTAGGTAACGAACCGGGTCAGGTCACAGATCTGTCAGTGGGTGAGCATCTGGGGGACAGTGATCACCACTCCCTGGCCTTTAGTATTATCATGGAAAAGGATAGAATCAGAGAGGACAGGAAAATTTTCAATTGGGGAAGGGCAAATTATGAGGCTATAAGGCTGGAACTTGCGGGTGTGAATTGGGATGATGTTTTCACAGGGAAATGTACTATGGACATATGGTCGATGTTTAAGGATCTTTTGCAGGATGTTAGGGATAAATTTGTCCCAGTGAGGAAGATAAAGAATGGTAGGATGAAGGAACCATGGGTGACAAGTGAAGTGGAAAATCTAGTCAGGTGGAAGAAGGCAGCATACGTGAGGTTTAGGAAGCAAGGATCAGATGGGTCTATTGAGGAATATAGGGTAGCAAGAAAGGAGCTTAAGAAGGGGCTGAGAAGAGCAAGAAGGGGGCATGAGAAGGCCTTGGCGAGTAGGGTAAAGGAAAACCCCAAGGCATTCTTCAATTATGTGAAGAACAAAAGGATGACAGGAGTAAAGGTAGGACCAATTAGAGATAAAAGTGGGAAGATGTGCCTGGAGGCTGTGGAAGTGAGCGAGATCCTCAATGAATACTTCTGTTCGGTATTCACCAATGAAAGCAAACTTGATGACGATGAGGACAATATGAGTGAGGTTGATGTTCTGGAGCATGTTGATATTCAGGGAGAGGAGGTGTTGGAGTTGTTAAAAAAACATTGGGACGGACAAGTCCCCGGGGCCTGACGGAATATTCCCTAGGCTGCTCTACGAGGCGAGGGAAGAGATTGCTGAGGCTCTGGCTAGGATCTTTATGTCCTCGTTATCCACAGGAATAGTATCGGAGGATTGGAGGGAGGCGAATGTTGTCCCCTTGTTCAAAAAAGGTAGTAAGGATAGTCCAGGTAATTATAGACCAGTGAGCCTTATGTCTCTGGTGGGAAAGCTGTTGGAAAAGATTCCTAGAGATAGGATCTATAGGCATTTAGAGAATCATGGTCTGATCAGGGACAGTCAGCATGACTTTGTGAAGGGCAGATTGTGCCTAACAAGCCTGATAGAGTTCTTTGAGGAGGTGACCAGGCATATAGATTAGGGTAATGTAGTGGATGTGATCTACATGGATTTTAGTAAGGCATTTGACAAGGTTCCACATGGTAGGCTTATTCAGAAAGTCAGAAGGCATGGGATCCAGGGAAGTTTGACCAGGTGGATTCAGAATTGGCTTGCCTGCAGAAGGCAGAGGGTCATGGTGGAGGGAGTACATTCAGATTGGAGGGTTGTGACTAGTGGTGTCCCACAAGGATCTGTTCTGGGACCTCTACTTTTTGTGATTTTTATTAACGACCTGGATGTGGGAGTAGAATGGTGGGTTGGCAAGTTTGCAGACGACACAAAGGTTGGTGATGTTATAGATAGTGTAGGGGATTGTCGAAGATTGCAGAGACATTGATAGGATGCAGAAGTGGGCTGAGAAGTGGCAGATGGAGTTCAACCCGGAGAAGTGTGAGGTGGTACACTTTGGAAGGACAAACTCCAAGGCAGAGTACAAAGTAAATGGCAGGATACTTGGTAGTGTGGAGGGGCAGAGGGATCTGGAGGTACATGTCCACAGATCCCTGAAAGTTGCCTCACAGGTAGATAGGGTAGTTAAGAAAGCTTATGGGGTGTTAGCTGTCATAAGTCAAGGGATAGAGTTTAAGAGACGCGATGTAATGATGCAGCTCTATAAAACTCTAGTTAGGCCACACTTGAAGTACTGTGTACAGTTCTAGTCGCCTCACTATAGGAAGGATGTGGAAGCATTGGAAAGGGTACAGAGGAGATTTACCAGAATACTGCCTGGTTTAGAGAGTATGGATTATGATCAGAGATTAAGGGAGCTAGGGCTTTACTCTTTGGAGAGAAGGAGGATGAGAGGAGACATGATAGAGGTGTACAAGTTATTAAGAGGAATAGACAGAATGGACAGCCAGGGCCTCTTCCCCAGGGCACCACTGCTCAGTACAAGAGGACATGGCTTTAAGGTAAGGGGAGGGAAGTTCAAGGGGGATATTAGAGGAAGGTTTTTCACTCAGAAAGTGGTTGGTGTGTGGAATGCACTGCCTGAGTCAGTGGTGGAGGCACACACTAGTGAAGTTTAAGAGACTACTAGACAGGTATATGGAGGAATTTAAGGTGGGGGGTTATATGTGAGACAGGGTTTGAGGGTTAGCACAACATTGTGGGCAGAAAGGCCTGTAATGTGCTGTACATAAAAGGGGATAGCCTTTTTGCAAGAGACAGGGTGCGAAGAGGAATAGTCCGGCTACCTTCTCACAATTCCTCCGTCTCCGCCGCATCTGCTCTCAGGATGAGGCTTTTCATTCCAGGATGAAGGAGGTGTCTTCCTTTTTTAAACAAAGGGGCTTCCCTTCGTCCACTATCAACTCTGCTCTCAAACGCATCTCTCTCATTTCCCGCACATCTGCCCTCACCCCATACTCCCGCCACCTCACTCGGGATAGGGTTCCCCTTGTCCTTACCTACCACCCCACCAGCCTCCAGGTCCAACATATATTTCTCCCTAACTTCCGCCACCTCCAATGGGATCTCACTACCAAACACATTTTTCCCTCCCCCCCCCCCCCCGCTTTTCACAGGGATCGCTCCCTACGCGACTCCCTTGTCCACTCGTCCCCTCTATCCCTTCCCACTGGTCTCCCTCCTGGTACTTAACCTTATAAGCGGAACAAGTGCTACACCTGCCCTTACACTTCCACCCTCACCACCATTCAGGGCCCCAGACAGTCCTTCCAGGTGAGGCGACACTTCACCTGTGAGTCGGCTGGTGTGGTATACTGTGTCCGGTGCTCCCAGTGTGGCCTTTTATACATTGGTGAGACCCGACGCAGACTGGGAGACCGTTTCGCTGAACACCTACGCTCGGTCTGCCAGAGAAAGCAGGATCTCCCAGTTGCCACACATTTTAATTCCCCGTCCCATTCCCATTCTGATATGTCTATCCATGGCCTCCTCTATTGTCAGAATGAATCCAAACTCAGGTTGGAGGAACAACACCTTATATACCGGCTGGGTAGCCTCCAACCTGATGGTATGAACATTGACTTCTCTAACTTCCGTTAATGCCCCTCCTCCCCTTCTTAACCCATCCCTGACAGATTTAGTTGTTTGCCTGTTCTCCATCTCCCTCTGGTGCTTCCCTCCCCCCCTTCTTTCTCCCTAGGCCTCCCGTCCCATGATCCTTTCCCTTCTCCAGCTCTGTATCACTTTCTCCAATCACCTTTCCAGCTCTTAGCTTCACCCCACCCCCTCCGGTCTTCTCCTATCATTTCACACTTCCCCCTCCCCCAACTACTTTCAAATCTCTTACTATCTTTCCTCTCAGTTAGTCCTGATGAAGGGTCTCGGCCCAAAACGTCGACAGTGCTTCTCCCTATAGATGCTGCCTGGCCTGCTGTGTTCCACCAGCATTTTGTGTGTGTTGTTGTTTGAATTTCCAGCATCTGCAGATTTCCTCATGTTTGAAACTTTGAAGTAGATAGGTAGCAGCAGAAGATCATGAACATACACTCAGTGGAAACTTTATTAGGTACACGAGGAACAGCAACTATTAAAGTGGCCACTGAGTGGATCCTTGAGGTTACCCCACCTGAAAAATTGATTGTAAGGCATTTTGGAAAGGCTTGAGATCATGGAAGATACAATGCTAGTATAATTCTTCCGTAATATAATTCTTTCTGTGGGTTTCGTAAGGAAGAATACGTTAGTATGCCAGAATATTTTGGAATCAGGCAGTAAATTTCAAATCATACTCTTTCATCAATTTCTCAATCTCATCTCTGCCAATCCAACTGGCCGCACGAAGAGCAGGAACTGCTCAGCTGATTGTCATCACATCTTCCTCACATCATCACCCTTGAGGTCTTGACACAGACAGAAACCTCAAAACAAGTGGTTATGGCAGAACTGTCAGGGCCTTGGAAAGACTGTATTGAGCACGTGTTTGAGCCTAAGAAAGCCAAATACCTGGAGCTGGTAGAGCAGTGCGAGAGGGAGGGGTGGAGGGCACGATGCGAGTTATAGAGATGGGATGTAGAGATTTTGCTGGCTGTTCACTGTGCAGAACATACTCTCTCCTTGACATTGAGGGGGATCCAATGAAAAGAGCCATCAGGACCACCATAGAGGCTTCCAGGTGGCTGTGGATTGAGAGGCATGTCCCGTGGGACATAAAGCCAGGGCTTGACCAATCCTGGCTGGGTCGCTTACGCAAGAGAGCCTAATGGTCAAAAACCCAAAACACCCAATGACCCCATGTTACATCACAGACGATGTGTCCCAGCGCATCCTATGATGTAATGCAGCAGCAGCATTGCATGGTAAATTATACGCACTATGATAAATTTACTTTGAACTTTGGACACTGGGAACCTGATATGGAAGGGACTGCTCTGTGCACTAAATAGAAAATCAGGAGATTTACTGAAATGATAAATGGAGGTAATTATTTTAAATACTGCTTGAAATAGCATATATTTTGTTTTCATTACCCCATTAAGGAAAGTGTCTCACCATCATTGTTACTTTTAAAAACCTATTACAAAATATGAGGATTAACTATAATGTCCTTTCTCCAGTTAATTGTGTTGAATTTCTTTCCCTAGTAGTGAATGCCAATGATATAACAAAAGGAATTGGTTTGGTGGGATGGTTTAGCCAATCAGTGCAGCCGGTTGGTTTAAGATCATTACATTTCCAATAATTAATATGTATTTATTGCTTCCAGCATCCAGAATCCCTTTATCTTAAAACCTTAAAACTATAAGACATCAGATTAGAATTAGACCGTTCAGCCCATAGATTCCGCTCCACACTTCCATCAAGGCTGATTTATTATCACTCTTAACCCCATTTGCCTGCCTTGTCCCCATAACCTTTGACACCCTTACTAATCAAAAAACTGTCAACCTCCACTTTAAATAATCCCAATGACTTGGACTCCACAGCCTTCTGTGGTAAATAATTCTACACATTCATCACTCTCTAACAAAAGAAATTCCTCTGCATCTCTCTTTTAAAGGGGTGCCATTGGTTTCTGAGGCTGTGCCCTTTGGTCCTAGAATGTCACACTATTGGGAATATCCTCTTCATTTCCGATATTTTATAGGTTTCAGTGAGATTTCCGCCTCATTCTTCAAGACTCCAGTGTGTACAGGCCTAGAGCAACCAAATGCTCAACATACATTAACCCTTTCATTCCTGGGACCATTCTCATGAATCTCCTCTGAACCCTCTTCAATGCCAGAACATGCTTTCTTAAATGTGGGGAACAAAACTGCTCTATATGCGGTTTGATCATTGCCTTATAGAACCTCAGCTTCCTGACAAGTAACCAGTACCTTCCCCTTCCTCTGCTCCAACGATGGTCATCATGTCCTTGGACAATTCCAGTTCAGCTCCTGAATTCCCTCTCTAAACCTCAAATCTTCCTCCTACCTTGTCTTCCTCCTTTAAGATTTGTATGATTACTGCTAGTGTTGGCACATGGCCAAGAGGCTAAGGTGTTGGTCTAGTGATCTGAAGGTCTCTAGTTCGAGCCTCAGCTGAGGCAGTTGAGTAAGGCTCTGCGATGACTCTGGTGCCAAGTTGTATCGGCCATAGTGCCCTTCCCTTGGACAACATGGGAGGCATGGAGAAGGGGAGACTTGCAGCTTGGGCAACTGCCGGTCTTCCATTCAACCCTGCCCAGGCCTCAGTCAACATCGAAATTGATGGACAGCCGAAGAGAAGAGAAGAAAGAGGTTACTGCTAATAACAGAATCAGAAAGAGCTGGGTGCACCTCTGGGGAAAATCAGAGGTAACTCTTCGTGGGAGCTGGAACTGCAGTGGAGTTCTGGTGAAAGCTATGTATTTGATCCCTCTTTACCTCTTCTGCCTGCTCTGTTAAACATATTCTCCTTTCACTGCAGATTTCCAGCAAACTTTCACTTTTGTTTTGTTATTCCCCACCGCCCCCATGCATTGATCTATGTTTATCCATAGACCGAGAGCATTAAAAAAGCTATAAACACATTGCCTCATAGGTGTTTTCTAAGAAAATATTGTCTGTCATGTTTTCAAGTTCAAGTTTATTGCCATTCGCTTATTTAGATACAGCACAGAATAGGCCCTTCCAGCCCTTTTGAGCTGCCTCACCCAGCAAACCCCAATTTAACCCTCGCCTAATCACAGAACAATTTGCAATCACCAATTAACCTACCAGCCTGTACGACTTAGGACTGTGGGAGGGAACTAGAGCACCTGGAGGAAGCGCACACAGTCACAAAGAGAAAATACAAACCCCTTCCTGGCAGCAGCAGGAATTGAACCCGGGTTGCTGTTACTGTAAAACCTTGTGCTAACCACTACGCTACTGTACCGCCCAGTGATCTGATCGTACATATATACAAGCAAATGAAACAAGCTTCCTCTGGACCATAGTGCACCCACACATACATATATCACACACAGCATATAAAACAAAATATTACCACAAATACATTAGTAGGATATAGTTCAATTTTCATATAGTGTGCAACACAGGTAAACAGTAAACAGTAAAACTGTGCTGTAAACAGGGTTACACATAAAGCCTTCAGGAGTGTTTGAGGCTACAAAAGGCAATACATAACTGCATTGTTTATTTTTCTTTAAACCTGTTCTGATGAATTATCTGATACCTGAGATGTTTTGGCACGATAGCATAGCAATTAGCGCTATCACGTGCTGTAAGATTGAGGTTCAGTTCTCACTGCTGGTCTGTAAAGAGTTTGGACATTTTTCCTGTGACCGCATGGGTTTCCTCTGGGTGCTCCAGCTTCCTCCTACCTTCCAAAGACACGCAGTTAGGGTTAGTGAGGCTAAGGGATTGCAGACTGGTGTATGAAGCATAAGTTTATGATAGAAGGTGATTATAATTTTTCACAGATTGACTAGAAATCCTATACTGTGAAAGGAATAACACACACAAAATGCTGGTGGAACACAGCAGGCCAGGCAGCATCTATAGGGAGAAGCACTGTCGACGTTTCGGGCCGAGACCCTTCGTCAGGACTAACTGAAAGGAAAGATAGTAAGAGATTTGAAAGCAGTGGGGGGAGGGGGAAATGCGAAATGATAGGAGAAGACCGGAGGGGGTGGGATGAAGCTAAGAGCTGGAAAGGTGATTGGCGAAAGGGATACAGAGCTGGAGAAGGGAAAGGATCATGGGATGGGAGGCCTCAGGAGAAAGAAAGGAGGGGGGAGCACCAGAGGGAGATGGAGAACAAGCAAACAACTAAATATGTCAGGGATGGGGTAAAAAAAGGTTTGCTCTGTGAAAGGAAGAGCTGGGATAGAGTTTGTCAAATGTATTCAGGAAAGTTTCCTTCATCAGTAAGTAAAGTCCCAACAAGAGAGTGTGTAATACTGGATCTGCTATTAGGGAATGAGACGTGGCAGATGCCAGAAGTTTGTGTAGGGGAACATCTTGCTTCCAGTGACCACAGTGGCATTAGTTTCAAAATAAGTACTCAAAGAGACAGTTCTGGAAGGTGAAAATCCTCTTTGAATGCACAGCATGTCAAATCTTGAAAGGGATGGGTTACAGCAGAAAAAGATGATGGACTTAGTGGTCACTTTATTAGATACAAGAGGTAAAGTGGGAATTGAGTCTACGCACAAAGTGCTAGATATGGTCCATCAATGCCCAGTACAGGTGCAGCAGAACTCTATGCTTGCACACTACTTTCTGTGCAATAATAAACAATTTCTTAATTAATTGTTGTACCTTCTTGATGACCTACTGTGATTGGTATCATATTTGTAGAATTCAAAATAAGCAATCGTCAAATCGACATTATAAAAATGAATAAATACTATAAAGCTTTCAAAGCTCCACAGGTCAAAAGTGCTACATCTGCCCATACATCTCCTCCCTCACCTCCGCTCAGGGCCCCAAACAGTCCTTCCTGGTGAGGCAGCACTTCACCTGCGACTCTGCTGGCGTCATCCATTGTGTCCGGTGTTACTGATGGGGCCTCCTTTACATTGGTGAGACCCATTGTAAATATGGGGGACCCTCATCAAGTGCCTCCGCTCCATCAGCCGCAAGTGAGACGTCCCAGTGGCCAAACCATTTACTTTTCATTCCCATTCCTATTCTTGGCCTCCTTTTGTGCCAAGATGGCCATTGTCTGGATGGAGGAGCCACACCTTATATTCCAACTGAGTAGCCTCCAACCTGATGGCATAAATATCGATTTCTCCTTCTGGATAACAAATTTTCCCCCCACCTTCTTCTATTTCCTACTCTGACCTCTTCTTCTCACCTGCCTATTACTTCCCCTGGGTCCTACCTTTCTCCTACGGCCCATTCTCCCCTCCTATCAGATTCTTTCTTCTCCAGCCCTTGACCTTTCCCACCCACCTGGCTTCACCTACCACCTTCCAGCTGGCCTCCTTCCCCTCCCCCCACACCCCACATGTTTTTCCTCTGGCATCTTCCCTCTTCCTTCTCAGTCCTGAAGAAGGGTCAAGGCCCAAAACGTTGATTATTTATTTCCATAGATGCTACCTGACCTGTTGAGTTTTTCCTGCATTTTGTGTGTGTGTTGTTATAGTTTCATCGTAGTTAATCTTAATTGTTTTATAAAGCTGTTTAATATGTGCCAAATTCTGAGCATTAGTGACATAATTTCTCAAAAAAAACAGAATGTATCTCACAGCAGAGATATTTAACACACACAAAGTGGCGCAAAATGGCTGCTTTGGTTATTTTAGTCAAGTCAACCCCTTAATGATTGGTTTAATTAGTCATTTACTACATGGCTGGTAATGCATTACATCTGTAATTAATTAATTGCGTAAAATGCAAGTTTGTGGTAATTAAGCAAGAAAACAAAAACAGGTTAGTACCAAATGAATAAATTAATCCACCATAATTGCTGGATAGTTGCCAGAGTTATGAAATCATGCTGTTCTTTTTATTGTTGAAATGTTGGTGCTTCTTAAATGCTGCTAAATTCCTTTCTTTCATTTTAAACAGCTTGCACTAATGATCTTTGGAAAATAGATTGTTCACAGGCTGATCTCTGTTTTCTTTGAGAAAAATGAGTGCTAGATTGGCTTTCAGAAAACAGAAAAGTGAGCAGTTTGATGAGGTAAATGATTTCTGCCTGGGAAGAGTAAGGCTGTCAATAGGAATACAATTTGAACCAGCAATGTAAATCATTTTCTTTATGATTGGGGTTATCTTTTTTCAAAACTTGTCATCTTGATTTTTGTTAATTGTGTGAGCCCTTGACATTGATTGAACGTTAATATCAGCTGCGGTGCCTCCAAAACATCGGCCTTATTAGGATGATTGTCACACCATTGATTCCCAATATCATTGGGTAAGTGTTCTTTAATTTGCCAGTTTCTGTACTACTAAAACCCACGCCTAGCCTGGCCACTGGCCCTTGCATGTCGAAAAGCTGGCGGCCCACTTTGTGCGTTCCCCTCACTCCTGGGCTTCAGAACCAGGTTTAATATCATTGGCAGGTGCCATGAAATGTGTTGTTAAATGGCAGCAGTCCTGTGGAATCCATTAAAATACTGTTAATTGTAATAAGAAATGTGCAGTATATAAACACTTAAATTTTTTAAAGTAATCCAAAAAGACGGCAAAAATAGTGAGATAGTGGGTTCACTGTCTGTTCAGAAATCAGATGACAGAGGGGAAGAAACTGCTCCTAAAACATTGAGTGTGTGTCTTCAGGCTCCTGTACCTCCTCTCTGATGATAGTAATGAGAAGAGAGCTTTCTGACCGATAGAGGCTCCTATTCTGGCTATGCTTTGATATTGAAATTCTCGTGCTTTTTAAATCTTCTCAATCGCCTTTAATTTTGCAACCCACCCCCCTTTCCCCAAGCAACATCAAGCGTTTGACCCCCGCCTCAATTTCTGTAATTACATCCACCCCTGGGGCAGTGCGTTAGCATGGTGATAGGCACAGCGCTTTACAGTACCAGCATCCCGGGTTCAATACCTGCCACTGCCCGTGAGGAGTTGTTACATCTCCCCACGACTGCTCTGGTTTCCTCCCACAGTGCAAAGACATACCAGTTGATATGTTAACTTGTCATTGAAAATTGTCCTGTGATTAGGCTAGGGTTAAATTGGGGGTTGCTGGGCTCAGGGGTCCCTGATGCCTTCTTCTCCAGTCCTTTATCTACGCCGCCCACCTGGCTTCACCTATCACCGTCTAGCTATCCTCCTTCCCCTCCCCCCACCTTTCTATTCCAACATCTTCACCTTTCCTTTTCAGTCCTGAAGAAGGGTCTCGGCCCAAAACTTTGACTGCTTATTCACCACCGTAGATGCTGCCTGGCTTGCCAAGTTCCTCCAGAATTTTGTGTGAGATGCTTTGGACTTCCAGATCAGCAGAATTGCTTGTGTTTAAGTCAATTTAATGCTTCCCTAGTTCAATAGAGTGGAGTTTTGACTTCACAATCTACCTTGCTGTGAACTTGCAGCGTATAGTCTACCTGTTCTGCACTCTCTCTGTACTGTAGTAATTTATCCTGTACTGTTAAGTTCAAAGTATTATTATTTTCTCTTGTTTATCATTGTCATGAATTGATCTGTATGGGCTTCGTAAATCAAAGTATTAAGTCCAGTCCAGCAGTTGAGATGTGATGTTAAAGTTGTATAAAACATTGGTGAGGTCAGATCTGGAGCTTTGTCTGCATTTTTCATCACCAACCTACAAAAAGCTATCAGTAATATTGTTAGTATTTATAAGGATGTTGTCAGTACTTAAAGACCTGATTACTAGGGAAAGGTTGAATAGGTTAGGACTTTATCCTCTGGAGAATAGGAGAATAAGGGGAAATTTGATACAGGTATACAAAATTATGAGTGGAATGCAAGCAGGCGTTTTCCTTTGAGGTTAGGTAGGACTAGAATTGGAGATCATGGGTTAAGGGTGAAAGGTGAACTGTTTCAGGGGAACCTGAGGGGGAGCTTCTTCACTCAGAGGGTGGTGAGAGTGTGGAGCGAGTTGCCAGTGGAGTGGAGGATGCAGGTTCAGTTACAACATTTAAGGGAAGTGTGAATGAATGGGTGGGGTAAGGAGGGCGATGGTCCAGGTGCAGGTTGAGGGGATTGGGGCAAATAACAATTCAGTATGGAATAGATGGGTGGAAGAGACTGTTTCTGTGTGGTAAGGCTCTATACTCTGTGACTCTATCTCTTCTGCAATGTTCTGGCGCTTGCCTGACTGAAGATGTTCTATAAATTAGCGATACTGTTGTTAATCGGTTCCTTCGCAGTAAAGTATCCACCCCACCCATAGCCAATTCTCTGTTTGCCAGTTTAAGGACTCAGTCATCTTTGAATGTCGGTGACATCACATCTCAGTGCTGTGGTTCAGTGGCTGGCTCTCTACCCTCGGAATTTTGAAAGTCGTGGTTTCAAGAACTTAAAAATATGGACTGGTGCACCATGAACACGAGTGAAGCCCATCGTGATTGAAAGTGACTGTCTCTCAGATTAGAATTCATACCAACACTTTTCCTCCTCTTGAAGCTGGAGGTATGAGACCCCAAGGCACAATTTCAAAGCGGAACATGCGATTTTCATGGTAGCCCAGGCCTGTGGTGATCAGTCAGCCGGCATTTAAAGCAGATTTTTCCTTTGCAATGTGCAAAGCAGGCAGAGTGTTTCCAGTCTCCCCAAGTCCAAGTCATTTCTTTTTAAAAAAAACACATTTCAATTAAGATCTCTGGGACATCGTCAAGGGTGCTAAATGAACGCTAGTTGATTTTATGACATGTTGGCTGTTTCTCGCTCAAATAGCTGCTATCCGACACCCTGAAAAGATGGGGCGCCAAGACAGTGTAGCTGTTAACACAGTGCTCTTACAGACTGCTCCGACTGTTCCAGAGTTCAGAGTTCAATTCTGGCACTGCCTGTAAGGAGTTTGTAAATTCCTTTCATAAAGTGTGTGGGCTTCCTCTAGCTGTTTTAGTTTTGGTTAGTAGGTTAACTGGTCATTGTAAATTGTCCTGTGGTTAGGCTAAATAGGCGGGTTGCTAGGCAGTGTGGCGCATTGAGCTGGATAGGCCTGTTCTGTACAGTATCTCCAAATAAAAATTTAAGTGTTAATAAATCCCAGTACAAACAAACTCCAGAAGCATGAACTAGCTCCCAGGACCCAGAAATCGATTAGTTTTACTTCTGTGTTCCCTATTGACTATCCTGACGTCTTATTCAGTGCTAGGACCCCGAGTAGAGTTATGTTATGACCATGGACTAAAGCAGACCTTAGGTGCATGTTAACTGGCCCCCAGGCATTGTATAGTTAGTCAGGTACAACCAGGAAATTAACTTCAGAGTCATTCAGAGATACAGCTCTTCAGCCTATAGAACCTGCATCTGCAAACAAATTCCCCTATTTATGCCAATCCAATATTGATCCCATATTATGCAGTACTGTGCAAAAGATTTAGGCACATATATATACCTAAGGTGTCTAAGACTTTTGCACAGTACTGCATCTGTCAATGTGGTGTGGCAGGCGAGTTTGGTAATCTGGTGGGAGCAAAGGATGTTGGGAATGGCAAGGGTGGAGTGCCGTGGGAGGGGTGTGGGACAGGTGGCAGTGAAGGAATGCCCAGGGCAGGGAGTGGTGCATGTGCAGACACACCCAGCCCTGAGACACCAGGCAAGGTCATTTGTTTCCAAACAATTGTTATTGATCATTACAGAATGTCTCTCTAGTGCTTCCTGCTCCCTCCCCTCTCCCTCCTCCCTTTTCCCAACCACGATTCCCCTCTCCC
Source organism: Hypanus sabinus (assembly GCF_030144855.1). Classification (NCBI taxonomy): domain Eukaryota; kingdom Metazoa; phylum Chordata; class Chondrichthyes; order Myliobatiformes; family Dasyatidae; genus Hypanus; species Hypanus sabinus. The sequence goes on from NC_082714.1 coordinate 153,049,084, forward strand.
CACCGCCTTCCTACTCTCAGTCCACAATAGAGATGCAGATGAGGATCTGGTTTATCATCACTCATTCATGTCAAGAGATTCGTTTTAGTTTTGCAGTAACAGTGCAGTGTAATACATAAAATTACAACAGTACTGAGCAAAAATCTTGAGCGCCCTAGCTATATAAATGTGCATAAGACTTTTGCATAGTACCACATTCTCCCCACATTTTTTAAACAAAGTAAGCTTTATTCATAATTTAAAAGCATATTTACAAATATAAAGTATGCAATGCAATTTTTCCTCTTACGTTGATAATCAATGCTTTCAGTACTGTTCTATTATGTTCTTTAAAATAATAGGACGGTGGGATGGTAACAAAACTACAATAGCCTCACGTTTTCATCAGCTCCCTGCAAATACTCGGACAACAATTTAAGCACTGGACTGAATTGGAAAGGTCGGGTACAGGCCGTTTCGAGGCAGCGGGGTCCAGGCCCCAGAGTCTATCAAAGCAACTGAACCCAATGTTCAGATGATAATTTAGGCACCAGCCCAGATTGAAAAGGTCAGGGTGTCAGGCCCGAGGCAAGGGACAGGTCGCTGCTCCACTCTGCGCTGAACTAAGGGTTTAGAGACAAACTCTCTTTGTGGACTTCATTTCAGAATGATATTTGCTTTGGTATGTCACCAATGACACTCACAAATGTCTTACTGACTGCATCACTGTCTGGTGTGGGGGTGGTCACTGTACAGGATCAAAAGAAGCTGCAGAAAGTTGAAAACTCAGTCAGCTCCATCTTGGGCACTAGCTTCCCCAGCATCCAGGACATCTTCAAGGAGTGATGTCTCAAAAAGGTGGCGTCCATCATTCATCATTCTGATTCTGCCCACTATAGCCTTGCCTTTTGTCCATAAATAGGGTCCTCAGTTGGCAATCTCAGCAGAATTTCAAAAGGGATATTAAAATAATTCCTTTATTAACATGTTGGATCTGAAAGCAATTGGTTTCAAGCATTTGAAATTTCAAGATCCAATCAAAATTCCCTAATGATCCATCTGAAGAACAGGGATTGGGAAATTCACAGGCTAAGCGGGGGGAAGATAATTGGATGATATTTTAGATAGGGCTCACACCCACACTCCTATCTTGCTGAAGGCAGTTTAGCTATAAGTTCGTGAACATGAATCAGACATAGAAATTAATTTTTAAACACTTAAGAATCATGGAGGGAGCTTCCTATCACAAATTGTATTACAATCTATATATCACTGATTGAGTGCCATCTGCTGGAACAGATTGGGTACTACTGTGGAAGCTGTGGGAAATAAAATGTGAAACATTGCCTATTCAGTGGTCTTTAGTAACGTGATCTATTCTGGCATAGCATGTGGCAAGATGATTTGTAAATACATGCTCAAGGACCTTTTCAAAAGTGTAGAAGGCACAGGTGATGCTTTGAGCAAAAGGTAATTCCACCAGATTTCCAAAAACATCAAGCAGTTGGACTGCATGAGCAATGGGTAATGCAGCCTCAACTGCACACTCTACACATCTTTAAGAGAGCAATGATATTATTCAATCATGGTATGTGGGAGAGAGTCTGGAGAAAGTTCAGAGGAATCATCCCAGAATGAAAGGGTTAATGTATGAGGAGCATTTGATGGCTCTAGGTCAGTACTCACTGGAGTTTAGAAGAATGAGGGGGGATTTCATTGAAACCAATTGAATATTGAAAAGCCTAGATAGAGTGAACATGGAGAGGATGTTTCCTATAGTGAGGGAGTCTAGGACCAGAGGGCACAGCCTCAGAATACAGGGATAAACCTTCAGAACAGAGATGAGGAAGAGTTTCTTTAGCCAGAGGGAGGAGAATCTGTGGAATTCCTTCCCACAGATGGCTGTGGTGGTAAAGTCATTGGATAAACTTAATGTGGAGTTTAATAGGTTCTTGATTAGTAAGGGTGTTAAAAATTTAAGGAAGAAGGTGGGAGAATGTGGATGAGAGGGATAATAAATCAGATATGATAGAATGACAGAGCTAACTTGATGGGCCAAATGGCCCAATTCTGCTCCTGAATCCTGTGGTCTTATCGTATCATTGGTAATGCCAGCAGTTATTACTCATCTCCAAGTGCCAGGCCAAATTCTTTACTGGGTCATTTCAAAAGCCAATTAACAGTCAACTACATACAGTAATCACAGATGCTATAAAACCTTAAGCAACACGCACAAAACACTGAAAGAACTCAGCAGGACCGGCAGCATCTACGGAGGGAAATGAGTCAAGATCCTTCAAAGTAGTCGACTACTTTGGGTCAAGAGGTACATATAAATGTAGTAGCAGTAGTGGACCTCTGTCCTGAAAGAAGTGTCAAGGCATTTTTTAAACAAAAATTTGATAGTTTTATGTCATTCTAGATTAGTTTAATTATATTAAGTTAAATCCACAGTGGTTGATTTCCAGTGATTGTCTCTGAACTATTAGATGCAATACCTAATATTCCATTTGGTTTGCCTCCAACCTGATGGCATGAGCATCGATTTCTCAACCTTCCACCTTCCCTCTCATCTATCCTCTTCTCCTCACCTGCCTTTCACTTCAACCTGGTGCCCCTCCTCCTTCTCCATTCCATTTCATTATCCATTCTCCTGTCCTATCAGATTCCTTCTTCTTCAGCCGTTTAACTTTTCTGCCTATCACCTCCCAGCTTCTCACTTCCCACCCCACACACCTTCCCACTCACCTGGTTTCACTTATCATCAGCTTACACTACTTGCCCATTCCCCACTTTCTTATTCTGTCTTCTTCTAATTTCCTCTCCAGTCCAGATGAAGGATCACAGCCTGAAACAGCGAATGTTTATTCCCCTCCATTAATGCTGCCTGATCTGCTGAGTTTCTCCAGAATTTTATAAACGCAACTCCAAATTATTAGAACCAGATTCTCTAGCATTCTGCTTCCCAATCCTAATAGAATCCCAAATATATTAAGAAACCTTAAAATATTCCAAAGTCATCTAATTACTTCCTTTCTGGTTCTGCCACACCCAGACTACCCAGAGGGCTGAATGCAGAATGTGCACAGAGGAGCAATCATCTGCAATCTTCCGCCCGACCTATCCTGACTAAAGCACTTCAAAGTAGCCACATTGTAAAAACAGCAGTGGGCAAAAGTTCCAGTTCAGCCAGCGAAGGCAGCTCCCAGGGGCTTTCATGGAGGAAATCTTTCCAATAGGAATATTGATCAAAATTTGAAACTGGGCTAACGTTGGGAAGTTCTAGGGCGGGACTAAAATCTTATGTACAGAGGTAAGTTGGAAAGAGCAATGTAAGGGTAAGATCCAAAAGGGGTGGAAAAGAGAATTCCAGGATTAGGACAGTGGCAGGCAGAGGCACTGGAATGATCCCCCACCTGACCCCATTCCAGCTGCCTATGTTTGACTCATCTCCCTCACTATTACAATCAGGTGGGAGGTGCAGGAGTCTTGGGGCCCATACAGTAAGGTTCAAGAACTGTTGTTGCCCTGCGGCCATCGGGCTCCTGGACCGGCTGCACTGGCCTCTGCACTGAAATGAGTTTGCCGCCCATGGAGTTACCTTCAGGGACTCTGCAGCTCTTGTTCAGTGTATTATTTGTTTGTCTTGTTCATTATTTGCAAAATTTGTCCACCTTTGCACACTGGATGCTCTTTGGTCTTTGTTATGTTCAGTTTTCATGGATTCTACTGTATTTCTTTGTTTTCCTGTGGGAGCCTGAAGAAACTGAATCACCAAGTTCCACATGATATACATACTTTGATAAATTTACTTTGGAGTGGTGAAGGTACTATTTTTGTGCAATTTTGTCATTGTATCCTTAAGATTGTTATAGCCAGACATGGTAAAGGGGGAAAGCTGTCACTGCCTATTAAATGCTCGCAATGGCGTGTGCCTCAAATAGCCTCTGACAAACAGGTCCAGCTCCTGGCCTTCACGTGTGGCTTGGCAACTAAGCCAGGTGGAACCATTTCTACTGACAGGAAAAGTGGAAAAATAGGTTACTGGTGCCTAAAAACCAGTCACTTCGGGCTGATAAGTTCATCAGCCATGGTTGGCAGCTCATCTATGAGAAGGAAAACTCTGATCTCAAACCTCCGCTGCCTTGCGGCTATACCCACTCATGGGGAAGGAATCAGTAGTAAACCCTGAGGGAAAAATCCAGAGCCAGAGTCCCTAAGGGAGTTCTACATTGAGATCAACACTGACTGGCAGCTCATTCATTGCTGTTGGTGCCAAACTGTATCGGTCTCTGCCGTTCCTTTGGATTCATCAGCTGCGTAGAGAGGTGGAGCCTGTTATATGGACAACAGCTTGCTCCCTATATCGTACTGCCCAGGCTTTCATATCTAGACAGCTAGGACATATCCATGGTTGACTCTGACCGATGAAGGGATCGGACTCAGGCTGTCATTGTTTCATGGAATCCAGCTCAAGAACTCTGATATTCCCCATTATGAGCACCATGTGTACTTTCCTTGTAGAGAAACTATGCAGAGTTGAGAAAATGGGTTGGAGTTGCAAAGACAGGAAGATTTAGCAGAGTGAACTTATTCAGTGGATATGTAACATGTGGGTAAACTATTTGTGTTTACAGGTGGAATTGGTGCAGCACAGAGATGTCGAGGTTTATAAAGCTGGAGCAAGCTATGAAGATAGGAAGAGATAAGATGTTAGAAGCAAAATGACAATATTACAATTACAAATACTTTATTTGTACCTCTTATACCTCATAAAGTAGCCACTGAGTGTACGTTTGTAGTCTAAAGCTGCTGTAACCCCTCCACTTCAGGGTTTGGCATTTTATGAACTCTAAGATGTTCTTCTGCCCACACGTGGTTATTTGGATTATTGTCGCCCTCCTGTCAGCTGGAACCACTCTGGCCATTCTGCTCTGACCTCTCTCATTCACAAGGCGTTTCACTCACACAGCTGGCATTCACTAGATTTGTTTTTGCTTTTGCAGCATTCTCTGTAAACTATGGAGACGTGTGTGTGTGTGTGTGTGTGTGTGTGTGTGTGTGTGTGTGTGTGTGTGTGTGTGTGTGTGTGTGTGTGTGTGTGTGTGTGTGTGTATGTGTGGGTGTGTACGTGTGGGTGTGTGTGGGTGTGTACGTGTGTGTATGTATGTGTGAGTGTGTACGTGTATGTATGTGTGTGGGTGTGTGTGGTTAAGCGGGAATGCTTTTTTTGCTATTGTTTCTTGTCACAGCTCGGCTGTCTTTTGTTTCGCTGAACAACATAGGCTTGCCATGTTGACGCTGGAATGTGGAATTGTGGACTACACCCTCAGAAGTGTGCCTCTTTCAAAGTTTTGTAAATTCACGGTAAAATTGCACTGGTACAATCTTGATTTTGGGGATAGTCAGAGGCTTTTTCCCAGAGCTGAAATGGCTAACGTGAGGGGGCATAGTTTTAAGGTGCTTAGAAATAGGTACAAGGGGGATGTCAGGGGAATGTTTTTCACACAGAAAGTGATGGGTGCATGGAATGCATTGCTGGCAACAGTAGTAGAGGTGGATACAATAGGGTCTTTTAAGAGACTCTTTAGATAAGTACATGGAGCTTAGAAAAATAGAGGGCTATGCAGAAGGGTAGTTCTAGACAGTTTCTAGAATAGGTTACATGGTCGACCCAACATTGTGGGCCGAAGAGCCTGTAATGGGCTGTGGATTTCTATGTTCTATGTTCTAATCCATTTGAGCCTTCTGTGAGGCCGTAATGTAACAGAACTAGAGTGAGACCTATCCAGCATCACTCTGACTACCACACGCAACCCATGGACTTTGTAGCCCCGCATCTGGCCCTTAAACAAAATAGCGAATGTGAGGCTTATGCATCTAGTGTGACTGTTACAGGGTAAAGAGATGCCATTTTGGCATATTTGGTCCATGCCATGTTTTACTGCAGCAACCTTGTCAGGAAAAGACCATCACTCTTTCCCAATAAGCCTTGCAAACTTGTCACCCAAAGACCTGTCAAATTTCTTAATTGACCTTAATTTTGGCACTCCTGCAGTCAGAGATTCCACATTACAACTACTCTCAGTGCAAAAGGTGTCCTTCTCATTGCCTTTGCACCCTCTGCTATAAATTTTATATCCAACTATGGCAGAAATAATGAGAACATGAGATAACAAGGTAAAGAGTACTTAAAGTAAGATCGTTGGTTGTGGGCAAGTGAGTGTAGTTAACCTTGCTCAAGAGCCTGATGGTTGTGGATAGTCTAACCTTAGTGTTAAAATTCCTCATTCCCAATCCATTCTAAAATTCCTTAAAAATTCTCTCTCAAAAAAACTTTCTAGTTGAGTGAGACTCCATTCACAGCACCATACTGCGCCCGTTTAATATTAATAAGGTTATTTTCAATTCATGTTCCCTGCTTTGCACAGGGTAGATAAATCATCAAATCAAAATAACTTTTCCCTATATTTGGCAGCCTTAATGAAAGACCAAAGAATAATTGATGTGGCAGTTGGAAAAACCACTCCTTGCCATCAATTGATCGTCATGGTGTTGGGCTGGGATGTGGAGGCAATTATAACTGTGGATCTAGGACAGCAGAGAAGTAACTTTAGATTCCAACTAACCCATGTTTTACTTAATGTAGCAATGCTTCAACACTGACACAAAGCTACACAATATCCGTACCCAGAAAATGTCGTGTCTCACCTTGACAAATGCAAATTCTCAGGAAAAAATTCCTATTAAGGTTCTGCATGAGACATCTGCATTTTGTGGTCAGAATATCCCTCCAGTCAATTGTGATGAGTAGTGCACAATATGCACGAGGAGCAAAAATCTAGAGTTGCATTAATTAATGCAAAGATTAATTAGTCATTCAAAAAATGAAAAGAAGCCTTCTAAATAATGAATAACTTTAATGTCTTAGCATCACTCAATAGTCAGAATGTCACCTTCCAACAGAGGGTTTTTATGTTAACGCTCAATTGCTTTCCATTTCCTAGCTATTCCTAAGGTACATTACCTACTTCAATTACATAGTATGGTGTTAAATGCTGGTTAATTTTATAGTCAGTACCAGAAGAAAGTAATGTTTGCAGTTAAATTGGAGATACTTGTCTGAGCACTGCAATAGAGAGAAAAAAAATTGCAGTTTTAGAGAATAAGGATGGAAGATCATTGCAGATAACTTATGGTGGTGGAACTGTTGACCTCCACTTCTGTCAGGGTCAGACTGCAATGCATGACCTCCAGCTGAAGCAATTTTCAGAGACCAAATAATGCTTTCGTCTTATCAAGAATTACTCAGGTGCAAAACACATCCTCACTGTTCTCTCTCAGAAACCGTTGCACTGAGTTGGAGAATGAAGCTTCCACTGTGTACTGCTCAGCTTTATAATTTAAGACTGACACTCCAGTCAAGAGTTGTATCCCTCAGAAGGAGATGCGATCTCATTCCGTTTCTCCTTGTTTCCTGCCCTCCACACTTCATTTGGTTCCATCTGTGAGCCACTTCACTGGCCCCACTTGAACTTCTACAACTTTACCCAAGCTGCCAATCCACGCAACAAATCGACCATGGTCAGCATTACAGTTAGCTTTTCAAGACTGTGCTCGCAAGAATAGAAGAGTGGAATTAGCCTGGCTTGATCACCTATATTGAATCAATTGATCTCAAATGAGGCATGGTAATCGGTGCCAGCCCAGCTTAGCCAGGCAAATCTGGCAAGATTTTCTCTGAGGCTAATTGAACATGATTTTTTATATACATGAAATGATGATGTATGTACATATGCTTACATGCATATAGTACTGTGCGAAAGTCTGGGCACAGATACGTAGCTAGGGTACTTAACACTTTTGCACAATACTGTATTTGTCAATATGGAGCAGAGGGCATGTTTGTAAATCTAGTGGGATCAAAGGATGTTGGGATGGGATTGGCAAAGGGGGGTCCTGCAGGTGGGTTGTGGGACGGGGGATGGCACATGTGCAGACACACCCAGACCTGAGACACCAGGCCAGGTCACTTGATTCCAAACAATTGGTTTATCGATAATTTCAGAATGTGTCTCTGGTGCTTCCTGCTCCCTCCCTTCTCCCTTCCCCTTTCCCCAACCATGATTCCCCTCTCCCTGCCCCCTTCTCATGTCAGTCTACAACAAAGACCCATATCAGAATCCGGTTTGTCATCACTCACGTAAGTCATGGAATTTATTTTTTTAATTTGGCAGTAGTACTGTACAATACATAAAATTACTACAGTACTGTGCAATAGTCTTAGGCATCCTGGGGGGGGGGGAGGGGTGTGTGTGTGTCTGAGACATTTGCTCTGTACTATGCATGTGTATATGTTTCTATATTTTATGTATTTATATGTATATAATATGTCCTGTCTCCCTTTCTCTTCACCATCTACACCTCGGACTTCAACTACAACAAAGAGCCTTGCCATCTTCAGAAGTTTTTTGATGACTCTGCCATAGTTGGATGCATCAGCAAGGGAGATGAGGCTGAGTACAGGGCTACGGTGGGAAACTTTGTCACATGGTGCGAGTAGAATCATCAGCAGCTTAATATGAAAAAGACTAAGGAGCTGGTGGTGGACCTGAGGAGGGCTAAGGCACCGGTGACCTCTGTTTCCATCCAAGGGGTCAGTGTGGACATGGTGGAGGATTACAAGTACCTGGGGATACGAATTGACAATGAACTGAACTGGTCAAAGAACACTGAGGCTGTCTACAAGAAGGGTCAGAGCCGTCTCTATTTCCTGAGGAGACTGAGGTCCTTTAACATCTGCCGGATGATGCTGAGGATGTTCTACGAGGCTGTGGTGGCCAGTGCTATCATGTTTGCTGTTGTGTGCTGGGACAGTAGGCTGAGGGTAGCAGACACCAACAGAATCAACAAACTCATTCATAAGGCCAGTGATGTTGTGGGGGTGGAACTGAACTCTCTGACAGTGGTGTCTGAAAAGAGGATGCTGTCCAAATTGCATGCCATCTTGGACAATTACTCCCATCCACTCCATAATGTACTGGTTAGGCACAGGAGTACATTCAGCCAGAGACTCATTCCACTGAGATGTAACACTGAGCGTCATAGGAAGTCATTCCTACCTGTGGCCATTAAACTTTACCACTCCTCCCTCGGAGTGTCAGACACCCTGAGCCAATAGGCTGGTCCTGGACTTATTTCCACTTGGCATGATTAACTTATTTTTATTTAATTATTTATGGTTTTATATTGCTATATTTCTTCACTATTCTTGGTTGGTGCAGCTGTAACGAAACCCAATTTCCTTCGGAATCAATAAAGTATGTCTGTATGTCTGTCTGTCTGTCTGTATAATGTCAGCGAGTGCATGCTAAAATATTTACTGAGAATGTTGTGTTTGTACTCACATAGAGTATAAATTTCATGTAGGTATTTTATATCATAAAGAGAAGCCAACCTCCGTTTTTTTCTTACAATACTTATGTATTAAATATACACCTAGTCTATACATACTTAAAATGTATAGTGACTATAGAACATTGGAGATTATAGCACAGGAAGAGGCCCTTCAGCCCACAATGTCTGTGTTGAACATAATGACAACTGAAGGTAAATATCTCCTGCCTGTACATGACCCTCATCCCTCCAACCCTGCATATACATGTGTCTATCTAAAGGTCTCTTAAACGCTAGTATCATACCTACTTCCACCACTCCCATGGGAAGACTAGCCCAGGCACCTATCACTCTGTGTTTAAAAAAAACTTTCTCTTAACCTTTCCTCTTGTTATGTTAAATCCACGTCCTCCAGAAAACGCTGGAAAGGCACAGCAGGGCAGGCAGCATCGATAAAAGGAAGAGAAGAAAGTTAGTGTTTTGGGTCGAATACCCTTCAACAAATGGTTCTGCTGTGACGAAGTGGTGCGACGGACTAAAACCTAGTCACGTGGAAGCTGCAAATGGGAAATATAAAATTCCATTCCCACAACAAACCTGCCGTAGAGAGTCCAAAGAATCTAAGAGAATCTCACTCTCCTGATACTCTGTTTTATATTTCTTCGGCACAAAGATAACAATAAATGATTTTCTACAGTTTCATTTGCTATGATCACCTATTTAGCTTTAACATTTGGAATATAGTCAGGCAAGTTTACAGAATTACTTAGTTACAATGGCAGCACATCCCAGCTATCAGAATCTCTTTGAATATTAAATTCCAAAAGCCGGACACCCAACATATACCCCTTTTGTTACAGTGTTGAGGGAAGGGCCATGAATATTCAACTAACCAGAAGGTTAAGAGACAAAACAGATCTGTCCTGAACTGCGTATTAAGGGGCAGGAATACATCTGTAACAATAGCAGGAACATTATCAATTGGAAACACGGGAAATACTGCAGGTGCCGGAAATCCTGACTAACACACACCAAATGCTGGAGGAGCTCAGCAGATCAGGAAGCATCTATGGAAAGTAATAAACAGTCGACGTTTCAGGCTGTATTTCCCTATGTTGTTCCAGTGGGACAGAGAATGCCCGACATTTCACTGGCCACAAGTATCATCTGAAAGTTAAACTGTGTACAGGTTTTATGTCCTGAAGACAGGTTCTCATTGCAGTTAATCTATAGTTGTGCTGTCCAATACTATGCACCCTCTAATGATCCTTATCATAAGTCTTTGGAGCAGGCTTGATGGGCTGAATAGCCTAATTCTGCTCCTAGGTCTCATGAGGTAACTTTGTCCTGAAAATCTAGCTCTATTTCACTTCCAGTGGAGCTACCTGACTGCCAAGTGCTCCATTAACTTTAACTTTATTTTTACTAACTTAATTCCGAAACATACACTGAAATGTATCATTTGCATCAAATCAAATCAGTGAGAATTGTGCTGGGGCAGCCCACAAATGTCGCCACAATTCATGATGCCCACAACTTACTAATGCTAACCCAAACATCTTGGACTGTGGGAGGAAACCAGAACATCAAGAGGAAAGCCATGCGGTCACAGAGAAAATATTTACAGACAATGACAGGAATCGAACCCTGATTGGTGATTACTTGCACTGGAAAGCGATTGTGCTAACCATGACACTATTATCCCACCTGCATGATTCCATGCTGCTGGAATATGCTGTGTTCTCAGCATGTTTTATTGGAATATTTGCTGGTTTGCTTCCAGAAGTTCTGGTAGCAGTAGCTTTTGAGCTTTTTAGAAAGTAACACTCCACAGTCTCGATTTAAAGCAGGTTGCCTCCTACTCTCAGGTTACGTCATGGCATTCAACAGGTTTAATGTTTCCTATTGTCTGGCAAAACCTCTGTTATGGCTGGTTAACTCTCTTAGGATTTCCCATTTTGAAGGAGATTAGTAAACCAGTTTGGCTTCTCAGTCAACTTTCATGGTCATTGTTTTTTTAGGCAAGATGAAAATTATGGTATTTGCTGAATTCAGTTACCCAATTTCTGAAAATGGGATTTGTGCTCATAGTTTTGGACTGTTTCTCCAATATCATTACATCCAATCCAAGCATCCTTCTCACCACCTCCACTGGCCAGAAGATGCCAGAGCGGATTCAGACTCAGATTTACTTATCATATGTACGTCAAAACATACAATAAAGGTGCCATTTGCATCAACAATCAACACAGCCAAGATGTCCTGGGGGCAGCCTGCAAGTGTTGCTACACATTCTGGCACTAATGTAGCAAGCCCGAAGTGTTCAGCAGAACAACATGAAAGCAGTAGCAAGAACAGGACGAAACAAGACAACAAAACAAAGCCCCTTTCACACACATTTTGAAAATGTACACCAGCCTCTATCCCACTGCTCTAAGACAATTGAATGGACCTCTCTTACGATGAAGATGAACTCCTGACTTCACAATCTTCCCCATCAGAGCCCTTGTTCCTTATAGGAATGAAATGGCTATCATATGAGGAATGTTTGATAGCTCTTCGTCTGTAATCACTGGAATTCAGAAGGATGAGGGGGGATAAGAACATAAGAACACAAGAAATAGGAGAAGGAGTAGGCCATCCGGCCCATCGAGCCTGCCCCGTCATTCAATTAGATCATGGCTGGTCTGTCCGTAAACTCAGCTCCATCTACCTGCCTCTTCCCCATAACCCTTAATTCCCTTACTATGTAAAAACCTAACTAACTGTTTCTTAAATATATTTAGTGAAGAAGCCTCAACTGCTTCCCTGTGCAGAGAATTCCACAGATTCACCACTCGCTGGGAAAAACAGTTTCTCCTCATTTCCGTCCAAAATCTTCTCCCCTGAATCTTGAGGCATTGCCCCCTAGTTCTAGTCTCACCTACCTGTGGAAATAACGTTCCTACTTCTATCTTGTATATCCCTTTCAAAATTTTGTATGTTTCTCTAAGATCCCCTCTCATTCTTCTGAATGCCAGAGAGTATAGTCCCAGGCAACTCAATCTCTCCTCATAGGTTAACCCCTTCATCCCTGGAATTAACCTAGTGAACCTCCTCTGCACTGCCTCCAAAGCCAGTATATCCTTCCTCAAGTATGGAGACCAGAACTGCACACAGTACTCCTCCAGGTGCGGCCTCACCCGTACCCTGTATAGTTGCAGCATGACCTTCCTGCTCTTGAATTCAATCCCTCTAGCAATGAAGGCCAACATTCTGTTTGCCTTCTTAATAACCTGTTGTTCCTGCAAGCCAACTTTTTGCGATTCATGAACAAGCACTCCCAAATACCTCTGCACGACAGCATGCTGCAATCTGTCACCATTTAAATGATAATCTGCTCTTCTATTATTCATTCCAAAGTGGATGGTCTAGCATTTACCAATATTGTATTCCATCTGCCAGACTTTGCTCCATTTACTTAACCTATCTATATCCCTCCGCAGACTCTCCACATCCTCTGTACAATTTGCTTTTCCACTCAGTTTAGTGTCATCAGCAAATTTTGCTACGCTACACTCAGTCCCCTCTTCCAAATTATCAGTATAAATGGTAAACAGATCTCATTGAAATCTTTCAAATGTTGAATGACCTAGACAGAGTAGATGTGGAAAGGATATTGCCCATGGTGGGAATTTGCTGTGTTGGCCCTGGAAGCATGGCGACACCAATAGGCTGCTCCCAGCACCTCCTCAGACTGGGCTGGTCATTGACGCAAATGACATCTTTCACTGTAAGTTTCAATAGTTCGATGTGCAAATGACAAAAAACGCTAATATTTAGGAGAGCCAACATGCTGACCATTAAGTATCTACGGTCTGCTAATCCCATTGACGAGCAGTTGATCCAGAGATTGCTATGGCTTGGTGATTCAGGTTCCGCGGTGAGAGATACCTGCTCCGTCCACTCCACAAGTCAGTGTGCTCCAGATGGTAATCCCAATGTTACATCCCTTCTAAACCTCTCACTCCTCATCTCAGACACCTCCGATGTGGGGAAACGTTCCTTACTATCCACCCTAACTACACCTCTCATCGTTTTGTTTAGTCCTATCAACGACCACCCCCCCAACCACTCAGCCTCCTTCACTCCCAGAAAATCAAGCTCAGCTTATCCAGCCACTCCTCATGAGTGAAACATTCCAATGAGCTGCCTCTACACTCTCTCCAATCCATTCACACGCTAATCACTGACAACAAATCATTCTTTGGCAATAAAAGCCTTCGTGATTTTATTGAAAACCTTCACTTTAGGTTCATGCAGTGAGGACATGTTGATATATAAAGAGAGTACTGTGAGTGACCTGCCCCATCTTGCCAGATGCCCTGCAACACTCCCAATTTAATTGCACTGACATTAAACATCACTGCAGGGAATAGCAACAGGCACAATGCACAAGGTTCCCAAGCAACCAAAGTCAGATGGCTTACGGGACTTTCTTTGTTCCTATCCCACACACTCCCTCCACCCCATTCATTTAGAGAGGTGGGGTAACCAATTTGGCTGGTTATTTTATTTAGCAATACAGTAAGGAGTCGGCCCTTCCAGCCACACTGCCCCAGCAACCCTACGACCCTGATTTTACCCTACCTAATCACAGGACAATTTACAACGACCTACTAACGTGCCTAGTACGTCTTTGGACTGTGGGAGGACACTGGAGCAGCTGGGGGAAACCCACGCCTTCCACAGGCAGGACGTGCAGAAGCTCCTTACAGAACGGAGCCAGAATTGAACTCCAAACTCTGGAGCCCCCTCCCCAAGCTGCAGTAGCGTCACACTAACCGCTACGCTACCGTGGTGCCCATAATATAGAGAACATCTACGAGCAAAGGAACAAAATGTACTCCCCACCCCTCCCTCTGATCTACTGTCAAGTGTGAAATGCCTCCAGTGTCGAAGCTGTACATCGTAGACGCAGCTTTGTTTCTTGTTAATCGCACTGTTTAATAAACTCAGTTAAATGAGCCATACACAGCACTCAATGCTGCCTGCTAACTGGCTAACAGCTTCATCAATGATGCTTCCATCTTGCAAATAAAAGCATTTCTTCTGAATTAATAGCGTCTAATTATAAGAAACACTCTAAATGTTTAACCAAAAGGAATTCATTACTTGTGCAAAATTAATGCTGAAAAATCGCCTTGAGCTTAGATGCAGCTAATATGTCAGGCCACTTCAAGTAATTAAACTGCTTGGATAAAGATACTCTCTCTCTCTCTTTCCTGTAGCTACAACCAGCCCCGGCACTGAAGGCAAGCCACATTAGGGCATGTTCTAATCGGAAGAAAGGAGAAAAAAGCTGGCTGTACAGCAATCTATCAACAACACTGTTCCCTCTAAGCTGTGCAGGTGTGCAGCCACACTGTAGCTGAAATGCTCCTGTGCACATAGCCTCTGTTGCCACGCAGCTGGAATTGTGTTTTATTTAATGCTAATATAATTTTGAAATTATGTTAATATAACTTTGAAATCTATGTTAATGTAATCGTGAAATATCTGGTAATTAATTATGTGTTCATGAATATGATCCGTAAATTTCCAAAATAATAAATACACCACAATGTTTACTTTGAAATATTTTAGAGCTTCAGTGTATTTATGGTCTGGATGCCGTCTGGAGCTCTGCTCCTGGTAGGGTCATCCATGGTGGTAAGGTCGAGGGTGAGGTCCCTGACAAAGAACAATCCACCCAAGACCTCAACAGTGGAACAGGCGGACGACGTTACTTCAAACTCAACGGCTGTGAAGGCAGATGAAGGCTGCAACAAATCCATCAGCTACAATCATCATGGCTTCCATGCCACTGGAATCAGTTGGTTGATTTATGAAGTATCGTGTGCTTCTTGGAGTGCAACATCAAGTACACGTTAAACAAATACATGCACAGGTGTCTTCGATCTGTGATCAACAGAATGAAGACTGTCATCCTCAGCCTCGAGGGATAGCCATGACGACGATTTACATTGTAAGTGTTTCAAGTTACAACACTGTTACGAATTGTAACAGTAAACACAGAATGGAAGCTGGTTTCTCATTGTTAATAAACCGCCAGCCCACTGAAAGTGGACACCATCTAGTCAAAATATTTTACTTTTGTCATTATGATTGACAATTGTTTGGACTGCCTAACATTGTTTACTTCTGTTGTGAGTTGTGATTTATGTTTGTTTTTTGTGCTTATTACAAATAAAGGCATTAAAAGTGTTGCGCAGTTTTCAGACTGTGTAAAAATTTCATGCTGAGAACAATGGTTGGTCTGCACAGCAGCAAAAAAATATTGGAGGGAATGTTGGCCAACAAGGAGCTTCCTACAGTGAAACTTCCATATGGATGCACTCATTGTAAATGGTAACTGAGTTTCTCTAGCATAAATAGAAAACAAGACTGGCACATATGGGAGTTCACTGTTAAGTTTAGGACAGTCACGCCTGGCAAAGTTAGGCACCCATTGTTATCAAATAACTGATTGGAAAATAAACAGAATAATCATCAGCCATCACCGTTTGGGTTACTACTCAAATTTAGTTGTTTTTAATTGTTTTGGTCAAGTTCATAGGGATGGTTTTGGGGACAAAGAGGGGTGGTGGGGTTAGTGCCAAAAATGTGAGGAAGTTAGAGATCAGGCTGCAGCTTAAGCTCCACTCTACGTTCAAAGGCCAGTGACAGGAACTCAAGACTTGCAGATCATTGTGTAAGAGGGCAGGGGCCTCCGCCAACGTCAGAAAGTTGTTGGCAGGTTCCAGAGTCGGAGTTCCATACAAACAGAAGGAATGAGATCCGATGACAACCCCCGCCCCAACCCCCGCGGGGTTCACATATTGGTGAGACCAGAGTCTGAGGCCTAACATTCGGGTTCCCTTCATCAGCAATTCTGGAGCTCGAGGCCTAGTGTTTTGAAATCAGTGGGTCATGAGGCCGATACCGAGGATTGGGCCCCAAGTCTACAAATCTCTGCAAGTCCGTTGGGTAAGTCAAAGCACAATGTCTGTGAAGCCGAGTCTGACCTCACTGGAGGGTGCAGACCAGAGACAGTCTCCGGTCTCCTGGGGTTAGAGGACTGAGTATGTGCATGGGTGGGATGGAGAAGCCGGGCTTGGTTGCTGTTGTGCTCTGTGTTGTTCTGCTGAGCATTGTGGACATGCGATGTTGGTGCTGGAAGGTGTAGTGACACTCGTGGGCTGGCGCCATCACTCCCTCAGGCTTTCTGGTTGTTGACACAAGCAACACCTTTCATTGTAAACCTGAGAAAGTCTGCTGAGGCCGGACACACACAACTCAGCAGGTCAGGCAGCATCTATGGAAAAGATGAAACAGTTGACGTTTTGGGCCGAGACCCTTCTTTAGGACTGGAATGGAAGGGGGAAGATGCCAGAATAAATGTGGGGGGGGGTGAGAGGAAAAGGGACTAGCTGGAAGGTGACACATGGAGCCATTTGGGTGGGAAAGGTTAAGGGCTGGAGAAGAAAGAATCTGATAAGAGAGGAGAGTGGACAACAGGAGAAAGAGTAGGAGGAAGAGACAGAGGGAGAAATAATAGGCAGGTGAGAAGAAGTGAAAGATCAGAGTGTGCAATAGAGGCAGGGGTGAGCATTTCTTTGTATGTTTTGATCTACATGTGATAAATAAACTTGAATCTTCAATCTTCAATCTTCAGTACCAAGGGCTCATTGAACAAGTGTCCATTTGCTGGCTGGGTCCATATTATTACTAATTGACACAACCAGACTGAGTGTGACAAGGGGCTTAGCGGGAATTCAAATCTGTCCTCTTTTTGATAGGGGAAACTTCAACAGACCATATTCTACACCCACCTGCAACCTCAGGCTGTTTAAAGATTATGAGAAATACGTACAAGTGCTATCTAACGGTAAGATTCACTGTCCAAGATCTGACCTTTGCTAAGCTATGTCTGTGCAGATCTGAATAGGGAAAGATCAGAAATTTGTGTGCCCTCTGTTAGATGCAAGGGGTCTGTCCAAAGGAAAACAATGGCTGGAGTTGCTCGTCACTTTATTGCAAGGGTGTTTAGTAAGTGTGTCAAGAATCAAACATACAAAAATTACCAGAAATAGTGAAAAGAAAACTGCCAATATTTATCAAAGATGTATCTACCATAAAAGACAATAAATAGCTCCATACTATTCTTGTCTAGTGTGAACACCTGGCAGCCCCAATCTCTCTCTCTCTTCCACTGAGAGCGATGAGACCTGTTTATCAGACAGCAGGACGTACCAACTGTAATTACCGCAAAGTTAACTTAAGACTAGACATGAATCAAAATACGATGCGCCCCACAATGTAGTTACAGTCATATTACAGAATGAACAGAAGTATCTACCTTAAATACAGTATACAAACAATATATACACACTTACACATCAGCATTACTAAAAAAAATGGAATATTTTGCCGTGTATGGCAGGAAAAGCACCATAAAGCCAACCCTTGAGAATATACAGGGGCATACACTCAGCACGACAACTGCAGAATGACAAGGCGGTGGGGGGGGGGGGAGGTGTGTGTGTGAGTGTGAGTGTGTGTGTGTGTGTGTGTGTGTGTGTGTGAGTGTGTGTGTGTGTGTGTGTGTGTGTGTGTGTGAGTGTGTGTGTGAGTGTGTGTGTGTGTGTGTGAGTGTGTGTGTGTCTGTGTGTGTGTGAGTGTGTGTGTGAGTGTGTGTGTGAGTGTGTGTGTGTGTGTGTGTGTGTGAGTGTGTGTGTGTGTGTGTGAGTGTGTGTGTGAGTGTGTGTGTGTGTGTGTGTGTGAGTGTGTGTGTGTGTGTGTGTGTGTGTGAGTGTGTGTGTGAGTGAGTGTGTGTGTGTGTGTGTGTGAGTGTGTGTGTGTGTGTGTGTGTCTGTGTGTGTGTGAGTGTGTGTGTGAGTGTGTGTGTGTGTGTGTGTGTCTGTGTGTGTGTGTGTGTGTGAGTGTGTGTGTGTCTGTGTGTGTGTGTGTGTGTGAGTGTGTGTGTGTGTGTGTGTGTGTGTGTGTGTGTCTGTGTGTGTGTGTGTGTGTGTGAGTGTGTGTGTGTGTGTGTGTGTGTGTGTGTGTGTGTGTGTGTGTGAGTGTGTGTGTGTGTGTCTGTGTGTGTGTGTGTGTGTGTGTGTGTGTGTGTGTGTGTTGCCAACCTCTCTCCGTCACACACCGATGACTGATGAGTGGTAGGACTGTGCCCCTGCTGATTACATTATTAGCCAGCGCAGGCAACAGGATCACCTGGGCACCATTCAAGATTCAAAATTATTCAATGTCATTTCCAGTACAGAGGTGTAAAGGAGAACAAAATAATTGTTACTTCAAATCCGATGCAGCACAAAACACCATAAGATAAAGAACACAATAAATATAAATATAAGTAGTTTATGTACATAGGTAGATTGTACTGTAAGTCCATGAAGTGACACTAGGCACAGGAGTGTCTGTACATAAGGTGACTGACAGGAAGTGATAAAATAGTGATGGTGGGGTTGTGAAGGGGCAGGTTAGTGGGTTGAGCTTGGGGAAAGTAACTAGCTTGGCATAAGATCAGTGATTTAGATTTAGGATTAAAGAGAAATTAGCGATCAGATTTGTAGACAGCAGTGAATGAGAAGCCTGAGTGAGTAAGTAACTGAGAGCTAACATCAAAGTTAAACCAGGAGGTAAAGTGAAAGGTAGAGTTGATAGATGGGGATAGGATTGTACCATCAACATTCGGCTGAGAACAAGTCCTGCCAATGAATAGGAACACAGAACGTAGAATATTTACAGCACAGAATAGGCCCTTTGGCCCACATTGTTGTGTCATCCTTTTAACTGACTCCAATTTCAATCTAACCCTTTCATCTCACAGAGCTCTACATTTTTCCATCATGGGTCAGTGAACCTGAGATTCTTAAAACAGTAACATTTTACAGGGGAAACTGCAAGATGTAAATACTAACAGCATCTGGGATTTATCTTCATGGAACATCAAATGCTGTGTACCTCAAGTGGTTAAGATTTTAACAATATATACATGATAATTATTATAAAAAATAAGCTTCAATCCTGGAGCCTTAAGTTGTCTTAGGATTCAGTGGGTGGTCTCTAGACATCTAGGCAAATAGTGTCTTTACACCTCTTAGAGCCAAATAACCATTCACATATTAAGATTTCTTCACAGTTCCCTGTAATAGAAATGGATGTTTCATCCTAATTGTAATATGGGAACTGCTACAGAGTGGCTGTTTATTCCTGACTATAACAGAACTGAATTTTACATGGGGTCTGTTACAGGGTGGGTGTTTATTCCTGACTTGTACTTGGGGACTGTTGAGGGTCACCATTTTAATCCTGATAATCAGGAGTATACTATTGTATGGTGTACTGTCAACTGGCTGGCTATTTAAGCCTGGATGTAGACTCTAACAGACTAACTCTTATATGGGTCTGTTAGTTGGTTCCCTGTTTATACCTGTAACAGATCTCTCTCTTAAGTGGTGTTTAATATTGACGACATGAGAGTTGATTGTTTAGTACCAACTGTCTCTGTACTCTCCTCCCAGATTACAAACAACACTAATTTTAGCCTATTTATCATCTCCCATTTTAATTGCCTTCAGCTGCTATATCCTTAAGCCCTGGAATCCCATTCCTAAAGCCATCCTCTTCTCTACTTACATCCTTGAAGACACTCCTTAAAACGTACCTCTACCGAGTTTACTGTCATCTATTTTACATCGCCATCAGTTTCTGTTTGATTA
The DNA here is from genome assembly GCF_030144855.1 of Hypanus sabinus. Taxonomy (NCBI): domain Eukaryota; kingdom Metazoa; phylum Chordata; class Chondrichthyes; order Myliobatiformes; family Dasyatidae; genus Hypanus; species Hypanus sabinus. The sequence continues at coordinate 153,069,219 of NC_082714.1, forward strand.
CGTTCAGTGAAAGGGATCAGCCATGTTGAAATAGAGGAGACTCACGGGACCAACTGGCCTAATTCTGCTCCTATATCTTATGGTCTTACGGCGAAATGCACTGGGTCATCCGACCAAATTTTTTTTAAAGCACCAAGTTGTTATGTTGAAGGAAAATGGGCTGACTGATTAATAGTGAGTGTTCCTGGATGGTCTGTTTACACTCAGCGGCCACTTTATTAGGTACATCTGTACAGCTGCACATTGATACAAATATCTAATCAGCTAATTATCTGGCACAAACTCAATGCATGAAAGCACGCAGACGTGGTTAAGAGGTTTGATTGTTGTTCAGCGCTAACAGCAGAATGGGGAAGAAATGTGATCTAAGTGACTCTGACTGAGGAGTGATTGTTGGTGCCAGACAGGGTAGTTCTCATACTGGGAGAATCCTGGGATTTCCATGCACAACAGTCTCCAGAGTTTACAGAGATGGTGTGATAAATGAAAGACATCCAGTGAGTGGCAGCTCGGTGGGTGAAAATGCCTTGTTAATGTGAGAGAGGTCTGAGGAGAATGGCCAGTCTGGTTCAAGCGGTCCTGAAGGTGACAGTAACTCAAACAGCCAGGCGCTCCAACAGTGCGGTGAAGGAGAGCATCTCTGAACGCACAACACATCCTACCTTGAAGATGGGGTACCTAATAAAGTGGCCACTGAGAGTGTATTAGCTTAGTTAATGAATTGGCAGGGTATGTTCCTTATCATTTACATTTTGATTCCTTAGGATCGTTACAGCCAGGGGTGGTAATGGGGACAAGCTCCCACTACCTATTAAATGTTCCAATTGGCATGCATTTCATGTTTTCTTGTGGGAGCCTGCAAGAAAATGAATCTCAAAGTTCCACATGATATACATACTTTGATAAATTTATTTTGGAGTGGTGAAGGTACCATTTTTATTCAATGTTATCATTGAATCCTTAAGATTGTTATAGCCAGATGTGGTAAAGGGGGCAAGCTCTCACTGCGTATTAAATGCTCGCAATGGCGTGTGCCTCAAATAGCCTCTGACAACTTAGTCCAGCTCCTGGCCTTCACGCGTGGCTTGGCTACTAAGCCAGGTGGAACCATTTCTACTGACAGGAGAAGAGGCAAAGGCAGGTTACTGGTGCCTTAAAACCAGTTGCTTCAGGCAGACGGACTCATCTGCCATGACTGGCAGCTCACCTAGGAGAAGGAAAACTCTGATCTCAAACCTCTGCTGCCTTACAGCTACACCCACTCGTGGGGAAGGCTAAGGGAGTAAACTCCAAGGAAAAATCTGGGGTTGGAGTCCCGAAGGCAGGCCTATGTTGAGTTCTGCGCAGACTGGCAACTCCTGCGATGTTGCTGGTGCCAAACTGTATCGGTCTCCGCCGTTCCTTTGGAGTTGCCAGCTGCGTGCAGAGGGGAGCCTGCTACTTGGGCACCAGCTTGCTCTCCATAGCGTACTGCCCTGGGCTGCATATCACGCAGCCAGCTAGGACGCAATGTCTATGGCTGACCCCAACCAACATCCACATTTAATTGTATGCATGCCCTGGAGCAGACTGTTCACATATAGCTGAGCCCCTGGTCACACTGGCTGCTGCATCGATTGCATGTGGAATAGCACCGTCTGTGAAAATGCATGGAAATGAATTGTCTGTGCAGAATTGACTGGTGTCACAGATTACAAAAGGCTATTACATTCAAATCCAAACTATGTGTGGAACACGACTAACTCTCCAATATTAGTTCTAAGTAACAGGATTATCTGTACAATTCCAAATGTGAATCAGGGCCATTACAAGAGTTTGAACAAAAATAACTATTCAGCCTTTTACAGCTATTAACTCTGAAGACTTGTTTTCACTTGCAAGCTGGAGGTTTGGTGCTGTTGTGTCTTTGTTTTGGTGTACATTCTAGATCCGTTCAAGAGATTATGATTACTCTCCTGTTTCAGACATGTTGTAGCCATCTGTTCCCACTGGTACAATACTGATTGCCCTTATTTTGATTTTCTGTTGAACTGTGTGGATTCATCGGATCATCTCATAGCCTAATCCACAAAACAATTTGGTAAACCGTCCTCCTACGTTTTACAATCTATTTAAAACAAGTTTTAATTTTATGTAATCCTATTGTGTTTTTTTTGGTCATAGATTCTCACTAAATAACACATCAAAAATGCTGGGGGATCTCAGCAGGTCAGGCAGCATCTACGGAGAGGAATAAAGAAGTGACATTTTGTGTCAAAATCCTTCATTAGGAATGGAAAGGAAGGGGAAGGAAGCCCGAATAAGAAGGTGGGGGTTGAGGAGGGGAAGGAGTACGAGCTGACAGCTGTTAGGTGAAACCAGGTGAGAGTGGAGGTGGGTGGGTGCTGGAGGGAGGATGATGTGAGAATCTGGCTTCTTCCCCCTTCCTTTCAAGTCCCGACGGAGGGTCTCAGCCTGAAACGTCAGCTCTATGTTCCTTTCCATAGAGTTTCTCCAGCATTTTGTGTGTTACTGTGGATTTCCAACATCTTGCACATTAATTCTCATTAAATGCTTTCTTTATATACCCCAGAAAATAACTAATATACCCTCACCTCCATTATACTACAGGCAAATTAACAAGCAGAGGAGGCTGAGGAGGTATCTGATATACGAAATTATAAGGGCATTGAATGACACATAGTAGGAAACGTTTCCCCGTAGCAGAATTGTCTAAACATAAACCACAGTAGTGTAATGGTTAGTGCAACTCTTTATAGCACCAGAAATTATTCATTGGGGTTCAGTCCCCATCTCTGTCTGTAAGGAGTTTGTACACTCTCACCTTGGCTGCGTGGGTTTCCTCCGGGTACTCCGTTTTCTTCCCACGTTCCAAAGATGTATGTTAATGGCTAAGGTTTGTCAGAAGCGCCATGTTTCTCTGGTGCTTCCAGCTCCCTCCCCCTTTACCCAACCATGATTCCCTCTCCCTGCCACCTTCCCACCCTCAGTCCACAATAGAGACTCAGGTTTATCATCGATCACAATTGCCATGAAATTTGTTTTTTTTTTGTGGCAGCAGTACAGTGTAATACATAAAATTACTACAGTACTGCGCAAAAGTCTTAGGCACCCCAGGTATATACAGGTATATGTCCTTAAGACTTTTGCACAGGACTGTAGTAATTTTATGTAGTGCTGCCGCAAAAAAAACAGATTTCATGGCGTATGTGATTGATGATAAACCTGCTTCTGAAACCTGGTCTCTATTGTGGACAGTGACTACTGTAGGTCTAGTGATAAAGTGAAAGAGATTAAGAGGAGATCAGAGGAGAACACTTTTTTTGCCAGAAGATGGTTGAATCTTGGAATGTTCTAACTGAGAGGTTAGCAGAGGCAGTAACTCCCATTAAAGAAGCATTTAAAACAGGGCTTCCAAATCCTTTTTTTAATGCCATGGACCCCTACCATTAACGAGGATGTCCGTGGATCCTTGGTTGGGAACACCTGATTTTAAAAGTATCAGTACAAGAACCAGCAAGGCTATCAACCAAGAGCAGAAGAATGAGATTATTATAGATGCTACTCACTCAATGGTCTGAATGGACATTCTGGGCTGTGCTATATACTATGTCTATAACTCTTTGGATGGCACTTTGATGTCTCTGATAGTACTGCTGCTTCATAGGTCCAGTACAGGTTAGGTTCATTCCCAACCTGTCTGGGTGTAGCTTGCACGTTCTCCCCCGTGGCTGTATGGGTTTCCTCACAGTGCTCCAGTTTCCTCCCACATTCTAAAGACATGCGGGCGATAGGCTGATTGGCTGCTGTAGATTGCCCTGAATGTGCAGGTGACTGGGAGGATCTGTGGGGAAGTTGGTGGGAATGCTGGGGTATATTTTTAAAATTGTATTATTATAAGGTGACACTGGTCAACAAATATTTTTCAAAAGTTTTGCTTTCTCAGAATTTTTTTTTTGTTTATGATAGACCACTTGAAGCTGAACACAAACAAGATTTCAGACTACTTGTATCACGTAGGAGTTTGGAGAAACAAGAAATTAAATTTTATTGAATATAATACATGTAGTTGAATAACAGTACTGATGCTTTGCAATAATTCAACAAAGCTAAAATATTCTGTTGATGATTTTCATTTGTACTTAGGGTCTGAGACTTCTTGCTTTAAGTATCCATCAATAATCAACCAGCACTGAAGGATTCCAGTTGCCCTGATATTGTTTCTCCATGACCACAATGTCTGGGCAAAATTTATCACTATACTCATCACTGGCGGTGCAAAGATTTGCAGGGAAGTAGTCTAAATGGGAATACATAAAATTAATCTTTAGTGACATGTTGCACTTCATGGTTTTGGATGCCTGAAGCATGTTGTCAACCAGCTGCACGTAGTTTGGACAAAAAGAGGAAACCAAAGCAACGTGGAAAAAACCCACGCAGTCACGGGGAGAACATATAAACTCCTTACAGGAAGTGGTGGGAATTGAACCCAGGTCATCTGTACTGTGTCTCTCATTACTTTCTGGTCCTCTTCAATGTTTCTTATAAAGCTCCTACCCTTGATCCCTAACCGCTAACTCCAGTTATTTCTGTATTCTCATACATCTGGACCTAATGATTTGTGGACCTGAAGATGGTTAACTGTCTCTAACCTCTCGCCGTACCTGCCTGGCATTACCCATTTTGCAAATGATTTTCCAACGGCAGATATTGGAAGGTAATTGCAATACTCCCTGTAATGTTGCAGATGCTGAAAACCTGAAATTAAACAAAAAATATGTTGGAGTTGCTTGGCAGGTCAGGCAACATGTGGGGGGAGAGAAGCAGAGTTTATGTTTCACATTGATAACCATTCGCCACAACAGATGGACAACACTGTAGCGAAGCGGTTAGCATAATGCTTTACGCCACTAGCAATCAGATGATTGGGGTTGAATTCCTGCTGCAGTTTGCAAGGAGTCTGTATGTTCTGCCCGTGACCATGTGGGATTTCTCGGGGTCCTCTGGTTTTGTCCCACAGATGTATGAGTTAGAGTTTGGGGGTTGCCAGCAGGCTCTGTTGGAGCTAGAAGCATGGTGATACCATCCGCGTCATCGGTTGCCCATCGTCAGATTGTGTTGGTCATTGAAGTATGTCATAGAACAACCCACAGCACAATACAGGCCCTTCGGCCCACAAAGCTGTGATGTCATTGTATGTTTCTATGATTCAATATACATCTGACAGATAAAGCTGATCTCTCTTTTGATATTAATCAAACTAATGACCAGCAAGCATTTCCAACATTTTCTCTTTTATTAGTGAGTTGCTTGGCTGTATTAACAGAGATCAGAATCAGAATTGGGATCAGGTGTAACGTCACTGGCACACGTTCTGAAATTTGTTGTTATACGGCAGCATAACAATCCAATATATATTCATAAAAACTGGAGATTATATATATAAAAAGTTAAACAAACAGTGCAAAAAGAGAGAATTAAAATACTGAGATAGTGTTCATGAGTTCAATGTCCATTCAGAAATCTGATGACAGAGGGGAAGAAGCAGTTCCTGAATCATGGAGTGTGTGCCTTCAGGCTGATGTTGAATGTGGGACTTCCTGCTTTAAATATCAATGGGACCTCTAGTTTCAGGCCAAGATTCTTTATTAGGACAAAAGTTTTGGCTACAACATCAACTGTTTATTCCTTTCCATAGATTTCTAGAAGATAGTGCCAGCAAACACAGTGATCTAGGGCTTCGTCCAACAGGCGGTTCAGCAAACTGAGACGTCAACTGTACTCTTTTTCATAGGCGGTGACTGGCCTGCTGAGTTCCACCAGCATTTTAGTGTGTGTTGCTACTACTTCCACATCTTCTTTTTCTTTCAAATGTGGTTCTGCTACTGTTGGAGCCTGTGATATACATTTTGGTGGTGAGTTTTCTGTCCGATTGAGCGATCTGGCGCTTTGCTGTCTCCAAGGGTGTTCGGTGAGGTTTCGAGTGAAGGGTGCAGCCTCAAGGCCAAGAGGCCTGGAGGCAGGGCATGAGCCCATGATCGACTCCATTTCTCACTGATCTCACCGACTAAAAGGAAGATTAAAATCATTGAGGCCAGAGAGGAAGGGGAACAAGTATCATCTACCAGCCTCTTGCTCCCTGCTGCAGAGGAAGGTGCCTGCGCGTGAGAGTCTTTCTTTCCCTCTCACTTGCTGTTCCCGGATTAAGGTCCCTGTGTTCGAATGGTCTCTCCATCTCCCTCTCGCTCAATGCTGACAAAGGATTGTGCCAGAGTCCTGGGGCTTGGGCAAGGTTTAATCAATGTGGTTTGTGAACTAGACTCCGTAGTTCACGTTGTGGTGTGTTCCTCTGCCTCTAACACTCTGTGACAGTTTAGTCATTAAAATATACAGTCCTTTGCAAAAGTATATATACCTAGAGTATCTAAGACTTTTGCACAGTACTGTAGTAATTGTATGTATTGCATTGGACTGCTACTGCAGCTACAAAAAAAACTGATTTTCTGATGTATGTGAGTGATGATAAACCTGATTCTGGCATGGTCTCTATTGTGGACTGAAAGTGGGAAGGGGCCAAGGAGAGAGTGATCATTGTTGGGAAAGTGGATGGGAGAGGGAAGGGGAGCAGGAAGCACCACAGAGACGTTCTGTAATGATCAATAAACCAATTGTTTGGAATCAAGTGAGCTTGCCCATGCCACTCCTCTGCCACCTGTTAGACACCCCTCCCACGGTGCTCCACCCTTGCTATTCCCAACATCTTTTGCTCCCATCAGAATTACAAACTCACTGTTTGGTCCACGTTGACAAATACAGTACTGTGCAAAAGTCTTGGGCACCCTTGCTATATATAAGTAAATAATCGGGTGCTTCAAATATAACTAGGGTGGAAATTATTTCTTATTTGCACATTTTGTTGTTGCACAAAATCTAGGCTGAAATAAAAGCAAAGCATGTTGGGAATTCCCAGCAGGTCAGGCAGCATCTGTGAGAAAGTGAAACAAAGGTTATCCACACATTACTGGGAGAGTGCTGCAACCTTGGATGTGCTATATTATGGACAAAATGTGTGACTTACAAATCCCGCTGAGTTATTCAAAGACTCATCCATCACATGTCCAGGATAACATTCATCCTTATAACATACACTCATTTCCACTTTATTAGGCACACCTGTATATCTGCACATTAACGCAACTATCTAATCAGTCAATCATGTGGCAGCAACTCAATACATAAAAGCGTGTAGATATGATCAAGAGGTTCAGGGTTCAGTTGTTCAGACAATATATCAGAATGGGGAAGAAATGTGATCTAAGTGACTTGACCATGGAATGGTTTTTGGTGCCAGATGGGGAGGTTTGAGTATTTCAGTGTCTGCTGATCTCCTGGGATTTTCACACAAAGCATCTCTAATATTTACAGAAAAAGGAGCAAGAAGCGAAAAAACAACCCATGAACAGAAATTCTGTGGGCGAAAATGACTTGATAATGAGAGAGGTTGGCAGAGAATGGCCAGTCTGGTTCAAGCTAACAGGAAGGCAAAGGTAAAACAAATAACCACGCGTTGCAACAGCAGTATGCAGAAGAGCATTTCTGAATGCACAATGTGTCAAACCTTGAAGTGGAAGCATTACAGCAGCAGAAGACCATGAAGATACACCCAGTGGCCTCTCTATTAGGTACAGGACGTACCTAGTAGAGTGGCCTCTGTGTATATTTGCAATTCGTTAGAAATTTCCTACCAAGGAACAGCTTTTTGAAAGTGCTAAGCAAGTCCAAGCCTTTCCTTGTTTTAATCTGAGTTCCAAGATGGGTGGCTGCTATCTGGGACTAAATACAAAAAGGTGCCCATGATCATCTTCTTGTTGACATTTATTTTATTTTCATGCATGGAATGAAACTTTCTCATCCTATTTTTTTCTCTGTCCCTGTGGATGAGGTAAAGAATTCAGTGTGATAACACTCTGTGAAAACTATGGACAAGCTGCAGTGAGCTGTCCCAGTGCCCTACTGGTATAAATCATTCTGAACTAGAGCTACATAAAGTTTATTGTCACAGTAAATCAATAATTCTAATAGTGAGCATTTTTAAGTTGTTCTCCTTTTATTTGACTTATTACAGTGTGAAATGCCATAAGCTGCTAAATCATCGTGTGTATTACTGAACATTTGCTGCCAAACATCTGCTATTTGTATGTAGTTCTTTATTGCCCTGTGGTTGATGACTGCCATAGACCTGTTTTACCACTAATCCTTGACCTGTACTATCACCGTCAAATTCTTTCAGTTGCTTGTTCCTTTATTACATCTGAATGATCAGTCTTTCAACACCCTGGATTTAATTCTTAAATTAAATTCCTAACACTTAAATGGATTGTTCCACTTCAGTGTAGGCTGCTTGAGCAAAAAGCCACCTTTCATGTTCTGACATTTCTGTGTTTCACTGGTAATAGTAGTACCAGATATGATGAACACAAGAGATTCTGCAGATGCTGGAAATCTAGAGTAACACACACAAATGCTCGAGAAACTCAGCAGATCAGGCAGCATTTAAAGATTCAAAGTTTCAAAGTACTTCTATCATCAAAGAATGTATGCAGTATACAACCCGAGGATACGTGTTCTCACATACAGCCACGAAACCTGTTCAAAGAAATAACATCTATCCCTCCCCATGCAAAAAAACACAAATTGCACAAACTTCAAAAAAATGAGCAAAAACACAGACTACAAAACACAAAATTGAAAAAGTCCCGGCATATTCAGTTCAGTTCAATCTAGCACTCGATAGTCGTTCGATATCTGCAGGCCACTCCAATCAATGTCGCCCATAATAGCAACATAAAATGGACATTGAACCAATGAACACTACCTCACTACTTCAATTTTCTCTTCTTACACTTTAATTTTCTCTTTTTGCACTAATTATTTAACTTTTCTAATATATATATAATTTACAGTTTTTATCATTATATATTGGGTAGTTCTGCTGCTGTATAACAACAAATTTCATGACATATGCCAGTGATATTAAAGCTTATTCTGTTTCTGATTCTGATCTGATTAATGGAGACTGGTTTAAGGAAGAGATCGTAATTTACTCAGTTCACCTTGGAGGTAGAGTAAGTCTGCCTACAGTCTCAGCCTCCTGCACGTGTGCGTCAGAGTTACTGCAGAAAGTGACACCTGAGACGATGTCACACCTCAACAAGGATCATTGCTATTAGCAAATGCTTGTCAGGTCATTTATCATTAGCTCACAGACACTTCAAAATCAGGCCAAAGATCTGACGTGAACAATCCTGTCAAGAGGAAGAGGGAAAATAGAAACAGAAATGGGCTAGTTGGCCACTTAGCATTTCTCCACCATTCAATAAAACCACAGCTGATCACACAGGACAAGAATGTTTTTTTGAAAATGTTGCTTTCTCGACAATATTTTTGTTTATGCTAGACCGCTCAAAGCTGAACACAAATATAATTTCAGACTACTTGTATCACATAGGAATTTGGAGAAACAAGAAATTAACTTCCATTGAATATAATGCATTTAATTGCATAATGGTGCTGACGCTTTGCGATAGTTCAACTAAGCTAATAATGTTTTGTTGATGATTTTTATTTGTACTGAGTGCCTGAGGCTTGTCACTTAAGTGTCCAAGAATAACCAGCCAGCACTGATGGATTCCTTTTGCCCTGATACTGTTTCTCCATGACTGCAATGTCCTGGTTAAACCTTTCACCATGTTCGTCACTGACAATGCCAAGATTTGCAGGGGAGCAGTCTAAATGGGAATGCAGAAAATGAATTTTTGGTGACATGTTGAACTTCACGGTTTTGTTTGCTTGAAGCACGTTGTTAACCAACTGAATGTAGTTTGCTGCTCTGTAGTTGCCAAGAAAATCTTCAACAACATCCTAGAAAAGCTTCCATGCAATTTTCTCCAGTTCTACTTGAAGTTCTTTAAATTGCCTGTCATTGATGACCTGTTAGATTTGTGGACCAACAAAATACCTTCCTTAATCATGGAATCAGTTATTATGACTTGAATTGTGGATTGAAATAACAAAGATAAGCATATTTTTAAAAATGGTGTGCAATTTTCATGATCGTTAGCCCAAAATCCATAAGATATTCAGGAAGCAAAATCTTTTTTGTCCAGTATCTCCAGTCTCAGGGCCATTTCGATCTACTCCCCTTGATTTCATGATTTTCCAAGAACCTGTTGATGTCTGTCTTACATACTCCCCTTGATTTCATGATTTTCCAAGAACCTGTTGATGTCTGTCTTACATACTAGACCACTAAGTCAATATTTTGCCCAATGGGTAAGCAAATCCAAAGATTTACTACCTCGAGGTGAAGAAATTTCATCGAATCTCAGTCTTGAATGGCTGATCCCTCATTTTCAGATTGTGACCCCCTGGTTTCGGCAAATCAACTAAGTGTAATATCTCCACGCTTACTGATGATGCCCAGTTACGTTACGATGTGAGTTGAGAGACTTCAAGGAGGTGGAAACAACTGGAGTGAATGGGCAACTTTGAAGCGGGTGAATATAAAATGGAAAATGTGAAGTCATCCATTCTGGTAGAAAGAAGAGCCTGGGATTTTTAAATAATTGTGCCAGGGTGTTGTACATAATCCACCTTGAATTAACAGGTAAAGATGTGCAGTACTGTGCAAAAGTCTTAGCACCTATATCTACAGCTAGAGTGCCTCAGATTTCTAAACAGTACTGTATTTGTCGACCTGGAGTGGAAAATGTGTTTGTAAATCTGTTGGGAGCAAAGGATGCTGGGAATGGTGAGGGTGGAGCACAGTGGGAGGCGTGTGAAACAAGTGGCAAAGAAGGAGGGGCGGGGCGAGGGATGGTTTGGCACAGCTGCAGACACACTTAGCCTGAGACACCAGGCAAGATCACTTGATTCCAAACAATAGATCATTACAGAATGTCCCTCTGGGACATCCCACTCCCTCCCCTCTCCCTTCCACTTTTCCCAACCATGATTCCCCTCTCTCTGCCTTCTTTGCACTTTCAGTCCACGAAAGAGATCCATATCAGAATTAGGTTTATCATCACTTACGTATGTCATGAAATTTGTTTTTTTTTGCAACAGCAGTACAGTGCAATACATAAAATTACTACAGTACTGTGCAAATATTTTAGGCATCCCAGCTATATACATGTGCCTAAAACTTTTGAGCAGTACTGTACATACCTTTTAGCATATCAAACTCTGACTCTGACACATAACATTGACTCTGTAAGTACCTGATAGAATTGTGTATGTTTTAGTGATGTCACTTCTAATTCATCCAAGATCTGAAAAGTATAGGCCCAGTCTGTTTAATTGCCCCTTATGAAACAAACCTCCATTTTGGGAATAAAAATTCTGAGGATGAACTTGAATGTTTACAGGCAAGAGAGATTACACCTTCCCAGTGTTTACTGTGGAGTTCTGCAGTCATGTGTGTACTATGTCTCTCCACCTGTTAATCTATTGTGACTTAAGTACAATGATGCTCCAGAACACAATTTAAAAATTATGCACTCTACTCCTTTTCTCTATCAGGATAGATGACTTCAGAATTACATCTTTATATTCATCTGCCACAACCTTACCCATTCACTCTAGCTGTTTATACCTCCATGAAGTCTCACTACTCACACCGTAACAAAGTTCTGCATTGTAGGTAAACATGGATATATTGCGCTTGGTTTCCCCAACAAACTATTGATATTGATTGCGATGGTGATTCTTTGGATGTGTACCGGAGAGTGTTTAATTGGCTGTATCACAGCCTGGTTTGGAAACTCCAATGCCTTTGAACAGAAAATCCTACAAAAGGTAATTTAATTTGGCCCAGTACATCACTGGTAAAATCTTTGAGCATATCTACATGAAACACTGTCATAGGAAAGCAGCATCCGTCATCAAAGATCCCCACCACCCAGGACATGCTCTCTTCTTGCTGCTGCCATCAGGTAGAAGATACAAGAGCCTCAGGACTCGCACCACCAGGTTCAAGAATAGTTACTACCCCTCAACCAGTAGGCTCTTGAACAAAAGGGGATAACTACTCTCACTTGCCCATCCATTAAGATGTTTTCACAACCAATGATCTCACTTTAAGGACTCTTTATCTTCTTATTTATTGTTATTTATTTAAATTTGTATTCGCACAGTTTGTTGTCTTCTGCACTCTAGTTGATCTTTCATTGATCATCTAGTTATAGTTACTATTCTATAGATTTGCTGACTATACCCACAGGGAAAATTAATCTGAGAGTTGTGTGTGGTGACATATATGTACTCTGATAATAATAATTACTTTGAACTTTGAACTTTGAACTTTGATTGGTTTGGGTCCCATCCCCAAACCCTGTGGATACACTGTTACTCTAAACATAGATCATAAGACATAGGAGCAGAATTAGACTATTCAGCCAATCAAGTCTGCTCTGCTGATTTAATTTCTATGTCTACCCCATTCTCCTGCCTTCTCCCCATAACCTTTGACACCCATACTAATAATGAACCTATCAACCTATGCTTTAAAAATACCCTATAGCTTGGACATGGCAACTGTTTGAGACAATGCATTCCACAGAGACACCACCCTCTGGCTAAAGAAATTCCTCTTCACCTCTGTTCCAAAAGGACATCTTTGTATCTTGTGGCTGTATCCACTGGTCCTAGACTCCCTCACTTTAGGAAACATCCTCTCTATGTCTACTCTATCTAGGCCTTTCAATATTCACTTACAAACTCCCAATATAGCAGCAAAACAAAAACAATTGCCACTGCCTACGATCCCACAGACTCGTTACACTTGCATGATACGACCCCAGCTCCAATAATGATGTTCCAAAAGGTGAGACTAAGTATTCTCTCCTGTATTAGCAATTAGTAAACATGCAATCTTGAAGCAATGAAACTTAAGCATATCCAAGTATAAGTTAAGTGTAACTGAGCATTTTTGAGCAATCAACAAAAGAAATGACCTCCGTTGGCACACAGTTCAAACTGCAATGAACGAAGCAAGAATACCTGACTTATTCCCTTCCCTTTTGCCATTCCTCCATTCATATGACAACTCTTTTCTTCTTCTTCGGCTGTCCATCAATTTTGATGTTGACTGAGGCCTGGGCAAGGTTGTATGGAAGACCCATGCTGCAAGTCTCCCCCCTCCACGCTACTGATATTGTCCAAGGGAAGGGCACTAGGCCGATACAGCTTGGCACCGGTGTCATCACAGAGCAATGTGTGGTTAAGTACCTTGCTCAAGGACACAACACGTTGCCTCAGCTGAGGCTTGAACTAGCGACCTTCAGATCACTAGACCGATGCCTTAGCCACTTGGTTACACACCAAATAGACATATAACTAGTTACCATGATAAACACAATAAACACATCACACAGAATATAATGGAGATGGAGAACAGATGCATGGCTCCTACATCCAATAAAAAAAGACTTGCTTATTCTGTCAAATTTCCTGTCACTTAAGTCAGTGATAATAAATCGAATTCCAATTCTGATCTCTTTCTTCTGTGACTCTCATTTCAGACCTGTATATTTTCCCAATCTCGTGCGCTCTGATTTTAAATAATCACTTCTAGTATGCCACAGCATCAAAGTTCTTCTGAAAGTTCAAGAGATACCTTCTGGGAAGATGAAGGTCTCCTGAAGAAACTTCGCTGACTTATTACCTGTAAAGCCAACATCATTCCTGCAACATGGCAGCACATGTCCAAATCATTTAACCCCAACTTATCTAATCACTGAGATATTTCACAGACAGCCAAAATGTTCAATGCTGGCTTTAAGCTTAATGCTCCAATAGATTTACCTCATCCAGAGGTTACATTCCAACACCTGTGCAGGTGTGAGGGAAACAAAGCAACTAACTGTCTACCAATATGACATGCTGCGTATTTTCATGAATCAGCGACTAAAATTATTCTTTCCAGCCAAGGGTAAGTGTTGGAGCTATTATTCCTTTTGGCTACATTCCAAAATAAGACAATTAGCAACACTCAGTTGAAAGTCAACGAAAGTTATACAGAAGTTTCTGAAATATTCATACTCAAATGCACAATGTTCTTAAATCTATTTGCTTAATGATTTCAATGCCAAGTGGTGCACCAAACACTGTTCTATCTAGATGCAAAATGGCTTGTTGTGGCAACTGAACCTGATGTTTAGATGGTAATTTAAGCCCTGGGTCAAATTGAAACATTCAGAGTGTCGGGGACCCGAGGCGAGCGATGAGCCGATTCAACTCACTGTTCGGCTCTGCACTGAACTAAGGGTCTATGGACAGACCCTCTTTGTGGAGTTCAGCTCAGCTTGTGTTTATCATTTGCATCATTTGTTTATTTTCTCTACACACTGGCTGTTTGGCAGTCCTTTTTTGAATGGGGTCTTTTGGGTTTCTTTTGTTTTGTGGCTACCTAATAGGAGGCAAAACTCAAGGTTGTATAAAGTTCGACAATGAATGTACTTTGAACTTTGCTCTGCGTGTGACTGCGAGACACTATGAAATTACGGACACAGGCTCAGCACGTCATGGAAACTAACCTCCTCTCTGTGAATTCTGTGCCCAGGTAAAGCATAAACAAAGCCTCCACCCATCACAGTCATTCTCTCGTCTCCCCTCTCATCAGGCAGAGCATGCAAATGCCTGATACACCAGGCCCAAAGTCAACTGGCTTTTTATTTAGATACATCGCAGAAAAGGCCCTTCTGGGCCTTTGAGCCCAGCTGCCAGCAACCCCAGATTTAATTCTAGACTAATCACAGGACAATTAACCTTCTAACTGGACCATCTTTGGACTGTGGGAGGAAACCAGGGTATCCAAAGGAAACGCATGCATTCCAGAGGGAGAACATACAAGCACGTTACAGAGGATCCTGGGATTGATCTCGGAACACTGACACCCCGAGTTATAATAGTGTCAGGCTGTTCCTGGAAGTTGGAGAAATCGATGTTCATGACATCAGATCGGATGCCATCAAGCTCCACACAGACGTTACCGGAGGTCAAGCTCAAACCCATGATGCAGCAATACTAATTACTGTCCCACCATACCACTAATATTTTATCTTCATTCATCATTCTGATTCCTGAAAGAGAGATTAGTCCTATGCTGACCAATTAAACAGACAAGTCCAATAGTCCTTAAAACTTTAGAATGCTTTTCCTTGCTCAGAAGACTACAGGTTTGTCTACCCCCATCAACCCGCACCAATTTTTCTAAAGCAACATAGAAAGTATTGTATTTGGATGCATAATAGCATTTTAAGGCCATTGCATGCAACTGCAATAAACGGTGGAGTTGTAGTCATAACTTAGTACATCACAGAAGCCAGCCTCCCTCCTAAAGACTCTTTCCATAGTTCTCAGTAAAGCAGCCAGCATAATCCACCCATCCTGGTCATTCCCTCTTCTTGCCTCTCCCATTGGGCAGAAAATACAAAAGCGTGAAAGCACGTATTACCAGTCTCAGGACAACTTCCATCCCACAGTTATCAGTCTCTGGTTTGAAAAGGTGGACTCTTGCCCTCGTTATGATCCTGTACTTTATTGTTGTTCATTATGATCCTGTACTTTGTTACTTGCACTTCACTTTCTCTGTGGTTTTTTCACTTTATTCTGTATTGTTAATGTTTACTTCCTTCTCCTTCAGTGCACTGCATAATCTGTATGAACAACATGCAATCTTTTCAAGCTATTTCATGACATGAGATACCATGTCATAATAAACAAATAAAGCAATCGATCTAATAATTAGCTAATAAACCAATATAAACTTGGAAGAATAAGCTGTGATCTAATTGAAACAAACAAGATACTAACTGATCCTTTACCAAATTAGTGGAGGATTAATATTTCTCCTGATCGCACTGCTAGAACCAGGAGCCAAGGTCACAAAATACAGATTCTAATGGGAAGAAGTTTCGTCGCCAAAGGTTAGTGAATCTTTGGAATTGTTTACTCAGCCGCACAATGAAGACTCAGTCAATCTGTACATTGGAAACAAAAGTCAGCAGGTTTTCGATTATTAACTGAACCCAAGTTCAGACAGGAAAGCAGCTTTGAGGGCAAGGATAATAGCATTAGAATAGCAATAGAAGACCCACAATTTGAAATCTTTTAAAAAAAAACCTTAATAAAGACCATTAGATATAGGAGCAGAATTAGGCCATTTGGCCTATCGAGTCTGCTCTACCATTTCATCATGGCTGATCCAATTTTCTTCTCAGCCCCAATCTCCTGTCTTCTCCCAGTATTCCTTCATGCCCTATCCAATCAAGATTTGATCAACCTTAAATATGAATAAAGGTTTGGCCTCCATAGTTGCTTGTGGCAAAGAAACCCACAGAATTACTACTCTCTGGCTAAAGTAATTCCTCCTCATCTCCATTCTAAAAGGATGCCCCATTATTTTGAGGCTGTGTCTTCTGGTCTTAGATTCTCCCAGTCTCCCAATCCTGGAATCATTTGCATGAACCTCCTTTGAACCCTCTCCAGTTTCATAAAATCCTTTCTAAAATAAGGGGCCCAAAATTGCTCACAATACTCCAAAAGAGGCCTCACCAGTGCTCCATAAACTTTCAACATTACATCCTTGCTTTTACATTCTAGTCCTCTTGAAATGAAAGCTAACATTGCATTTGCCTTCCTCACCACAGAATCAACCTGCAAATTAACCTTTAGGGAAACTTGCATAAGGCTCCCAACTCCCTTTGTGCCTCAGATTTTTTGTATTTTCTCTCCATTTAGAAAATAGTGAAATCTTTCATTTCTTCTACCAAATGCATGACCATACACTTCCTGATAGTGTATTCCATCTGCTATTTCTTTGCCCAGTGTCCTGATCCGTCTAAGTCCTTCTGTAGCCTCTCTACATCCTCAAAACTATCTGCCCTTCCACCTGTCTTTACAACAAGGCCATCAATTCCATCATCCAAATCATTGACATCAAAAGAATTGTTCCCAACACAGCCACCTATGAAACACCACTAGTCACCAGCAACCAACCAAAAAAGGCTCCCTTTCTGTCCACCCTTTGCCTCCTGCCAATCAGCCACTGCTTTACGCATGCTGGAATCTTTCCTGTAATACCATGGGCTTGTAGCTTGTTAAGTAGCCTCTTGTCAAAGGCATTCAGAAAGTCCAAGTACACAACATCAAGCTGTTCTCCTTTGTCTATTCTGCTTGTTATTTCTTCAAAGAATTCCAACAGATTTGTCAGGCAAGATTTTTCCTTGAGGAAACAATGCTGAGTATTGTCTATTGTATCATGTGCCTCTAAGTACCCTGAGACCTCATCCTTAATAAATTGTCTCCAAGATCTTCCCAACCACTGAGGTAAGACTAACTGGCCTGAATTTCCATTCTTCCGCCTCCCTCCCTTCTTGAAGAGTGGAGTGACATTTGCAATTTTCCTGTTTTCCGAAACCATTCCAGAATCTAGTGATTCTTGAAAGATCATTGCTAATGTCTCCATGATCTCTTCAGTCACCTCTTTCAGAACCCTGGGGTGTACAGCATCTGGTCCAGGTGACATCTACCTTCAGATATTTCAGCTTTCCAAGAACTTTCTCTCTAGTTATGGTAATTTCACACACTTCATGCCCCCTAACACTTGAATCTTTCACCATACTGCTAGTGTCTTCCATAGTGAAGATTGATGCAAAATACTTATTCAGTTCATCCATCATTTCATTGTTTGCTTTACTACCTCTCCAGCATCATTTCCAGCAGCAGTCCAATATCCACCCTTGCCTTTCTTTTACACTTTATGTATCTGAAGAAACTTTTGGTATTCTCTTTAATATTATTGGCTAGCTTACTTTACATGGCGATCGACTGCGATGAAGGTACTCCCAAGACCGTAAAGAATGATACCGTTAAGAAAGTCTTAAACTTCAAGTACCTCGGGTCAAGAGTGATGAGTTTGGAGAAGGACATAAAGATACAGAAGGCACCGGCGTGGAGGGCTATGAACGACATGAAGTAAATCTGGAGGTCATACCTGACCAGAGGGCTCAAAAAGAGGATCTCCATAGCAGCCATAGAGTCCATTCTCACATACGGATGCGAGAATTGGACACTCAACAAAACCATGAAAACGTCACTAGATGGTTGCTATACACGAATGTTCCGGATGGCTCTTGACGTGAGTTGGCAACAGCACATGACGAACATCGAACTCTATGACAACCTTCCGATGCTCACTACTAAAATGGAGGCGAGAAGACTGCAACTAGTGGGGCACTGTCTACGCCACCCTAAGCTACCTGGCAGCCAGTCATCACATCGGAGCCCAAGCATGGGAGGATGAACCCTGGGCACCCTCTCAAGACTACGGTCAACACGCTCCTAGAAGATAGCGGCGTGGCTAATGGAGATGAACTGAACACACTGATGAGGAAGAGGGAGGAGTGGAGAGTCCATCATCGTCAACGTGGTAGTAGTAGTACTTCCATATTCCATCTTTACCTTCTTAATAACCTTTTTCGTTGCCTTCTGTTGGTTTTATAAAGCTCTGACTTCCCACTAATTTTTGCTCTATTTTATGCCCTCTCTTTGGCTTTTATGTTGGCTTTGACTTCTCGAAGTAGGTGAAAAAAGAAGAAATGGCACTGTTTTGAAGAGGAATAGGTGCAGTTTCCTCAGTTCCCCAATCAACAGCATTGATCAGGTTCATGGATCTAATTGCATGGTTTACCGGAGATTGCCATGCATGAAGCATAGAACAATACAACACAGTACAGGCCATTCAGCCCATAATGTTGTGCTGACCCTTTAATCTATTCCAAGAACAATCTAGCCTTTCCCTCCCACATAGTCCTCCATTTTTCGATCATCCATGTTCCTATCTCAAATTCCCATAATTCTCCCTAATGTATCTGTATCTACAACAATCCCTGACAGCAGGTTCCACACAACTACCACTTGCTGTGTAAAGATTCTACCTCTGAAATACCACCCCCCATACTTCCTTCCAATCACCTACAAATTATGCCTCCTCACATTAGCCATTTCTTCCCTAGGAAAAAGTCTCTGGATGTCCAATTATCTATCCTTCTTAGCATCTTATACACCTCTATCAAGTCACCTCTCATCATTCTTTGCTCCAAAGATTAAAACTCTACTTTGCTCAAACTATCCTCAGAAGATATGCTGTCTAATCCAGGCAGCATCCTGGTAAATCTCCTCTGCAGCCTCTCTAAAGCTTCTGCATCCCTATAATAAGACACCTAAATTCAACACCATGTGGTCAAATTAGATTTTTATAAAGTGTCATAGAGTCATAGAAAAGTACAACACAGAAACAGGCTCCTCAGCCCATCTAGTCCATGCCAAACCATTTGAACTGTCTCCTCCTACTGAACTGCACCAAAACCATAGTCCTCCACACCCCTACCATCCATGTATCTACCAAACCTCTCTTAAATTACTTAAATATTTAAGTAATTTTCCTTGCATATTAGAGGTCAACCTGTTAGATACTATTATGAGTATGAATCCTTTGATGGAGGGTTCCATTGGAAGAATTTATAATTTATTATTACAATGGGATAAGCACCCTTTCTTTAAGATTAAACAAGATCGAGAAAAGGAATTTAATCTGACTTTTATAACGGAGGACTGGATAAGGATCTTGAAGTTGATTAACTCTTCCTCAATTTTTTTGCTAGCCATTCATTGATTCAATTTAAAATTGTACATCGTTACTATTTGACGAAGGAGAGATTGTCTAAAATCTTTCCTAATGTTGATAGTTATTATGATAGATGTAAAACTGAGACAGCTACACTGACACACATGCTTTGGTCTTATTCTATACTGGAACAGTTTTGGAAGTCAGTTTTTTCTACAATTTCTAAAGCACTTAAAATTAATTTACAACCTAATAAGTTAACAGTGCTCTTTGGAATAATACCTCAAAATATCCATGGTATTTCTTTGTCTGACCAACATGTTATTGCGTTTGTTACATTGATAGCTAGTAGGGTCATTAAGTTGAAGTGGAAGGATACGTCGTCTCCCACTCTGTCACAGTGGTTCTCTCAAGTGATGTTATGTCTTAGTTTGGAGAAAATTAGAAGTCGAACCTTTGAACCTATGTTTGATTTTGAGAAAAGATGGGGTTCATTTGCTCGTTACTACCATTTGAGTTAATTGATAGATTTCCTCCAAGATCTAATTGTAAATTTTTGGTATATTTTTTTTTTTGCTGGCAGTTTGATGTTTATCTTTAGAAGCTTTTTGTATGACACACGGCTCCGGGTTTGAACACCTAATGGGTTCTATTTTTTTCTCACCTTTTTCTTGCTTTAGTAGCATTTTTGCTTTTTTTGTGTCACCATATTTTACAACCCTTAATATTGTTTTTTTTCCTCTATTGAGGCATTGTAAGTGTCAATTACTTCATTGTACTCTTGTATTTTGGATAATAATAATAATAATAATAAAAAGATTTGAAAAGGAAACTTCTCTTAAATGTTGAAATCGAGCTTGCATGCACCAGTTGGCCTGGCAACCGTTCTACACCCTCATGACTTTCTGACTTTTTGAGTCATAGAGATTCCTCTCACATTCCCCTTAAAAATTCCATCTTTCACCCTTAACCTATGACCTCTAGTTGTAGTCCCACCCAACCTCAGTGGAAAAAGCCTGCTTGCATTTACCCTATCCATACCCCTCATAATTCTGTATCCCTCTATAGAAACATAGAAAACATACAGCACAATACAGGCCCTTCGGCCCACAAAGCTGTGCTGGACATGTCCCTACCTTAGAACTACCTAAGGTTTACCCATAGCCCTCTATTTTTCTGAGCACGTACCAATCCAGGAGTCTCTTAAAAGACTCTACTGTTTACGCCCCCACCCACCACTGCCAGCAGCCCATTCCACACAGTCGCTATTAACCACTTCAGCCCTGGGGAAAAGCCTCTAACTATCCACATGATCAATGCCTCTCATTATCTTGTACACCTCTATCAGGTCACCCCTCATCCTCCATCGCTCCAAAGAGAAAAGGCCAAGTTCACTCAACCTATTCTCATAAGGCATGCTCCCCAATTCAGGCAACATCCTTGTAAATCTCCTCTGCACCCTTTCTATGGTTTCCACATCCTTCCTGTAGTGAGACGACCAGAATCGAGCACAGTACTCCAAGTGGGGTCTGCCCAGGGTCCTATATAGCTGCAACATTACCTCTCAGCTCTTAAACTCAATCCCACGATTGATGAAGGCCAATGCACCATATGCCTTCTTAACCACAGAGTCAACCTGCGTAGCAGCTTTGAGTGTCTTATGTACTCAGACCCCAAGATGTCTCTGATCCTCCACACTGCCAAGAGTCTTACCAATATATTCTGCCATCATATTTGACCTACAAAAATGAACCACCTCACACTTATCTGGGTTGAACTCCATCTGCCACTTCTCAGCCCAGTTTTGCATCCTATCAATGTCCCATTGTAACCCCTGACAGCCCTCCACACTATCCACAACACCTCCAACCTTACTGTCATCAGCAAATTTACTAACCCATCCCTCCACTTCCTCATCCAGACTTTCTCAATAAGACTTGCATGGGGTACCTTATCAAATGCCTTGCTAAAAACCATTTACACTACATCTACGGCTCTATCTTTATCAATGTGTTTAGTCACATCCTCAGAAAATTCAATCAGGCTCGTAAGGCAGGACCTGCCTTTGACAAAGCCATGCTGAATATTCCTAATCATATAATGCCTCTCCAGATGTTCATAAATCCTGCCTCTCAGGATCTTCTCCATCAAGTTACCAACTACTGAAGTAAGACTCACTGGCCTATAGTTTTCTGGGCTATCCCTAATCCCTTTCTTGAATAAGGGAACATCTGCAACCTTCCAATCCTCCGGAACCTCTCCCGTCCCTATTGATGATGCAACGATCATTACCAGAGGCTCAGCAATCTCCTCCCTCACCTCCTACAGTAGCCTGGGGTACATCCCATCCGGTCCTGATGACTCATTCAACTTGATGCTTTCCAAAAGCTCCAGCACATCCTCTTTCTTAATATTTACGTTCTCAAGCATTTCAGTCCACTGCAAGTCATCCCTACAATCGCCATGATCCTTTTCTGTCGTGAATACTGAAGCAAAGTATTCATTAAGTACCTCTACTATCTCCTCCAGTTCTATACGCACTCTTCCATTGTCACTCTTGATTGGTCCTATTCTCTCATGTCTTATCCTCTTGCTCTTCACATACCTGTAGAATGCCTTGGGGTTTTCCTTTATCCTGTCCACCAAGGCCTTCTCATGGCCCCTTCTGACTCTCCTAATTTCATTCTTAAGTTCCTTCCTGCTAGGTTTATAATCTTCTAGATAAAGCCTTATAATCCTCTATGATAAAGCTGCAACATTATCTTGCAGCTCTGACTAATGAAGACCAACACACATTTACCTTGTTAAGCACCCTATCGACTTGCATGGTAATTTTGAAGGTTCTGTGGTAATGGAACCCAGAACCTTCTGCTCCTCCACACTGCTACGAACCCTAACTGCTGTTGTTGTTGCTCCTTTCCACGCCTTGTAGCACATCGGGCAGCAACCTTGCCAGTTCTTTAGCATTTTTGCCTCTTTTTAACAAGGCCGAGTTTCAATGAGCCAGTCGGATTCAAACCCGGGATGACTTGCCAAAATATGGTCCTGATGCCACTACACCAATCAAAAACCAAAGTCAAAGTCAAGTTTATTGTTCTGTACACAAGTACATGAATGCATAGGTGCAATGAAAAGCTTACTTCAGTAACATCGTAGCATTAATATAGGCAGCATATTTTTACAAGAAAACATCAATTAAACAAATTGCACACAATTTTTACAAGAAAGGACACAAATTAGAACAGAAGTTAAGTCAATTTTCATGCAAAGTGATCAAAGTGATTATGGTATTGCTGAACTGTGCTGATTAGGGCTTTGTCAGTTCATTCAAGAACCTACATTTAAATGGCAAATTTTCTTCAAAGGCTTTTTGGTTGTTAAGTATTTTGGGATAATTTCTGTTCTTTGTAACTGTAACACTATATTCTGCATTATACTCTTGCCTTATTCTTCTACTACCTTGATGTACTGATATGATGTACAGTGTGGATGACATGCAAAACAAAGTTATTCACTGTATCTCAGTACATGTGACAATAGTAAACCAATTTACCAATTTATGAGGATGACCTGCCTCTATTTTTTTTAAATTCACCCAGAGCAAACGTTTCTTGAAATACTTTTTGTTCAAATGAGGTTTGATAATGTCTGTGGAACTAGACGAAGGCAGTTACTAAGGCCCCAGTCATTAAACTGAGGTAAATAAATATTAGTAGACACAGTCACCCTTTATAAAAGGGGTCTTCATGATAAGACTCACTGATGATAAAAACCCACTGTTCAAAAAGGATGCAGATTAGGAAACTACGCCTTCAAAAGAAGATATGATGGAAAGAAACCTCTGTAAAACATGAAAGATTTAAATTTCCCAGATTACAACTTTGATGTAACTACTGTTAAAATGCTTTCCTGTAAAATTTCTAGTCATGAATAATAAGCAGTGGATCTGAAGATGCTGCACAACCACGTGATATCATTTACTTCTCCGGATTTTGAGACTTAACTTCAAAGATAGCATTTTCTCTATGACTTTGGTTTTATGATGCTACTCTCAAAAGTTAATTGCCTTTTTTAATCTGTGCCCTGGCGAATCCAGAATCTCCACTCACTTTTATTTATGGAATGCAACAATGGAACTGCAAATAACTACAGTCCCATTACCCAGGCAACTTCATTATCGACTAACCTTTCCAAGGGTCTGAAGCAAAACCAGTGAGAGCACTTGGAGTGGTGTAGGTGTTAGCACAGTACCAGCGAGCCAGTTTCCGCTGCTGCCGGTGAGGAGGTTGTACATTCTCACCATTACTGAGTGGGTTTCCTCCCACGGTCCAGAAACGTACCAGTCAGTAGGTTAACTGGCCATTGTAAATTGTCCCATGAGTAGGCTAGGATTAAATCAGGAGATTGCTGGGCGGTATGACTTGAAGGGCTAGAAAGCCTATTCCATACTGTGCATAAATAAAATCAGAATAAATGCTTTTAACTGATTTTTCACAGACTCCTGGCTGGTATCTTCATGTTCAATACCCATTAGGATCTACAACCCTTCAAACTCTGATATTTTGCTTTGCCTCAGGGAAGGCAAGTAAGATCAATGGCCTATGGATCTAGGAGAAGGATGGGCAGTCAAATGTCAACCATTTTAGACAACAGATGCAGGAGACAATAGACAATAGACAGTAGGTGCAGGAGTGGGCCATTCGGCTCTTCTAGCCAGCACCGCCATTCACTGTGATCATGGCTGATCATACACAATCAGTACACCGTTCCTGCCCTCTCCCCGTATCCCTTGACCCCGCTATCTATAAGAGCTCTATCTAACTCTCTCTTGAATGCATCCAGAGACTTGGCCTTCACTGCCTTCTGGGGCAGAGCATTCCACATATCCACCACTCTCTGGGTGAAAAAGTTTTTCCGCATCTCTGTTCTAAATGGCCTACCCCTTATTCTTAAACTGTACCCTCTAGTTCTGGACTCACCCATCAGCAGGAACATGCTTCCTCCCTCCAGCATGTCCAATCCCTTAAAAATCTTATATGTTTCAATCAGATCCCCTCTCATCCTTCTAAATTCCAGTGTATACAAGCCCAGTCACTCCAATCTTTCAACAAATGACAGTCCCGCCATTCCGGGAATTAACCTTGTGAACCTATGCTGCACTCCCTCAATAGCAAGAATGTCCCTCTTCAAATTTGGAGACCAAAACGGCACCCAATACTCCAGGTGGGGTCTCACCAGGGTCCTGTACAGCTACAGAAGGACCTCTTTACTCCTATGCTCAACTCCCCTTGTTATAAAGGCCAGCATGCCATTAGCTTTCTTCACTGCCTGCTGTACCTGCATGCTTGCTTTCATTGACTGATGTACAAGAACACCTAGATCTCATTGTACTTCCCCTTTTCCTAACTTGACTCCATTTAGATAGTAATCTGCCTTCCTGTTCTTGCCACCAAAGTGGATAACCTCACATTTATCCATATTAAACTGCATCTGCCATACATTTGCCCACTCAACCAACCTGTCCAAGTCATTCTGCATTCTCATAACATCCTCCTGACATTTCGCACTGCCACCCAGCTTTGTGTCATTGGCAAATTTGCTAATGCTACTTTTAATCCCTTCATCTAAATCATTAATGTATATTGTAAACAACTGCGGTCCCAGCACCAAATCTTGCGGTACCCCACTGGTCACAGCCAGCCATTCCGAAAAGGACCCGTTAATCGCTACTCTTTGTTTCCTGTCAGCCAGCCAATTTTCAATCCATGTCAGTACTCTGCCCCCAATACCATGTGCCCTAATTTTGCCCACTAATCTCCTATGTGGGACTTTATCAAAAGCTTTCTGGAAGTCCAGGTACACTACATCCACTGGCTCTCCCTTGTCCATTTTCATAGTTTTTCATTTTCAATAGACATTAGACAGTAGGTGCAGGAGTGGGCCATTCGGCCCTTCTAGCCAGCACCGCCATTCGCTGTGATCATGGCTGATCATACACAATCAGTACCCCGTTCCTGCCCTCTCCCCATATCCCTTGACCCCACTATCTATAAGAGCTCTATCTAACTCTCTCTTGAATGCATCCAGAGACTTGGCCTCCACTGCCTTCTGGGTCAGAGCATTCCACATATCCACCACTCTCTGGGTGAAAAAGTTTTCATTTTATTTGAGAATGGAAAAATGGGGGATGTCATTGAACAAGCTGGGTAAGTGCTTACATTATTTAAATGAATTTGACTGATATAGAACAGTCTGAGGCCACTCAGCCCATCAAACGATTCTTGTAATTTACTTTCTACATGTAAACAGTAGGTTGGATCTACTGTTGTCAACCATTACTAATGCTGGTCTTCACCCCAGTTCACTGAAGTCCTGGCACCAGGTGGCAGTGTGGACCTTGGTAATGGTGCTTCTTCCAACCAGCTGTTGACCACAGCAGAGTCCTTTGAACATAGAACAGTGCAGTGCAGTACAGGCCTGTCTATGAGAAAGCATTAAGGGGAAATCCATGTCCATTCACTCTTTCTGACAGTGCTTTCCAAAGCATAGTGATTGACTGCAAAATATATTTGTTTGCCTCTGATCACTTCTGATATTTTGTTCATTGTTCCAGATCTGTGCCCGTCAACCAACTCTCCCACAGCAGTTAAATTATCAGACCAAAAGTCAAGAGGTCTGGAGTACAGTCCAAGATTCTGGATTAAAAAGATGTTGTGAAGTTTAAACTTAATAATCATTTTCACTTGTTGGTGAGACCAAATTTGGAATACTGTATTCAGTTTTGGTCACTCTGCTGCAGGAGAAAATACCATTAAGCTGGAAACAGTGCAGAGGAGATTTACAAGGGTGTTACCAAGTCTCGAGAGTCTGAGTTATAGAGAGAGGTTGAGCATGTTAGGATCTTATTCATTGCAGAGCAGGACAATGAGGGGCAGTCTTGTAGCAATGTATAAATTCATAAGGTGCAGAGACACAAGAGATTCTGCAGATGCTGGAAATCCAAAGTAACACACACAAAATGCTGGAGGAACTCAGCCATCATTGCCAGTTGGCCATGTCATATCAGGGAAGGACTTTTGCCATCATTACAGATCTGGCCCATAGGTGAGGCAATGAAAATCTGACAGAAGTACTGGCTGGATCGAGCAGCATCTGTGGTGGGAAAGGAGTTGTCAACATCTTGGGTTGAAATCCTTCATCACAACATTGCAACAACAATCCTAATGCAAAATTACAACCCAAACCATCAAAAGATCCTTCTCCCTCTCCCCCTTAAGATGCTGTTCAACCCACTGATTTCCTCCAGCTGATGGTTTGTTACTCCAAAATTCCAGCATCCACACTCTCTTGTGCCTCATATGTTACTCCAGATATGTGGTTGGTTCTTAAATACCCTTTGAAATAGCAAAGCAAGTTGCACAGTTTACAGTCAATTAAGAACACACAATAAATTCTAGCTGTACCACTAACGCCAGATCATAGAAATGAACAAAAAGGTGCTGTCTTAAAATAACATGCATAAAATGCTGGAGGAACTCAGCAGATCAGGTAGCATCTATGGAAATGAATAAACAGTCTGTCTTCTTCAGGACAAAGAAGGAAGGGAGAAGGTGCTAGAATAAAAAGGTGGGGGGAGGGGAGGAGGCTAGCTGGAAGGTGATAGGTGAAGCCAAGTGTGTGGGAAAGGTCAAGGGCAGGGTAAGATGGAATCTGATAGGAACGGACAGTGGACCATAGGAGAAAGGGAAGGAAGAGAGGACCCAGGGGAAGTAAAAGCAAAGTGAGAAAAGGTAAAAGGTCAGAGAGTAGATTAGCGGAGGGGGTGTAAAAAGGTAAAAATACCTCTTAAAGTATCTCATAAGTTCAAATGCCTCTTTTAGACCATAGGAGCATAAGACCATAAGACATAGGGCAGAATTAAGCCATTCGGCTCATCACATTTTCTCCACCATTTCATGATGGCTGAATTTATTTTAACCCTTTTCAGTGGTTCTGTTTAATATCAGAGAATGTTTACAGTGTACAAACTGAAATTCTTATTCTCCACAGTCATCCTTGCAACAGAAGGAAAACCCCAGAGTGAATGAGAGAAAAAACATTAAAAACCCCAAAGCCTCCTGCCCCCCTTCCACCCACTTATTCTAGCAGATAGCATCAGCACTTACACACCCACCATGCCAGCACCAGCAAAGCCCCAAAGAGAGACCATGGTCTACTGTCCATCAAAATAAACTACTGTTCATCCTAACAGTTCAACTTCCCTCAGGCTCTCTCTCACTAATGAGAGACAGAGAGTGAGATATCACTCCTTCCACAGTCAGAGGGCAGACAGTCATTGTTTTGATGTTACACTCTGTCTGTAGCACTGCTTTTATTTGAGTTCCCCCCACTCAAGAATCGGCAGCAAACTCTCACTCACCAGCAAGAGGGGGAGAGAGAAAATGATCACCCGAGTGCAGAGGCCTCCGGCAGCTGCTCTCGCAGTCCCGATGTTCCAGCTCGTTTCAGTTTGCAACATCAGTGAGAACTCGTGTCCACAGGGCCCCACCAGGCTGCACCCCAAGGGCACCGTTCGTCAGGCCTCCTGGAGTGATCAAAACACGGCCGATCAGCGAGCTTCAAGAACAGGAACACGACACTGTGCAGAACCACAGTTTGAGTGCAGCTGTAGATCATAGACTCCAACAGGACCCCAGACACCTTGAAAAGGGAAGTAGAGACACTAGAAGAAGAGTTGAAAGAATTTAAACTGTTCCAATGATGGGCCAGGAGAAGCCGCCCACTGGCACCATCTTTACCTCCACCCTATTCTCCTGCCTTTCCCCCATAACCATTGACACATTTACTAATAAAGAACCTATCAACATCTGCTTTACCAACTTACTTGGCCTCCACTGTTGGCTGTAGCAATGAATTTCACAGATTCTCTTCCCTCTGTCTAAAGGAATTCCTCATCTCCGTTCCAAAGTGGCATCCTTCTATTCTGAAGCTGTGCCCTCTGGCCGTAGACTCAACCACTTTAGGAAACATCCTCTCTACATCCACTCTATCTAGGACTTTCAATATTTGATAGATTTCAATAAGATCCCCTCTCCCCACAATGCTTCATTCTTCTAAACTCCAGCAAATACAGGCTCAGAGCATTCAAAAACTCTTCATACATTAACCCTTTCATTCACAGGATCATTATTGTAAACCTCCTCTGGACCGTCTCCAATGCTAGCACATCCTTTCTTAAATATGGGGCCTCAAACTGCTCACAATACTCCAAATGCAGCCTGGCCAATGCCTTCTAAAGCCTTTAAATTTCTCTTCTCCACAGAGACTTTTGCATAAAGTCTTCCATTCCAAAGAGAATTTAAATTTTACCAGGTTGGGAATTTGGCCTTTGCTGTTTGTATGTGATACAGGAATAAAAGTCCATTGAATTTCACCGTCCGAAATCCGATACCATCTCTTCAAAAGCCAAGTTCTACCTGCAGGCCATACTGCACTGTGAGTTCAGCACACAAAACAGAGGGTAAATTTCTACCCTGCCATGCTCCAATGGCAGTTAGTGCGACACTATTACAGCTTGGGCTGCTGGAGTTCAGAGTTTAATCCTGCTGTCCTCAGTAAGGAGTCTTAAACAAAGTTCAGAATCAGAATCAGGTTTAATATCACCGGCATATGTCACGCAATTTGTTAACTTTGCAGCAGCAGTACAATGAAATGCATGATAATAGAGAGAAAGAAAACTGTGAATCACTCTACATAGATGTATATATAAAATAGTTAAATTAAACAAATAATGCAAAAGAACAGAAATAAAAAAAGTAGTGAGGTAGTGTTCACGGGTTCCACGTCCATTCAGAAATCTGATGACGGAGGGGAAGAAGCTGTTCCTGATTCATTGAGTGTGTGCCTTCAGGCTTCTGTCCCTCCTCCCTGATGGTAGCAATGAGAAGAGGGCGTGTCCTGGGTGATGGAGGTCCTTAATGATGGACGCCGCCTTTCTGAGGCACCACTCCTTGAAGATGACCTGGACACTACGGGTTCTGATGAAGGGTCTCGGCCTAAAACGTCGACTGTACTTTTTCCCAAAGATGCTGCCCGGCCTTCTAAGTTCCTCCAGCATTTTGTGTGTGTTGCTTGGATTTCCAGCGTCTGCAGATTTTCTCTCGTTTGTGATATTGAAACCAATCCTGATTCTGGTTCTGATGTCTGACGGAATGCGTGGGTTTTCTCTGGGTGCTTCGGTTTCCTCCCACAGGCCGCAAACACACCAATTAGTAGGTTAGTTGGTCATTGTAATTTGTGGCATGATTAGGTTAGGGTTAAATCTGGAGTTGTCAGGGTTGCAGGATGTCGTGGCTCAAAAGGCCGGAAGGGCCTATTCTGCACTGTATCGCAATAACTAAATAAAAACAAGAGGAAAGCTTTGAGTTCATGCCAATGTTCCCAAAGGATTTTCTTCCATTAAGGAATTACAGTTGATGATTCCACTTCTTAAGGGGGACAAGTGGTTTAGGGAGTTGCTGGGTCATTCCAGGATCAGATAGTTCCAGTGGGGGAAAAAGCATTGCACATTTGATATCCGCAGACATGTGGCTGGTAATTCTCAGCTGCTGAGACCATTAATTATGGTGGACGGAAAATGCTGGCCACTTGCCCATGTTTTTTTAGCTTTCCACCCATCCTGACATCGCATCCCACCCCAACGCCACTCTCCCCACATAATCCCCTTTCTCCCTGATCATACAATCGGCATTAGTGTTTCTGAGCATTTCTCCAAAACAGTCTGAGGCTCCAATTGGGCTCAGAGCCAGACAAAATGAAAGGGTTGTTTTCTTTCCTTGCAGACGATTAAACAAGTTTTGCATGAGAGTAAAGAGTTAGCTACACTTCCAATTGTTCGTTACAGTCAAACAAGTTGTATCAAAATATTCATCAAAAGAGTTGGACATGTTTTTGTAAAAAAGGCTCATGTCCTCAAAACACATCATCTAATTCATCCTTTGCAAGACTCCCTTTGAAGGGTGAGGCAACACCAAGAAATACTTATCTGCAGGCAATTGTTCCTGCAAATGACTTACAGTACTGTACCGAAATCTTAGGCACATATATATAGCGAGGGCTCTTCAGATATCTGCACAGTCCTTTAGTAGTTTTATGTATCTCATCTGCCATTTCTTTGCTCACTCTCCTAAACTGAGCAAGTCTCTCTGCAACCTTTCCGTTTCTTCAACACTTCCTGCTCCTCCACCTATCTTGGTATCATCCGCAAACTTAGCCACAAAACCATTTAATCCATAATTAAATTAAATTAAAAGGACATGAGTTGAGAGTTAAGGGGCAAAAGTTTAGGGGTAACATGAGAAGGATCTTCTTTACTCAGAGAGTGGTAGCTGTGTGGAACGAGCTTCCAGTAGAAGTGATAGAGGCAGGTTTGATTTTGTCACTTTAAAAAAAAATTGTATAGGTATATGGACAGGAAAGGAATGGAGGGTTATGGGCTGAGTGCAGGTAGATGAGAGTAAGCATTCGGCACAGACTTGAAGGGCCAAGATGGCCTGTTTCCGTGCTGTAATTGTTATATGATTATATATGCTTATATTGCACTGTACTGCTGCCACAAAAAAAAACAAATTTCATGACATACAGTATTTGGCTGATGATAAACTTGATTCTGATATGAGTCTCTAATGTGGACTGAAAGCAGGAAGGAGATAGGAAGAGGGGAATCATGGCTGGGAAAAGGGGAAGGGAGAGGAAAGCTCCAGAGAGACATTTTGCAATGATCAATAAACCAATTGTTTAGAATCAGGTGATGTTACCTTATGTCTCAGGGCTGGTATGCCTGCACCGCACCACCCACTACCCTGGCTCTCTTCTACTACCTATCCCACACTCCTCCCACAGCACTCCATACTCACCTATCCCAACATACTTTGTTGCCAGCAGATTTACAAACTCACTCTCCACTCCACGTTGATGGTTACAGTACCGTGCAGAAGCCTTAGGCACCCTAGCTATGACGATTTGCATAAGACTTTTGCACAGTACCGTACATTACTGCCTCTATCTGCAGTTCTCATCCAAGATGGAAATTTGTCATCAATCCTTCATCACCACTGGAAACCACTTCCCCGACGGAACCTTCACCTGAAGGTCTGCAGCTGTTCAAAAAGCTTAGCTTAATTTGTCACTTGCAGATTGAAACATCAAAACATACAACGTGACCGTGTCAATGACCACCCTAGACTTGCTGGGGTCAAACCACGAGTGTCGGCATGCTTCTTGCGCCAACATACCAAGCACGCAATTTGCATCTTTGGACCATGGGAGGAAACCGGAGCTCCCAGAGGAAACTCACATGGTCACGGGGAAAACGTACAAATTCATTACAGGGAGTAGCAGGAATTGAAATTCGATTGCTGGCACAATAAATTGTTACACGAGCCACTACACTTCAAAGCCACTGAGCAGCAGCTGCTTAAGGGTGTTATTGAGTGTACCCGCAAGAAAATGAATCTCAAGATTGAATGTGGTGACATATACGTTCTTTGAGATAAATTCACTTTGAACTTTGAACCTTATGTGTATCTAAGCAGGCAATGCAGGGACATGCTTCTCTCAATAACCATGTCTTGATGTTGCAATGCTAGTGGACAGGAAAGCCCTGTATTCTACCTACTTCTCGACAGCACAGCCCAGCACTTGACAGGAGCCAGCCTCTGCTCCGTGTGCCCCATCTATACTTCATGCAGCTTCAGTAAAGCACACCACCCACTCTGGACATGCTCTCATTTCCCCTCTTCCACCAGGCAGATGAAGCAAAATCTAGAAAGTATTTTCACCCACGCTCAATGAACAGCTTGTATCCTGCTGTTACCATGCTCTTGAATGGTAACTCTGCTCTTCACTGCATGGGGGCGAAGGCTGTAGGCTTCATATCCGAGGACACACTTTCAATCTAAATGCTATTTGCTTATTTTTATTGTTTGTCCAATATGTTGTTGCTCCCCCCATCCTTTTTCCACATTGGGGGTTTGTCAGTCTTTTTTTTAATGGGTTCTTTAGGGGTTTCTTGTCTTGTGGCCCGTGTAAAGAGGCAAATCTCAAGATTGCATAATGTATACATACTTTAATAATATATATATTGAACTTTGAACCTCTATACAATAAGATGGAGTCTTGACCTTGCCAGCTAGAATGTTATGATCTTCTATTTTATCAGTTATCTGTGCTACACTTCCTTGGTAGCTTTTACAATTTATTCCGCATTGTTATTGTTTTAACTTGTTCTGCCTCAATGAATTGATCTGCATGAACAGTAAGCAAGACAAGTTTTTCACTGTGTCTTGGTACTTGTGACAATAATAAGTCTTTACCAATACCAAGACAATACTGTATTATTACACACATTCAGATGGTACAAGCAGCTTAAAAACTCAACGTGTAAATAACTTGTGTGCTATATTGTAGATAAGCATTACCTCTCAGAGATACGTTCAGGAATAGTCCTTTTCTTTGCTGGTGAGGGGTGTCATTGCATTGTTGCTGCTTGTGCATGGGAGGGCAGAGCTGAGGGGGGGTCTTTGGGGTTCTAACGTCTAACTGTCATACATTCTTTGAGGCACTCTGTTTTCATGGATGTTTGCAAAGAAAAAGAATTTCAGGATGTACATTATATACATTTCTCTGACATTAAATATACCTACATCTCATGTTCTTGATACTTATTACTTATTTATTATTATTATTTCTTTCTTTTTGTATTAGCACAGTTTGTTGTGTTTTGCACGCTGATCGAACACCAACATTCACGTGGTCTTTCATTGATTTTATTATGGTTATTATTCTATTATGGATTTATTGAGTATGTCTGCAAGAAAATGAATCTCAGGGTTGTATATGATGATATATATGTACTTTAATAATAAATTTACTTTGAAATTCCAGTTGCATTCATTAAAATATTGCAGTCTGATAATAACGAGAGACTTATTTATCCAGGCGTGTTAGTTTTAGACACAAAGATGATTTGGGGATCACAAGAGACAGCAGATGCTGGAATATGGAGCAACAACCAATCAAAATCTCCTGAGTTCCTCCACCAGATTGTTGGTTGCTGAAGGTTCAGAAGTGATTTATTTGTGATTTTTTTTTAGAAGAATATTGAATGGGGATTTTGTGGGGTAGGAAAAGAGAAACCTTTCTCTGCTTATTGAGTGACACACCAGCACCTTAACTTTCGATTCAAAGTGTGGCTATTTAGGAGAGAAGATAAGAAACACATGGTCGACAAAATGCAGTAAAAGCTATTGTGACGGTACTGGGCTCGCTGTCTGTGGAGTTCTTGAATTCAAACAAAGATTTTAAGCTCTATACAATATAGATTGCTAAGGGTACCCACACTGAAGGGAGGTGATATTGTAGCCACCTATTCTACAAAGGTTAGAGCACTTCTGTGTTTATCCTCCACACTGAGTTTAGCTGCCAATAGCCACAATTTCAGTAGTGGTCCCCCCTCTGTATGAAGGAGAAAATAATTCCAGTCAGCAGTGTAGTTTAAATATAGTTCACTTATTTCCAGTGATACATGTCAAAATTGAGGTAAAATTCTTAAAGCACAATTAAAACTCACAGAGGATTTCTGTCTTACAAAAGATGTCAAATTACAAAAGATTTCCAAAACACAGGTATAATTCCTATAAGTGAGAAAGGCATGCAGGCGAATGAGTCGTTCATCACAGAATTCAGAGAGAGAGGAATTCAGAGAGAGTCACCACATCTTTCTGTCATTCTTTGACTATTCCTAACAAACCTGACTGCTCCCTAACACTCATACTGTTTTCTTTGCTACTTGGTGACTTCACATAGATGGTCTAAATGTTTCTGGGGGCAGAGATCCCAGACACTCAAAATTAACGTCACGAGGGTTGACTCTGTGAGTACACAAATCTGCCAACTATCGAAAGATCAACTATTTGATGTACTAAGTGATATTATCAGTCTGGCTGCAAGCTTCCTTGAACTAGATAACTTAGCCAGTATTGTCTGATTTGATGCAGGCCTAATTAATATAACTCCATTGTTTTACACCGCACACCTTTTGAGCAGCCAGCTCCATGCTGTGGGATAGCAGTCTGTGCTGTTTGTTTGCAAAACTGTTCTTTTAACTTCAGACTGATTATTGCTTGCCATTTACATAAAGAACTGAAGACTGGTTCTCATTTACGACAAGAATCTGAGAAAAGAATATTGGTTGGAAATTTCTTCTTTCCAATATTTTTATTAACTTGCACATAAGAATACAGTGTACAAGAAAACTATATATATATCAATACATTATTCTAAATCGCATTGGAAATTTAACTTAACACAAAAACAACTCTTTGATTTGGGAAGTGTTTGCTGCTGTGTCAACAAGCTAAGCTTGGCACAAAGCACTGCACCCCTGCCCCAGTCCTGGCCAGTGAATGTCCATTGTACTATCACAAATGCTATTGTAATTCTGAAAGCGATTGATTTTTGATTCCCAAAAAAAAGCAAAAAAAAAATTAAGAGGTTTGAAGACAAGGAGTTTGAAAGGATTGAACAAATTTTGGACAAAATCTTGTTGAATGACAGATTGTTAGATTCCTGATTGGTCAAGGCATCAAGGGATATGGTGAGAGGGCAGGTGCATGGGGTTGAATGGCATCTGGGATCAACCATGATAAAATGGTGGACCGAACTGAATGGCCTAATTCTGCTCCCATGTGTTACGGTCTTATGGTCAGCCATTCCTAGGCTACCACATGGCCACATCATCTCTTAAGTTGCAATTAACCCAAGAATCCTTGCATTGGCCTAAGATCAAATGTTAAATTTCTGCCACAAAATCCCCTACGCTATGAATATACAATTATAAATTCAGTTTTCATAAAAGCACCGAACTGCAGCTGCACTGTGCGGGTGCCATAGGTCCATATCGTGCTGCCGTTTGCAGCCCTCAGGGTGGGTCCTGGCTTCCTGTTGCGAGTGTCGTACCCCTTCGGGGGCAAGACACTGATCTCCGCTCCAGTGTCGACCAAGAAGCGGCGTCCTGACTGTTTGTCCCAGATGTACAAGAGGCTGTCCTGGTGACCAGCCGCCATAGTCATTAGCGGCAGCTGGCCCTGGCCCTGGCACTTGCAGGGCGGGCAACAACGGCGGGCTTTTGTGCCCCACTGCTGGTGGTAGAAACACCACTGTTCACTGGCCTCCTCACTCCTGTCTCTGTGTTGTGTGCGCTCCCCTGCCGGGCCTGGTCTGGTCTGCTGTTGGGCGCGTGGCCTGGTAACCTGACCGACGGATGCCACGCTCTCCCTCTTGGCTTTCCACAGCATGTCTGCCCGGGCCGCCACCTTCCGGAGGTTGCTGAAATCTGTGTCGCAGCAGCAGATGTATGTCCTCGGGCCCTTGCTCCAGAAACGCTTGCTCAAAAATGAGGCAGGGCTTGTGTCCGTCAGCCAGGGACAGCATCTCGTTCATCAATGCTGATGGCAGTCTGTCTCCCAAACCGTCCAGGTGAAGCAGGCGTGAGAGACCAAAGGTCCCAATGAGCAGCACCTTGAATGCTTCATATTTGCGTTCTTCCGGGGGCGACTGTATGAAATCCGCAACCTGGGCAGCCATCTCCTGGTCAAGGGTGCACACCACGTGGTAGTAATGCGTGGAATCAGAGGGTATCTGCCAAATCTGGAACTGGGCTTCTGCTTGGCTAAACCACCCGCATGGTCACAGCGTCCAGAAAGTCCGCAGTTGTAGCGAAACTGCGTGAACAGATGAAGAGTCGGTCATCTTTGGTCCAAATCCCATTTGGTCACCAATGTAGCAATGTGCTACACACGGCGCTGAAATAACGACACACAGTCGTAAGTCATTTCAAGACTAGTTTATTCAAACTTCGCGGTGCTGGTATTTCAATCCCTAGCGCCCGCCCTCTCCGGGCGGAAATGACGTCGGAGGTGCATTACCAAAGTCTTCCCCCGCACGCTGGCTATTTGTGAGCCGGTTCACCTGCGCAGAAAGTGGGTCGCCACAATACAATTATAAATCCAATTCCCATAAAAGATTACCTTTATTTGTATTTGTACATCAATGTTTTTGTGTGTCGGGGTAGACATACATCTCTACCAAGGAAGTGTGAGGCGCTCCTTCTCTCCACTAGCCTGCAGGTCACCTTTGGGCAAAGTGCAGCATCTGCTTACATCCCTGATTAGTGTCACTTGGGTGGTGGATTCTCGTATGTGCAGCCGGTGCATATCACAAGTCCTGGTTATGCGACCACTGACGCCCGGCAGGCAATCTCCGAAGAGTATTGATAATGGCTGGGGTCACCCGTCTTGTAAAGACACTGCCCGGAAGAAGGCAATGGCTAACCACTCCTGTAGGAAAATTTACCACAAACACTCATAGCCATGGATAAGGCCATGATTGCCCACATCATGCGTCGCGGCACATAATGATGATGACATCAAAACATACAGTGAAATACAGTATGTTGTTTGGCATCAATGGCCACAACAGTCTGAGGATGTGCTAGGGGCAGCCTGCAAGTATCACCTTGCTTCTGACACCAACATAGCATGTTCACAACTTACTAGCCCTAACCCACATGTCTTTGGAACATGGGAGGAATCCAGAGCACTTGGAGGAAATCCATGCAGTCACAGGAACAATATACAATATAATTCCTTTCAGACAGTGGCGGGTATTGAACCCTGGACACAGGCACCGTAAAGCATGATTAACCACATCACTACTGTGCACCCCTACACAGAAATGTAAGATATCTACCTTATCTCTACATTCTCAATACTATTCAGTGTGCTTCCTGTATTCCTTCTTGATAAGGTAGCCCCATCTTTCATTGGGTGGGTAGTTCCTGGTACTCAAGTTTTGGATCTTAGCCAGACTTTCAACTCAGATGATTGTTAGGTTATGGCATGCTATCGGGAGGTTATTGACACACATATTGTGACTTGCAGGAAGTGTTTTGGTGTGTACTTCTTTTCCAATATCCTATCCATGAAAACACATACTGTACCACCAGGCTCAAGATCAGCTTCTACACTGCTGTTATCAGACTCCTGTATGATAAGATGGACTCTTGACGTCAAAATCTACTGTATTATGATCTTGCACATTATTGTTTACCTGCACTGCATTTTGTCCGTCATTTTCACACTTTATTTTGCATGGTTATTGTTTTACCTTGTTCTTCCACAATGCACTGCGTAATCATTTGATCTGTATGGACTAACTTTTCAATGTATCTTGGTACATGTGACAGTACCAATACTTTCCTCAGTATAAATCGCAATCATACTGCCTGTCAGGAGTTTGGACATTCACCCATCGGCCATGTGGGTGTCCTCCAGGTGCTCCGGTTTCCTCCCACAGTCTCAAGACGTACCAGTTTGGTAGGTTAATTAGTCATTGTAAATTGTCCCTTGATTCGGCTAGGATGAGAATTGGGGGATTGCAGGGTGGTACGCCTCGAAGGACCAGAAGGGCCTATTCCGTGCTGTATCTCAATAAACTTTAAATCTCTCTCTGCCCCTTGAAACCTTTCTCTTTGCCCAAGAATTTATTCACCTTTTCTGTAGCTTGAAGAAAACACGTTACTGTTTTCCTCCACCACCTGTCGCCTTCGTGAATCAGAATCAGAATCACTTTACTGCCAGTGTGTGAAACAGACCAGAATTGATTGTGGTTCAGTGCCAGGCGCAAAACACAGGACAATACCATAACAAGCAACAATTTACAAGACAACAGTACAAACAGCCACGAGCAATCAACAATTATCAGTATAGTCACATGTGCAAACGTCTACAATCTTAAATAGATGAACAGACTCAATAATTATCAGCAGAACAAGAGCAGGAGAGGCCATTTAACGGATATGCAGGGACAGTTAGGGTATTAGTGGTTCGCCTGTTAAATAGAAACAGCTGTTATCCGCATATTTCTGTTAACAGAGCCAAATAAAACGGTGCTTCACTGTGTGTACTTCTCTTTATCATGCAGAGCACTGTAAGGAACACTATCTCTCATAATGAGTCTCTGGAGCAAACCGTCAGAAAATGAATTGATACATCTTCCTTATGACCAATTCATGAGGCACAAATTAAAGCTGCCGTCACAGAGATTTAATTACAAAATATCATTGTCTTTACAGCTCATTCGATGGTTAGACTGCATGAATGAAAATTGTACTTTCTGCCCTTCTCGACCGACACAGAGTACCTCAGAATCAAAGCCAGCGTTACTATCACAAGCACATGTCATGAAATTTGCTGTTTTCTGGCAGCTGTACACAAAAAGACATAAACTACTATAACTGGATTTTTTTTTTTGTTTATACGTAATCACTGGATTCCGGTTAATTGAACCATCAATTAATCAGGACAGACATTTACTGTATATGGGACAACTCTCAAAGAACGTAAAC
Source organism: Hypanus sabinus (assembly GCF_030144855.1). Taxonomy (NCBI): domain Eukaryota; kingdom Metazoa; phylum Chordata; class Chondrichthyes; order Myliobatiformes; family Dasyatidae; genus Hypanus; species Hypanus sabinus. Next base: position 153,108,371 of record NC_082714.1, read on the forward strand.
TAATTGAGTAAATAGCCAGGATTCCACTTGTTTATTTGGGGCATCGTGCGGCATAATTGGAACCAGAGGCTGTTGCTGAGCAGTTTCTAACTAATGTTGGTCACATGCACTTATGTGGCTGTTAGACATGACACCATGCCTCAAGCGAACAGTTTTTAAATAGCATCAGTTGTATGTGTTTGCATTCAAAAAGCAACAATTTTTGTCACAGGTAAGAAATAAGCAGTAGGACTATTCAGAACTGGTTGGTTCACTGCTGTGTCAAGCATTCAGGCTTGGAGATGCCAGAAGTGGCCAGGAGTGAAAATGACATGATTTCAGTACTTGAACAAGTTAGAACATATAAAGAACTTGAGTCATCTTGAATGTTACAATAAAAATATAGATTTGGAAAATGCAATTGTCAACAGCATTGCACAAAGGCACTAGGTGGCTGCATTGATTTTGTTCGTTTACAGTCAAAAGGACACAATGTGGCTGAATTTCTGTTTATAACTATTAGAGACTAATACACAGTTTTATAGTTCAGTAGTTTGATTGGTAGTATATTAATTTGTTCTAAATGCTATCACTTGTTACACAGTTTGTACTTTTTATACCTTTTTAACTATTTCCATGAAACTTCAACTAATTAAGACAATATGTACCAGTCAGATGTGTTGCAATTAACTGGAATCCTCTGTATTATTATATATGTATTATATTTGTATTAATAAATTAGTGCAAAAAGACAGCCAAAAATGTAGCGAGGTAGTGTTCATGGGTTGATTGATTGTTCAAAAATCGGATGGTGGAGGGGAAGAACCTGCTCCAAAAATGTTGAGTGTGTGTCTTCAGGCTCCTGTACTTCCTCCCCGATGGTAGCAATGAGAAGAGGGCATCTCCTGGGTGAAGGGTGATGTTCCTGGTGAACTTTAAACCAATGAATCAAATCCTTGTAAGCAGAACAAGTGCTACACCTGCCGTTACACTTCCTCCCTCACCACCATTCAGGGCCCCAGACAGTCCTTCCAGGTGAGGCGACACTTCACCTGTGAGTCGGCTGGTGTGGTATACTGTGTCCGGTGCGGCCTTCTATATATTGATGAGACCCGACACAGACTGGGAGACTGTTTTGCTGAACACCTACACTCTGTCCGCCAGAGAAAGCAGGATCTCCCAGTGGCCGCACATTTTAATTACTCATCCCATTCCCATTCTGATATGTCTATCCATGGCCTCCTCTACTGTCAAGGTGAAGACACACTCAGGTTGGAGAAACAACACCTTATATTCTGTCTGGGTAGCCTCCAACCTGATGGCATGAACATTGATTTATCTAACTTCTGCTAATGACCCCATCTCCTTCTTATCCCATCCCTTATTTATTTATTTATTTGTTTGTTTGTTTACTCTGGTGCTCCCTTCCCCCTTTCTTTCTCCCTAGGCCTCCCATCCCATGATCCTTTCCCTTCTCCAGCTCTGTATCCCTTTGGCCAATCACCTTTCCAGCTCTTAGCTTCACCCCTCCTCCTCCAGTCCTCTCCTATCATTTCAGATCTCCCCCTCCCGTGCCCACATTGAAATCTCTTACTATCTCTTCTTTCAGTTAGTCCTGACGTAGGGTCTTCGCCCGAAACATCGACTGTACTCCTTCCTATATCAATCACTGGCTACCTACTGAAGGGATATAGTTGATGTGTCACACATAACAGAGAACAATGGTAAATAATATCGTGAGGGTCAAGCAAATAATGTACCCACACCAAAGCCACAGGCCATGCTCAGACAGCAATATTTTTCACTTTCCACTGATGATCCAAATATTTTATGTCCAGACCACATCGTCAGATACATTTACAGATATCACAGCAACAAGTTTTTGACAAGCATGAGCCCACACCTTCAGTCTTCAGCTTCCATACAAACTTAGCAATGCTGGCTGGAACAAAGAGAACACAAACCAATCCCACAGAGTCAAGGGCCAGGTCAAATACTGTTCTCCTTCTTCGTCTAGGGCCCTAGATTCCCGGTGGAGCATAGATCACTGATGCCCTCCCATTTCCATCGTGCAAAGTCAATGGTATGGTTGGAGATGCTTCTGTAATTCATTGTATACACTGTACAGGGACTTGGCCTCTTCAGCTTCACCAGAGAGCCTTGTTGGCCAGCCTTGCCCATTTCCACCTCTCACGACAGGGCTGTAGAGTTGGACTTGAGAGACTCAAATATTGTTACATGTATTGATGTGACGAATATAGGCAGTCTTTGTGAGAAGGTAAATGGAACACAAATAGAGATTAATACAGAACAGAAACAGGCCATTTGTCCCATTTCCTGCATGCCCACCAAGATGCCCATCTACATTATTCCCGTCTGCCTGTGTGAGGTCTATATCCCTCTAAGCCTTTCTCATCTGTTCAAGTGTCTTTTAAACATTGCCATTGTACCTGCTTCAAACACTTCTTCTTTCAGCTTATTCCACATACCCACCACTCTCTATGAAGGAGCCATGCCTTGGGTTCCTTTTAAATCTTTCACCTCTTACTTTAAACCTTCTAGTTTCTGATTCTCTTTCCTTTGGGAAAAAGACTGTGTGAATTCACCGTGTTTATGTCAACATGGTTTTATACACCTGCATATGGGACCATCCAACAAATAAAGATCTAGCCTACCCATCATCTTCCTATTCCTCAGTTCCACAACTCAGACTTCAAGTCCTTGCAACATTTTTGGTAAATCTTTCTTGGACTCTTTCCTGCTTAATGTAGGGGAATCTTGCTCTAAGAATATGGCATGGTGGTGAATTCACACCCAGAGCACTGAATACAGATTGTCTCCTCGTCCTGGTATTGGAGGTAGTTCAGGGTCGAGACCAAAGATCGAAACCCGAAGTCTGATTAGAAGGTGAAGCCTGGAGAGTGGGAGAGAGGAACAGGGCTTGTTTTGCTGTTGTCATTCTGTTCTCTTTTGTTGTGTTCTTTGTTGCTGTGCTCCTGAGGTTTACTCATCTCTGCATTAAACTGAGGCTGTGGCCTGCAACTAACAGGCTCCTGGGTCAGCTGCAGTGATGACTGGCTTCGTGGCTGCGGACTCACTTCAGCGAACTTCAGTTCTGAATGTCATTTGCTTACTTTGATCATTTGCACGATTTGTCTTTTTTTCTGTACGTTGGGTGTTTGATGGTCTTTTTTTAATGAGTTCTACTAGGTTTCTTTGTGTCGTGGCTGGCTGTAAGGGGCCAAACTACAAAGTGTACAGCATACCTACTTTGATAATAAATGTACATTGAACTTCGAACTCTGTTGTTCTACTGAGCATCATGAGCATGCAACGATGGCACCAGAATAAGTGGCAATGCTTGCAGGCATAAAAGCATTTCACTGTATGTTAATATGTCATTATCATCATTATGTGCTGCGTCATATGACATCATCACTATGTGCTGTATCATATGACATGTGCTATGATGGTCTATGACCATGATTGTTCCTGGCCTTCTTCTGGGTGGTATTTTTACAGGACAGATGACCCCAGCATTATCAATGACATTGTCTGCTTGGCTTCAATGGTCACATAACCAGGACTTGTATCATAAGACCATCCAGTACCTGCCCCCATGGCTTCAGGTGACCCTGATCGGGGGGGGGGGGGGGGGGGGGGGGATGGGAGGGGCTAAGCAAGGTGTTACATCTTGCCCAATGGTGACCTGCAGGCTAGTGGCACTTACACCTCCTTTGGTAGGAAAGCATCACCCTGTATGTTAAAGTATATATAAAGTTATATAAGATATATAAAGTTTCAAAGTACATTTATTATCAAAGAATATTTAAATTATATACCTTGAGATGTCTGCTTACAGGCACCCACAAAGCAAGAAACCTAATATAATCCAATTCAAAAAAATTAAATAAAGACCAACACCCAATGCACAGAGAAAGGGGGAAATAACATAAATCATGGAAACAATAGAAGAAAGCAACGACATTCCAAATTAAAATGAGCCCTCAGATCTGAACCCCGGAGCAGCCTGGAGCAGGCCCAAAGCCTCGATATCAGTTCATCATATTACCAGGCATAGAGCACAGCAGCCAGGGGCAGTCTTCATAGCCTCAGTGCCGTGGAGAGAGGAATGAACACCACAGGAGAGTGAGCAAAATCACCTCTGATCCCAATAACATGTCTTTCTAGTCTATCTGGGCCAGTGTTTAAATTGTCCAAACAGCATATTGTACCTTGCACTAGGTTCCTGAATCGGAATCTGAAGATTTACTAGATTAATTCCTGTACTGTTTGAAGTGGTATTATATAAAGGATTTAAATGTGTTTGGCTTATACCATTGGAGTTTGGAGGAATAAGAGGTCACCTTTCTGATACATAATGGTCAAAGGGGCCTGACAAAGTAGACCTTGAGAGGAAATTTCCCCTCAAGGAGGTATATGGAACTAGGGGGCATTTTTAGAGTGGGGGGTCACCCATATAAAAAAGGAGAAGAGAAAGAATTTCTTTCCTTTGACTCTGGAATTTAATAATATAGAGAGTTGTGGATTGGTGTCACCTACTGTAGAGATTGACAGATTGACATATTTATGGAAACTAGACAAGAAGGTGGAATAAATAACAACACATAGTGGTGGTATAATGCACCTCCAATTGGCAACTGATGACCCAAATTTGTCCCAGTGTTCTTCCTTCTCCAGCAATCCCAAGAAGCAGCAGAGTCTACTGGAAAATGAATATTCAAAAGATAGTCATTGAACACTGCAGCACATAAACAGGCCCAGTGGCCCATCTAGCCCGTATTCTGCCTAGTCCCATCAACCTTCACCCAGATCATAGCCATCCATACCCCTCCCATCCATGTTCTTATCCAAATTCCTCTTAAATGTTGAAATCGAGAACTGCAATCATCATTTCCACTGGCTCATTCCACACTCTCACTACCCTTTGAGTGAAAGGTTCCCCCTCATGTTCCCCTTAAACATTTTATCTTTCACCCTCAACCCATGACTTCGAGTTCTAGTCTCACCCAACCTAATTGGAAAAAAGCCTACTTGTATTTACACTATCCATACCTCTCATTTTGTATAGAAGAAGAAGAAGAAGAAAGCCTTTAACTCTGAGTGGAGTCATCAGAACGCCGTCATGACGGCGTTTTTTTTAGCAAGCTTTCTTCTTTCACGAGGCCGAGTTGCTAGCTGGATGCTCAACCCAGCACAGATGGAAAGCATGCAAGGGAACGAGCTAGATTCTAACTCGGGAGCCTTCACTCCAAAGTCCGCCACTGATGCCACTACGCCACCAGCCAGCATCATAACTTTGTATATCTCTATCAAATCTTCACTCATTCTCCTATCTTCCAGGGTATAAAGTCCTAATCTATTAAACTTTTCCCTATAATTCAGATCCTCAAGTCCGGGCAATACCCTTGTAAATTTTCTCTGCACCCTTTCAATCTTTTTGCTATCTTTCCTGTATGCACTGCAGGTGACCAGAACTGCACACAATACTCCAAATTAGGCTTCAGCAATGTTCAAATGTTTGAAGGTTCGTTTTATTGTCTAAGTGCGCATGTACAATACAACTCTGATATACTTCTCCAGGTAGCCATGAAATAAAGAAAAACCAAAGAAGAGTCATAAACTCTCCCCACCCCAGCACAACAAAGAGAAAGAAATGTCTTTACAACTCAAACGTAATGTCCCAACTCTTCAATATTCAATATTTTGATTTATGAAAACCAATGTAGCTAAAGCTCTGTGCAATCCCATCTCCCTGTGAAGACCAGACCATAAGCCCAAAGAGTTTCTTGTCAATTTTCACTGTTTTCAAGTCGCCCATGATGGGTGGCCATTTGGATGAGTTTCTGGAGGCTTTTGCAGTTGTATATTCTAACAAGTTACAAGAACAGTAACCGGAACATACATAATGGTTTTCACAATCCTCAAAGCAGAACATCACCAAGTGCTTAAGTCACAAACCATAGAAATGGGCCTATTGACCCACAGAGCTCCCACCAACTCTCAAGCTAATCCTGCACTAATCCAGTTATATTCCCCACACACTTTCACCAAGATCTTCCACTCCAGTGCATGCCAGGGGTAATTTGAAGTAGCCTGCTAACCTACCAACCCGCATGTCTCTAGGATGTGGAAGGGAACCGGCACAGCCGGAGGAAACCCGTGCAGTCAGGCAGAGACCATGCAAAGCCCACAGAGACAACACCAGAGGACAGGATTGAACCCAGCTCCCTGGAGCTGAGAGGCAGCAATTCCACTAGTCGCATCACTCTACTGCCCCAGTGGAGAACATTTGAGTGCAAGGGCTGGTAGTACAATAGTTAAACATACATACGTAGAGCACGGTAAAGGCTCAGCACATGATGTACGCCAGCCTTTAAACTGACTCTAAGGTCAGTCCAACTCTTCCCTACCACATAGCACTTTATTTTTCTTTCATCCATGTGCATAGTCTCTTAAATGTCCTTAATGCTGCTGCCTCTACCACCAACCTGGCAGTGCATTCCACATACCCACCACTCTGTGTGTAACAAAACCTACCTCTGACATCCCCCCCTTTAGTTTCCTCCAATCATCTTAAAATTAAGCCCCCTTCTTTGAACTATTTCCACCCTGGGAAAAGTCTCTGGGTACCCACTCAATCTCTGTCTCTTATCATCTTGTACTCTTCTAAAAAGTCACCCCTCATCTTCCTTCACTCCAAAGGGAGAAGCTTTAGCTTGCTCACCCTATCCTCATAAGCCAGGCTTTCAAATCCAAGCAGCATCCTCACAAATTTCCTCTTCACCATCTCTAATGCCTCCACAACCTTCCTTTAATGAGGCAACCAGAACTAAAAACAATACCCCAAGTGCAATCTAACTAGAGTTTTGTACAGCTGCAATATTACTTTGCAGCTCTTTAGCACAACCCCCCTGACTAACGAAGGCCAACACACCATATGCCTTCTTAACCACCTTATCAACTTGCATCGCAGCTCGGATGGATCTATAGGCGTGGATATCAAACGTTTCTGTTCTTCCAGTCTTTTAAAGAACCCTATATGCTGCCTTCAATTTCAACCCTTCAAATTGAATCACCTTACACTTCTCTAGACTGAACTGCGTCTGTCACTCTGCATCCTGTCAATGTCCTGTTGTGACCTTATGCACTATCCATAACACAAGCAACTATCATGTAATTTGCAGACTTACTAGCCCACCCTTCCATTGTCTCATCCAAGTCACTTAAGTAAATCACAAAGAGCAAGGGTCCCAGAACAGATCTCTATGGACCCCCAGGCAGAAAATGCTACACCTCTGCCTTCTGGAGGCAAGCCAATTCGGAATCCACACAGCCAAGTGCAAGTTGATAGGGTAGTTACGAAGGTGTATAGTGTGCTGGCCTTCATAAGTCAGGGGATCAAGTTCAAGAGCCTCGAGGTAATATTACAGCTCTATAAAACTGGACCACACTTGGAGTATTGTGTTCAGTACTGGTCAACTCATTACAGGGGAAGAATGTGAAAGCTTTAGAGGTCCTGCGGAGGAAATGTGCCACATGGATGAAAGAAAAATGGAGAGCTATGTGGGAGGGACGGGTTAAATTGTTCCTGGAGTAGGTTAAAAATAAGTCCTATACTGAGCTGTACTGTTCTATGTTCTGTCCAATATCCTACCACCAACAACAATGTGATACTGTACAGATTACCTTTGAGTGACAATAAATATTTCTTCAAAATATTGTACAATTTTTCTACAATCATCTGTGAGAACAGGTGGAGAAGACAGCACTTCCAACTATGTAGCAATCTACAGTAAAACACTGGAGGTTAAGCCTGGATTGTGTATTCGTGTTGCTTTTGACTGGGATTTGAACCTTTAACTTTCTGGAGTCAAAATCCCTTTGACTGAGCCTTGCTGACACTATGGATTAAGGAGTGAAGAACCAAATTGAATAAAGAACATAATGTTCTCTGACTGTGGAAAAGTAAATTGGTTAAGAATAGTTTCTTCTATAACTAAATCCCCCTCAAAATATTTAAGATTGGCAGTGAACTCTCATCTCTTGCTAAGAGGCTTAATTGTTAGTTCGGAACAACTCTGTGGATGGTGTCTCTAGTCTAAAGCATGAGATTGATATATGATCAACACAGACATCTATCTGACTTAATCAATGTGGATGTAGAGCCTGTTGTGACATTCAACAAACACAGCACTGCAAGTAGTCACATGTACAGTACATAGTCCATGTTGAAAAGCAAAGCTCTGGAGCATATCCCATAACATTTGAATGAAGTTCTGTTGTTATAAAATCATAAGACTATAAGACATTAGAGCAGAATTAGGCCATTTAGCCCATCAAGTTTGCTCTGCCATTCCATTATGACTGAGTTATTGACCCTCTCAACCCCATTCTCCAGCCTTCTCCCCATAAACTTTCAACCTCCATTTTAAAAATGCCCAATGACCTGGTCTCCACAACTACCTGTAGCAATGAATTCCACAGATCCAATACCATCTGGCTACAGAAACTCCTCCTCATCTCTGTTCTAAAGGGACATCCTTCTAATCTGGAGCTGAACCCTCAGGTCCTAGACTCCCCCACTATACAGGTTTTCAATAGGTTTCAATAGGTACATTTAATGTCAATGAAATGTATATAATATCCTCCTGAAATTCTTTTTCTTTGTGTAAGGGGTTTCTTTATGTTACTGTGTACATTAATCAAAATGGCTTCTTTGCTTTGTTAAAAGTAAGAATGCTTCTTTGTTATGATAACTGGAGAGAGAGTGCTTTCTCTTGCAGCTTGTTTGGGTTAAAATTACTGATAACGAGAATTGTATTCCTTTGTTAACCAGTTGGGATAGATGTTATTCGCTCTTCTGGGTCTGTAAGCTATTGTTGGCGGGCTTCTGAGAAGTCGGCGCGAGGAGGTGAGAGAGAGAGGACGCGATGCTGTAAGCTGGGCAATGGAATGGACCCTGGGCAGGGGTCCGGAGCCATAGTTTTCGGCGAGGAGAGGAGACGAAGACAGACGTGCCAGAGATGCTTGGTTGATCATTTCAGGTGGTCCTGAGCTACGAGTCGAGGAGGTCTGAGGGGATCAAATGGTGGCCAGAAGATCTCGTTAATTGAGCTCCAACAGTTGTGCACGAATCAACATGTACAAACAAGCTGGATGAACTCAGCAGGTCAGGCAGCATCCATTGAAAGAAGCAGTCAACGTTTTGGGCCAAGACCCTTCGTCAGGACTAAAGAAGGAGGGGGCAGGGGCCCTATAAAGAAGGTGGGGGGAGGGTGGAGAACCAATCAGAGGAAAGATCAATGGGTTGGGGAGGGGATAGGCAGGATAAGAAGGAATCTAAGGGGAAAGCACTATGGGTAGTAGAAGAAGGCAGAGTCATGAGAGATGATAGGCAGCTAGAAGAGGAGACAGAGTGAAGGTGGGATGGGGGAAGGGAGAGGGAGGGAATTACTGGTTGTTGGAGAATTCGATGTTCATACCAAGGGGCTGGAGACTACCCAGACGGTATATGTTGTTCCTCCAACCGAAGTTTGGCCTCATCATGACAGTAGAGGAGGCCATGTATGGACATATCCGAACGGGAATGTGAAGCAGAGTTGAAGTGAGATCCTGTCTGTTGTGGCAGACGGAGCGGAGGTGCTCGATGAAGCAGTCCCCCAATCTGCGTCGGGTCTCGCTGATGTAGAGGAGGCCGCACCGGGAGCACCGGATGCAATAGATTACCCCAACAGACTCATGAGTGGAGTATTGCCTCACCTGGAAGGACTGTTTGGGGCCCTGAATGGTGGTAAGAGATGAGATGTAGGGACAGGTGTAGCACGAAGTGGTTTGGACTTTGATAAGTTTGGTGCATTTTACTTTTCCTTTTATATTGTCTCTCTAATAGGTACATAGTTCCAGTAAGATCTATAAAATGAACTCATTTAATCGAATATGGTGTACCGTCCTTTTATTTGATGTGTTGGGGACATCACACAAGCTGATTACCCAGTTTGGCGGGGCCAAAGGCTGCTCCCCCTAGTCGGAAGAGAGCTGAGCGAGCCTGAGGCTTACTCAGGGGCAACATTTGCAACCATCCATGAAAACAGAGGAGTGCCCCAAAGACTGAATGACAGTTAAAAGTTAGAACCACAAAGCCCCCCCTGGCTCCCCCTCCCTCACACAAGCAGCAGTAAGGAAACAACCACCCCCACCAGCAAAAGAGCATCAGCGCCCTACGCCGAGAACCCAAGAGTGTAGTAAGCAGCAATAAAGACACAGCCTTGCAGTACCTCAAAAACGACATGTTCACCTGTTAATTCAACCTACCACGGGCTCTCTCTCGTTCCCTAATAAGGGAAATAGAGGTAACCCTGTTTCACAACGAGAGGGGAGACATTACAAACAACTCGCTGATTTACGGTGTTAGAAGTCTATTCATCACTTTTTCCGAGCTCTGTGTCCAGAAAGTCGGCCCTAGAAAGGTTCAGGTCTCTGGACACACAGCCCACAGCAGCTAACCTGCTGCTGCCAACGTTCTGCATTCTCCCACGACACCTCAGTCAGGGGCACCGGCCTACGTCCCCAGAGCCACAAAACTCCGGAGCCTTGGAGGTGCACTAGTCTTCCAGGCCGTGTCCTTGGGATATTAAAAAGCGGGCCGGTCGCGAAGCCCTGAGAGCAGGTCCCAAAACCACAAAGAACCAAAGTCAGAGTGTAACTCCAGGTCAGGGTCTTCAAAAGAAGCTTGAAAAGGAAAAAAGAAGGATATCTTCTGCATGTTCATTCTAACCAGGCCTTTAGATATACGGCTGGTTTCAATGAGATCCCCCCCTCATTCTTCTCATCTCCGGTGAGTACAGCCCCAGAGCCATCAAACACTCGTCGTACATTAGCATTTTCATTCCTGGGATCATCTTCACGAACCTCCTCTGGACCCTCTCCAATGCTAGCACATCCTGTCTTAGATAAGGAGCCCACAACTGCTCACAGTTCTCCAAGTGCATAATAATGCAAGACGAGTGGCAATTTTTTTTTGTAATTGCAATGCATTTTCATTCACTTTAGTCGATATTCTGTAACTGACAGAAGAAAAATATTAAACACTGACAAAATTCACAAACCTTATTTCCAAACTGGAGTGGTAGTGTAGTGGTTAACGCAATGCTTTACAGTGCTAGTGACCCCGGTTCAATTCCCATTGCTGCCTGTAATGAGTTTGTATGTTCTCCCCATGACCGTAGTTTGTAAATCCCTTGTAGTTTGGTAATCTTTTATAAATCAGAAATTCTCTGTGAGCGTTAAATGTGTGTTAAGAACTGTTTGACTAAATTTAAATATGTGTCATTAAAAAGAAACAGTGTTTAAACTGCTTAATTAGCTGGAAATATCTCCTCCTTAGAAGGGAGGGGAAGTTAGCACTCAAGCAGTGGGTATTGGCGGCTGGACCTCACCATAGAGACTAGCCAGGGAAGTAGGCTAGTGCTTGCAGGACAAGAGGATGCAGAATATTGGGGCAGCACATTAACGTAGTGGTTAGCACAACGCCTTACAGTACCAGCGGCATGGGTTCAATTCCCACTGCTGCATGTAAGGAGCTTGAACGTTCTCCCCATGTCCGTCAATTGTTCCAATGTCCTTCCACAGTCCAAAGACATGCCAGTTGGTAGGTTAATCGATCATTATAAATAGTCCCGTGACTAGGCTAGGATTAAATTGAGGGTGGAGATGTTGGGCGGCACAGCTCAAAGGCCCGGAAGGACCTACTCCATGCTCTATCTTAATAAAATAAAACAGGCTCCAATGTAAACTTCTCCAGCTTCAGTAATGTGCCGCAGTTTTGACTGAAGGCATCTGGAGAGATAGATGGGTGCCTTCTGCTTTGCTCACTTCTGCTGTGTTGTCCTATTGACCTCTGTTGAAATGGGTACCAAGTCCTCACAAGTGACGGCAACGAGACTCTTCCCTGGCATCAATCCAGAGGATCAGCGATGTAACCTAAGACCGTGTCAGTTACATAAGGCAGACTAGGACTTAACAAGCAACGTTAGCCTCAGGATGCTCTCTCAAACCAATCTCAAAACTTGAGTCCAATCCAGATCATAAAATAGCGGCAATGCATCTGTTTTAGATTAGGACATAGGGCTTTTTTCCATGCAAGCTTTCTCCCTTTACTCACTTTGTGCAGTACCTATGGGATCTGCAGCAAATGGATTAGAGATTTTTGCAAGTTAGGTCACTACAAGGCCAGAATGTCCAGTTGCCGATGGGGGGCATTTTGGAGTGTATTAAACCCTGCATTCCTGTCAGGCATAGATTAAATTCATTGCATATAGGTAGGAAATGGATTTGTCTGTAAATCAAACACTGTTGGAAATTCAATCTACTGACCAGAATGAGCATTTCAATCACAATTATTATACCATTAGTTTACAACAGCAGGAACAATGTCAATATGCGCTGCCATTTTAAAAGGATGTTTTTAAAGCTGCAGGAATGAATGAGTGGGACAGAGTTCCAGGAAGATGCCAAGGGACTGTTTATCTGTCTGTCTGTCTGTCTGTCTATCTGTCTCTCTCTCTCTCTCTCTCTCTCTCTCTCTCTCTCTCTCTCTCTCTCTCTCTCTCTCTCTCTCTCTCTCTCTCTCTCTCTCTCTCTCTCTCTCTCTCTCTCTCTCACTGTGTCCCCCTCTTTCTGTCACAACTAATCTCTAATTCTTCCTCTCTGCCCGCCCCCTCTACTTCACTGTTTATCTCTAATTCTTTCTTTCTGCCTCTGTCCCCATCTCTAACTCTATCACTATCTCCCCTTCTCTCTCTCTCTCTCTCTCTCTCTCTCTCTCTCTCTCTCTCTCTCTCCTCTCACTCACTCCGTCACTATGTGTCTCAAATTTTTTCTTTCTGCCTCTGTCTCTAACTCTCTATCATGGTCTCCTCTTGTCCTGCCTCACTCTCTCTCACTGAGTCTTGTTCTTTCTCCTTCATTCTTTCTGTCATTCCCACTCTTTTCCGATCTCTCCCTCTCTCTCTGTCACTACTATCCATCCTCTCTCTCTCCTCCAGTGTCTCTTTCTATTTCATTCCCCTCTCCCTTTTTGTCTTCCTCTCTCTTTCTCCCACTGTTTTACACACACACACACACACACACACACACACACACACACACACAAACACATCTAAGGTTTCCTTACTGTCCATTAAAACTTCAACAAAGGAATTCAAACAGTCTTCATAAAGAGCTGTTCCTCTGGAAATTCTGCGTATTTTCCATAACATTAACAAAGATTGGGAAAACTGCTCCAAGAAGTTATTGTTGGTAAGATAATTCAGCCTTTAGGTCTGCTATTTCATGAGACTGATTATGAATTTACCCTGTCCTTTTAATTTAAATTTCTGAGATGGTAGACGAAGATCCATCTAATTTCTCCCTGACTATCAAAACCAATCAAAGAAAATTCTTTAATATTTATCCATCCCTCATTCCCAGTAAGTCCAATTGCATTCCAGAAATACTTCCAGCTCCCAAAGCATCACGCTAAATGAAATCTTTAGTTATTTCAATCTATAATTATCCCTTTAACTGTCAATCTCATTATCAGGTGAGTAGTTGTCCCTGACTGGTATTACGCCAGTTGCCCTCACTGGGACATCTTGGCGTTAGTTTCAGGGTTCACTCAAATTTGGAGGGCAGTGGTGATATTCACCTCTTATTTAATGTTTTACTGGTGGTCTTGGTGGCTTTTGTAGAAATTTCTTTCTTTATATCTGACCTGATCACACCAACAGCCACTGTCTGTCCCATATCATGGGCCAAAACGACCAAAAGATGGATATTCAGAAAAGCTTTGGACACACATGGACTTAATTGACATCATGTGAACAATTGTCGAATCTCCAGACTTTGCAAATTTGGAGCAATCTCTATGTTGCGAGGGTGAGAAAGACATCCCAATCATTTGATCAATTGAAGCTTGCCAATTCTATTCTTCTGACGCAATTGGACTAAAACAGACAACTATTTCTCGATAGAAAATCAAAAAATTCCCAATAAGTCAGGCAGCATAGTTTTTTTCTATTTTAATATCAAAATAAGCTTTACTCATAATAAAAAAATTGCAAGAATAAATTGTGCAATCTCTTTCATTCTTACATTCATAGTTTACGAATTATGTAGTGTTCTTCTACATTCCTCAAAACCAATAGGACTGATGCCACTCATGTGGCCCCATTGGGTGGTACATTACAACAAGATGGGCTTCATCTCCCAACCTGGTCCTTCCCTGTCCTGTAGTGGAAGAACTACATGGTGGTCCTCCCCCACCGAGCGTTTTAGGTGGCTGTACCAAGCTCCAGTGCATCCCTCAGCACAAACTTCAGCAGTCTGGAATGTGCCAGACAGCAGCCTTCCTCCATGGACATCTCGATGTCCTGGTAGACCAACAAGTTTCAGCAAGATCAAAATGCATCTTTCACCCTTTCCTGAACATGTGACTATAGCCCAGCAACATAGCCCCTCCAAGACTTCTCCTGTAATCAGAGACAACAAGCAACAAATTCAGGCCTTGACAATAACATCTATATCCGCTGAAGAAATCAAAAATACTCCTGTAGGAATTCAGCTACCACATTTAACAGAGCAATACCTTACCGTCAAAAAAATGGGGGCAGCACAGTAGCATAGTAGTTCATAGTAGTTAGCACAACGCTCCACGGTACCAGTGATCCAGGTTCAATTCCTGCCGCTGCCTGTAAGAAGATTGTACGTTCTCCCTGTGACCGCGTGGGTTTCCTCCAGGTGCTCCCGATTCATCCCACAGTCCAAAAAAGTTAATTGGCCTTTGTAAATCATCCCCTGATTAGGCTAGTGCTAAATAGGGGGATTGCTGGGCTGGAAGGGCCTACTCTGTGCTGTATCTCAATAATAATAATAATAATAATAATAATAATAATGATAATAACCACGTGATACTGTTCAGATAATCCGTGAGTGAGAATGAATATTTCCTCAAAATATTATGCAATTTTTTTTTACAACCATCTGTAAGAACAGATAGGGAAGGTGGCACCTCTGACTGTTCAGCATCCCCCAACAAGACACTGGAGTGTAAGGGTGGATTATGTAACTAGGATTTAAACTTTGACTTTCACAGGATGGTAGGGCAAGGGATTCACTCTGCAGTTCTCCCATCAGACCTGGGTGCATATTTCCCTTTTAAACTCTGCAAATGATGTGGGATTTCCTGGCAGGACTGCCATCTCTATTCCATCCTGAACAGTCATGGAGAAGATAGGCTATTCCCTTTGGCAGTTGCATTCACTCCAGAGAAGGTGCTCCCATAACCTGATGAATGAGGAGTTCCTAGATTAGGACTCACTAACTGTATAAAAATGGCAATGTCTTTCTCGGTCAGGGTGGTGTGCTGCTTGGACTAGAACCTACAGGTTGCAGTGACCCATGTACCTGCTGCCTTCAAGATGGTACAGATCATGGGATTGAGAGGTGCCTTTACAGGAAAGATGCAAATAAGGTTGAAAGAGAACAAAGAAAATTTACAAGGATGTTGCCAGGACTGGAGAACCTGAGTTATAAGATAAGAGTGAATAGATTGGGACTTTATTCGTTGGAGCGTAGAAGATCGAGGAGGGGATTTGATAGAAGTATACAAAATTATGAGGGATATAGACAGGGTAAATGCAAGCAGGCTTTTTCCACTGAGGTTGGGTGGGATAACAATCAGAGGTCATGGGTGAAAGGTAAAAGGTGAAAAATGTAAGCAGAACATGAGGGGAACCTTCTACACTCAGAGGCTTATGAGAGTGCTGAATGAGCTGCCAGCTCAAGCAGAGGATGTGAACTGAATTTCAACATTTAAGAGAACTCTTGATGGGTACACGATGGTAGGGATGTAGAGGACTATGGTTCAGGTGCAGGTCAATGGGAGTAGGCAGTTCAAATGGTTTGGCATAGACTAGATGGGCTGAAGGGCCTGTTTCTGTGCTGTATTTCTCTATGATTCTATGACTGTAAGTCTTGGCAAGTTGCAATGTTGTAACTAATTAAGGTGCTGCTCTAGTGCCAGGCAAATGGGCTTGTTTGTCCTGAATGGCATCAGATCCTTTTAGAGTTGTTAAGGCTGCTCTCATCTAGACCAGTAAGAGTGTTTTATTGCATGCTTACATTTTATTCTGCATTGTGATTGTTTTGCCTTGTACTAACTCAATGCACTGTGTAATGATTTCATTTATATTAACAATATGCAGGGCAAGGCTTTTCACTGCATCTTGGTACATGTGACAGTAATAAACCAATACCAGTACAGGTTGAATACCCTTATCTGAGGCAAGAAGTGGTTTGGATTTTGGAATATACAAAGATACGTGTACTTCTGGGATACCCATCATTTCTGACTCTTTGTCTTACACTTGTTCATCACACATATGTACAGATGCAGCCATTCAGTGTGTCAGATTTTCATCAGCAACGATCCCGGCAAAGCATCAATGAATTTCTCTGCTGCTCAATGAACAGCATTGCTTCATCACCACAAATCTTTAAAAATGTAATGCAGTGTCTCTTCTTGAATTTAGGCAACCAACTTGCTGAATATTCACAATTACCTTCAATTTTCAGTTTCTTTGCTTACATCTTTGCTTATTTCATGACCTGCATGCGGTTAAGTACCATAACCTCACTCCAACACTGAAGAATCCACTGTTTCAATACACAATCAAGATCTTCATTTTTCACTTTATGTGGTGTTTTTCAATTTTCATTCACTGCTGTTTATTACATACAAGAGGTCACTTCTCAGAATTGTCTGGGAACTTTCCCAGTGTCTTGTGGAATTGTTCATTTGTGACCTCATGTCAGTGCACAAAAAATATTGGAGGATTTTGGAATTTCAGATAAACATCTTCAACCTGTAGTAATAATAATCGAGAGCTTTGGTGGGTCCAAAGGTGCATCATTTACAGCTGCAGTATTTATACGGTTGGCCCAACAAAGACTTTGTTTAATGGTAAATTGCTAAATTGGGTTATTATTGCTACAAGCACTGAGGTACTGTTAAAAAACAACTTTGTTTTGCCTGCTATTCATCACATCAGTGCATGAAGGAAATGAAAGGAGAAAGCTATAACAGATGCAGAATATCCAATAGTTTTAGTTCTAGAGAAAGTGCAGAGCAGGTAGATAATAATGAGCAACAATGAGGACAAGGTAGACAGTGAGGGGAGAGCCACCTTATCATACAAGTGGGTCAATCGTAGACCACTACAACACAGTACAGACCCTTTGGTCCACAGTATTGTGCTGACCATTTAACCTACTCCAAGATTAATTTACATAGCCCTCTATTTTTCTATCATCCTTGTGCCTATCTAAAAGGTTCTTAAATCCCCTTAATGTATCTGACTCTACCAGCACCCCGGTACACACCCACCACACCCTGTGTGAAAAAAAAAACAGCTCTAATGTCTTCCCCTATACATTCCTCCATTTACCTTAAAATTATGCTCCCTGGGTAGCAGGGTGAAGATACGTCTCTACCAAAGGTGGTACAATGGCTCCTTCCCTCTGCTAGCCTGCAGGTCAACCTTGGGCAAAATGCAGCACCTCCTAAGTCCCCCTCAGCACTGATCAGAGTCACAAAAAGCCATGGGAGCAGTTGGTGGATGGTCGCACGAGCAGCTGGTGCATATCACGTCTTGGTTATGCGAACACTGACGCTAAGCAGATGATCTCTGAAAAGTATTGATAGTGGTTGGGGCCACCTGTATTGTAAAGACATTGCCCAAAAGAAGGCAATGGCAAAACCACTTCTGTAGAAAAATTTGTCAAGAACAATTATGGTCATTGTTAGATACATAGGTTATGACCAAAGAAAAATTGGCTGAAATTGCTTGGCACTTCAGTTGCTTACTTATCTACTGCCCATTATGCCGCTGCCATTCAGGGCAACAGTGAAGGTCCTCCATCTCTGGTAGTGTTCAGGACTCTCTTCACGTCAGTAATTTCCTCTTCGTTTACACTACCATCAGTCATGCAAGTCCTGGGTAGAGACTCAGGACTACCGCTGTATTCAGAATGTAGAAGGATTCGTCATTGCTGTTTCCATTACAATTTTGATTTAACAGTCAGGGTTTTTAGCCCTGAGCTGAACTTCTTTACCTGGAGGACCAGTGGACCATTCAGTCTGACCTCTACCCTTTGACCTTTTTGGCATGGGTGACCCTACCAAGAGCCAAAGCACAAAGCCATGACTCCAGACAACATAGCTGTCCAGGTCATTGAGGCATGCAAGCCTCCAAAACCTATGACACAGTTGTAGTCCTCTTAGAGGTGTACTTTAGGGCAAGTGTGTTTATCTGACCATAAGACCTTCAGATATAGGAGCAGAATTAGGCCATTCGGCCCATCGATTCTTGCACTTTCATTTCATCACAGCTGATCCAATTTTCCTTTCAGATCCAGTCTCCCGCCTTCTCCCCATATCCCTTCATTCCCCGGCCAATCAAGAATCTATCAACCTCTACCTTAAATATACATAAAGACTTGGCTTCCACAGCTGCCTGTAGCAAAGAATTCCACAGATTTACCACTCTCTGCCTAAATAAATTTCTTCTCAATTCCAATCTAAAAGGAAGCCCCTCTATTCTGAGGTGGTGTCCTCTGTTCTTAGACAATAGGAAACATCCTCTCCATATCCACTCTATCAAGGCCTTTCACCATCCATTAGGTTTCAACGAGGTCACCCCTTCATTCTTCTGAATTCTAGTGAAAACAGGCCCAAAGACATCAAACACTCTTCATATGACAAGCCATTCAATCCTGGAATCATTTTCATGAACCTCCTTTGAACTCTCTCCAGTTTCAGCAGATGCATTCTATGATAAGGGGTCAAAAACTGCTCACAATATTCCAAGTGAGGCCTCACCAGTGTTTTATAAAGTTTTGATAAGTATCCTTGCTTTTGTATTCTAGTCCTTTTGAAATGAATGATAACATTGCACTTGCCTTCCTCACTACAGACTCAACCTGCAAATTAACCTTTAGGGAATCTTTCAATATGACTCCCAAGTTCCTTTGCGCCTCAATTTTTTTTTATTTTCTTTCCATTTAGAAAATAGTCCACACTTTCATTTCTTCTACCAATGTGTATGACCCGACACTGTATTCCATCTGCCATTTCCTTGCCTATTCTCCTAATCTGTCTCAGTCCTTCTGTAGCCTGTCTACTTCCTCAAAACTCCATCTAGCTTCATATTTCCTCCAAACTTTCCAAAAAAGCCATCAATTCCATCATCCAAATCATTGACGTAAAATGTAAAAAGAATTGGTCCCAATACAGATCACTGTGGAACACCACTAGTCACCGGCAGCCAGCCAGAAAAGGCTCCCTTTATTCACACTCTTTGCCTCCTGTCAATCAGCCATTGCTTTATCCATGCTAGAATCTTTCCTGTAATGTCGTAGGCTTGTAGCTTGTTATCAATGGCCTTCTGAAAATCTAAGTGCACAACATCAACTGATTCGCCTTTGTCTTTCCTGCTTGTTATTTCTTCAAAGAATTCCAACAGATCTGCCAGTCAGGATTTCCCTTGAGGAAATCAAGCTGACTGCAGCCTACTTTATCCTGTGCCTCCAAGTACTCTGAAACCCCAGCCTTAACAATCAACTCCAACATCTTCCCAACCACTGAGGTCAGACTAACCAGCCTACAGCTTCCTTTCTTCTGCCTCTCTCCCTTCTTCAAAGGTGGTGTGACATTTGTAATTTTCCATTCTTCTGGAACCATTCCAAAATCTAGTGATTCTTGCAAGAAGAATGCTCCCATGATCTCCTCAGTCACCTCTTTCATAACTATGGTGCATACTCCATCTGGTCCAAGTGACTTTACTACCTTCAGACCTTTCAGCTTCCCAAGAACCTTCTCTCTAGTTATGGTAACTTCACACATTTCATGCCCCCGAGACTGGAACTTCCACTATATGGCTAGTTTCTTCCACAGTGAAGAATGACGCAAAATACTTATTCAGTGTTACCTCTCCAGCATCATTTTCCAATGGTCCAATATCCACCCTTGCCTCTCTTTTACACTTTATGTATCTGAACAAACTTCTCGTATTCTCTTTAATATTATTGGCTAGTTTACTTTCAATTTCCATCTTTACCTTCTTAATGACTTTTTTCAGTTGCCTTCTGTTGGTTTTAAAAGCTTCCCTATCCTCTAACTTCCCACTAATCTTTGCTCTGTTGTATGCCCTCTCTTTGGCTTTTATGTTGGCTTTGACTTCTCCTGTTAGCCACAGTTGTGTCATCTCTCCTTCAGAATACTTCTTCTTCTTTGGGACATATATATCCAGTGCCTTCCAAAATGCTTCCAGAGATTCCACTTATTACTGTTCTGCCATCATCCCTGCCAGTGTTCTTTTCCAAACAATTCTAGCCATCTCCTCTCTCATGCCTCTGTAATTCACTTCACTCCACTGTAATACTAATATATTTGACTTTAGCTTCTCCTTCTCAAATTTCACGGTGAATTTGATATTATGATTACTTTCCCCAAGTAAGTTAAGCTTACTTTTACCTTAAGCTCTCTAATCAATTCTGGTACATCGCACAACATCCAGAATAGCTGATCCATAGGAAGGCTCAACCATGAGTTGTTCTAAAAACCCATCTCATAGGCATTCTAGAAATTCCTCCTCCTGTAATCCAACACCAACCTGATTTTCCCAATCTACCTGCATATTGAAGTGCCCCATGACTATTGTAACATTGCCCTTTTAGCATGCATTTTCTATTTCCCATTGTAATTTGTAGACTACATCCTTACTACTGTTTGGGGGTCTGTATGCAACTCCCATCAGGCTCTTTTTACCCATGCAGTTCTGCCACTCTGATTCCCACACCCCCCTGCAACTCTAAACCTCACCATGCAGCATTGACAAATTAGTCTCCCCCCAGTTCAGATGCAAACTGTCCCTTCTCTACAGGTCCCATCTTCCCTGGAAGAGAGCCCAATAATTCAAAAACTGTATAATCTTCCTAATTCAGGCCTCACTAGCACGTGGCATGGGTAGCAATCCTGAGATCACAACCCTGGAGGTCTTGCCCTTTAAGTAGCATCTAACTCCCTGAACTCCCTACACAGAAACTTTTCACTCATCCTACCCATGTCATTGGTATCTACATGGACCACAACTTCTGTTTATTAGGACTGGAAAGGAAGGGGGAAATGCCAGAATAAGAAAGTTGGGAGAGGGGAAGGAGGACAAGCTAGCAGGTAATAGATGAAGCCAGGTGGGTGGGGGAGGGTGGATGAAGTGAGAAGCTGGGAGGAGATAGTTGGAAAATGCAAGGGGCTGAAGAAGAAGGAATCTGATAGGAGAGGAGAGTGGACTATGAGAGAAAGGAAAGGAGGAGGGGCACCAGGGGGAGGTGAAAGGCAGGTGAAAAGAAGAAATAAGAGGCCAGACTGGGGAATTGATGAAGAAGGTAGTGGGAGGGGAAAAGTTACCAGAAGTTGGCAAAATCGATGTTCATGCCATCATGCTGGAGGCTACCTAGATTAAATGTGAGGTGTTTCTCCTCTAGCATGAGAGGGACCTCATTATGATGGAAGAGGGGGTCATGGATGAACATGTCAGAATGGTAATGTGGATAAAAATTAAAATGATTGGTCACTAGGAAATTTCATTTTTTTGTGGATGGAGCAGAGGTGCTCAACACAGCAGTCCCCCAGTCTATGTTGGGTCTCGTCAATGTAGAGGAGGCTGTGTTGGGAGCACCGGATGCAGGAGACAACCCCACAGATTTGCAGGTGAAGTGTTGCCTCACCTGGAAGGACTCTATAGGACCTTCAATGGAAGTGGAGGAGGTGAAAGGGCAGGTGTAGTAGTTCAGCTGCTTGCAAGGGTAAGAGCCGGGAGGAGTTTGGTAGTGGCATCCCATTGAAGAAGGTGGAAGTTGCAGAGAATGATATGTTGGATGTAGAGGCTCATTGGGTGGTAGGTGAAGCCAAGAAGAACTCTATCCCTGTTAAAGTGGCAGGAAGATGGGATGAGTGTGGATGTCCAGGAAATTGAGGAGATATAGGTGAGGTCAGTATCAATGTTGGGGGATTGGAAACCCCATTCTTTGAAGAAGAAGGACATTTCTGATATCCCAGAAAGGAAAGCCTCCTGCTGGGAACAGGTGTGGCAGATGTGAAGGAATTGAGAAAAGGGAATAGCATTTTGACAGGAGACAGGGCGTGAAGAGTTATAGTCAAGATAGCCATGGTAATCAGTGGGTTTATAAAAGATGTCAGTAGACACCTCCAGAGATGGAGACAGAGAAATTGAGAAAGGGAAGAACAATGTCAGAAATGAACTAAGTAAATTTAAGGGTAGAGCGGAAGCTGGAGGCAAAGTTGATGAAATAGATGAGCTCCGTGCGGGTGCATGAAGCAGCACCAAAGCAGTTGTCACTGTGGCAGAGGAAGAGCTGAGGAGCATTATCAGAGAAGGCTTGGAATATGGACTCTTCCGTGTAGCAAACAAAAATGCAGGCACAACTGGGGCTCATGCAGGTACCCATGGCTACACCTTGAGCGAGGGCAAGGACCAGTTCACCCAATGGAGGAGGGTGGTGGTTAGATCTGTTGTCAAAAAAGAAGGGGAAGGCCTTCTTGATGGGGTATAGGGACTGAATAGCCATGGTGGAAATGAGGAAATCAAAGCCAAGGAATTAAAAGTTGTTGAGGAGATGGGGAGCATGTGGAGTTGCGGATGTAGGTGGGAAGAAGCTGAATCAAACGGGATAGAATGGATTCAAGGGTATGTGGACGAGTTCAGTGGGGCAGGAGCAGGCAGAGGCAATGGGCTTAACCTACCTAGACAGTCAGGTTTGTGATCTTGGGTAAGAGGTAGAAATGAGCAGTGCGGGGTAAAGGAATTATGAGTTTGGAGGCAGTGGATGGTGTTGATAAGGTTGGTGATTGCATGGGAGACAATGGGCTGAGGGTCCTGAGCAGGGTCCTTTCGAAGGGGTAAGTAAGAGGAAGCATCTGAGAGTTGCCTCCTGGACTCAGCAAGGTAGGGGTCAGTCCGCCACACTACAACAACACTCCCTTTGTCTGCATGTTTGATTCTAAGTTTGCAATCAGTGCGGAGAGAGAGGAGGGCAGCACGTTCAGTGGGGATAAGGTTTGAGGAGGAGAGAGGAGTGCTGAAATTGACGTCTTGTCAGCGATTAAAGATGAAAAGATCCAGAACACGCAAAAAACTGAGCAGGAGTCCGAGCAGGAGTCCAAGCAGAAGAAGAGGGTTGGAGACACGAGAAGGGGTCATAGGTGTAGGGTGGGGAATTCTTGCCAAAGAAGGGGCCTCAGAGATGGAGGCAATGGAGGAAGGGGGATCATGGGGGAAGGGGGCACAGAACTCATTGAGGTGCGGGCGAAGAGGGACAAAGGTAAGGCCATTGCAGAGGACAGGATGTTCCACCTCAGAGAGGGGAAGGGTGAGGGAATGATGAAGATATGGCAAAGACTGGAGCAACACACACACAATGCTGGTGGAACACAGCAGGCCAGGCAGCATTTGTAAGAAGTACAGTTGACGTTTTGGGCCAAGACCGACAGTATTTCTTCCTATAGATGTTGCCTGGCCTGCTGTGTTCCACCAGCATTTTGTGTGCATTACTTGAATTTCCAGCATCTGCAGATTTCCTCGTGTTTGCGGCAAAGATCAGAGTTGTGATCAGAGGGGAGAGGAGAGTTGATGGTGTCAGATGAGGAGAAGGCACGAGTGACTGGGGAAAGGGCCGAGGGAGGAAGATGGAGGAACTGATGTTTCAAGAGATGACAGGGGAGCCTCAGAGCCTCAGGATTGGAGAGTATTGGTGGGAGAAGGGGAGCTCTGGGCTCCAGCAGCTGCAAGAAATGTCTGCCTGGAGGTGGAGGCAGCTGAGGTCAGGCTGGAGTTGGAGTTGAGGGCTGCATAATTCACTATCTAACTATATCGGGGTTCATTGGAACTGGAGTTGGCGACAGTGGAATCCGCAGTCTGGAGGATTAATGAATAGCATCAACTGTTCATTTATTTCCATAGATGCTGCCTGACCTGCCAAGTTCCTCCAGCATTTTGTGTGTGTTGCTCTGGATTTCCAGCATCTGCAGAATCTCTTGTGGTTATCACTTCCCAG
This sequence comes from Hypanus sabinus, assembly GCF_030144855.1. Lineage (NCBI taxonomy): Eukaryota > Metazoa > Chordata > Chondrichthyes > Myliobatiformes > Dasyatidae > Hypanus > Hypanus sabinus. Next base: position 153,132,542 of record NC_082714.1, read on the forward strand.
AGGCCCATCTATAACCTACCATTATCAGACTGCCAAGACCAGGTTTTCCTCAAGGACATCAGAGAACAGATCAGGAAAGCACCTGTACCTTCATCCATTAGGGTTAGGGTTAGTGTATAGAACCTTGTATTTTTTTCTAGTAGTTTAACTCTCCTAAGATTGATCATATTATCACCCATAAGCATGTAATTTTTTGATGAATTTTCCTGCAATTATGGTATATTTGCTTCTGTAGTCCTCTTAGTTTTCTGTAGCAAATGCCACGCCACCTGAACCTAGCTATTCTAAAGGTTAATTGTTATCACTGGAATAATTGCCATCTCTAGGAGAATAGGAGATTACACTGAATGCTTTTTCCTTTACTTTTCTTTGTTCATTCTTTGTTCTTGTAACTCTTACTAAAACTGCAAGCAATAAGATTTATGTTTCATTCTTGACTTCCGCAGAACATTTCTTTTTTATTTTTTATTTATAGTTCATTAAGATACAGCGCCGAACAGGCCCTTCTGGCCCGTCGAGCCATGCATCCAGCAATCCCCTGATTTAATCCTAGCTTAATCACGGAACAATTTACAATGACCAATTAACCTACCTACCAGTATATCTTCGGACTGTAGGAGGAAACTGGAGCACCCGGAGGAAAGCCACACTTTCACGGGAAGAATGTAAAATCTTACAGGTGGCGGCAGAAACTGAACGCGGGTCACTAGTACTGTAAAGTTCTGTGCTAACTACTACGCTGCCGAGCTGCCCCCAAAAAATATACATCAGGATGCAACAAAATGTGCGGCTGATCTGATTTTCACCTCAGCGGGAGATTGAAATCAATGAGGCGAGTTCGGAAGGTGAGCAAATGTTCAGTGCTGTCTTCTGGCCTCTTGCTTGCTGCTGCTGGAGAAGGTGTCGCCACACTGCATTCTCTCGCTCACTGCCCTTACTGCCGTACTAGCCTGAAAACGCCCAATCTCATCTGATCTCGGATGGGAGACCTCCTGAGATACCATATGCCTTTTGGGCTGCTTCTCGCCTTCTGGTTGCATTCTAGCCTAACCCTATTTATATATGGTTATCCAGTAAGGAGGGGGCATGGAGGGACGAGGATGTCCTTGTCAACATGTTCCTGGCGCTGGCGAAATCAGCCATCCATGAGTCTTGGAAACAGGTGGCAGCAGGATCTACCCGGGCAGACTGCCTAGCAATATTTGGGGGTATATTCATGCCTGGGTAAATACTGGGAAGGAACACGGCAACCATAGAGGCGTCCCAGGACCATTGGGCTCCGCGGGGGGTTACTGCCATCATTGACAGATTAAAACATTTTAGTTTAATGTGTATTGTCTATTTTCAGCGTACTAATTGTGTTAGTCACTGGTTTTTACATATTGTAGCTCTGAATTTGTAATAAAAGTATTTTGTATAAAAAAAGAGGGCAAGTCCTTTCATTCATATGATTGCTCTCTCTCTTGGTGTTGTCAGCAAATGGTGTGCCAGAGCAAGGTTTAATTGACGTGGTTTGGGCAGAAATTCAAGTTTATAATTTTTTTCTAGTTTCTAGTTCCAGTTCTGGTTGCTCTTTTGGATGATTTTTCAATCGAGGCAGTCTGCTGATAATGAACACTGAGCTGAACTGTACTAAAATATGCCTCTTGATTTTGTGTGTTATATTCTGTTTCTGCTCGATTTTTATTGCCGTTTGAATAATTCTTTTTGCATGTGGGGGTTTAATGTTTGATGTTTTTTCTTTGAATGGGTAGTATACTGTTTTAATGTTTGGATGGTTCTTCTCCGTTTCGTGACTGTACGTGGGGAAGACGATTTTCAAGGTTGAATACCACGTACATACTTGATAATAAATTTACTTAAGTCTTTGAAACTCCACTTTCATTCCAATAAGCCTTGACTCTACTGTTGCCCAAAAAAACGTCAAAATGGGCCTTTAATATATTTAATGACTCAATATCCACAGCTGTCTGGGATGGTAATTCCAAAGGTCAATGACTCTCCTAAATTACAAATACCTTCTGACCTCTCTCCAAAATGGGAGACACCTTAATCAGAGTTTATGCCTCACTAACCATCTCATTACCTATTCTACTGGTAAGAAATACTTTACATTGGAACAGAAACAATAATATAATAATGAAAAGTTATAAATGCATGAATTGAAATGTTTGAGCAAGTAACTTCCATTCTACCCCTTCAATGTAAAGTTGTACTTAGTAGCCATTTTAATAGGTACACCTGTACAGCTGCTTGTTAATGCAAATATCTAATCAGCCAATTACGTGGCAGCAACTCAATGCACAAAGGAATGGAGACATGGTCAAGAGGTTTAGTTAATGTCAGACCAAACATCACAATAAGAAAGAAATGTGATCTAAGTGACTGTGATCATGGAATGATTGTTGGTGTCAGATGGGGTGGTTTGAGTATTTCAGAAACTTGAATTGATTGAATTGACTTTATTTCTTACTTCCTTCACATACATGTGGAGTAAAAATCTTTACATCTCTATCTAAATGTGCAATGTGCAATCATAGTAATTTATAATAAATAGAACAGTCAATGTAATATAGAGTACACTCAAGTCAGCATGAGTTCATCAGTCTGATGGCCTGGTGGAGGAAGCTGTCCTGGAGCCTGTTGGTCCTGGCTTTTATGCTGCCGTACCACTTCCTGGATGGTAGCAGCTGGAATAGATTGTGGTTGGGATGACTTGGGTCCCCAAGGATCCTATGGGCCCTTTTTACACACCTGTCCTTGTAAATGTCCTGAATCATGGGAAGTTCACAACTACAGATGTGCTGGGCTGTCTGCACCACTCTCTGCAGAGTCCTGCGATTGAGGGAAGTACAGTTCCCATACCAGGCAGTGATGCAGCCAGTCAGAATGCTCTCAATTGTACCCTTGTAGAAAGTTCTTAGGATTTGGGGGCCCAGACCAAACCTCCTCAACCGTCTGAGGTGAAAAAGCTGCTGCTGTGCCTTTCTCACCACACAGTTGGTGTGTACAGACCACATGAGGTCCTCGGTGATGTGGATGCTGAGGAACTTGAAGCTGTTTACCCTCTCAACCCCAGATCCATTGATGTCAATAGGGCTTAGCCCGTCTCCATTCCTCCTGTAATCCACAACCTGCTGATCTCCTGGAATTTTCAAGCACAAGTTTACAGAGAATGGTGCAAAAAGCAAAGCAAAACATTCAATGAGCAGCACTTCTGTGAGCAAAAACACCTTGTTAATGAGCGAAGTCGGAGAAGAATGGCCAGGCTAGTTCAAGCTGAGAAGAAGGCAACAGTAACTCAAATAACCACACATTACAACACTGGTGTGCAGAAAAGCATCTCTGAATGGAGAACACATCAAATCATGAAGCGGGTGGGCTACAGAAGCAGAAAACCACATAAACACAGTGAACGCTTTATTGAGTATGGGGGTATCTAATAAAGTGGCCACTTAGTGTAGATATTCCCTGGTCTGTGATTGCAGGTTTTTCACTCACAAGTGATAATGATTAAACAGAAAGTTAAGTCCAAAGTCATGTTTTCTTCAGTGATAATGTGTAAAGTTGATCTTTCTCCAAAGGAATGCTTTAAAAATGGATTATAATTCCTTGTCAGGTTTGTATTAAGGAGAATAAAGAATCTGAACTGTAGATTACAGATGAAGCAGGCATAGAATTGACAACTATAAATTAAAGCAATTATCCCTGTAAAATTGTCTCCAGCTGTGGCTGCAACAATGAATTTCATTGAATTTTTTATTACCATCTGTTTATTAATAACCAAGCACATTGATCATAAATTTTCATGTGCAGAAAAATAAGTCATAATTGGTCGAATGATTGATAAACGATACAGTCTGAGGTCTTTTTTCACTCCCAGTGTTTTCCTTGGCTTAATTATGCGGTGCTCTACAATTTTAATGGAAAACAAGAGGTATTTAAATATGTTTACTTACTTTTCTGTCCCTGTTATGCCTAAAGGGTAATCTTGCTAATGATGTAGGTCATTGTGACAGCGAAGAAGACTTCTGATAAATTCAGTTTGCATTTACTTTCAAACACAGCAACAAGAAAGTTCTCCATTGGACCTCTAATGTGGTGCTTTAGAAATGCTTGAAATTATTTGATTTATTTTATTTGGAGATACAGCATAGAAACAGGCCCCCATTGGGCCCAATGCACATGTGCCGCCAACTCACACCATGTGACCAATGAACCTACTAACCTGTAGGAAACTGCACTTGGAGAATTGTGAGCAGTTTTGGACCCCTTCCTGAGAAAGGATGTGCTGGCATTGGAGAGGGTCCAGAGAGATTCATGAGAATGAATTCCAGAATGAAAAGGTTAATGTATGATGAGTGTTTGATGGCTCTGGGCCTGGAGTACTTGCTGGAGTTTAGAAGAATTGGGGGTGAGGGGGGGATCTCATTAAAACCTATCAAATATCGAAAGGGCTATTCCAGGGGTTCCCAACTTTACTTTTACCATGGACTCCAACCATTAATGGAAGGGTCCATGGACCACAGGTTGGGAACCATTGGTCTAGATAGAGTGGATGTGGGGAGGATGTTTCCTACAGCTTCAGAATAGAGGGGCATCCATTTAAAATAGAGATGAGAAGGAATTTCTTTAGCCAGAAGGTGGTGAATCTGTGGAAATCATTGTCACTGACATCTGCAGAGGCCAAGTCATTGAATATATTTAACACAGAAGTTGGTAGATTCTTGGTTAGTCAATGTGTCAAAGGTTACAGGGAGGAGGCAGAAGAATGAGGTTGAGAGGGATAATAAATCAGCCATGATTGAATTGTGGAGCAGCCTGGATGGGCTGAGTGGCCTAATTCTGCTCATTATGCTTTACGGTCTCTCTGTAAGCCGCCTCTCTGGAACATGGGAGGAAACCAGAGCATCTGGAAGAAACTGTGGAGAGAAACTTCACAGCAAAATTTCTCAAAGCATTCGGTGGAAATAGTTACTTATAATGAGCAAGGATTTCTGTTTTGCGTGCAGCCTGAAAAGTAAAAATCTGGAGAAAATTTGGCGTGTCTACAAAGACCCTCAACAAGCTTTATAGATCTACTATATAAAGCATCTTAACCAGATGCATCACAGCCAGATATGGCAACTGTTTTGCCAAATGCCACAAAAAAATGCAAAGTGTTATGAACATAGCCCAGTCCATCACGGAAACCAACTTTCTCCCCCATTGACTTTGAAAGGCAGCCATAAGACCATTATGACCAGAAGCAGCATAAGGAGCCTAATTAGGCCATTCAGCCCATCCAGGCTGCTCCACAATTCAATCATGGCTGATTTATTATCCCTCTCAACCTCATTCTTCTGCCTCCTCCCTGTAACCTTTGACACAACCTTGTTAAGTCTGCTTTGCCTTTCCATCATGGCTGATCCTGGATCCCACTCAACCCCATACACCTGCCTTCTCGCCATATCCTTCAATGCCCTGATCAGTTAGGAAATGGTCAACTTCTACCTTAGCCTCCACCACAGTCTTTGGCAGAGCATTCCACAGCTTTACTACTCTCTGGCTAAAAGAATTCTTCCTTACCTCTGTTCCAAGAGGTTGCCCACTAGTTCTGGACACCCCCACCATAGGAAACATCCTCTCCACATCCACCCAATCTAGTCTTTTCAACATTCAGTAAATTTCTACGAGATACCCACATATTCTTCTAAATTCCAGTGAATTCAGGTCCAAAGCTGCCGAACATTCCTCATATGTTAACCTCTTCATTTCTGGGATCATCCTCATGAACTTCTTCTTGACTCTCTCCAATGACAACACATCCTTTCTGAGATATGGGACCCAAAACGGTTGACAGTACTCCAAGTGCAGTCAGACTAGATAAAGGCTCAGCATTATCTCTTTGTTTTCATATTCTATTCCCCTTGAAATAAATGTCAACATTGTATTTGCCTTCTATACCACAAACTTAACCTGTAAATTAACTTTCTGTTAACTTTCCACCATACATAGTCTTGTGCGAGGACTCCTAAGGCCCTCTGCACCTCTAATGTTTGAACCTTCTCCCCATTTAGATAATAGTCCGCATTATTGTTCCTTTTACCAAATTGCTGTATCATACATTTCCCAACACTGTATTCCATCTGCCTCGTTTTTGCCCATTCTTCCAGTTCGTCTAAGTCTTGCTGCAATCACATTGCTTCCTCAGCACTACCTATCCTTCCACCTATCTTGATAATTGTCCATAAACTTTACCACAAAGCCTTCTGTTCCATTATCTTAACCATGGACAAACAATGTGAAAATCTGCGGTCCCGGTACTAACCTCTGAACAACATCACCAGTGATTGATAGCCAACCAGAAAAGGCCCTTTTTATTCCCACTCACTGCCTCCTGCCTGTAAGCAATTCCTTTATCCATGTCAGTATCTTTCCTATTACACCATATGATTTTATCTTGTTAAGCAGCCTCATGTGTGGCATCTTATCAAATGCCTTCTGAAAATCTAAGTAAATGACATCCGCTACCTCTCCGTTGTCCACCCTGCTTGTTACTTCCTTGAAGAACTCTAACAGTTTTGTTAGGCAAGATTTTCCTTCATAGAAATCATGCAGACTTTGATTTATTTTATCATTAGTCTCATGTACCCTGAAACCTCATCCTTAATAATGGACTCCAACACTCTCCCAACCACTGAGGTTAGGCTAACTGGCCTATAATTTCCATTCTTTTGCCTTCTTCCCGTCTTAAAGAATGGAGTGACATTTGCAATCTTTCAGTCTTCCAGAACCATGCCAGAATCAAATGATTCATGAAAGATCATGACCAATAAATCAACTATCTCTTCAGCAACTTCCCTCAGGACTCTGGGATGTATTCCATCTGGTCCAGGTGACTTATCCTCCTTAAAGTCTTTCAGTTTTCCTAGCACTTTTTCCTTTGTAATAGCAAAAGCACTCACTCCTGCTCCCTGACACTCACAAACCTCTGGCACACTGCTAGTGTCTTCCACAGTGAAGACTGATGCAAAGTACCCATTAAGTTCTTCAGCCATTTCTTTGTCCTCCAAAGAAACTCACCAGCATCGTCTTCCAGTGGTCCAATCTCAACTCTCACCTCTCCTTTACTCTTTATATAACTTTATATAGCTTTTGGTATCCTGCCTTATATTATTGACTAGTTTGCCCTCGTATTTCATCTTTTCCTTTCTTATAGCTTTTTTAGTTGCCTTTTGTAGGATTTTACAGATTCCCAATCATCCAACTTCTTGCTCACTTTTGCTACTTTATATACCCTTTCCTTGGCTTTTATGCAGTCCTTAACTTACCTTGTCAGTCACAGTTGCCTACCCCTGCCATTTGAAAACTACTTCCTCTGTGGGATATATCCTGCACCTTGTGAACTATTCCCAGGAACTTCAGCCATCTCTGCTCTGCTGTCATCCTTGTCAGCATCCTTCTCCAATCCACCTGGGCAAGCTCCTCTCTCATGCTTCTGTAATTCCCTTTATTCCATTGCAATAATCATGCATGAGATTTTTGCTTCTCCCTTGCAAACTGCAGTATGAATTCAATCATATTATGATTAATGTCTCCTTTACATTAAGCTCCCTAATAAGATCTGGGTTATTACTCAACACCTTTCTCTGAAGATGGCCCTTCCCCGAGTAGGCTCAAGCACAAGCTGCTCTAAAAGCCCAACCTGTAGGCATTCAACAAATTCCCTCTCTTGCAATTCGACACCAACCTGATTTTCCAATCTGTTTGCATATTGAAGTGCCCCATTACAATTGTGTCATTACCCTTATTACGTGCCTTTAATACAGCCAACATAGTCAGGGACCCCTCCCATGTTTGTCGTTCTCTCTTCTCTCCCTCTCCCTTCAGGCAGAAGATACAAAAGCCAGACAGCATGAACTGTCTCAAGGACAATATCTATTCCTCCGTTATTGGAGTCCATAATGGACTTTTCAGCCCAATGAGCTGCAGTGCCCAGCGACCCACCTATTTAACCCTAACCTGATCACAGGACAATTTACAATGACCAATTGACCTACTAACGGGTACATTTTTGAACTGTGGAGCACCCTGAGGAAACCCACATGGTTCATGGGGAGCATACACAAACTCCTTACTGACAACACCAGAAGTGAACTCCAAAGCCAGGAATGCCTTGAGCATCACACTGCCTTTGTGCCCAAGAGAGGAATGACCCTTAAACTTTTGATATCCCAAACTATGTCTGCAAAGGAGGTTTTTCTTTCATGTGGCTTGTTCCTGCAATGTTGGCAAATACTGCTTTCCACTGTCTAAAGAGAGCTGGTAAAGCAAAGCTTCTTACTTTTGCTTTCTTATTAAGTATTGTTGAATGTTCCATAAGAAGTCCTCTCAATATTCAATGGCTACACCACCTACATAGATAACAGCTAATTGCAACAAGTGTGGAATAGTTCGTGTGGAATATTCCAACGTCATCCATGGCCCCCTCAGGGTGGACGAGAGAATGAGAGATGGGGGGGGTTGAGGGAGTGTATATGTGCATTGTTTGTTAAGTGATGGGCTTAATACTACACAGACGGATTAGTTTGTGGAATCTTAAAAAGAAAGCATTCAAGCACGCCTCCTGACTAAAACATAACTTACATTTAATAGAGAAGTTGAAATTGCTGTTTCAGTGGGAACTGCATACAAAAATGGAATTGAGTTGCAATCAGGAATGAAAGTAAATGTGAACAGAATTGAAGAGTCTTAACAGAAACTGGACTTGCTGAACAAATTATGTTACAATTGTGGCAGGGGTTTTAGGTTCATCAGACAAATGCAGGTTTAAAGGTGAAACTTGCAGAAATTGCATGAAAGTAGGACGCATTTAAAGACAAAAATAAATAGACTGCTCAGGGAAGAGAAAAAGATAGAAAGTCAAGTTGCAGTTTCAAAAAGAGCATTAATCTGCACGCTGTTGATGAAAAATCGGACAATGATGACAATGAAGCAGGAGTGTATAGTCTTGAGCCTTACCATGTGGAAATTAAGAATAAACAAGCAATACGGCTTATGCCAGAGATGAATAGAAAATTAATTGAAATGGAATTTGACATTGGTTCGCAAACAAGAGAAAATCCTCAGACGCTGGAAATCGAAGCAACACACACAAAATTCTGGAGGAACTCAGCAAGCCAGGCAGCATCTATGGAAAAGAGCACACAGTGAACGTTTCAGGCCGAGACCCTTCCACATGACTGGAGAAAAAAAAGATGAGGAGATTAAAAAGGTGGGGGAGGGGAGGGAGAAACACAAGGTGACAGGTGAAACCGGGATGGAGAGGAATGGAGTAAAGATCTGGGAAGTTGATTGGTGAGAGAGATACAGGGCTGGAAAAGGGGGAGTCTAATAGGAGAGGACAGAAGGCCATGGAAGAAAGAAAAAAGGGAGGAGCACCAGATGAAGGCGATGGGCAGGCAAGAAGATAAGGTGAGAGAGTGAAAAGAGGTTGGGGAATGGTGAAGGATGGGGAGGAGCATTACCAGAAGTTAGAGAAGTCTATGTTCATGCCATCAGGTTGGAGGCTACCAAACAGAATATCAGGTAAAGCTATTTTATTCATTCCACAAAATGAGTTTGAACGGCATTTCAAAGATACTAAATTGAAGCCTGCAGATACTCAACTAAGAACTTATACTGGAGAAAAGATAACTCCTGTGGGAATGAGATTTGTGACAGTGTAATACAGCAAACAACAAGCCATGTTGAGCTTGTATGTGGTAAAAACAGGAGAACCAGCATTGTGGGGACATGATTGACTGAAACGACTACAAGTTGATTGGAGATCTGTCCACAATTTGCAGACCACATCCCCTGCAATGAAGCCATGTGAAAGTGAATCAAGAATATTGGTCCAAGGAAGGATCATGCTACTCAGAAGAATCATGGAAGTGATGAAACCAATGGTCCAACTACAACAGATTTTGTAGAAAACATATTTAAGAAACTGTCTGATTTGTTAATCAGGCAGTTACTTGCGAAATGTGGTTTGGTTTAAAGCTGGAAGAGAGTTCAAGGAGAGTTCAGTAAAATTACAAGCATTTGCTTTTTGTGATTATAAAGAACAAGAATCTATTCTACATGCATTAAAGTTATTATATGAACTTCAAGTGGGAGACAAAAAGCTGCTTGTAAAAGTAGATGCAAAGTCCAAAGCCCAGTTGGATAAATGGAAGGCCAAAAAGAAAGGAGCCTTGGATCCCCCACCAGTAGATTCAGTTATCATCACATAACTTTCAGGCTCCCAAATTAGCATAGGTAATTTCACTCATCTCAACACTAAACTTATTCTACGACCTATGGGCTCACTTCAAAGCTCATGTTCGTAGGATATGTATTTATTTATTTATGCACACTTTATCCTCTTTTTTTACTTTGGCTGTTGTCAGTCTTTGTCAGTCATTGATTCTATTATATTTCTTTGTTCTACTGTGAATGCCTGCAAGAAAATGAATCTCAGGGCAGTGTAAGGTGCTATACTGTATATGTACTTTGATAATAAATAGAAAACAGCTTATTTTCATTTCTTCTACCAAAGTGCTTGACCATAAACTTCCCAACACTGTACTCCATCTACCATTTCTTTGCCCATTCTCCTAATCCATCCAAGTCTTTCTACAGCCTCCTAGCTTCCTCATAACTACCTGCCCCTGCACCTACCTTTGTAGCATCCACAAACTTGGCAGCAAAGCCAACAATTATGTCATCCAAATCATTGATATATAACATAAAAAGAAGTGGTCCCAACACAGACACATGTGGAACACCACTAGTCACCTTAGAAAACTTTAGAAAATACAGATTTTCTTTAAAAACATCCTAAATCTTTCTCAATGATCCCCTCTGCAGCAAAATCCCCACTCTCAGATTTTCTCCTAGTTATTTCTTGCTGGCAGTCTTATATTAATGATCTTCTTAAGTGAAAACACTCACTATTGCAGCTAGTAGAGCCATTGCCTCACTGTCCCACAGACCTGAGTTCAATTATGATCTTGAGTTCTGTCTGCATGCAGATTCCACATTCTCTCTGTGGCACCCTGGGTTTCCTGCAGGAGTTCCAGTTCCCTCCCACATTCCAAAGGTATGCAAAATATTAAGTTAATTGGCCATTGTAAGTTGCCCCACATGTGGATGTGAAGGTACAATCTGAGGAGTAATTGATGGCAATTCTGGAGGATAAAATGGGTTAGGATAGGATAAATGTAAAAATGGTTGGCTGACAGTCAGCAAACAGTCAATGGGCCTGTTTCCATGCTGTGAATCTCCAGGACCCTCTAAATGAAATGTTTTCCATTTTGAAGAACTCAAAAGTTGACCACCCAATCTTACCTGAAAGGCAGAAGATTATTGTAAGTGTGGAGTATGTACTGAACTTTGCATTTTTCATAACCGGTTGATATGACAAAATGGAGTAGACAATCCCAGAGTGCTATGCTAATGTGTTGCAATATATGTACGTGACTACAAGAAATGTGCTCACAGCATCAAAGGTTACAGGGAGAAGGCCGGGGAGTGCAACTGAAGAGGGGGAAAAGGGATCAGCCATGATTGAATGGTGGAGAAGACTCGATTGGTCCAATGACCTAATTCTGCTCCTAAGTCTTATTGTCTAAAATAATATATGACTGCGAGCACCCAATGTACTGAACATTGTGCAAAAATAAGGAAGTAGCAGAGATGAGTCAACTTCAGATAACAGACTGCAACAAATGTGTAAAAAAAACTGAGCTCACTGGAAATAGTAACCTTGCCTCATTCTTAGTATGGAATGAACACTTTGTAAATGCTGTGTTGGAAGTCCCCTACCATAACTGGTGAGAGTGGTGGTGAACTATCCCCTTGTAAGTAATGAAGAATAAAGGAGCTTGATGAAGATCCACTCAGTGTTGGTATTGTGTTTTGTGAGACTTAGCGGATAGATACTCGAGTATATTATAAATGGATTATAAATTCATCTTCCCAAGTTGTGTTATCTTATTTAGATTCAACTTCAAGAATAGTTTTTACTTTTAGAATAACCCTAACTTGGGAAAAGCATTAGGAGTTTTGCATGAACATAGCTAGACATGGGTAGAAGAGGAGGCAGAAGTAGAGAGGCAAAGAGGTTATTGGGCGGAATTCTAGAACTTAGCACATGAGTATCATAAACTACATCTGCTAATACTGTACATTAGAGCAAAAACAACATACAGTACTGCAGGTGCTGGAGCTATGAAATAAAACAGAAAATACTCAAAAGATTGGAGAGTATTTGTAGAGAGAGAAATATTCAGTAGCTAACTTTTTTGGTTAGTGACTTTCCAACTGATGAATGTCTATACCAGTCACATGACTTATACAGTACTGTGCAAAAGTCTTAGGCACTATACGTATATACAGTAGCTACAATGTTTCCTCTAAGGTGTGCCTGTGCGAACACACGCATCTTTTGCTAATAGCACACAAAGGAATTTAAACTGCACACAGAAGGTTGCACCCTCTACCTCGTTGGCATGTTAAGGGTATTTCATGATCATACACAATCACATTTTGTTTTCCAGTTTCTGATGTGGACGGTGTTGACAATGTGGAGTTTGCAATGATTTATCTGCAAATTTCAAAGTGGCTTATTTACACCTTTTTATTGAAGAAATTATTGATTCAATATGTTGAATTCCAAAGAAGCAAAGGGTGTGAAGCACAAAAGAACTGCTAGTTTATTTAATGCCAAATGGATTATTATCCTTAGAATACCTTCAGGTTTTCCTCCACTTAAAAATTCAGTGTGCATGTGTTGGTGTCACTGGGCAAAAAATTGCACAGCACAAGATTTTTGTGCACACTGGTCATTACAAATCAGAGAGAACACTGAGTAGCTGGAGGGCCTAAGGCAGTACTGTAGTAATTTTATGTACTGCACTGTCCTGCTACCAGTAAAAAAAAACAAATTTCATGACATATGTGAATAATGATAAACTTGATTCTGATATGGGTCTCTATTGTGGACTGAGGGGGCTAGGAGAAGGGAATCATGGTTGGGAAAAGGGGAAGGGAGAGGGGAGGGAGTGGGAAACACCAGAGAGACATTCTGTAATGATATATAAACCAATTGTTTGGAATCAAGTGATTTTGCCTGGTGTCTCAGGGCTGAACCCATTGCCACCCCCTACCCCTGGCACTCCTTCTCTGCCACCAGTCCCACACCCCTCTTATGGCGCTCAACCTTCATCATTCCCGACACCCTTTGCTCCCACCAGATTTACAAACTCACTCTCTGCTCCACATTGACAACAGTACTGTGCAAAGATCTTAGATACCATAGCTAGATATAGGTGGCCTAAGACTTTAGCACGGTACTGCATGTCACATCTGAACCCCCTAGAATTAAAGAAGCTAAGGGGAGAATGGCCAGGCTAAGGGAAAGTACAGATACATCTGAGAACAAAGAGTGGTGAGAGTGTGATGGGTCAGTTCACTCCAATATCAGAGATTTTTAAAAAATGTATTGATGGGAATTTGGAATTGTTGCAAGAATCTGCAGGGATTTAAATTCACAACTAATTGACTCAGATGTAATAATACAAAGACTTACTCATAACCCATTAAAATCACACACAATCAATTGTGTTGTCTATTTATAGGGATTATCTATCTGTCAGGATGAACATCATTTATCTTGCCTTTGTGGTTTCAGAACACATAAGCTCTGAAACATACGTAAAAATTAGAATGAATTGACTTTCTCCGTAGCTGCTAAGGGCAATATCTTCCTTTAAGATTCAATATTGTTTAATGTCATTTCCAGTACGCAAGTGTAAAGGAGAACAAAATAATTGTTACTCGAGATACAATGCAGTACAAAAAACACAATATGATACAGAATATAATAAAAAACACAATGAATCTAAATGCGTAAGGTAGCTTATATACAGAAATTGATTGTATGCACATAAAGTGATTCTAGGCACATGAGTGTTTGTACATAAGGTGACTTTGACAAGAAATGATAAAGTAGCAGTGAGGGGAAACTCGTATTCAGGATGATAGGGAGAGAGGAGCATTTATGCATCTTGACGATCTGAGGTCTGTTGGTCAGGAAGACTGGCATCCAGTTGACAGTGGTGTACTTGCACCGAAGAGTTTGTTCACTGTGGGACAAAAGTGTTGAATGCCAAACTGAAATCCAGGAACAGCATTCTGACATATGTCCGCATTAGAAGCATATGAAAGACTTTTCAAATGCATTTGTACCAGCAGGAATGGAGATAGTATCTCCTGTGCCTCACAATTTTTTTTACTGATGATCAATATGGAGAGAAGCGAAAAATTTGTCTGCATCATTTTGCCTGTATTCAGGAGCAAGAAAATCTTCTGGTCCTGACACCCTGACCTTTTCAGTGGGAGTTTCACATAAGATATCTCAATTTTGCTCTATTCAATCTAACTGACATTTCTTACTGGTTTCCCATAACCCCTGATTTCTAAAGCAAAACACTACAGATGTTGGAAATATTAAATGAGGCAAAGAATAGTTGGCAGGTCAGGCTTCATATATGGACAGGCATAACCTGTACAGGTGTAAACAAACCTCTGACTGAAATTGCAGGTATGAATGCATTCAGACTTAGAGGTATATAAATAAGTTTATGCTGAAGACACTGCGATGTATTAACTCTGGCAAGATTATTACAGAGACTTCATAGTCTCTCTCTCACTCTCTCGCTGTCTCTCTCTATCTATATATCTATCTATCTGTCACTCTCTCCTAACCCTCCCAGTTAACAACACAGAATCCCTTCTGGGTGGACAATCCAAAGATTCTCAACTCTTTCGGAGAAAATGAAGTGTCCCTCTTCACAAGCAAGGGACCCATCAACCAATGCCTTCTTATTCTACACCACATAGCCAGAGAAAGATCTTCGCTTCATCAAATCTGTCAACCCCATTCAGAAAAAGATCACCTTGTTCTTCTGAACATAGAAGTATAAGCCTCAAGTAACACACACAAAATGCTGGAGCAACTCAGCAAGACAGGCAAGATCTATGGAAAAGAATAAACAGTCAACATTTTGGGCTGAGACCCTTCTTCAGGACTGGAAAGGAAGGGGGGAGAAGTGAGAATAAGAAGGTGAGGGAGGGGAAGGAGTACAAGCCCATAGGTGATAGGTGAGACCTGGTGAGGGGGAATGAAGTGAGAAGAGTGAAAAAGTTAAAGAGCTGAAGGAGGAAACTGATAGGAGGGGAGGGTGGACCATGGGGAAAAGGAAAGGGGGAGGAACACCAGAGGGAGGTGATAAGCAGGTGAGGAGCAGAGGTAAGAGGAGAGCCAGAGTGAGGAATGAAGGAGGAGGAAGGAAAAGCTTACTGGAAGTTAGAGAAATCAATGTTCATGGCATCAGGTTGGAGTCTACCCAGACGGAATACGAGGTGTTGCCCCTTCACCCTGAGAGTAGCCTCATCATGCCATGGACTGACATGTCAGAATGGCAATAGGGATTGGAAGTAAAATGGTTGGCCTCCGGGAAATGTCACTTTTTGTTGATGGAGTGAAGCTGCTCTACAAAGCGGTTGCCCAATCTACATCGGATCTCGCCAAGGTGCAGGACACCGCATCAGGAGTTGTAGTTGACCTCAACAGGTTTGCCTCACCTGTTAGGAGAGCTTGGGGTCCTGAATGGTTGTGAGGGAGCATGTGAATGGGCAGGTGTAGCACTTCTGCTTGCTAGGGTAAGTGTCAAGCGGGAGATTAATGAGGAGGGATATATGGACAGGGGAATGTTTATAAGGTATAAGCCCAGTCTGCTGAACACGTCTTCATAACTCTTTCAACCCACAAATCAATCTAAAGAAGATTCTTAGCACAGCCTCTCACCGTGAGAGTAGCACGCCATAAAGAAGGAGACCTAATTCTGTACAGTACACCAGGTATTGTCTCGGCAGAGCACTGTATGTCATCATTGCTGAAAGCTCCTTAGGTCACAAAATGGTAAAAGAAGCACCAAAAAATGTATGGGTCCTGATGAAGGGTCTTAGTCTGAAAAGTCAACTGTTTATTTCTCTCCAGTGATGCGGCCTGACCTGCTGAGTTTCTCCAGCATTTTGTGTGCTGCTCAAGGTTTCCAACATCTGCAGACCCTCTTGTGCCTATAAGAATGTAAGTTGTCTTTTATTACTGCAATCAAAATTGTCCCATTTTGCAACATGTTCACTCTATACATAGAATATACATGGTATACAGCACATAGAACATAGAACAGTACAGTATAGTACGGGCCCTTTAACTCATGTTGTTGTGTCAAACTTTTAACCTACTCTAAGGTCAATCTACACTCTCCCTCCCACATAGTACTCCATTTTTCTTTATCTATGTGCCTATCTGAGAGTCTCTAAAATATCTGTCTCCACCACCACACTTTGCAGCACATTCTATGCACCTACCATTCCATAAGACCATAAGATATAGGAGCAGAAGTAGGCCATTTGGCCCATCGAGTCTGCTCCGCCATTCAATCATGGGCTGATCCAATTCTTCCAGTCATCCCTTCTCCCCATACCCTTTGATGATCTGGCTAATCAAGAACTTATCTATCTCCATCTTAAAAGTGACTTGGCCTCCACAGCCGCTCATGGCAACATGTACCACCCTCTGACTAAAGTAATTTCTCAGCATCTCTGTTTTAAATGGTCGTCCTTCCATCCTGAAGTCGTGCCCTCGGTCCTAGATACCCCCACCACAGGAGATAACTTTGCCATATCTAATCTGTTCAGGCCTTTCAACATTTGGAATGTTTCTATGAGATCCCCCCACCATTCTCCTGAGCTCCAGGGAATACAGCCTAAGAGCTGCCAAAAGCTCCTCATACAGTAACCCTTTCACTCCTTGAATCATTTTTGTGAATCTTTTCTGAACTCTCAGGATGTCAGTACATCCTTTCTAAAGTAAGGAGCCCAAAACTACGCACAATACTCCAAGTGTGGTCTCACAAGTGCCTTATAGAGCCTCAACATCACATCACTGCTATACCTCTGGAAATGAATGCCAAAATTGCATTCGCCTTCTTCGCCACTGGAAATTAAAATTTAGGGTATCCTGCACAAAGACTCCCAAATCCCTTTGCATCTCTGCATTTTGAATTCTCTCCCCACTTAAATAATAGTCTGCCCATTTATTTCTTCCACCAAACTGCATGACCATACAATTTCCAACATTGTACTTGCCACTTCATTGCCCTAAACTATCTAGGTCTCTTGCAGGCTCGCTGTTTCATCAACACTATCCGCTTCTCCACCTATCTTTGTATCATCAGCAAATTTAGCCACAAATTCATTAATCCCATAGTCCAAATCATTGACATACATCGTAAAAAGTCCTGACACCGACTCCTGTGGAACTCCACTGGCAACCAGCAGCCAGGCAAAATAGGATCCCTTTATTCCCACTCTCTGTTTTCTGCCGATCAGCCAATGCTCCACCCGTGCTAGTAACTCCCCTGTAATTCCATGGGATCTTATCTTGCTAAGCAGCCTCATGTGCAGCACCTTGTCAAAGACTTGCTGAATATTCAAGTACACCACATTTATTGCATCTCCTTTGTCTACCCTGCTTGTAATTTCTTCAAAAAAATTGCAGTAGGTTAGTCAGGCAGAATCTTCCTTTCAGGAAACCATGCTGGCTTTGGCCTATCTTGTCATGGGCTTCCAGGTAATTTCATCCCTAACAATCGACTCCAACAACTTCCCAACAGCTGATGTCAGGCTAACAGGTCTATAGTTTCCTTTCTGCTGCCTCCTACCCTTCTTAAATAACAGAGTAACATTTGCAATTTGGTACAATGCCAGAACCAATCGATTCTTGAAAGATCATTGTTAATGCCTCCACAATCTCTCCAGCTACCTTCAGAACCCGAGGGTGCATGCCATCGGATCCAGGAGATTTATCCACCCTCAGACCATTAAGCTTCCTGAGCACCTTCTCAATCATAATTTTCACTGCACAAACCTCACTTCCCTGACATTCTTGAACGGCCGGTATACTACAGATGTCTTCAACTTATGTTATGTGTCCGGCAACAATGAATATAGAATTAAGTCAGGTTTTATAAACAAATAAACATTTATTAAACTCTGCTCAACAAAGGTGAAAAGTAAACTAATGACTAACTTAACCAGTAGTTAATTGCTATACGGTAACTCTGGAACCATTCTTAAAGTGGTAAATGCGAATACAGTCTTAAAAGTAGTAAATACAAAAGTCCAAGTGATTTATACAGTCAATTAGGAGAGACTTTCCAGAAGTAACAAATTCCTCAACGACGTGACATTACTGCTGATCCAAGCTGAAATTTGCCTTGTCCGAAGGATTCACGATTAAGAAAAAAAAAACAGCTTAAAGGAACTGACCTTATTCTTGGTGAATGTACACTGCACAACCCTTTCTACTCTTACATGCAGCGGTTATCTCAGATGCAGGTCACCATTTCCTGAACGATGATTCAATAAGGTCGCTCCTGTGTTAAACCGCCAAACGATACAAACTTTACTCGATCCTTCAGGTTCCCATACTACGGTAAAGTCTTCACTCTCCAATACTTAGACTTTAAAATTAAATCAAAGATATATCAAAGATATATATCTTACAGTAAAAAGTAAAACCACTTTAAAATGAAACTGCGTCATGAGACAAATACACAGCATAACGGAGTAACTGACGAATTAAATGACGACTCAACACAAAAACTCCTGCGTCACAGCAGGCTTTCCCGTTCTATACCTGTGGAGAACATATCTTCACATGACCTCACACTGGCAGGAAATTACATCACCCCACCATCACAAGACCATTACATCATGCTCACCAGATACTCAATTACATCATGGTCATAAGACAGTCACAAGATACCCATGGGGTATGTTACACTGTGAAGACTGATGCAAAATACGCATTCAGTTCCTCTACCATCTCTGCATCTCTCATTAAAATATCTCCAGTGTCATTTTGTATTGGTCCTATATCTACCCTCAATTCTCTTTTACCCTTTATTTACTTAAAAAAGCTTTTAGTATCTTCTTTGATATTAGTCACCAGCTTCCTTTCATAATTCATCTTTTCCTTCCCAGTGACTTTCTTAGTTTCCTTCTGCAAGTTTTTGAAAGCTTACCAATCCACTATCTTCCCACTAGCTCTGCCTTCCTTGTATGCCCTTTCTTTTGCTTTTACTTTGGCTCTGACTTCACTTGTCAACCACAGTAGCGTCCTTCAATTTGAAAATTCTTCTTATTTGGAATATATCTGCCCTGCACTTCCCTCATTTTTCACAGGAACTCCAGGCATTGCTGCTCTACTGTCCCTCCTGCTAGTGTCTCTTTCCAGTCAACTTTGGCCGGTTCCTGTCTCATGCCACTGTAATTTCCTTTATTCCACCGAAATACCGACACATTGGAATTTAGTTTCACTCAGTATGTCTTAGACATACTGCTTATGCTTTTCAACAATCACCATAAAATGATGTTCCCTTGTATTAGCCATTTTCATGAGGGGATGTAATTGTAAGGTATAATTGTTAAAGTGGGCAGTGAGCATAATGCTATTACAGCGCCTGCAACCCACCACTGTCTGGAAGGAGATTCTTAGTTGGTTAATTGGTCACATGAACGTATTAGGGCAGCACAGGCTCATTGGACTGGAAGGGCCTGTTGCCATGTTGTATTGCTAAATAATTATTTTAAAATAAAAATGAATAGTACACTAATTTACCTAAAAGTAGGAAAGATTGTGTCTGTGTGTGTGATATGCAACACATTCAAACCTTTTCTTCCAGGCTGAATTTAGGTGTTTGCTGCAAGTAACACAGAGAGGAAATCTTCCCAACTTGTCTATGTCAGATGTCCGTTAACAGGTGTTCTCACATTGCTTGCATACCAGGCAGCTGATTACACCAAATCGCTCTCCCAGCAGGGAACCTCTTCCACCAGCTGCACTCTCAGAATTTGCTATCCATTAAGATTACAATAAATGGATGGGAAGGCCCATGGAGCCTGCCTGCGGCTTTGCGATTTGCAAGCCCAGAGGAGAGACTTCCCACAGCAGCCCTCCCACATCAGGAAAACACCTGGTAAAAAGACAACACAGTTATTTGATTGCCAGTCTCAAGACTGGAAGCGATGTCGGGGCACTTCCTCGTTGGATTTAGATTTATTTATTAATCTCACGTACATCAAAACTGGCAGTGAAATGCATCATTTGCATAACAGATTCAGAATCAGAATCAGGTTTAACATCACCAGCATATGTTGTGAAATTTGTTATCTTTGTGGCAGTGCAATGCAGTACATGATAACAGAAAACATTGTGAATTACAAGTAGTGCAAGAAAATAGAAATAAAAAAGTAGTGAGGTAGTGTTCATGGGTTCAATGTCCATTCAGAAATCTGAGGGTAGAGGTGAAGAAGCTGGTCCTGAATCATTCAGGCTTCTGTACCTCCTTCCTGATGGTAGCAATGAGAACGAAGCATGCCCTGGGAGATGGGGGTCCTTAATAATGGATGCCACATTTTTGAAGCAACACTCCTTGAAGATGTCCTGGATATTACGGAGGCTAGTGCCCATGGTGGAGCTGACTAAGTTTACAACTCTGTGCAGCTTATTTCAGTCCTGTGCAGTAGCCCACTCCCCCCAGCCTCCACACCAGACGGTGGTGCAGCCAGTTAGAATGCTCTCCATGGTACATCTATAGAAATTTGTGACTGTCTGTGGTGACATATTAAATCTCCTCAACAAAATGAGGAAATGCTGGGGGCAGGCCGCGAGCGTCACCACACATTCCAATGCCAACACAGACATGCCCACAATGCAGCCAACATACAACAAGGAACAACAGCACACAGTGTCCTTTCCGAAAAAACACTCTCTCTCTCTCTCTCTCTCTCTCTCTCTCTCTCTCTCTCTCTCTCTCTCTCTCTCTCTCTCTCTCTCTCTCTCTCTCTCTCTCTCTCTCTCTCTCTCTCTCTCTCTCTCTCTCTCTCTCTCTCTCTCTCCCTCCCTCCCTCCCTCCCTCCCCCCAAACCCCAGGACAGATCATCTCTCGGCCTCTGACCTCCAGACCCATTAACCATTTCTCTGAGTTCTTTACAATTCTGAAGAGGAAAAAGCTAAACAAAATTATCTCACGTTCTTCTTCTTTAACTCAAATTGACATGCCCAAAAGAACATTTTCAAGCCATTAATATCTTTCTTCCCTCCAAGAGGACCACAACTTTGTCATAGGGTTTGGAGGGTTGTATCCTTAATGACCCAGAGAACTATGTTGGTTGGAGTCAGGGCTTTATGCATTGCTCTTGGTAGGGTAAAAGGATAGAGGCCAGATTAAGAGTGATCCACTAGTCCTCCAGTTCAGGAGTTCAACTCAGGGCAAACAAACCCGACTGGTCAAAAAAAACATTGTTACAGGAATACCAGTGAAGAACCTTTCTACATCTGTGTGTGCTTAATCAGAGATGGAGGACCTTCAGAGCAGCTGTAAGCGCCAGCGGCATAATGAACAGTAAGTAATATCTTTCTTTGATGAATCGATATACCTGCATTCAGAACTGTGAAATGTGATATGAAACAGAACAATTTCCATATTAAGATCAGTTGTGACCCTATTGATAGCGGTCCTCACTTGAGCTAGTACTTTGGGTTCAACTCCCTCTTCAGGAATGTGTGTCCAAAACTATAAGCAGGCCAAGTACTCTAAATGGGACTAGTATAGGTAGGACTTGATTGCTGGCATGAACAAGATGGGCTGAAGGGCCTATATTCAGTGCTATGTGATCCTATGCACATACAGACAAGTGAGGTGTCAAGCCACAATGAAAGAGCAAAGTGATAGAGAGAGGGGGCATTTCCGTCCATATGTGGTTTGGAGTGTAGAATCACTCTTTGTTTAGCAGTGAGTGAAAATCTCCAGTCAGAGGTTGCATATATTTGCACCAGTTTCAATAGTTCATGAATTGATAGCACCACATTATCATTCTGGTAAGTGAAACCAGGGAACTTATACCCGTGCTAAAGCCAATGTTGTCTGGCTGGCCAATTCCTCAATGGGTGGGACGTGTCCCAGAAATGTTCTCTGCGCACCACTGTTGTAACGCGCGGTTACTGTCGCCTTCCTGTCAGCCTGAATGAGTCCAGCCATTCTCTTCTGAGCTCTCTCAAGTACGAAGCATTTTCACCCACAGAACTGCTTCTCACTGGATGTTGTTTTGATTTTTGCACCACTCTCTGTAAACTCTAGAGACTGCAGTATGTGAAAGTCCCAGGAGATCAGCAGTTTCTGAGAAAGTCAAACCACCCCGTCTGACACCAGTAAACATTCCACAGTCAAAGTCAGTTAGATCACATCTCTCCCCCATTCTGATGTTGGGTCTGAAGAACACTGAACCTCTTGACCATGTCTGCATACATTTAGAATGTATTTAGAATTTATTTAGATCTTACATCCATCCCACAACGTGAGGGAGTAAAAGTCTTTGACCTAAGACTCCATTGCATTGTACAGACATGTGAATTTAAGAATCTAATAGCTTGTAGAAAGAAGATGTCCCGTAGTCTGTTGGTCCTGGCTTTAACGCAGCAGTCGTGTTTCCCAGACGAAAGCAGCTGAAACAGTTTATGAATGGGGTGACTGGCATTCCCAATGGTCTTCCAGGCTTTCTTTCTATACCTGTTGCTATATATTCCCTCAATGGAGGGAAGTTCATATCCACAGGTGCTCTGGCCTATCTGTACCACTCTCTGCGGTGCCCAGCAATCAAGGTTGGTGCAGTTCCCATACCAGACGGTGATACAGCCAGTCAGGATGCTCTCAATGGTGCCCTTGAAGAAGGTCTTGAGGTTTTGGGGGCTCATGTTGAACTTCTTCAGTTGCCTGAGGTGGAAGAGACGCTATTGTGCTTTTTTTGCCACAAAGCCGGTGTGTACAGTCCAGGTGAGCGCATCGGTGATGTGTATACTGAGGAACTTGCAACTATTCCCCCTCTTAACTGCAGACCTATTGATGTTTATTGGGCTGAGCCTGTCTCCATTCCTCCTGTAATCCACAATCAGCTCTTTTGTTTTTCGGTCATTGAGGGAGAGAGGTTGTTATTCTGGAACCACTGTGTCAGGGTGTCAAACTCTCCTTTGTAGACTGTCTCTCACTGTTAGAAATAAGGCCGATCAAAGTCAAGTCATCTGCGAATTTGATCAGCAGATTGGAGCTGTGTGTGGCAGTACAGACATGGGTGTAAAGGGAGTAGAGGAGGGGACTCAGAACACAACCCTGGGGGCACCTTTGTTGAGAGTCAGAGGGGAAGCGGTGAGGGAGCCCATCCTGACAACCTGGTGGTGATCCAATAGGAAGTCTAGGATCCAGTGGCACAAGGTGGGGTGCAGGCCGAGGTCTCTGAGCTTCCTGACGAGTCTGAAGGGATTAATAGTGTTGAATGCTGAAAATTACTACTGTACTGGACAAAAGTCTGAGGCACCCTAGCTATATATACAGTATATGTGCCTAAGACCTTTGCGCAGTACTCTATATTTGAGTTATACAGTACAAAAACAGACCCTTTGGTCCATCCAATCTACGCCGACTAAGATGCTCCATCCAAACTAGTCCTATTTGCCCATCTGCCTCTAAACCTTACAATTCCATGCAGCTCTCCAATTGTTTCATAAAAGTTGTTATTGAACGTCTCCCATTGTTATTGTACTTCACTACCACCATATGTTCTCTTATTTTCTGACCGTGAAAATTCCCGGCCCTTTTATAACCATGTAGCCATATAACAACTACAGCATGGAAACAGGCCATCTCGGCCCTTCTAGTCCATGCCAAACACTTACTCTCACCTAGTCCCACCGACCTGCACTCAGCCCATAACCCTCCATTCCTTTCCTGTCCATATACCTATCCAATTTTACTCTAAATGACAATACCGAACCTGCCCCTACCACTTCTACTGGAAGCTCGTTCCACACAGCTACCACTCTCTGAGTGAAGAAATTCCCCCTCGTGTTACCCCTAAACTTTTGCCCCCTAACTCTCAACTCATGTCCTCTATTTTGAATCTCCCCTACTCTCAATGGAAAAAGCCTATCCACGTCAACTCTATCGATCCCCCTCATAATTTTAAATACCTCTATCAAGTTCCCCCTCAACCTTCTACGCTCCAAAGAATAAAGACTTAACTTGTTCAACCTTTCCCCTGTAAATTAGGTGCTGAAACCCAGGTAACATTCTAGTAAATACAAAGAAATACAACTGCAGGTGCTGTGGATCAAAGAATACGTACACAACGCTGTAAGAACTCAGCAGGTCAGGCAGCGTCCGTGAGAAAAGAGTAGCCAACGCTTCGAGCCGAGACCGTTCATCAGGAAACATTAGAAACCATTCCTGATGAAGGGTCTCGGCCTGAAACATTAATTACTCTTTTCTCACGGATGCTGCCTGACCTGCTGAGTTCTTCCAGCGTTGTGTACGTAACATTCTAGTAAATGCTCTCCAGTTTCCTATATTAGAACATCGAACAGTACAGCACAGGAACAGGCCCTTCAGCCCACAATTTTGTACTGAACCAATTAAATTAGTCATCAAATGGCAAACTAAGTTAATCTCTTCTGCCTACACAATGTCCATATCCTTCCATTTTCCTCATATTCATGTGCCAATCTAAGCATCTCATAAAAGTCCTTAACATTTCCACCTTTACCACCACCCCAGGCAGTGATTTCATGCACCCACCACTCTTTGTGTAAAAAAAAAATTGCCCCTCACGTCTCCTTTGAAATTACCCCCTCTCATCTTATATGCATGCCTCCTGGAATTCGGTTTTTCAACCCCGGGAAAACAGTGCTATCTGCCTACTCTAGCTATGCCTGTCATAATCCTATAAACACATCAGATCTCCCCTCATCCTTCAGAGAAAACAACCCAAGTTTGTCCAATAGATTCTTAATTGTTCAGGACATGAAGAGATACGAGAAGAAGGCAGGAGACCGGGGTTGAAAGGAAAATTGGATCAGCAATGGTGAAATGGCAGAGCAAACTTGAAGGGCCAAATGGCCTAATTCTGCTCCTATATCTTATGGTCTAATTTCTCCTTGTTGCACACGGGCTCTAATATAGACAACTTGCTGTAAACCTCTCCAAAGCCTTGACATCCTTCCTACAATGGGGGTGACCAGAAATATGTTCTATACTCTGGATGCGACCAATCTAGAGTTTTATAAATCTGCAGTGTTCTCTTTTATCCTGCAGCCTTCAGTCTTTATGACAAGACTATAGTGGGTCACCATATCAAATGCATTTTGGAAGTTCATATATACTACATCAACTACACTTTCCTCATCGATCCTCTCTATTGATTCATTGAAAAACTCTGTCAAATTAGTAAGATATTATATATCTATAACAAAATCTGTGCTGTTTTATCTAATTTATGCATGCTTTCCCAAACAATTCATTCTAGGAATAATTATTGGACCCAGAATTTCCCCACCATGAAGGTTAATCTGATTGATCTGTGGTTATTGCTGCTAACTCTGAACCACTTTTTAAACAAGAGCGTAACACTTAAAGTTTTATAAGTACAGAGCCTCTAATTTCTTTTTTAGAAAATCTCGAAAGCATCTCATCTAGGCCAGGCAATTTATCCACTGGTCTTTTATTTCACTGGTTTATCAACTTGTAACCCATCCTAAGTTTCAACTACATCATCTTTTGCTGAAGCTCCAGCTGCATCTCATTCCTTGGTAAGGAGCGATATAAAGTGCTTGTTCTCTCCATGAGTCCCAGCCTTGCTACCGCAGCTGAATCCCAAGAATGAATAGAAGAACTATGAAAAAAGGGGCAGAAGGAGCCTACTTGGCTTCTCAATCCTACACCACCACTCAATATAATAGTAGCCGATCTGCACCCGGCCTCATTTCCTCTTCTGCCCCATGTCCTCCTCTTTAAGTACCTCCATTGATCTATCCTCCTCGATGCTTCTGGAGAGAGAATTCCAGATATTCACCACAAACACAGGAGATTCTACAGATATTGAAAATCCAGAGCAACATATCAAAAAATGCTGAAAGAACTTAGCAGGTCAGGTAGTATCTATGGAGGGGAATGGACATTTTGGGCCCAGACCTTTCCTCAAGACTGGAAAGGAAGAGGGTGGGGTGAGAAGCCCAGAATAAGAAGATGGTGAGAGGGGAGAAAGAGTACAAACTGACAAGTCACCGGTCTCTGCAAGAAAATGTTCCATTGCACCTAAGTTTTAAATATCTACTCCATAATCTTGTAGCCATGTTCCTCTTTGATATTCTCTCACTAGTAGAAACACTGTGACATCTACTCTCTGATACCACCACCCACCCCCACCCCGCAGGATTACCCCTCATTAAGATACAATATAGATCATAAAACAATACAGCTAAGTACAGCCCCTTCAGCCAATGATGTTGTGCTGACTTTTACCCTACTCCAAGATCAATCTAACCCTTCCCTCACACATAGCCCTCCATTTTACTTTTGTCAGTGTTTTGTCTAATACATACATTCATTCCAAAAATAATTATTGGGCCCAGAATTTTCCTCACCATGATGGATAAGTTGGTCTGTAGTTACTGGTTTTAGACAGGCCGAAACCACTTTATTTTTTAAATAAGGGTGTAACAATCACAATATTATAGGCACGAACCTTAAACCCAGAGGCATTTTGGAAGAAGAAATAGAAGTGTATACAATTTTCTAAAGGGAGAGAAAATTCAAAAATCTGAAGTGCAAAGGGACTTTGGAGTCCTTGTGCCTAAAGTTTAATTTGCAGGTTGAGTTGGTGGTGAAGAAGGCAAATGCAACGTTGGTATTCATTTCAAGGCGACTAGAATATGAAAGCAAGGACGTAATGTTGAGGCCTCACCTGGTATATTGTGAGCAGTTTTGGGCCCCCTATCTTAGAAAGGATGTGCTGACACTGGAGAGGGTTCAAAGGAGGTTCACGAAAATGATTCCAGGATTGAAAGACTTATCATATGAGGAACATTTGATGGCTCTGGAGCTGTACTCACTGGAATTCAGAAGAATGAAGGGGGATCTCATTGAAACCTATCAAACGTTGAAATGCCTTGATAGAGTAGATGTGAAGAGGATGCTTTTTTTATGGTGGGGGAGTCTAGGGCAAGAGGCACAACCTCAGAAGAGTGATGTCTAATTAGAACGGAGATAAGGAGAAATTTCTTTAGCCAGAGAATGGTGAATCTGTGGAATTCTTTGCCGCAGAGAGCAGTGGAGGCCGTCATTGGGTATATTAAAGGCAGAGGTTGATAGATTCTAAATTAACCAGGGCATGAAGGGATACGGAGAGAAGGTAGGAGACTGGGGCTGAGAAGGAATTGGGTCAGCCATAATGAAATGGCAGAGCAGACTCGATGGGCCAAATGGCTCAATTCCTCTCCCATATCTTATGGTCATACGGTCATTTGAAATATTATGTCCAGGGCCTGATCTAATTTTTTAACCAACTCCTGACAGAACAATCCCAGAAAATACTGAAATAAAAAACAAAAATAATCCCTCCATCCACAGACATGTAACGTTTAAATGTTGTCACACTTAATGCCCAAGAAGATAGTATGACGGCTGTAAATTAACTTTACTGTCAAAGCTGATAGTTACTGGATATCACAGAAATCTTACATGGCTAGAAAGCTATGCTCTGAGAGGCAGTGGCTGCTTTTCCTTTTATCTGCAGGACTGATGAGAAAAAGTTGCCCCTTGCTGTGTGCGTGAGGTTATAAAGTTTGGATAAAAGACCTTTCTATGAGTCCAGACAATAGCTCAACTTCAGAAACCTAATTCAAATGAAATGCAAAGCTGAAAATAGATTGACTGCTCCCTTCTCAGTGTGCCCTGTAATAAATTACAGAATGCAATCACAATAAAAGACATCTTGTTAATTATTTAAACAAAACAAAACCCAAATTAACACAAATGATTGATATCCTTGTTCAGAGCCAGGCTACACAGCACACTTCCACTTAAGGGACCTGTAAAGATGCAGAGAGGGAATCTGTGTGCTGCTTTGAACACCCAAATTGGACCATTGTGCAACTGTCTGGCCAGTATCCACCAGCTAAACACTGAGAGAGAAAATGTATTTTAAATATGTAAACAGAATAAACACATGTCGTCTTCAGAGCAATAATTGGAGATGTCAGCTGTGGTCATATATCAGTAATGATACCTCTGTGTCAGAAGGTTATGGTTTCCAGATCCACTTTAGAAACTTGAACGCAGAAGTTTAGGCTAGTATTTCAGTGAAAAGTCAAAAGGAGTGCTGCACTGTTAAAGGTTTTGTCTTTAAAGGGACATTGACAGCAGTGTTTGCTCTTCCGACCAGGGATCTTTCTCTTTCCCAGTATTAATGTCCCCCTTACAACTGATTCCTCTTCCAGAAGTGGTCCTGAATAAAAGTGTCAACTTTATTGTCATTCAACCGTACATATGTGTACAGCCAAGTGAAACAATGTTCCTCTGGACCAAGGTGCACAACACAGAACATATAACTCACACACAACACATGAAGTAATATTACCACAAGTAAAATGTATTCCAGATGATAGGCATTTAAAACAGTCACCTCTTTGCATTATTGACAGCTTGTGTTCTGTGGTAGTTTTAGACCATAAGACATTGGAGCAGAATTAGGCTATTTGGTCCATCAAGTCTGCTCCATTGAGTTTTGCTGCTTTCCCTGATTATGATTATTATAATTTGCATTGTATGAAAATAATTTAGGTCCACCGGAGGTTGTGAATTAAGCAAGATTTTTTCTTCTTTTATCACCTTCTAATCTCAAACTTTACTCTCTCTACCCTAATGTACCTTAAAAACACACACAGAATGCTGGAGGAACTCAGCATCTATAGAGGGGATTTGGCCCCAAATTTGACTTGTTTCATTGATGCTGCCTTACCTGCTGAGTCCCTCCAGCATTTTGTGTGTGTGTTACTCTGGATTTCCAGCATCTGCAGAATCTCTTGTGTTTTTGACCTAACTTACCTTATTTTGTTCATTGTCAGTCCTATTCCCTCTACCTTCACTGTCAGTTTCAAGTTCTGACCATGGTTTTAAACTGCATCTAGAGTAGGGATTCACAACCTGGGGTCCAAGGACCCCTTGATTCATTAGGGGTTCCATGGCATAAACGAGGTTGGGAACATTTCTCATTTCTTCCTGATCCTAGCACCGCATTCAGCACCTCTACCCTCCAAGACCTTTGCTCTCCCTCACTGCTCAGCTGACGTTTGTCACTCCACCACCAGTAGCAGTGCCTTTATTTGCTATGCTGCTAAGTTCGCTTCAAAAGGTGATACCTTAGAAAGACAATGTCCACCAGTTAAGGACCCCCATTACCCAGGACGCAGAAGAAGAATTAGGCCAATCAGCCCTTTGGGACTGCTCTGCTAGGTTTTGCTTATTTCCCTGATTATGATTTAAATATTTTGTGTATATATGTCTTCATACAGGTCCTGGAATGCCTGTCTCTGTACAAGGTGAACAAGACTAAGGACTTCCATCAAGAACCCAGTGGTCACCCTTATTTACAAAAGACAGGATTAAATATATAGGTGCTCCGAAGATAAAATAATTGGTTATTTGGGGAAAGAAATAAATATATATACTAAAGTTATTACGAACTCCGTGGAGCATGTGGGGATCTTCCGATATCCAGGCACTCTCTCTTTCTTTCTTTTTCTTTTTCTTTTTCTTTTTTTCTATAGAGATGTTAGGGGGGAGGGGCTAAGGGGAGGGGGAAGGGTATATATTTTTTTCTTTCTGTAATCATTTGAAAACTCAATAAAAAAAGTTTTTTTAAAAAAAAAAGAACCCAGTGGCCGTTGGTGGGCAATGCCAGAAGTTAACTCAAAGCCAAAAGCACATGTGACCATCAGATGTGGAATAAACCAGGGTGATGCACTGTCTCCACTGTTGTTCTGCATAGACGTGAACCCCCTCAGCCAGATCATCTCGAAGAGTGAATATGGGGACAGGGTCAAGAGCAGAGTGACCATCAGCCACTTCCTGTACGTGGATGATATCAAGCTTATGCCAGAAATGATAGAGACATTGACTCACTAATCCACCTGACAAAGGTGTACAGCAGAGACTACTAGATGTCATTTGGACTGGAACAGTGCAGCCCGACGGTAGTGAAAAGAGCCAAACTCATCAAGACTGAAGGAGTCAAGTTACCTGAAGGCCACGTACCAGGTGTACAGGACAATTACAAATACTTGGGGATCCTGCAGGCACATGGAAGCCATGATGAGGACAGAAGGAAGGCTGCAACATCCAAGTACATCCAGAGAGTGAGAGGGATCCTAAAAAGCCAGCTGAATGGGAAAAACAAGGTTACAGCCATCAACATCTTCACCCTACCCAGATACCCAGCCACAATAGTATGCAGACATCAAGACCCGGAAACCACTAACAATACGTAGAAGATTCCAACCAAAGTCCAACAACATGTGACTGTACAGCCACCAGAATAAAGGTATTATTCTGCTGGGAGAATACCTCAGACAACAGGCAGGAGATATGGAGATGGAAGTGGGTGAGGACCAGAGGCCATGGCAGGACAAGCCACACCAGGGGAAGTACCATCGCCAAATATCAGAGCTGGCAGACATACGAGAGTCCTACCAATGGCTGGAAATGGCAGGGCTGAGGAACAGCACAGAGGCGCTCTCATGGCTGCACAAGAACTGACGGTGAGCACAAGAGTAATCGAAGCTGGAGTCTGTCACACCAGACAAGACCCACAATGCACACTTTGCAAGGGATCCACGGAAACCATCCAGCACACAGTAGCAGGGTGCAAGATGCAGGCAGGGACAGCATACATTGAACGGCACAACCAAACTGCAGGAATTGTGCACAGGATCATCTGCACTGAGTATGGATTGGACACTCCCAAGCCCAAACGGAAAACACTCGAGAATTTAGTGGAGAATTTCAGAGCTAAGAACCTGTGGGACTTCAAAATACAGACTGATAAGCAGGTACTGGCCATCCAACCAGACATTGAAGAAATCAATAGTAATACATGTGGCAATCCCAAATGACAGTACCATCAAGAAGAAATAAAATAAGAAGCCAGAGAAATATCAGGGCTTGAAAGAGCAGTTAGAAAGGATGGGGAAGGTTAAAGCCTGGGTAATCCTGGTGATGACAGGAGCACTTGAAGCTGTGATACCTGGAAGGGAAGAGTAGTTCGAACAAATCCTGGCAACAGTATGTGAGATCTTGGTCCAAAAAAGGACACTACTAGGAACTGCAAGGATACTGCGCCGAAACTTTAAGCTCCCAGGCCTCTGGTAGAGGACCGGAGATTGAGCGAAAAATACACATACACACTACCCATGAGGGGATGAGAATGTGTGTGTGTGTGTGTGTGTGGTTATATATGTTCTATAATATAAATAACATATATGCTATATAAAAACAGTATGTATATATTATATATTAAAATATCAGTATATACCATAAATAATTAAAATTTTACAATATATGTCAGTGATAATTAATTTGATTCCAATTCTGATTCTGATCCTCTCTTTCCTTAAAGTGATCCTTAAAACTCACCCTTTCAGCCAAGCTTTTGCTCATCCTCTGCATCCCATGACAACACTTAGTTTACCAACACTTAGTTTACCAATAAACTTAGTTTACACTTAGTTTTCCATCATTTTAGATCCCGATTTCAGATACACCAGGTGCAATGAAGTTACTTGCTCATGTGACGCTTACAAAGTGAAGTGTGCATACATGACAATAATCAATAGATGCAATAAATAGCACTAAAGAAAAGAATGGTGCAAAGACCCCAGAGCAAAGTGAAAGAGCGTAAATAGACATACTGAAGTGACAGAAATAAAATCGAGAAGTGGAAGTCTGAGAACGTGGCAGCACAGCAGGGAAGAAAAGTGAAAGAGATGATTAGTTCAGAAGTCTGATCTCAGAGAAGGTGCTCTTCTTGAGTCTTTCACTTGGTGCTATATAAATGCAGGTTAAATTTACTTACCGCAATCGAGGAGATATGGTATGTCACCAAAAACATCTGCAAATTAACCACAGATGTAAGGTAAAGAACATTCTCACTCACTGTATCACTGCCTGGTTTCGAGCTCAGGAGCACTAGAGGCTGCAGAGGGCTGTAGGCCCAACCAGTTCCATCATGGGTACAACCCTCCCCATCATCAAGGATGTCTTCAAATGATGATGCCTCAAAGATCTAGGTGAATTTTATTAACAAAGTACATACATGTCACTATATACAACTGTGAGATTTGTTTTCTTATGGGCATACTCAACAAATCTATAGAATAATATCTATAACGGAATCAATGAAAAGACCACCCAACTAGGGTTCAACCAGAGTGCAGAAGACAACAAACTGCAAATACATAAAGAAGAAACAATAATAAGAAATAAATATCAAGAACATGAAATGAAGTGTCTGTGAAAGTGAGCCTATTAGTTGTGGGAATATTTCAATAATGGGGCAAATAAGGTTGAGTGAAGGTTGAGAGCCTAATGGTTGAGGGGTAATAACTGTTCCTGACTCTGGTGGTACAAAAAGGCAACATCCATCAAAAAGGACCCTCGCCATCCAGAACACACCTTATTCTCATTACTACTATCAGAGAGGAGGTACAGGAGTCTGAAGACTCACGTAACGATTCAGGAACAGCTTCTTCCCATTCGCCATTCAAATATGGAACATCCATGAACCCGTGAACACTTACTTGTTATTTACCTTTAACACTAATTCTTTATTTTTGGAACTTATAGCAATTTTTACATCTTGCTTTGTACTGCCACTGCAAAACACCACATTTCACGGGATATGTCAGCGATAATAAACCTGATTCTGATTCTGAAGTAGTGAGGCAATAGACACCTTGTAAATTGTTAGTGGGAATATCTTTCAGGAAAGTCTAGGCTATGTAAAGAATGCACTGAAATCCATTTGGCTTCAATATTTGCCAGTAAAGTGCAGCAGTAATATTGACAATGTATTCAAGTCCCAGCACCAGAACATTGGAGAATTCTGGAACAACTCTAACTGGGCAAGAGGGTTCCCTCCAGCACACATTTCACACACACAGCAAAGAAGCCTCAGTACTTCTTATCATCCTTTCTCTTTCACTGTCAGAATCAAAGTACATAATTCAAAAGTAAATTTCCCATCAAAGTACATATACACAAACTGATAGCACAATCTACACACTCGCTTTCAAAGACTCTAAAAATCATGTTCTCAGTATTATTCACTTTTTATTTGCACAAGTTGTCTTTTATTGCACATTGGTCATTTGTCAGTCTTTACATATGTATACTGTTTCCGTTGATTCTGTTGTATCGCTTTATTTTCCTATAAATGCCTGCAAGAAAATAAATCTCAAGGCAGTATATGGTGACATATATGCATTTTGATAATAGATTTATTTAGATTTTGACCTTGCTTCACTATGTGCCCCAGAATATCCCAGCTGATTTGCAGCCAATGAAGTCGTTTGGAACTGCTATTTTGTAAGGAACCTGTTTAGCAAGGAACAATCCATTGTGTTGAGTGTCCCAGTGGTGAGTTCCACAATCCAAGTGACCAATGGTGAGTTCTGCAGCCTCAATGAGCAATGGTGATCTCCGCAATCCCAGTGATCAGTGGGGAAGTCCACAGTCCCAGTGGCCATTGGTGAAATCTATAGGCCTCATGAGCTGTAACGAGGTTGATCTAGTTTACTGAACTTCTTAATGTTAGCCGTGTCTGCAAGTCACTCGGAATCATGGTTTTTTCAATCCCATTAGATCATGTGCAGCTCTTCAGGACGAGAATAAATTCCTCAACTCACTTAGGATTTGCCAAATTCCCAGCAGTGGGACTGCTTCAACACTAAAGGAAAATCATCCATCTGCACAAGTGACTTAAGATAGTCACAGAATTGGGAAGTTCCACTGCCACAGTAAAACACTAGTGGTTTGCAAAACAACATCAATCGTATTACATTCTCCATTCCCAGTTGCTTTTACTTGATAGTCTGCAGTACCTTAGAGAGTGTTGCTGCTCGGTCTCCGCAATTCAGATGCATGACATTTGGCATAGCTTATATCTTCAGCAAATTCATAGAGCAACAGCACCCACCACTGACCATCTCCTCCAACTTCAGCACACTTACTGTGTCAGACACTGGCCCAGGTTTAGCAAAAAAAGCACACAGCATGTCTCCTCGTTAACTTTTACCAATTTTTATTGATGCACCATAGAAAGCATCAATTTTTTGTAGTAGCAGCACAGTGCAATATGTAAAACATATTACTATAAGGTACAATAAAAATACCTAAGAATAATTAAATAGTGCAAAAGGAGCCTCTCCTCTATGAATATTGGTTGTTGTCTGGTCTGTTCTTGTTTACATATAGCATTTCATAAATTCTATTGTATTTCTTAATTTTTCTGTAGATACCTGCAAGAAAATAAATCTCAAGGTAGTAGATGGTAGCATATATGCACTTTGATAATAAATTTTATTTTGACTTTGACTTCACTTCTCGGTGCCAACATAATCAAGGACCCTACCCATGCCAGACATTCTCCCTTCTCTCCTCTCCCTAGGTGCAAAAGCCTGAAAGCACTTACCACCAGGCTGAAAGACAAGTTCCTACCCGCTGTTATCGAACTCTTGAACAGGCCTCTTTTACGATAAGATGGTCCCTTGACCTCACAATTTACATTGTTGTGATCTTGAACTTTATTGTTTACCTCGTACTGCATTTTTTTTTGTAGCTTTTTTACTTTATTCTGCTTTGTTATTGCTTTACTTTACTCTACTTCAATGTACGGTGCAATGAATTAATCTGTATGAACAGTTTGCAAGACAATCTTTCCCCTGTATCTTGGTGCATGTGACAATACAAGACCAATACCAATGCCAATGCATTTTCAATCATTCGCCTGTATTTGTTCACTTCCTTTCACACTCAGTCTCACGAACCCGCATTCTCTGGCACTCGCAGTCACACTCACTCAGTCTTCATCGCTCACAGTCTCACACACTTACTTCTTCACACCCACAAACAGAATCAGGTTTAATATCACTGGCATATTGTTTTGTGGCAGTAGTACATTGTAATACATAATAATAAAAAACTATCCAATAAATACATAAAAAATAAATTAAGTAAGTAGATAGATGGATACTTTATTGATCCCAAAGGAGATTAGTGGCACAGTAGCATTACAAGTGCACAGATATACAAATATTAGAAGTAAGAAAGAATTAAAAAATAAGTTACCTCAAACAATCTAACAGGAGGAAGTCATCATTTCCCCGGCTATAGGTTGACTCATTATAGAGCCTAATGGCCGAGGGTAAGAAAGACCTCATGTAGCACTCTTTGGAGCAGCACAGTTGTCTCAATCTGTTACTAGAAGTGCTCCTCTGTTTAGCCAAGGTGGCACGCAGAAGGTGAGAAACATTGTCCTTCGTTCTACCACAGCTCCATTGTGTCCAGTTTGACTCCTATAACAGAGCCAGCCTTTCTAATCAGTTTACTGAGCCTGATGGCATCACCCGTGTTGATGCCATTGCCCCAGCACACCACTGCACAGAAGATCGTATTGGCAACAACAGGTTGGTAAAACATGTGAAAGAGAAGCCTGCATACTTCAAAGGACCTCAGTCTCCTCAGGAAGTAGAGACGACTCTGGCCCTTCCTGTACCCGCTCTCTCTGTTGCTGCAGCACTCAAGCCTGTCATTCAGGTGTGACCCCAGATACTTGTAGGTCCTCACCACATCCACGTCCTCACCATCGACGGTAACAGGGAGCAGTGTAGGCTAAGTCTTCCTAAAAAAAGAGGAAAAGTAGTGAGGTAGTGTTCATGGGTTCATTGCCCATTCAGAAATTTGATGGTGGAGGGGAAGAAGCTGTTCCTGAATCATTGAATGTGTGCCTTCAGGCTCCTGTACCTCCTTCCTGATGA
This sequence comes from Hypanus sabinus, assembly GCF_030144855.1. Classification (NCBI taxonomy): domain Eukaryota; kingdom Metazoa; phylum Chordata; class Chondrichthyes; order Myliobatiformes; family Dasyatidae; genus Hypanus; species Hypanus sabinus. The sequence continues at coordinate 153,168,600 of NC_082714.1, forward strand.
TAGCAATGAGAAGAGGGCATGTCCTGGGTGATAGGAGTCCTTTTTGAGGCATTGCTTTTTGAAGGAGTCCTCAATGGTGGGGAGGCTGGTGCCCATGATGGAGCTGGCTGAGTCTATGACTTTTTGTAGCTTTTTCTTTACAACTCACACAAAATGCTGGAGGAACTCAGCAGGCCAGGCAGCATCTATGGAAAAAAATACAATCAAAGTTTCGGGCCGAAACCCTTCGGCAGGACTGCGGAAAGGAAGCTGAAGAGTAGATTTTAAAGGTGGGGGGAGGGGAGAGAGAAACTCCAGGTAACAGGTGAAACCTGGAGGGGGAGGGATGAAGTAAAGAGCTGGGAAGTTGACTGATGAAAGAGACAGAAGGCCATGGAAGATAGAAAAATGGGGGAGGAGCACCAGAGGGAGGCAATGGGCAGGCAAGGAATAAGGTGAGAGAGGAAACAGGGGATGGGAAATGGTGAAGGGGAGGGGTGGGCACATTACCAGAAGTTTGAGAAATCAATGCTCATGCCATCAGGTTGGAAGCTACCTGAACCGAATATGAAGTGTTGTTCCTCCAACCTAAGTGTGGCCTCATTACAACGGTGGAGGAGGCCATGGATGGGCATATCGGAAAGAGAATGGGAAGTGGAATTAAAATGTGTGGCCCCGGGAGATCTTGCTGGTTCTGGCGCTTCCCCCCGGTCTCTTTCTTCCATAGCCTTCTGTCCCTTTCATCAGTCAACTTCCCAGCTCTTTGCTTCATCCCTCCCCCTCCAGGTTTCATCTGTCGCCTGGTGTTTCTCTCTCCCCTCCCCCCACCTTTCAAATCTATTCCTCAGCTTTTTTCCTCCAGTCCTGCTGAAGGGTTTCGGCCCAAAACTTGGACTGTACTATACTTCTGTTGTTGCGGTACCTCTCAACCAGCTGGTCTGCCTGGCTCCTGAATGCCTCCTGCTGACTATAGCTGTGTCATCATCAAATTTATAGATGGAATTTGTGCTCTGCCTAGCCACAAAGTCATGAGTGTGGAGAGAGTAGAGCAGTGGGTTGAGCACACGTCCTTGAGGTGTGCAGTATTGACTGTTGGCGAGGAGGAGCTGTTATTTATGATACTCACAGACTGTGGTCTCCCTGTAAAGATGTGAAGGATCCAGTTGCAGAAAGAGATACAGAGGCCCAGGTTTTGGAACCTGTTGATTAGGACCGAGGGTATGATTGTGTTGAACACTAAGCTGCAATCAATAAACAGCAGCCTGTATTACTGTGGCCAGTGAGATTGCATCCACTGTAGACCTATTAAGGTGATAGGAAAATTGCAGTGGGTCCAGGTCCTTACTGAGGCAGGTGTTGATTCTGACCATGAACAACTTCTCAAAAAAATTATTAGATTTCAATTTATAGGAAGTAATAGCCTGCAACCCCTACCAGAGCTGACATGCCACTCCCTCATTCATACTTCTCAAAATCACACTCATTTACATTTATCTCATTCATATTTTCACATTAACTCTCACTCATTCACCCATTCACTCAGGACTTTTCGTTCTGACACACTCATTGATCTAATCACTTGTATTTTTACACACACATTCACACTCTCTCACACAGTTGTTCACACACATACTCTCTTACACATTCATTCACTCTTATTTTTACAGACACACTCTCACACACCTGTTCAAATGGTTCCATTTATTATCAGTGAATGTATGAAGTATACAACCTGAAATACATAATCTTCATGTTCATTCATTCATATTTTCACACAAACACCCTCGTTCACATACTTACACACTTATATTTTCATACACTCACACACTTGTGCATTCATATTTTCACACACACTGACTTGTTCACTCACATTTACACACATAACCTCTCACACACTCATTCACTCATGTTTGCATGCACACTCCAACACGTGTTCACTCATATTTTACACACACACACTCCCTGACAGTTGTTCACTCATATTTTACACACATACACTCTCTGACACTTGTTCACTCATATTTTACACACACACTTTCACACACTCATTCACACATATTTGCACACACTCAGAAATGACTCATTCACTCATCTTTTTACACACACATAGTCCCAGACATTCAATCACTCATATTTTACACTCACACACAAAATCATTCAATCAATCACCTTTTCATGGTCACACTCCTTCACTCACTCTTACTTTCATTCAAATTGATTCACTTTCACATTCACACATATTCAACCTCCTTCCCTGACTTTCACACTCATGCCCTCTCATTCACACTCACTAACTTATTCACATGTGTGAGAATGTGTGTGCAAATCCCCACAGGCTTTCACTGTCTAACATTTCACACTCATCCTCTCTCAGTCATTCAGACTCAAACCCTGCATGTCCTCGCTCATCAAAAGAGCATTTGATTCATTCAACTCATCCCACATCAGTGTAGGACCTGAAATATTGTTATCAGAAACTCCCTACCCAAATGCTGCCAGGAAGAAACATAGAGTCATGGAGATATACTCAGAAAAAGGCCCATCGGCCCATCTGGTACATGCCAATAAAGATGTCCCATCCAAGCTAATCTTATTTTCCAGCGTTTGGCCTATAATCCAAGTCTTTCCAAACCATGTACCTATCTAACTATCTTTTAAAATCTGTTAAGATGCCTGCCTCAATCTGTTTCCCGAGCAGTTGTTTCCTTTGTGTAAGACGCTGACCCTTAAATTCCTCTTAAATCTATCCCATCTCCACTTAAACCTGTGCCCTCTAGTTGTTGATTCTCCAACTTCAGGGAAAAAAAGTAAGTGTTGCTTATTTTGAGTAATCTGGAGAATATATTGTTTGGTTAAGCATTCTTGTTCATTTAAATAATTCATTGTGGGTTATATGTATAAATACGTGAATTGTATACATCATCATACTACCACATGAAATGTGTGCAGCTCACTTAAATTAAATACGAAGTTAGACCCCCATTCCCGGACTCCTGATTCTTCCTTTGAATTAGTTTAATGTTTTTAAAGCTATAAAACACAAAACTGAGTACATTAATTCTATCTACACCCCTCATGATCTGATACTTCTCGATAAGAAAACCTCTGCAAGATCAACTCACAGACTCTAAGAAATAAAGTCCTAGCCTGACCAGCTTCTCCCCATGGTTCTTCAAGTCTTGGCAGTGTCCTTGTAAATCTTTCCTTAACACTTTCCATTGTAATAGCTTCTTTCCTATCACAAGGTGACCAAAATATGAAATGTATTAATAAAACAAGACAAATAAAGCTTTTCTCTGAAGTTGGGTGGGACTAGATCTAAAGGTCATGGGTTAAGCATAAAATAGTTAAGGAGAACACAAAGAGGAGCTTTCTCACTGAGGTAGCGGTGAAAGTGAGGAATGAGCTCCCAGTAGAAGTCGTGAATGTGAGTTTCATTTCAATATCTAAGAGAAATTTGGATAGTTACATGGATGGGAGGGGTATGGAGGACTATGGTCTGGCTGCTCGTTGATGAATGTAGGTAGAATAATTAGATGGACCAAAGGGCCCATTTCTGTGCTATCATACTCTAAGACTCTAAGCACTTAGGGAAAAGATTAGGGTTGCAAGGGGAAGAACTGAAGGAAATTGCTAACGTAAGAAATTCTGAAGATGCTGGAAATCCAGAGCAACACACACAAACTGCTGGAGGAACTCAACAGGTCAGGCAGCATCTATGGAGAGGCAAAAACAGTTGACATTGCATGACCTACTGAGATCCTCCAGCATTTTGTGTGTGTTGAAAGAAGTCAGAGGTCAGGGAGAACTAAAAGATACATGTGCATAACTTCAGCAAGGCTTATCTAGACAAACTTTGACCCAGAGACAATTTGGAACAAGTTGATCAGAGATCATTTTAGGGCTTACTTTTCAAAGGAGGGAATGAAGAAGTAATGAGGTTTAAGTAGAGGCTTGGGTGACTGGAATGGAATTGGATGCACAAGAGACCACACCTGACACAGCTTTGAGTTTGAGAAGGAAATGTGAGAGAGAGAGCTACAAGCAAAAGAGGGATTTTAAAATTAAAATTATGACTGGATTTGAAACCAATATGTAGGAGAGTGGAGACTAGTGATCAAATCTTTGTGCACACTAGGTTAAGAGCAGCAAACACTTAGAGGTTGAAGGTTAAGTTCAGTGAAGCCTGCCCAGAAAGCGATGGAACAGCAGATGGGTGGTCAGAACTCTGAGAAGAGACAGGGAGTTACATACAGCTGCAGAAACTGAGAGGGATGTAGCAATGTGTGGATTTGTAGCTGAGGACAAATGTTCTGAATTCACTTCAGATTGGAGGGAAGAAGAATAAAGTTGTATTTGGTGAGGAATGTGAGTATGTTCAGTACAAGGAGATGACCGCTCTCCAGGAGGAGGGAGTATTGACTAGGAGAAGGATCAACTGCAGTATTAACTCTCTCACCAACTACAAGGAAAGGTTGGGGAGAAGGGGTTAAAATTAATGACTGAAGAACTTAATTCACTATTTCATAATGTAAAAGAGCTCAAACCCACAGTCACCTGACACAAAGGTGAAAGTGATATCTATTACCAATTTGAGTTGGACACTTTCCACATGATCTGTTCTCCTACTCTGAATATTGTCACAAGTAATACGTATTTCCATGAAAACTTAAGGGGAAAATGCAATTTTCTTTAAGCCTCTGTGACATTTATGGTGGCTTAAAAATAATTGGAAGGCCAGAAGATTAATCTGTAATTGCAGAAGTCTCCAGGGCTATCCTGGAAAATTGGTATTCCGAGCAACAATGTTTACGTTTGTAAAATGGTATTTCAACTGCATAGCCTATTTGTATTTAAAGGCAATAAACTTGTAATAAAGTTCCCTCTTGACCAGCTGGTTTGCTCCATAAAGAACATTATGGCCTGAACTAAAACTAACAAATCCGATGAACCCAGAGGGCAGAAGTAATCTGGATTTGTATCTACATTATTGATAATTCCAGTATTTATATAATACATTTCACATTGACTTGTCTTGCAGAGGTGAATTATAACTCGGATTGACTCTAATGTTATTGCAAAGGCAGATCAATAGGCTTATCAATCACTCTTGACCCATGTTACAAGCACTGGCCTTAACTATATACTCAGTTTAGAAAAAAAAAGGCATTCAGATTGTCACGTATATCTCTACTCTGCTTTTATAGTCCATGGACCAGAGAATACATATTACTTAAATAGCCAGCAGTCTTCTCAGCTTTGCAATGCAATATTGAACATAGAAGAGTGCGGCACAAAGGCATGCAGGTCGGTAGGCTAACTGGTCACTGTATTTGTTCCTATTATCCCTAACTAATTAGGACAGCAAAGGCAAGTGGTAGAAAGAATGCAAATTCGAACTTCAAAATAAATTTATTTTCGAAGTATGTATGATGGCGAGTTCTTTGCTTGTGAAGATCAGGAGGGGACTCCATTGCTGTAGGACTTTTCTTCCCGCCTGTGCTATGTCGTTTATAGTGAGGATCGGTGCACGCAGGCCAATTCCACTCCTTAGGCCGGGGGACATTCCATAATGCCACAACAAGCTGCGATAAATGTGGTGACCACAAGGCAGTAGACTGAGTATCGGAGTTTTCCTTCTCCCAGACAGACTCCCCGGCAAAGCTAACGAGTCTACCCGGGTTTGGAATCAGAGTTGTCCTTCTCCTAGGCTGGCTGCCAACCAAGGCAAATGAACCCAGCCTACCTGCTCAGTAATTCCGCAGATACTCGGTTGCTCAATTTCATAGCAAACTCAGTAAGAACAGGGACGCCACGTGAAGACGTTGCTATAGGAACAGGAGTGTAGGAGAGGCCATATGCAAGTGACCTCCAGCATGGCAAGTCAAACAGTGGTCCTGCAGTGATCACTACACCTGGAAAGGAGAAGCTATGGGAGACGTCCAGCCCAGAACTCACCCATCCTCAGAAGTATGTTTATGTTACCAAATGATATCTTGAGATTCTTTTTCTTGCAGGCATTCACAGTCAAACAAAGAAATGCAATAGAATCAATGGAAAAGTACATACATATAAAGACTGAAATAAAACCAATGTGCAAAAGAAAACAAATTATGTAAATACAGAATGAATGAATGAATGAATGAATGAATGAATGAATGAATGAATGAATGAATGAATGAATGAATAAATAAATAAATAAATAGATAGATAGATAGATAGATAGATAGATAGATAGATAGATAGATAGATAGATAGATAGATAGATAGATAAATGCATAGATACATACATAGATACTGTACGTATATACCGAGAATATGAGTTGTAGAGTCCTTGGAAGTGAGCCCATAGGTTATGGAGTCAAATCAATGCAGGAAGACAACATTACTTTTTTACTGTACATGCATTCCCTAGAATATGAACAAAAAATAAATTTTACCCAACCAAATCAATCTCAGAGATAACTCTGTAAAGTCTTCCTTTGGCTTCCTTCCCAACATCTAATTGTTATCAGGACACCCGAAGTGATTCAGAGAAGTGTATTTGATTATTTGGTATCCATATGTGCTTCATCATGATCTCAACCCAAATGATATGGCACCTAAAGTGATTCAGTGAAGTGTATTAGGATGGCATGGTAGTATAGCGGTCAGCATAACACAATTACAGCACCAGCATCCTAGGTTCAGTTCCTGCCACTGTCTGTAAGGAGGTTGTACGTTCTCCCCATGACCGTGTGGGATTTGTCAAGGTTCCAGTTTCCTCCCATATTGATTGGTTAATTGGTCACTTGGGTGTAATTTGACAACATAGGCTAATTGGCTGGAAGGGACTGTTAACCTTGCTGTACCTATCCATCAATCGATGAGGTGAAATGAGGCCTCCATCGGTCATGGTCAACCAGGGATGTTGAGTCCCAGCTGTCCAGATATGCAAGACAGGGCAGTACAATATGGAGAACAAGCTGTTGCCCCTGCAGCAGGCTCCCCCTCTCCATGCGTCTGATAAGTCCAAAGGAACAGCAGAAACCAATGCAGTTTGGCACCAGCAGCATCACAGGAATTGCCAATCAGCATTGAACTCAACATAGGACTGCCTTAGGGACTCCAGCTCTGGATCTTTCTTTGGGGTTTACTCCCAGAGCTTCCCCATGAGTGGGTACAGCCACAAGGCAGCGGATGTTTGAGATCAGAGTTTTCCTTCTCCTAAATATGGCAACCACAGCTGATGAGCCCCATCTGCCCGAAGCAACTAGTTTTAAGGTACCAGAAATCCGCCTTTGCCCCTTCTCCTGTCAGTAGAAATAGTTCCACCAAGCTTAGTAGCTAAGCCACACATGAAGGCCAGGACCTGGACTAAGTTGTCAGAGGCAACTTGAGTTGCACCCCATTAACAGCAATTAATAGGTCATGGGAGCTTGTCCCCACTACCACCGCTGGCTATAACACCCTTAAAGAAGCAATATCTATCTATCAATCAATCAATCAATAAATACATGGGAGAAAGGGAAAAGTAAATAAATATTAATCAGTTTTGTATTCATATATGCTTTATCATCAATTTATCCCAATTCATGACCAGATATCAAATTAATTATATATAAAGATACATTCCATATATCAGGTGGTGTCACTGAGAACTGATATGTGTAGCTATCTGTCTACTGGTCAATTTGAGAGGATAAAGATTGGCTAGCAGAGAAATAGAGCAGGGATGGGAGAGGGGAGGGGAAGGAGTGATAGAAGGAGAAGAAAGAGATAGGAATTTATCTCCTACATGAGTCCATTCTACTTTTCAGTTCTATGAAATAATGCCCTACTTTTTCCCTTCTATAGCTTGGTGACCCTACCTTTATCCCATAACTTACAACCTCTGTCCTCGCAGCTGTTTGTCAATTTCACTATTGAAAGTTCTCATTGAATTTGATTCCTTTAATATTTCTGACAGTGTGTGTCACCCAGTTAGTTTCCTGCATAGATCTAATTTTCTCATAGTGCCTCTTGGTCTTTTTTCAAGGGCTTTAAATGACCTCTGAAAAACAATGCTTAAACAACTCTATTAAATCTCCTCTTAACCTCTCACTAAGGTGAAGGAATTCACTTCGTCCAGTCTCTGTGTCTATCATCTCTTATGCTAACCTCATTCATCCCTTCTGTACTCTCTTTAAACCATATGACCATGAGCCATCAAGTCAATTCAAGTCAAGTCAAGTCACTTTTTATTGTCATTTCAACCATAACTGCTGGTACAGTACATAGTAAAAATGAGACAACTTTTTTCAGGACCATGGTGTTACATGACACAGTACAAAAACTTAGACTGAACTACGTAAAAAACAACACAGGAAAAAAAACTACACTAGACTACAGACCTACCCAGGACTGCATAAAGTGCACAAAACAGTGCAGGCATTACAATAAGTAATAAACAGAACAATAGGGCAACACACACAAAATGCTGGTGGAACACAGCAGGCCAGGCAGCATCTACAAGGAGAAGCACTGTCGACATTTTGGGCCGAGATCCTTCATCGGGACAATAGGGCAGTAAGTTGTTTTCAGTCCAGGCTCTGGGTATTGAGGAGTCTGATAGCTTGGGGGAAGAAACTGGTACACAGTCTGGTCATGGGAGCCCGAATGCTTTGGTGCCTTTTCCCAGATGGCAGGAGGGAGAAGAGTTTGTATGAGAGGTGCGTGTGGTCCTTCATAACGCTGTTTGCTTTGTGGATGCAGCGTGTAGTGTAAATAGTAGAATTAGGTTGTTCAGCAATGAATCTGTTTCACCCCACTCTCCTACCTTCTCCTCATAACCTTTGACACCCTTACTGATTCCACAATTTCACTACCCTCTGGCTCAGGAAACTCTTTCTCATCTTTGTTTTAAAGGGATTTCCTTCTCTCCTGAGGCTGTGCCTTCTGATCTGAGCCGCCCCCAGTATAGGAAACATCCTCTCCGTGGCCTTTCAAACATTCAATAAGTTTCAACGAACTCCCGCATTGTTCTAAACTCCAGCAAGTGTGTGCAAGCTATGTGACGCCCAAACATCCCACAGTGAGAATTACCTGCACCCACCCATCCCGTAAGGATCATAATGTTAAGTTCTATTTACACAGCAGAGCGCTGCAGGCCGGATTGGAGTGAGTGTGTTTCTATGCTATCTGAGACTTGATTGAAGTTTAATGTGTAAAACAACAGAAAATTATGTAAAATAAAGAAATATGGTTCAAATTCAATAAAGACTGAATGATTAATTACACTGATATGGAGAAGCCTTCAGAGCATTTTATGATATAATTAGCATTTTTAATTATTTAATATATTACCTACCATGCAAAACTCAGGACACATCAAAAGTGTTCCCTGGAATGCTAATTCCCTCTCAGATTTTAATGCACATTTTAATGACACAAGGGAGAGGTTTCCAATACCGATAATTAATGTCACACATTTAGAGTCATACAATTAAAAGCATTTTCCAGTTTATGCCAAATAGTTCATTTTTATGGTAAAGGGTGCAGATAATCTTTATTATAACAAATGTATTGTATAGCAATCATAATTCATGCCACTAGAAAAAAAATCATTTTTAAAAACTGTTCGAACTTATAACAATTTGTTCCACTATTATTAAACTCTCATTATCGCAGCTTGGTTACAAATCCATTGTTATTTCAAACACTGTGTAAAAATCTCTTATTGAAACCTGGTATTAAATGCCACAGCTGAAAGATTCAGCTGGGTTCACTTTTGTACATAAGGGTAGCCTTTCAGATAACACACACACGGGCAGCATCCATGGAGAAGAATAAATAGTCAAAGTTTCAGGCCAAGACCCTTCATTAGGACCTGTCTCCTCATGCCCATAAACGGCTCTCTGATTCTAAAACTCACCTATAGTCAAGGGGACATTTACAATGACCAATTAGCCTGTCAGAATCAGGCTTAATATCACTGGTATACCATGTCATGAAATTTGTTGTTCTGTGGCAGCAGAACTTTGCAATACATGATAATAAAAACTACAAATTATAATAAGATAAAAATAAATTAAATTAGTGGAGAAAGAGAGAGGAAAATGTACTGAGAAAGTATTCACAGATTCATTGTCCATTCTGGAAATCTGATGGCAGAACGAAAGAAGCAGTTCCTGAAATGTTGAGTGTGTCTTCAGGCTCCTGTACCTCCTCCTTGATGATAACAATGAGAAGAGGGCACATCCAGGGTGATGGGGATCCTTAATGATGGATGCTGCCTTTTTGAAGCATCACCTTTTCAAGATGTCCTGGATGGAGGGGAGACTAGTGTCCATGATGGAGCTGGCTGTGTATACAGCTTTCTGCTGCTTTTCCCGATCCTGTGCACTGACCCCTCAATACCACCGGTAATGCAACCGGTTAGAATGCTCTCCACAGGGTATCAGTAGAAATTTGTGGGAGTCTTTCATGACAAACAAATTCTCTTCAGACTCCTAATGAAATATAACCATTGTTGTACCTTCTTTGTAATTACATCAATGTGCTCAGCCCAGGGTATAATCTCAGAGATGTTGACACCCAGAAACTTGAAACTACTCACTCTTAATTCCTCGGAGAAGACTGGTGAGTGTTCTCTCAACTTATATTCCTGTGAAATATAGAAGGAAATCAGTTTTGATTAAGATCTCAGCCCAAAATGGCGTCCTTTCCATAGGCTTTGCCTGGCCAGCAATTTTTGTGTGTTACTCTGGTTTTCCAGCATCTGCACAATCTCTTGGGTTTACATATAGCCTGTCAGCTTTCTTTAATAAATGCTATATACAGAGAAGATCTTCTCGAGACTGAAGGTCAGAAATTTGGCAATCATAAATAATCCAAACAGGAAACTTAGGAGAAACATCTTTTTTGAAAAGCTGTAAGGAATTATGTGGAACTACCTGTCACATGGAATAGTTTAGGAGGAGGATTTTTTATGCTGAACTTAAATAAGTAGAGAAAGAAATGACACTTATGTCAAAGGTTAAGGTGCAGAAAAATGAGAGAAGGGGGTATGGTGCATGGAATATTATAGTCATTGAATCATATAGTAAGGAAACAGGACCATTGGTCCATGGGCTCCATCAATCACCCCTGCATACTGGTGATAGCCCTCCGTTGGTCAAAATCAGCCATGGATGTCGTATCCTAGCTGTTACGTTTTAGAAACTGCAAAACATAAAACTAGTTGAAAGAAAAACACAGAGCCAGGGATAACTCATGTGAATGCCTTGTTTTACTTTAGAGAGGCGTGCACATATGACACGGTGGCATAATGACTCTTGTTGTTTGCGCACTTTTACATATAATCCATAATGAATAATGTAAGCTACAAAGAATGTTTGATCATACAATATTACTTAACTATTCCTGAATTATTAAATACACAATACTCCTCCCCGTTTAGCTGTAAACAAATCAATATAGAATGTATCTCCATTCAAATATATAATGTATTGCTCTTTCATCTATACATACACACACACACACACACACACACAGATATATACATCATACAAAGTGTACTGTATAATACAACTACTATATAAACATTCACAGCATTGTCAATTTGTCAATTTTAAGTTGTCCCATTCAAGCCTCAAGATTTATTCGCTGTGAGGGATTTCTTACACATGTGGGATAATGACTTTCCTGACAAGAGGAGGGTCACTCCGCCTGGCAGGAGAGACCTGTGTCTCAGGTTGTGGGGCCTCTTATGTGCTGCTTTTAAGAGTTGACTCTGTGAATGCAAGAAATGGTTCTGACAACTTTGGACACCTTTCTTCTCTAACAGTTAACTCTGCTTTCCGCAACTGATCAATGTGTCGTCTCTAGGTGATACCAGATGCAACCTCCACTATGAAGGAGTTCTGTCCTTAATCTTTCCAAGTACCCACTTTTGAAGATCTGTGTTGTCCCTCACCAGTACGGCTTGTCCAGGAGAACCTCTTTGTTTGAGGAGCCCTCAATTTGTCTCAGCTGTTTGGCCTGCATACTCCTACTGAGATTGGTTTTGAGGAGATACAAGCGTGAGTGCAAGGAATCACCCAAGGACAGCATAGCTGGTAAGATGTTGGTTGTAGAGTGTGCTGCATTGCGATATCCAAGCAAGAACTTGTCAAGCTTCTGATTCAGTGCTAGTATAGTGTGTCCTGCTGACATTGCTCACAGTGCATTCTTTAGACTCTGGACAAACCTTTCTGCCAAGCCATTTGTAGCTGGGAGTACAATGCAGATGTAATATGTCTTATTCCATTCATTTTCAAGAATGATTGAAACTGTTCCGCAGCAAATTGTGGTCCATTGTCACTGACTAAGTGACTAAGTGGAATACCAATTCTTCAGAAGAGGCTCCTCAACACATCCAGTATGTGAGGTTGTAGTGGAGGCTATTGGGAACACTCCTGGCCACTTTGTAGCTACACCCACTACTACCTAGAAAACAGTGCCCACGATGGACCGGCAAAGTCCACATAAATCCTTAGCCAGGAGAATGCAGGACATTTCAGGTATGAAGAGGCACTGCCCTTGGCATCTTCTGGACATGCTAACATCCCAAACAATGCATAGCAAGCTGCGATCTGCTGATCTATCCCAGGCCACCAGCCAAAGATTTGAGCAATGCTTTCATTTTGAACATGCCTTGATGACAGGCAGATGGCTCATCCAACACTTTAGTTCCAAGCTTAGATGGTACAGCAACACTCATACCCAATGTAAGGCAACCTTCATCAAGGGCAAGTTTATTCCAGCACTGTGAAAAAATAGGGGAACTGGGTTTTCTGCAGCACATTCCAGCCATATTGGGTGGCCATGTGGACCTAAGATAGCATAATTCTTTTTTCTTGTTTCCCTTTTGATCATCTCTGCCATAATAGGGAGAATTTTGGATAGCATTAGGGAGAATCTGTCAGTAGGAATGTCCTCTTTGTAAATTTTCAGCTATTTCCTTTTCCATAGGTAAACAGGGCAATCATTAGCATTTCCATGATTAGTCGTCCCCTTGAATTCCATCTTAGAATTATGTCCTCCAAGAAACCGAGCCCATTTCTGCATTCATGCTGCTGCTGTTAGTGGAACAGCCTTCTGTAGATTGAAAATGAACACAAGTGGTTGATAAGGATAAAATCTGTCCCATACGAGTACTGGATGAAATATTTTATAACACATAACAGATTCAATACCTCTCTGTCAACCTGGGTGTAATTTTTCTCTGCAGCAGTAAGCTAACATGATGCAAAGGCTATGGGACATTCAATTCCATCACTGATAACATGTGAGATGACTGTACCTACAGTATACCATAAGGCAAGACATCACAGACATGCTTCCCTGAACAATATGGATCATAATGTGTGAAAATAGTGTCTGAAGTCACCATTTCCTTTACCTTTTGAAAAGCTACCTCATGCTGTTTTTCCCATTGCCACCTCTTCCCAATCTGTAATGATGAGTTCAGGGGCTGGAGCACTGTAGCCAGGTTTGGCAGGAACCTGTTACAGTAATTGACAAATCCTGAAAAGAACTGCATCTGTGACATGTCCTTTAGATTGAGGCATCCACCGCTGCTTGAATTTTCTCATCACACTTGTGTAATTCTTGTACATCAATTGCGTGACCACAGTAAGAGATGCTTGGTTTAAAGAATTCATACTTCTTACATCATACCCATAATCTTCTAATCTTTTTAACACTGTCTTGAGATTTTGGAGATGTTTCATCCTTACTGGTAATGATGATGTCATCCAAGTAACACTGAGTGCCTGGGCAGACTTGAAGTACCTGGTGCATCACTTTCTACCATAGTGCAGGTGTGGATGCTATTCCAAAAATAAGTCTATTACTGCAATGAAGCCCTTTGTGAGTGTTTAACGGTGAAAAACACTTTGGACTCTTCTTCCAACTCCCTCTGTAGGTAGGCCTCAGCTAAGTCCATTCTGCTGAAGTGTTTTACTCCAGAAAGGTTTATCCCCTTTGGGCAGCGGGTATTGATCTACTCTCAGTACTGGTTTGATGATGACTTATAGTCACCACAGATCTTGACAGACCAATTCTTCTTGACTACTGGCACCACTATGCCCATGGGCTCTACCCAACCTTGGAAAGAATTCTTTCAGCCTCCATGTGATCTATTGTGCCTATAAAAGGTATTCAACCCCTTGTAAGTTTTCATGTTTTATTGTTTTACAACATTGAATCACAGTGGATTTAATTTGGCTTTTTTGACACTGATTAACAGAAAAAGACTCCTCTGTGTCAAAGTGAAAACAGGTCTTTACAAACTAATCTACATTAATAACAAATATAAAATACAACATTACTGATTGCATAAGTATTCATCCATACCCCCCCCCAAATATGACACACCAAATCATCACTTGTACGACCAATTGTTTTTAGAAGTCACATAATTAGTTAAACAGAATCTGTTTTTGGAGACCAGTGTGCAGTCGAGGTGTTTCAATTGATTGCAGTAAAAATACACATGTATCTGGAAGCTCCAACCACTGCTGAGTCAGTATCCTGGCAAAAACTACACCATGAAGACAAAAGAACACTCCAAGCAATTCCTCAGAAATGTTATTGAAAAGCACAAGTCAGGAAGTGGAAAGAATATGGCACAACTGTAAATCTGCCGAGAGCAGGCTATCCTCAAAAACTGAGTGACCATGCAAGAAGGGGACTAGTGAGGAAGACCACCAAGAGACATAGGGCAACTCTGGAGAAGTTACAAGCTTCAGTGACTGAGATAGGAGAAACTGCACATACAACAACTGTTGCCCAGGTGCTTTACCAATCAGAGTTTTACTGGAAAGTAGCAAAGAGAAGCCACTGTTGAAAAAAAACTCACATGAGTTTGTCAGAGGGCATGTGGGAGACTCTGAAGTCAGCTGGAAGAAGGCTCTATGGTCTAATGAAACCAAAACTGAGCTTCTTGGCCATCAGACTAAACATCATCTTTGGCTACACCACACAACATCCCTACCGTGAAGCATGGTGATGGCTGAATCATGTTGTGGGGATGCTTCACCGCAACAAGACCTGGAAACCTTGTAAAGGTAGAAGGTAAAATGAATGCAGCAAAACACAGGGAAGTCTGGAGAAAAGCCTGATGCAGTCTGCAAGACAACTGCGACTAGGGAAAAGATTTCTTTTCCAGCAAGACTACGACCACAAGCATGAAGTCAAAGCTACACAAGAGTGGTTTAAAAACAACAAAGTTAATGTCCTGGAGGGGCCAAGTCAGAGTCCAGACCTCAATCCAATTAAGAAGGTGTGGCTGAAATTGAAAAGAGCTGATCATTCACGATCAACATGCAATCTGACAGGGCTTGAGAAGTTTTGTAAGAATGGGGAAAAATTAGTGTCCTGATGTGCAAAGGTGATTGAGACCTATCCACACAGATCAAGGCTCTAATACCTACAAAAGGTGCTTCTACTAAATACTGACTTGATGGAGGTGAATACTTATGCAATGAATAATTTTTTTTATATTTGTAATTAATTTAGATCACTTTGTAGAGATCTGTTTTAACTTTGACATGAAAGAGTCTTTTCTGTTGATCAGTGTCAAAAAAGCCAAATTAACTCCACTGTGATTCAATGTTGTAAAACAATAAAACATGAAAACTTCCAGGGGGGTGGGCACTGTAGCTCACTTATTCACAGATGGTATAAGGAACCAGATGGACTTTGTAAAGCTTGGTTGTGGCATTTTCATTTTAGCACTATTTTACCCTTGATAAGTTTGAGTTTTCCAATACCATCCTTCAACATTGCTGCAGCATAATCCAGTGCCTTTCCTAATTCGCTTTCAGTTGACTTATTTGCAGAGGATCTGGCATGCAAATGATGGATGGGTCGCTAATCAAGTTGTAGTTGTCTTAGCCAATCACAGCCCCACAATGCTGGCCCTCCTGTTTTTACAACGTACAAGCCCAATGTGGCTTGTTGGTTGTTGTATTTCACTGTTATGAATGCCACTCCCACAGGAATTATCTTTTCTCCAGTATAAGTTCTTAATCAGTATTTTTCAAATGCCATTCAAACTCACTTTGTGGAATGACTGTAACAACCATGCCAGTGTCCATTTCCATTTTAATTAATCTGAAGTTCACTTCTCGTGTAAGCCATATTGATTGTACCCTGTTCATTTTCACATTTCAAATCTCAAGGCTGCACAGTCTTGTGTCAATCTCATCATTATTAGATCTTTCATCAGAAGCATGCAGATTAGTGTAACACGCTGTAAGGTTTCACTGCTAATGTAATGGCCTCTCTGTAATATTTCACTGCTAAGGTAATGGTTGTTCTTTAGCAGCAATGTTTGGTTTATGACTAGAGATAATGGAGGCTTTGGAATGTGAGCTATCCAATGAGAGGCATGTTGCTCTTTTGTGTGGGGCTGGAAGCAGGGATTTCACAGTCTTTTGTTGCCGAGAAATGAAGAGAGAAGACGTGAGTGGAGTGAGTTGGTGGACCACTGGACAGACTGGACTAGGAGTGAGGGTCTGAAGGTCAGCGAAGCTCAAAGGAAGCCAATGGGGAATGACTGGATGAATCCGTGAATTCCAACATGCACATTATACTGTTTCATTAAAATGGGCCCTTTTTCTTTTTATTTTCTTTACTGACCCTTTAGACAGATAAGAATTATAAAGTTCAATCATTGAATTACATATGGTGTACTGTCTGATATTTTGCAGCTCGGATTTGCAAGTGGCCAACACATCACACAGCATCCACACAAATGAGATTTCTCAGGTTGGTTGAGACAGAGGCTGTCTTCCCCTAGACAAACAAGTGCTGGTCAAACCTAAGGGTTATATTTGTGCTCTTTTTGAAACTGCAACTTGACTTTTTACCCTTTTCACTTCCCTGTGCAATCCATTTATTTTTGTCTGCCCGACATGCTCTTTGTATGTGTCCTACTTTGTTGCATTTTCTGGAAGTTTCACGCTTAAACCCGTATTGGTCTGGTGTATATGAGCCTGTGCCACAGTAGTAACACAATATCTTTGTCCAGGCAGTTCCTCGCTTAGACATTGCAATTTTGGTTATGCTCTCTTTTATTCCAGCAACAAAATTGTGTCTCTGTCTGCATTATCCATTGATACAGTGATTTCAAATGCTCTCTTGAATGTGAATTGTGCTTCAATTAGGAGCCGTTTTTGAATGTTTTTTTGTAAGATTCCACAAACTAAACAATCTCTCAGTGCATCATTAAGCCCATTACTGAATTGACAATCTCTTCAATTCAACCATGTAAACTAAAATGGCTCTTCTTCCTTTTAATTTTGCTTATTAAACCTAAAGTGCTCTGCAATCAACATGGGTTTTGGGTCTAACTGTTCCTGAATTACTTCCACAATATCAGCAAAGCTAATTTTGGCTGGTTTGGTTGGAGCAGTTAAACATCTAAGCAAACTGAATACTTCTCCACACTCAGCAACACTGGCATTCACTTCGCATCAGCTATTCCATTTGCTTTAAAATACTGTTCAATTCACTCCATATACATCAGCCAGTTATCCTTTGTGAAATCAAACACATCTATCTTTATAACGTAGCCAGTCTGCTTTTTTTATTTATGATTATTATCACCTGGTACTCATTATTTATGAACCCATAAATTTATTTATTTGCTGCCTTTTTATTACTTCGGTCATCTCTGTCTCTTCCCAAAGAAACACATGCTACGTTTTTTACTTGACTATTTTTCTCCTCTTGCGAGAAAGCATTCTGTGCTCTTTTAACCTCAAGCGTCTCACTGCATTTCCACAGATAGTTGTCACCTTGAGTTCATTTTAAAACTTACTATCACCACTGTTAAGTTTTGTAACCCCAAAACATAAAACTATTTAAAACATAAAACCCCAAAACACAAAGCCAGGAATAACTTCCATCCTTTTTATTTTTCTTTTATTTTGTTTCTTTTATTTTCATGAGGTGTGCACATATGACATGGTGGTGTAATGACGCATGTCATTCACATACTTTTACACATAATCTGTAATGAATTATGTAGACACCAAAGAATGCTTAATCAAACAATATATTTACAATAGTAATCAAATATTACTGAAATATTAAATACACAACACTGGCTATCTAAGTTGCTGGTGCAGGGCCATCTGTAGCTGATGAGACCAATGTGAGACTGACAGTCTCTGTTGAAAAGGTTGCATCTATCACTCACTTTAGATCTGCTGAAGATGCAGTGTTCACTTCTATAGACACTAATCCCATGCTAATACCAGCTTTATTGCCTCCACATGTCCATAAACTCCTCCCTGATTCTATCACTCATTTATGGTTGAGGGGAAATGGGCAATGGTCAATGAACCTATCAGCAGAGGTGTTTTTGAAATGTGGGAGGAAACCAGTCTGCCAAGGGCAAATCACATACGTCACAGGGAGAGCATGCACTTTTTACCTCCCAATCTACCTTGTTATGGCCCTTGCAGTTTATTTATCCACCTACACTGCACTTTTTCTGTAAATGTATTATTTTGTATTACCCATCAGCACTAGCGCAATTTGGGTGGTGGGGTGGAGATACGTCTCAACCAAAGGAGGTGTAAGGCATTCCTTCTTGCCGCTGACCGGTAGGTCACCTTTCGGCAAAGTGCAGCCCCCTGATCAGTATTACATGAAGCCATGGAAGAAGGTGGTGGAAAGTGTAATGAGTAGATAGTGCTAGTCACAAGTTCTGGTTGCATGACCACTAATGCCAGACAATCTCTGAAGAGTATTGATAATGGCTGGGGTCACCCATCTTGCGAAGACTCTGCCCAGAAGAAGGCAACGGCAAATCACTTCTGCAGAAAAATTTGCCAAGAACAGCCACGGTCAACTGATGGAAGACAATGATTGCTCAAGTCATACGACACAGTACATAATGAATGAATGAACTAGCTCAATAAACTGAGGTATGGAATAATGTGTCTGGAGGGCAATGCAAACAAAGTTTCTCACTGTATCTCAATACATGTGACAATTGTACACTATTTACTGGAGATCAGCACCTGGGTTGCTGAAGGAGTCAGACAGCAGCTCCACCACTCTCAGGCTCTTCAGCCACGTATTTGCCAACCTCGACCTGCCCACTCCCCTTCACCCCTCCTCAGTGCACCAATCAGCAACTGGTCCTCTTTCTCACCACTGCCAATCCTCCCTCTCCATTCTTCATATTCAGATTTGTCTATTTATCACATGCACACTGAAACATATAGTGAAATGCATTGTTTGCATTAAGAACCAACACACCTAAGGGTGTGCTGAGGGCAGCCCACAAGTATGGCCACACATTCCAGTGCCAACATAACATGCCTATAATGTTCAGCAGAACAAGACAAGCAACAGTAACAACAAAACAACAACAAAGCATTCCCTTTCCTCTCTGCTACCCAACCACCATCTACTCACAGACTCTGGACCATCAGCTTTCAATGGACTTACCATCCTGGAGACACCAGGCCCTTGACTTCCCCAGTAGATCTGCAGACTCATTGACCCAGGACTTTGGCAACTGAGCATCAACATCCTGACACTCATGGTCCTGATGAATGATTTCAATCCGAAATGTTACCAAGTCCTCACGGTCCACATATGCTTCTCAACCTGAGGAGTTTTTGCAACAGATTTTTTGTTGAAAACGGAAAGTTAGTATTTATTCTCAGGGAATTGAATATGAAAGCAGGGAAGTCATTTACACGGGGTCTTGAGGAGATTTCTACCTCCTAACTTAAGAAAGAACATAAAATCATTGCGAGCAATTCAAAGGAGGTTTCCCAGACTAATAACTAGAATGAACAGATTATAATACAAGGAAAGTTTGGACAGGCTAGTCTTGAATCTGCTGGAATTTAGATCAGAGAGTGGGGACTTAATTAAATATAAGATTGAAGGGTCTTGATAGGGTGAATGTGGAGAGATTTTCACTTTCCATGAGAAAACCTAGTCTAGGGAGTACTGTTTAAAAAATTAGAGATTACCGATTTCAGAAGAGATGAGGCAGATTTTTTTTATTTCTTTACACAGTGGGTCATGAGACTTTGAAATTTTTTATCTCAAATAGCAATGGAAACTGTCTCTGAATATCTTTAAGGCAGAGGAAGATTCACAGGAGGGCTGCCAGGAATAGGTTGAAATTTTTAGTCAGACATGATTAGCATAATCACTTTACAGTGTCACTGAAAACTGTTTGGGGTTCCATTCCCATCGCTGTCAGCAAAGAGCTTCTACATTATCCTCATGACTGAGTGGGTTTCCTCCAGTTACTCCAGTTTCCTCCCACCAGTCGAAAGATTTACGGTTAGACTATAAGACCAGTTGGCACATACAGTATAGTCTGCTCTGCCATTCGATCATGGATGGTCCATTTCCCTCTCAGCCCCAATCTCCTCTCCATATTCCTTCATGCCCTGACCAATCAAGAATCTATCAAATTCTGCCTTAAACTTACCCATTGTCTTGGCCTCCACAGCTGCCTGTGGCAATGAATTCCACAGATTCACCACTCCCTGGTTAAAGAAATTCCTCCTCATCTCTGTTCTCAATGGACATCCCTCTATTCTGAGGCTGTGTCCTCTTGCCCTAGACTGCCCCACCATAGGAAACATCCTCTCCACACCCACTCTATCTCGGCCTTGTAACATCTCAATGTGATTCCCCCCTACCCCCCACAATATCGTGCCCGGTTAGAAGCACATCAACAGTGGACTCGGGAACTTCTGCTGAAGATAATGTGCAATTCCTGGTGAATGGCATTCCTTTATCTTCCTTAACATTGAACATAAAAGATAGAATAATACAGCATATTACAGGACCTTCAGCCCATGATGTTGTGCCAGCCTTTAAATGTACTCCAAGGCCAATCCAACACTTTTCTACCACATTGTCCTCCATTTTACTTTCAACTGTGTGCCTAAGATTCTCTTAAATCTTTCTAAACTATCAATCTCTACCATTACTCCTGACAGTGCATTTCACACACTTATCTCTTTTTAAGTAAATAATTTACCTCTG